>NW_026060235.1:1893441-2524588 GCF_024166365.1 Elephas maximus indicus | reverse complement strand
ACGCAGTGGTTGCCCTGGCGAGATAGTGTTGCTGCAGTGAGGCCCAGGGAAATCACACTGCTAGAGAAATCCTAGCAAAGCCCTGTGTTTCCCCACAGGAATGTATGTCAGTTTCAGTTCTTTGCCAGCAACGGAGCTCAGAGGCAACGTCAGATTGTGTGTATCTCAGTGAGAGAAAGAACACTGTGACTTCCCCCGTTCCTCTGACGAAAGCGGTTAGAGGGAGAAAAGCGTCCTTTGCTTTCGCTTTCCCGCAATGAGCTCGGCAGATCTGCCCTTCGCGAAGGGCCGTTTTCCCCGGAGAACTGCCTCGCGGTAGCCCTGTTCTGGAAGTGGAACGAGTATGCAGTGTTAGCGTTCAGCTATTGTGAAGGCTCGCTTTGGCCCAGGGCAAACGAAGCGCCGGGGAAGTCTTAGCAGAGCCCGGCGCCTTTCCACTGTTCAAAGCGTGGAACTGCAGACTCTTTTGCAAAGAAGAGAGCGCACAGGCAACAGCCGCCCGCACGTTTCTCAGTGAAAGGGAGAACTCCCTGACTTCATCCAGTTCTCTGAGCAAAGCAGGCAGAGGGAGAGAAACTTTCTTTCCTTCCTCTTTCCTGCAACGAATTCCTCATTTGCTCTTGCAAAAGCAGGGCTTCTTCTGAAAAACTACGTCGCGGTGCAAGGATCCTTCCAGAGGAGCAACGACATAGTTTGAGCTGGAAGGGCTTGGGAAAGCAGCCGGGGAAAAAAGGCCTCTTGCTGTTCTCTTTTCTTTCTGCCTGAATGCGGTCCCATTCGCACTTGCCAAAGTAAGGTTTCCCAGCACAAACTACAAAGCAGCAGCTCTCTTGGAAGAGGAAATCCCACGCAGTGTTGCCCTGGCGAGATAGTGTTGCTGCAGTGAGGCCCAGGGAAATCACACTGCCTAGAGAAATCCTAGCAAAAGCCCCTGTGTTTCCCCACAGGAATGTATGTCAGTTTCAGTTCTTTGCCAGCAACGGAGCTCAGAGGCAACGTCAGATTGTGTGTATCTCAGTGAGAGAAAGAACACTGTGACTTCCCCCGTTCCTCTGACGAAAGCGGTTAGAGGGAGAAAAGCGTCCTTTGCTTTCGCTTTCCCGCAATGAGCTCGGCAGATCTGCCCTTCGCGAAGGGCCGTTTTCCCCCGGAGAACTGCCTCGCGGTAGCCCTGTTCTGGAAGTGGAACGAGTATGCAGTGTTAGCGTTCAGCTATTGTGAAGGCTCGCTTTGGCCCAGGGCAAACGAAGCGCCGGGGGAAGTCTTAGCAGAGCCCGGCGCCTTTCCACTGTTCAAAGCGTGGAACTGCAGACTCTTTTGCAAAGAAGAGAGCGCACAGGCAACAGCCGCCCGCACGTTTCTCAGTGAAAGGGAGAACTCCCTGACTTCATCCAGTTCTCTGAGCAAAGCAGGCAGAGGGAGAGAAACTTTCTTTCCTTCCTCTTTCCTGCAACGAATTCCTCATTTGCTCTTGCAAAAGCAGGGCTTCTTCTGAAAAACTACGTCGCGGTGCAAGGATCCTTCCAGAGGAGCAACGACATAGTTTGAGCTGGAAGGGCTTGGGAAAGCAGCCGGGGAAAAAAGGCCTCTTGCTGTTCTCTTTTCTTTCTGCCTGAATGCGGTCCATTCGCACTTGCCAAAGTAAGGTTTCCCAGCACAAACTACAAAGCAGCAGCTCTCTTGGAAGAGGAAATCCCACGCAGTGTTGCCCTGGCGAGATAGTGTTGCTGCAGTGAGGCCCCAGGGAAATCACACTGCCTAGAGAAATCCTAGCAAAGCCCTGTGTTTCCCCACAGGAATGTATGTCAGTTTCAGTTCTTTGCCAGCAACGGAGCTCAGAGGCAACGTCAGATTGTGTGTATCTCAGTGAGAGAAAGAACACTGTGACTTCCCCGTTCCTCTGACGAAAGCGGTTAGAGGGAGAAAAGCGTCCCTTTGCTTTCGCTTTCCCGCAATGAGCTCGGCAGATCTGCCCTTCGCGAAGGGCCGTTTTCCCCCGGAGAACTGCCTCGCGGTAGCCCTGTTCTGGAAGTGGAACGAGTATGCAGTGTTAGCGTTCAGCTATTGTGAAGGCTCGCTTTGGCCCAGGGCAAACGAAGCGCCGGGGGAAGTCTTAGCAGAGCCCGGCGCCTTTCCACTGTTCAAAGCGTGGAACTGCAGACTCTTTTGCAAAGAGAGAGCGCACAGGCAACAGCCGCCCGCACGTTTCTCAGTGAAAGGGAGAACTCCCTGACTTCATCCAGTTCTCTGAGCAAAGCAGGCAGAGGGAGAGAAACTTTCTTTCCTTCCTCTTTCCTGCAACGAATTCCTCATTTGCTCTTGCAAAAGCAGGGCTTCTTCTGAAAAACTACGTCGCGGTGCAAGGATCCTTCCAGAGGAGCAACGACATAGTTTGAGCTGGAAGGGCTTGGGAAAGCAGCCGGGGAAAAAAGGCCTCTTGCTGTTCTCTTTTCTTTCTGCCTGAATGCGGTCCATTCGCACTTGCCAAAGTAAGGTTTCCCAGCACAAACTACAAAGCAGCAGCTCTCTTGGAAGAGGAAATCCCACGCAGTGTTGCCCTGGCGAGATAGTGTTGCTGCAGTGAGGCCCAGGGAAATCACACTGCCTAGAGAAATCCTAGCAAAGCCCTGTGTTTCCCACAGGAATGTATGTCAGTTTCAGTTCTTTGCCAGCAACGGAGCTCAGAGGCAACGTCAGATTGTGTGTATCTCAGTGAGAGAAAGAACACTGTGACTTCCCCCGTTCCTCTGACGAAAGCGGTTAGAGGGAGAAAAGCGTCCTTTGCTTTCGCTTTCCCGCAATGAGCTCGGCAGATCTGCCCTTCGCGAAGGGCCGTTTTCCCCCGGAGAACTGCCTCGCGGTAGCCCTGTTCTGGAAGTGGAACGAGTATGCAGTGTTAGCGTTCAGCTATTGTGAAGGCTCGCTTTGGCCCAGGGCAAACGAAGCGCCGGGGGAAGTCTTAGCAGAGCCCGGCGCCTTTCCACTGTTCAAAGCGTGGAACTGCAGACTCTTTTGCAAAGAAGAGAGCGCACAGGCAACAGCCGCCCGCACGTTTCTCAGTGAAAGGGAGAACTCCCTGACTTCATCCAGTTCTCTGAGCAAAGCAGGCAGAGGGAGAGAAACTTTCTTTCCTTCCTCTTTCCTGCAACGAATTCCTCATTTGCTCTTGCAAAAAGCAGGGCTTCTTCTGAAAAACTACGTCGCGGTGCAAGGATCCTTCCAGAGGAGCAACGACATAGTTTGAGCTGGAAGGGCTTGGGAAAGCAGCCGGGGAAAAAAGGCCTCTTGCTGTTCTCTTTCTTTCTGCCTGAATGCGGTCCATTCGCACTTGCCAAAGTAAGGTTTCCCAGCACAAACTACAAAGCAGCAGCTCTCTTGGAAGAGGAAATCCCACGCAGTGTTGCCCTGGCGAGATAGTGTTGCTGCAGTGAGGCCCAGGGAAATCACACTGCCTAGAGAAATCCTAGCAAAGCCCTGTGTTTCCCCACAGGAATGTATGTCAGTTTCAGTTCTTTGCCAGCAACGGAGCTCAGAGGCAACGTCAGATTGTGTGTATCTCAGTGAGAGAAAGAACACTGTGACTTCCCCCGTTCCTCTGACGAAAGCGGTTAGAGGGAGAAAAGCGTCCTTTGCTTTCGCTTTCCCGCAATGAGCTCGGCAGATCTGCCCTTCGCGAAGGGCCGTTTTCCCCCGGAGAACTGCCTCGCGGTAGCCCTGTTCTGGAAGTGGAACGAGTATGCAGTGTTAGCGTTCAGCTATTGTGAAGGCTCGCTTTGGCCCAGGGCAAACGAAGCGCCGGGGGAAGTCTTAGCAGAGCCCGGCGCCTTTCCACTGTTCAAAGCGTGGAACTGCAGACTCTTTTGCAAAGAAGAGAGCGCACAGGCAACAGCCGCCCGCACGTTTCTCAGTGAAAGGGAGAACTCCCTGACTTCATCCAGTTCTCTGAGCAAAGCAGGCAGAGGGAGAGAAACTTTCTTTCCTTCCTCTTTCTGCAACGAATTCCTCATTTGCTCTTGCAAAAGCAGGGCTTCTTCTGAAAAACTACGTCGCGGTGCAAGGATCCTTCCAGAGGAGCAACGACATAGTTTGAGCTGGAAGGGCTTGGGAAAGCAGCCGGGGAAAAAAGGCCTCTTGCTGTTCTCTTTTCTTTCTGCCTGAATGCGGTCCATTCGCACTTGCCAAAGTAAGGTTTCCCAGCACAAACTACAAAGCAGCAGCTCTCTTGGAAGAGGAAATCCCACGCAGTGTTGCCCTGGCGAGATAGTGTTGCTGCAGTGAGGGCCCAGGGAAAATCACACTGCCTAGAGAAATCCTAGCAAAGCCCTGTGTTTCCCCACAGGAATGTATGTCAGTTTCAGTTCTTTGCCAGCAACGGAGCTCAGAGGCAACGTCAGATTGTGTGTATCTCAGTGAGAGAAAGAACACTGTGACTTCCCCCGTTCCTCTGACGAAAGCGGTTAGAGGGAGAAAAGCGTCCTTTGCTTTCGCTTTCCCGCAATGAGCTCGGCAGATCTGCCCTTCGCGAAGGGCCGTTTTCCCCCGGAGAACTGCCTCGCGGTAGCCCTGTTCTGGAAGTGGAACGAGTATGCAGTGTTAGCGTTCAGCTATTGTGAAGGCTCGCTTTGGCCCAGGGCAAACGAAGCGCCGGGGGAAGTCTTAGCAGAGCCCGGCGCCTTTCCACTGTTCAAAGCGTGGAACTGCAGACTCTTTTGCAAAGAAGAGAGCGCACAGGCAACAGCCCGCCCGCACGTTTCTCAGTGAAAGGGAGAACTCCCTGACTTCATCCAGTTCTCTGAGCAAAGCAGGCAGAGGGAGAGAAACTTTCTTTCCTTCCTCTTTTCCTGCAACGAATTCCTCATTTGCTCTTGCAAAAGCAGGGCTTCTTCTGAAAAACTACGTCGCGGTGCAAGGATCCTTCCAGAGGAGCAACGACATAGTTTGAGCTGGAAGGGCTTGGGAAAGCAGCCGGGGAAAAAAGGCCTCTTGCTGTTCTCTTTTCTTTCTGCCTGAATGCGGTCCATTCGCACTTGCCAAAGTAAGGTTTCCCAGCACAAACTACAAAGCAGCAGCTCTCTTGGAAGAGGAAATCCCACGCAGTGTTGCCCTGGCGAGATAGTGTTGCTGCAGTGAGGCCCAGGGAAATCACACTGCCTAGAGAAATCCTAGCAAAGCCCTGTGTTTCCCCACAGGAATGTATGTCAGTTTCAGTTCTTTGCCAGCAACGGAGCTCAGAGGCAACGTCAGATTGTGTGTATCTCAGTGAGAGAAAGAACACTGTGACTTCCCCCGTTCCTCTGACGAAAGCGGTTAGAGGGAGAAAAGCGTCCTTTGCTTTCGCTTTCCCGCAATGAGCTCGGCAGATCTGCCCTTCGCGAAGGGCCGTTTTCCCCCGGAGAACTGCCTCGCGGTAGCCCCTGTTCTGGAAGTGGAACGAGTATGCAGTGTTAGCGTTCAGCTATTGTGAAGGCTCGCTTTGGCCCAGGGCAAACGAAGCGCCGGGGGAAGTCTTAGCAGAGCCCGGCGCCTTTCCACTGTTCAAAGCGTGGAACTGCAGACTCTTTTGCAAAGAAGAGAGCGCACAGGCAACAGCCGCCCGCACGTTTCTCAGTGAAAGGGAGAACTCCCTGACTTCATCCAGTTCTCTGAGCAAAGCAGGCAGAGGGAGAGAAACTTTCTTTCCTTCCTCTTTCCTGCAACGAATTCCTCATTTGCTCTTGCAAAAGCAGGGCTTCTTCTGAAAAACTACGTCGCGGTGCAAGGATCCTTCCAGAGGAGCAACGACATAGTTTGAGCTGGAAGGGCTTGGGAAAGCAGCCGGGGAAAAAAGGCCTCTTGCTGTTCTCTTTTCTTTCTGCCTGAATGCGGTCCATTCGCACTTGCCAAAGTAAGGTTTCCCAGCACAAACTACAAAGCAGCAGCTCTCTTGGAAGAGGAAATCCCACGCAGTGTTGCCCTGGCGAGATAGTGTTGCTGCAGTGAGGCCCAGGGAAATCACACTGCCTAGAGAAATCCTAGCAAAGCCCTGTGTTTCCCCACAGGAATGTATGTCAGTTTCAGTTCTTTGCCAGCAACGGAGCTCAGAGGCAACGTCAGATTGTGTGTATCTCAGTGAGAGAAAGAACACTGTGACTTCCCCCGTTCCTCTGACGAAAGCGGTTAGAGGGAGAAAAGCGTCCTTTGCTTTCGCTTTCCCGCAATGAGCTCGGCAGATCTGCCCTTCGCGAAGGGCCGTTTTCCCCCGGAGAACTGCCTCGCGGTAGCCCTGTTCTGGAAGTGGAACGAGTATGCAGTGTTAGCGTTCAGCTATTGTGAAGGCTCGCTTTGGCCCAGGGCAAACGAAGCGCCGGGGGAAGTCTTAGCAGAGCCCGGCGCCTTTCCACTGTTCAAAGCGTGGAACTGCAGACTCTTTTGCAAAGAAGAGAGCGCACAGGCAACAGCCGCCCGCACGTTTCTCAGTGAAAGGGAGAACTCCCTGACTTCATCCAGTTCTCTGAGCAAAGCAGGCAGAGGGAGAGAAACTTTCTTTCCTTCCTCTTTCCTGCAACGAATTCCTCATTTGCTCTTGCAAAAGCAGGGCTTCTTCTGAAAAACTACGTCGCGGTGCAAGGATCCTTCCAGAGGAGCAACGACATAGTTTGAGCTGGAAGGGCTTGGGAAAGCAGCCGGGGAAAAAAGGCCTCTTGCTGTTCTCTTTTCTTTCTGCCTGAATGCGGTCCATTCGCACTTGCCAAAGTAAGGTTTCCCAGCACAAACTACAAAGCAGCAGCTCTCTTGGAAGAGGAAATCCCACGCAGTGTTGCCCTGGCGAGATAGTGTTGCTGCAGTGAGGCCCAGGGAAATCACACTGCCTAGAGAAATCCTAGCAAAGCCCTGTGTTTCCCCACAGGAATGTATGTCAGTTTCAGTTCTTTGCCAGCAACGGAGCTCAGAGGCAACGTCAGATTGTGTGTATCTCAGTGAGAGAAAGAACACTGTGACTTCCCCCGTTCCTCTGACGAAAGCGGTTAGAGGGAGAAAAGCGTCCTTTGCTTTCGCTTTCCCGCAATGAGCTCGGCAGATCTGCCCTTCGCGAAGGGCCGTTTTCCCCCGGAGAACTGCCTCGCGGTAGCCCTGTTCTGGAAGTGGAACGAGTATGCAGTGTTAGCGTTCAGCTATTGTGAAGGCTCGCTTTGGCCCAGGGCAAACGAAGCGCCGGGGGAAGTCTTAGCAGAGCCCGGCGCCTTTCCACTGTTCAAAGCGTGGAACTGCAGACTCTTTTGCAAAGAAGAGAGCGCACAGGCAACAGCCGCCCGCACGTTTCTCAGTGAAAGGGAGAACTCCCTGACTTCATCCAGTTCTCTGAGCAAAGCAGGCAGAGGGAGAGAAACTTTCTTTCCTTCCTCTTTCCTGCAACGAATTCCTCATTTGCTCTTGCAAAAGCAGGGCTTCTTCTGAAAAACTACGTCGCGGTGCAAGGATCCTTCCAGAGGAGCAACGACATAGTTTGAGCTGGAAGGGCTTGGGAAGCAGCCGGGGAAAAAAGGCCTCTTGCTGTTCTCTTTCTTTCTGCCTGAATGCGGTCCATTCGCACTTGCCAAAGTAAGGTTTCCCAGCACAAACTACAAAGCAGCAGCTCTCTTGGAAGAGGAAATCCCACGCAGTGTTGCCCTGGCGAGATAGTGTTGCTGCAGTGAGGCCCAGGGAAATCACACTGCCTAGAGAAATCCTAGCAAAGCCCTGTGTTTCCCCACAGGAATGTATGTCAGTTTCAGTTCTTTGCCAGCAACGGAGCTCAGAGGCAACGTCAGATTGTGTGTATCTCAGTGAGAGAAAGAACACTGTGACTTCCCCCGTTCCTCTGACGAAAGCGGTTAGAGGGAGAAAAGCGTCCTTTGCTTTCGCTTTCCCGCAATGAGCTCGGCAGATCTGCCCTTCGCGAAGGGCCGTTTTCCCCCGGAGAACTGCCTCGCGGTAGCCCTGTTCTGGAAGTGGAACGAGTATGCAGTGTTAGCGTTCAGCTATTGTGAAGGCTCGCTTTGGCCCAGGGCAAACGAAGCGCCGGGGGAAGTCTTAGCAGAGCCCGGCGCCTTTCCACTGTTCAAAGCGTGGAACTGCAGACTCTTTTGCAAAGAAGAGAGCGCACAGGCAACAGCCGCCCGCACGTTTCTCAGTGAAAGGGAGAACTCCCTGACTTCATCCAGTTCTCTGAGCAAAGCAGGCAGAGGGAGAGAAACTTTCTTTCCTTCCTCTTTCCTGCAACGAATTCCTCATTTGCTCTTGCAAAAGCAGGGCTTCTTCTGAAAAACTACGTCGCGGTGCAAGGATCCTTCCAGAGGAGCAACGACATAGTTTGAGCTGGAAGGGCTTGGGAAAGCAGCCGGGGAAAAAAGGCCTCTTGCTGTTCTCTTTTCTTTCTGCCTGAATGCGGTCCATTCGCACTTGCCAAAGTAAGGTTTCCCAGCACAAACTACAAAGCAGCAGCTCTCTTGGAAGAGGAAATCCCACGCAGTGTTGCCCTGGCGAGATAGTGTTGCTGCAGTGAGGCCCAGGGAAATCACACTGCCTAGAGAAATCCTAGCAAAGCCCTGTGTTTCCCCACAGGAATGTATGTCAGTTTCAGTTCTTTGCCAGCAACGGAGCTCAGAGGCAACGTCAGATTGTGTGTATCTCAGTGAGAGAAAGAACACTGTGACTTCCCCCGTTCCTCTGACGAAAGCGGTTAGAGGGAGAAAAGCGTCCTTTGCTTTCGCTTTCCCGCAATGAGCTCGGCAGATCTGCCCTTCGCGAAGGGCCGTTTTCCCCCGGAGAACTGCCTCGCGGTAGCCCTGTTCTGGAAGTGGAACGAGTATGCAGTGTTAGCGTTCAGCTATTGTGAAGGCTCGCTTTGGCCCAGGGCAAACGAAGCGCCGGGGGAAGTCTTAGCAGAGCCCGGCGCCTTTCCACTGTTCAAAGCGTGGAACTGCAGACTCTTTTGCAAAGAAGAGAGCGCACAGGCAACAGCCGCCCGCACGTTTCTCAGTGAAAGGGAGAACTCCCTGACTTCATCCAGTTCTCTGAGCAAAGCAGGCAGAGGGAGAGAAACTTTCTTTCCTTCCTCTTTCCTGCAACGAATTCCTCATTTGCTCTTGCAAAAGCAGGGCTTCTTCTGAAAAACTACGTCGCGGTGCAAGGATCCTTCCAGAGGAGCAACGACATAGTTTGAGCTGGAAGGGCTTGGGAAAGCAGCCGGGGGAAAAAAGGCCTCTTGCTGTTCTCTTTTCTTTCTGCCTGAATGCGGTCCATTCGCACTTGCCAAAGTAAGGTTTCCCAGCGACAAACTACAAAGCAGCAGCTCTCTTGGAAGAGGAAATCCCACGCAGTGTTGCCCTGGCGAGATAGTGTTGCTGCAGTGAGGCCCAGGGAAATCACACTGCCTAGAGAAATCCTAGCAAAGCCCTGTGTTTCCCCACAGGAATGTATGTCAGTTTCAGTTCTTTGCCAGCAACGGAGCTCAGAGGCAACGTCAGATTGTGTGTATCTCAGTGAGAGAAAAGAACACTGTGACTTCCCCCGTTCCTCTGACGAAAGCGGTTAGAGGGAGAAAAGCGTCCTTTGCTTTCGCTTTCCCGCAATGAGCTCGGCAGATCTGCCCTTCGCGAAGGGCCGTTTTCCCCCGGAGAACTGCCTCGCGGTAGCCCTGTTCTGGAAGTGGAACGAGTATGCAGTGTTAGCGTTCAGCTATTGTGAAGGCTCGCTTTGGCCCAGGGGCAAACGAAGCGCCGGGGGAAGTCTTAGCAGAGCCCGGCGCCTTTCCACTGTTCAAAGCGTGGAACTGCAGACTCTTTTGCAAAGAAGAGAGCGCACAGGCAACAGCCGCCCGCACGTTTCTCAGTGAAAGGGAGAACTCCCTGACTTCATCCAGTTCTCTGAGCAAAGCAGGCAGAGGGAGAGAAACTTTCTTTCCTTCCTCTTTCCTGCAACGAATTCCTCATTTGCTCTTGCAAAAGCAGGGCTTCTTCTGAAAAACTACGTCGCGGTGCAAGGATCCTTCCAGAGGAGCAACGACATAGTTTGAGCTGGAAGGGCTTGGGAAAGCAGCCGGGGAAAAAAGGCCTCTTGCTGTTCTCTTTTCTTTCTGCCTGAATGCGGTCCATTCGCACTTGCCAAAGTAAGGTTTCCAGCACAAACTACAAAGCAGCAGCTCTCTTGGAAGAGGAAATCCCACGCAGTGTTGCCCTGGCGAGATAGTGTTGCTGCAGTGAGGCCCAGGGAAATCACACTGCCTAGAGAAATCCTAGCAAAGCCCTGTGTTTCCCCACAGGAATGTATGTCAGTTTCAGTTCTTTGCCAGCAACGGAGCTCAGAGGCAACGTCAGATTGTGTGTATCTCAGTGAGAGAAAGAACACTGTGACTTCCCCCGTTCCTCTGACGAAAGCGGTTAGAGGGAGAAAAGCGTCCTTTGCTTTCGCTTTCCCGCAATGAGCTCGGCAGATCTGCCCTTCGCGAAGGGCCGTTTTCCCCCGGAGAACTGCCTCGCGGTAGCCCTGTTCTGGAAGTGGAACGAGTATGCAGTGTTAGCGTTCAGCTATTGTGAAGGCTCGCTTTGGCCCAGGGCAAACGAAGCGCCGGGGGAAGTCTTAGCAGAGCCCGGCGCCTTTCCACTGTTCAAAGCGTGGAACTGCAGACTCTTTTGCAAAGAAGAGAGCGCACAGGCAACAGCCGCCCGCACGTTTCTCAGTGAAAGGGAGAACTCCCTGACTTCATCCAGTTCTCTGAGCAAAGCAGGCAGAGGGAGAGAAACTTTCTTTCCTTCCTCTTTCCTGCAACGAATTCCTCATTTGCTCTTGCAAAAGCAGGGCTTCTTCTGAAAAACTACGTCGCGGTGCAAGGATCCTTCCAGAGGAGCAACGACATAGTTTGAGCTGGAAGGGCTTGGGAAAGCAGCCGGGGAAAAAAAGGCCTCTTGCTGTTCTCTTTTCTTTCTGCCTGAATGCGGTCCATTCGCACTTGCCAAAGTAAGGTTTCCCAGCACAAACTACAAAGCAGCAGCTCTCTTGGAAGAGGAAATCCCACGCAGTGTTGCCCCTGGCGAGATAGTGTTGCTGCAGTGAGGCCCAGGGAAATCACACTGCCTAGAGAAATCCTAGCAAAGCCCTGTGTTTCCCCACAGGAATGTATGTCAGTTTCAGTTCTTTGCCAGCAACGGAGCTCAGAGGCAACGTCAGATTGTGTGTATCTCAGTGAGAGAAAGAACACTGTGACTTCCCCCGTTCCTCTGACGAAAGCGGTTAGAGGGAGAAAAGCGTCCTTTGCTTTCGCTTTCCCGCAATGAGCTCGGCAGATCTGCCCTTCGCGAAGGGCCGTTTTCCCCCGGAGAACTGCCTCGCGGTAGCCCTGTTCTGGAAGTGGAACGAGTATGCAGTGTTAGCGTTCAGCTATTGTGAAGGCTCGCTTTGGCCCAGGGCAAACGAAGCGCCGGGGGAAGTCTTAGCAGAGCCCGGCGCCTTTCCACTGTTCAAAGCGTGGAACTGCAGACTCTTTTGCAAAGAAGAGAGCGCACAGGCAACAGCCGCCCGCACGTTTCTCAGTGAAAGGGAGAACTCCCTGACTTCATCCAGTTCTCTGAGCAAAGCAGGCAGAGGGAGAGAAACTTTCTTTCCTTCCTCTTTCCTGCAACGAATTCCTCATTTGCTCTTGCAAAAGCAGGGCTTCTTCTGAAAAACTACGTCGCGGTGCAAGGATCCTTCCAGAGGAGCAACGACATAGTTTGAGCTGGAAGGGCTTGGGAAAGCAGCCGGGGAAAAAAGGCCTCTTGCTGTTCTCTTTTCTTTCTGCCTGAATGCGGTCCATTCGCACTTGCCAAAGTAAGGTTTCCCAGCACAAACTACAAAGCAGCAGCTCTCTTGGAAGAGGAAATCCCACGCAGTGTTGCCCTGGCGAGATAGTGTTGCTGCAGTGAGGCCCAGGGAAATCACACTGCCTAGAGAAATCCTAGCAAAGCCCTGTGTTTCCCCACAGGAATGTATGTCAGTTTCAGTTCTTTGCCAGCAACGGAGCTCAGAGGCAACGTCAGATTGTGTGTATCTCAGTGAGAGAAAGAACACTGTGACTTCCCCCGTTCCTCTGACGAAAGCGGTTAGAGGGAGAAAAGCGTCCTTTGCTTTCGCTTTCCCGCAATGAGCTCGGCAGATCTGCCCTTCGCGAAGGGCCGTTTTCCCCCGGAGAACTGCCTCGCGGTAGCCCTGTTCTGGAAGTGGAACGAGTATGCAGTGTTAGCGTTTCAGCTATTGTGAAGGCTCGCTTTGGCCCAGGGCAAACGAAGCGCCGGGGGAAGTCTTAGCAGAGCCCGGCGCCTTTCCACTGTTCAAAGCGTGGAACTGCAGACTCTTTTGCAAAGAAGAGAGCGCACAGGCAACAGCCGCCCGCACGTTTCTCAGTGAAAGGGAGAACTCCCTGACTTCATCCAGTTCTCTGAGCAAAGCAGGCAGAGGGAGAGAAACTTTCTTTCCTTCCTCTTTCCTGCAACGAATTCCTCATTTGCTCTTGCAAAAGCAGGGCTTCTTCTGAAAAACTACGTCGCGGTGCAAGGATCCTTCCAGAGGAGCAACGACATAGTTTGAGCTGGAAGGGCTTGGGAAAGCAGCCGGGGAAAAAAGGCCTCTTGCTGTTCTCTTTTCTTTCTGCCTGAATGCGGTCCATTCGCACTTGCCAAAGTAAGGTTTCCCAGCACAAACTACAAAGCAGCAGCTCTCTTGGAAGAGGAAATCCCACGCAGTGTTGCCCTGGCGAGATAGTGTTGCTGCAGTGAGGCCCAGGGAAATCACACTGCCTAGAGAAATCCTAGCAAAGCCCTGTGTTTCCCCACAGGAATGTATGTCAGTTTCAGTTCTTTGCCAGCAACGGAGCTCAGAGGCAACGTCAGATTGTGTGTATCTCAGTGAGAGAAAGAACACTGTGACTTCCCCCGTTCCTCTGACGAAAGCGGTTAGAGGGAGAAAAGCGTCCTTTGCTTTCGCTTTCCCGCAATGAGCTCGGCAGATCTGCCCTTCGCGAAGGGCCGTTTTCCCCCGGAGAACTGCCTCGCGGTAGCCCTGTTCTGGAAGTGGAACGAGTATGCAGTGTTAGCGTTCAGCTATTGTGAAGGCTCGCTTTGGCCCAGGGCAAACGAAGCGCCGGGGGGGAAGTCTTAGCAGAGCCCGGCGCCTTTCCACTGTTCAAAGCGTGGAACTGCAGACTCTTTTGCAAGAAGAGAGCGCACAGGCAACAGCCGCCCGCACGTTTCTCAGTGAAAGGGAGAACTCCCTGACTTCATCCAGTTCTCTGAGCAAAGCAGGCAGAGGGAGAGAAACTTTCTTTCCTTCCTCTTTCCTGCAACGAATTCCTCATTTGCTCTTGCAAAAGCAGGGCTTCTTCTGAAAAACTACGTCGCGGTGCAAGGATCCTTCCAGAGGAGCAACGACATAGTTTGAGCTGGAAGGGCTTGGGAAAGCAGCCGGGGAAAAAAGGCCTCTTGCTGTTCTCTTTTCTTTCTGCCTGAATGCGGTCCATTCGCACTTGCCAAAGTAAGGTTTCCCAGCACAAACTACAAAGCAGCAGCTCTCTTGGAAGAGGAAATCCCACGCAGTGTTGCCCTGGCGAGATAGTGTTGCTGCAGTGAGGCCCAGGGAAATCACACTGCCTAGAGAAATCCTAGCAAAGCCCTGTGTTTCCCCACAGGAATGTATGTCAGTTTCAGTTCTTTGCCAGCAACGGAGCTCAGAGGCAACGTCAGATTGTGTGTATCTCAGTGAGAGAAAGAACACTGTGACTTCCCCCGTTCCTCTGACGAAAGCGGTTAGAGGGAGAAAAGCGTCCTTTGCTTTCGCTTTCCCGCAATGAGCTCGGCAGATCTGCCCTTCGCGAAGGGCCGTTTTCCCCCGGAGAACTGCCTCGCGGTAGCCCTGTTCTGGAAGTGGAACGAGTATGCAGTGTTAGCGTTCAGCTATTGTGAAGGCTCGCTTTGGCCCAGGGCAAACGAAGCGCCGGGGGAAGTCTTAGCAGAGCCCGGCGCCTTTCCACTGTTCAAAGCGTGGAACTGCAGACTCTTTTGCAAAGAAGAGAGCGCACAGGCAACAGCCGCCCGCACGTTTCTCAGTGAAAGGGAGAACTCCCTGACTTCATCCAGTTCTCTGAGCAAAGCAGGCAGAGGGAGAGAAACTTTCTTTCCTTCCTCTTTCCTGCAACGAATTCCTCATTTGCTCTTGCAAAAGCAGGGCTTCTTCTGAAAAACTACGTCGCGGTGCAAGGATCCTTCCAGAGGAGCAACGACATAGTTTGAGCTGGAAGGGCTTGGGAAAGCAGCCGGGGAAAAAAGGCCTCTTGCTGTTCTCTTTTCTTTCTGCCTGAATGCGGTCCATTCGCACTTGCCAAAGTAAGGTTTCCAGCACAAACTACAAAGCAGCAGCTCTCTTGGAAGAGGAAATCCCACGCAGTGTTGCCCTGGCGAGATAGTGTTGCTGCAGTGAGGCCCAGGGAAATCACACTGCCTAGAGAAATCCTAGCAAAGCCCTGTGTTTCCCCACAGGAATGTATGTCAGTTTCAGTTCTTTGCCAGCAACGGAGCTCAGAGGCAACGTCAGATTGTGTGTATCTCAGTGAGAGAAAGAACACTGTGACTTCCCCCGTTCCTCTGACGAAAGCGGTTAGAGGGAGAAAAGCGTCCTTTGCTTTCGCTTTCCCGCAATGAGCTCGGCAGATCTGCCCTTCGCGAAGGGGCCGTTTTCCCCCGGAGAACTGCCTCGCGGTAGCCCTGTTCTGGAAGTGGAACGAGTATGCAGTGTTAGCGTTCAGCTATTGTGAAGGCTCGCTTTGGCCCAGGGCAAACGAAGCGCCGGGGGAAGTCTTAGCAGAGCCCCGGCGCCTTTCCACTGTTCAAAGCGTGGAACTGCAGACTCTTTTGCAAAGAAGAGAGCGCACAGGCAACAGCCGCCCGCACGTTTCTCAGTGAAAGGGAGAACTCCCTGACTTCATCCAGTTCTCTGAGCAAAGCAGGCAGAGGGAGAGAAACTTTCTTTCCTTCCTCTTTCCTGCAACGAATTCCTCATTTGCTCTTGCAAAAGCAGGGCTTCTTCTGAAAAACTACGTCGCGGTGCAAGGATCCTTCCAGAGGAGCAACGACATAGTTTGAGCTGGAAGGGCTTGGGAAAGCAGCCGGGGAAAAAAGGCCTCTTGCTGTTCTCTTTTCTTTCTGCCTGAATGCGGTCCATTCGCACTTGCCAAAGTAAGGTTTCCCAGCACAAACTACAAAGCAGCAGCTCTCTTGGAAGAGGAAATCCCACGCAGTGTTGCCCTGGCGAGATAGTGTTGCTGCAGTGAGGCCCAGGGGAAATCACACTGCCTAGAGAAATCCTAGCAAAGCCCTGTGTTTCCCCACAGGAATGTATGTCAGTTTCAGTTCTTTGCCAGCAACGGAGCTCAGAGGCAACGTCAGATTGTGTGTATCTCAGTGAGAGAAAGAACACTGTGACTTCCCCCGTTCCTCTGACGAAAGCGGTTAGAGGGAGAAAAGCGTCCTTTGCTTTCGCTTTCCCGCAATGAGCTCGGCAGATCTGCCCTTCGCGAAGGGCCGTTTTCCCCCGGAGAACTGCCTCGCGGTAGCCCTGTTCTGGAAGTGGAACGAGTATGCAGTGTTAGCGTTCAGCTATTGTGAAGGCTCGCTTTGGCCCAGGGCAAACGAAGCGCCGGGGGAAGTCTTAGCAGAGCCCGGCGCCTTTCCACTGTTCAAAGCGTGGAACTGCAGACTCTTTTGCAAAGAAGAGAGCGCACAGGCAACAGCCGCCCGCACGTTTCTCAGTGAAAGGGAGAACTCCCTGACTTCATCCAGTTCTCTGAGCAAAGCAGGCAGAGGGAGAGAAACTTTCTTTCCTTCCTCTTTCCTGCAACGAATTCCTCATTTGCTCTTGCAAAAGCAGGGCTTCTTCTGAAAAACTACGTCGCGGTGCAAGGATCCTTCCAGAGGAGCAACGACATAGTTTGAGCTGGAAGGGCTTGGGAAAGCAGCCGGGGAAAAAAGGCCTCTTGCTGTTCTCGTTTTCTTTCTGCCTGAATGCGGTCCATTCGCACTTGCCAAAGTAAGGTTTCCCAGCACAAACTACAAAGCAGCAGCTCTCTTGGAAGAGGAAATCCCACGCAGTGTTGCCCTGGCGAGATAGTGTTGCTGCAGTGAGGCCCAGGGAAATCACACTGCCTAGAGAAATCCTAGCAAAGCCCTGTGTTTCCCCACAGGAATGTATGTCAGTTTCAGTTCTTTGCCAGCAACGGAGCTCAGAGGCAACGTCAGATTGTGTGTATCTCAGTGAGAGAAAGAACACTGTGACTTCCCCCGTTCCTCTGACGAAAGCGGTTAGAGGGAGAAAAGCGTCCTTTGCTTTCGCTTTCCCGCAATGAGCTCGGCAGATCTGCCCTTCGCGAAGGGCCGTTTTCCCCCGGAGAACTGCCTCGCGGTAGCCCTGTTCTGGAAGTGGAACGAGTATGCAGTGTTAGCGTTCAGCTATTGTGAAGGCTCGCTTTGGCCCAGGGCAAACGAAGCGCCGGGGGAAGTCTTAGCAGAGCCCGGCGCCTTTCCACTGTTCAAAGCGTGGAACTGCAGACTCTTTTGCAAAGAAGAGAGCGCACAGGCAACAGCCGCCCGCACGTTTCTCAGTGAAAGGGAGAACTCCTGACTTCATCCAGTTCTCTGAGCAAAGCAGGCAGAGGGAGAGAAACTTTCTTTCCTTCCTCTTTCCTGCAACGAATTCCTCATTTGCTCTTGCAAAAGCAGGGCTTCTTCTGAAAAACTACGTCGCGGTGCAAGGATCCTTCCAGAGGAGCAACGACATAGTTTGAGCTGGAAGGGCTTGGGGAAAGCAGCCGGGGAAAAAAGGCCTCTTGCTGTTCTCTTTTCTTTCTGCCTGAATGCGGTCCATTCGCACTTGCCAAAGTAAGGTTTCCCAGCACAAACTACAAAGCAGCAGCTCTCTTGGAAGAGGAAATCCCACGCAGTGTTGCCCTGGCGAGATAGTGTTGCTGCAGTGAGGCCCAGGGAAATCACACTGCCTAGAGAAATCCTAGCAAAGCCCTGTGTTTCCCCACAGGAATGTATGTCAGTTTCAGTTCTTTGCCAGCAACGGAGCTCAGAGGGCAACGTCAGATTGTGTGTATCTCAGTGAGAGAAAGAACACTGTGACTTCCCCCGTTCCTCTGACGAAAGCGGTTAGAGGGAGAAAAGCGTCCTTTGCTTTCGCTTTCCCCGCAATGAGCTCGGCAGATCTGCCCTTCGCGAAGGGCCGTTTTCCCCCGGAGAACTGCCTCGCGGTAGCCCTGTTCTGGAAGTGGAACGAGTATGCAGTGTTAGCGTTCAGCTATTGTGAAGGCTCGCTTTGGCCCAGGGCAAACGATAGCGCCGGGGGAAGTCTTAGCAGAGCCCGGCGCCTTTCCACTGTTCAAAGCGTGGAACTGCAGACTCTTTTGCAAAGAAGAGAGCGCACAGGCAACAGCCGCCCGCACGTTTCTCAGTGAAAGGGAGAACTCCCTGACTTCATCCAGTTCTCTGAGCAAAGCAGGCAGAGGGAGAGAAACTTTCTTTCCTTCCTCTTTCCTGCAACGAATTCCTCATTTGCTCTTGCAAAAGCAGGGGCTTCTTCTGAAAAACTACGTCGCGGTGCAAGGATCCTTCCAGAGGAGCAACGACATAGTTTGAGCTGGAAGGGCTTGGGAAAGCAGCCGGGGAAAAAAGGCCTCTTGCTGTTCTCTTTTCTTTCTGCCTGAATGCGGTCCATTCGCACTTGCCAAAGTAAGGTTTCCCAGCACAAACTACAAAGCAGCAGCTCTCTTGGAAGAGGAAATCCCACGCAGTGTTGCCCTGGCGAGATAGTGTTGCTGCAGTGAGGCCCAGGGGAAATCACACTGCCTAGAGAAATCCTAGCAAAGCCCTGTGTTTCCCCACAGGAATGTATGTCAGTTTCAGTTCTTTGCCAGCAACGGAGCTCAGAGGCAACGTCAGATTGTGTGTATCTCAGTGAGAGAAAGAACACTGTGACTTCCCCCGTTCCTCTGACGAAAGCGGTTAGAGGGAGAAAAGCGTCCTTTGCTTTCGCTTTCCCGCAATGAGCTCGGCAGATCTGCCCTTCGCGAAGGGCCGTTTTCCCCCGGAGAACTGCCTCGCGGTAGCCCTGTTCTGGAAGTGGAACGAGTATGCAGTGTTAGCGTTCAGCTATTGTGAAGGCTCGCTTTGGCCCAGGGCAAACGAAGCGCCGGGGGAAGTCTTAGCAGAGCCCGGCGCCTTTCCACTGTTCAAAGCGTGGAACTGCAGACTCTTTTGCAAAGAAGAGAGCGCACAGGCAACAGCCGCCCGCACGTTTCTCAGTGAAAGGGAGAACTCCCTGACTTCATCCAGTTCTCTGAGCAAAAGCAGCAGAGGAGAGAAACTTTCTTTCCTTCCTCTTTCCTGCAACGAATTCCTCATTTGCTCTTGCAAAAGCAGGGCTTCTTCTGAAAAACTACGTCGCGGTGCAAGGATCCTTCCAGAGGAGCAACGACATAGTTTGAGCTGGAAGGGCTTGGGGAAAGCAGCCGGGGAAAAAAGGCCTCTTGCTGTTCTCTTTTCTTTCTGCCTGAATGCGGTCCATTCGCACTTGCCAAAGTAAGGTTTCCAGCACAAACTACAAAGCAGCAGCTCTCTTGGAAGAGGAAATCCCACGCAGTGTTGCCCTGGCGAGATAGTGTTGCTGCAGTGAGGCCCAGGGAAATCACACTGCCTAGAGAAATCCTAGCAAAGCCCTGTGTTTCCCCACAGGAATGTATGTCAGTTTCAGTTCTTTGCCAGCAACGGAGCTCAGAGGCAACGTCAGATTGTGTGTATCTCAGTGAGAGAAAGAACACTGTGACTTCCCCCGTTCCTCTGACGAAAGCGGTTAGAGGGAGAAAAGCGTCCTTTGCTTTCGCTTTCCCGCAATGAGCTCGGCAGATCTGCCCTTCGCGAAGGGCCGTTTTCCCCCGGAGAACTGCCTCGCGGTAGCCCTGTTCTGGAAGTGGAACGAGTATGCAGTGTTAGCGTTCAGCTATTGTGAAGGCTCGCTTTGGCCCAGGGCAAACGAAGCGCCGGGGGGAAGTCTTAGCAGAGCCCGGCGCCTTTCCACTGTTCAAAGCGTGGAACTGCAGACTCTTTTGCAAAGAAGAGAGCGCACAGGCAACAGCCGCCCGCACGTTTCTCAGTGAAAGGGAGAACTCCCTGACTTCATCCAGTTCTCTGAGCAAAGCAGGCAGAGGGAGAGAAACTTTCTTTCCTTCCTCTTTCCTGCAACGAATTCCTCATTTGCTCTTGCAAAAGCAGGGCTTCTTCTGAAAAACTACGTCGCGGTGCAAGGATCCTTCCAGAGGAGCAACGACATAGTTTGAGCTGGAAGGGCTTGGGAAAGCAGCCGGGGAAAAAAGGCCTCTTGCTGTTCTCTTTTCTTTCTGCCTGAATGCGGTCCATTCGCACTTGCCAAAGTAAGGTTTCCAGCACAAACTACAAAGCAGCAGCTCTCTTGGAAGAGGAAATCCCACGCAGTGTTGCCCTGGCGAGATAGTGTTGCTGCAGTGAGGCCCAGGGAAATCACACTGCCTAGAGAAATCCTAGCAAAGCCCTGTGTTTCCCCACAGGAATGTATGTCAGTTTCAGTTCTTTGCCAGCAACGGAGCTCAGAGGCAACGTCAGATTGTGTGTATCTCAGTGAGAGAAAGAACACTGTGACTTCCCCCGTTCCTCTGACGAAAGCGGTTAGAGGGAGAAAAGCGTCCTTTGCTTTCGCTTTCCCGCAATGAGCTCGGCAGATCTGCCCTTCGCGAAGGGCCGTTTTCCCCGGAGAACTGCCTCGCGGTAGCCCTGTTCTGGAAGTGGAACGAGTATGCAGTGTTAGCGTTCAGCTATTGTGAAGGCTCGCTTTGGCCCAGGGCAAACGAAGCGCCGGGGGAAGTCTTAGCAGAGCCCGGCGCCTTTCCACTGTTCAAAGCGTGGAACTGCAGACTCTTTTGCAAAGAAGAGAGCGCACAGGCAACAGACCGCCCGCACGTTTCTCAGTGAAAGGGAGAACTCCCTGACTTCATCCAGTTCTCTGAGCAAAGGCAGGCAGAGGGAGAGAAACTTTCTTTCCTTCCTCTTTCCTGCAACGAATTCCTCATTTGCTCTTGCAAAAGCAGGGCTTCTTCTGAAAAACTACGTCGCGGTGCAAGGATCCTTCCAGAGGAGCAACGACATAGTTTGAGCTGGAAGGGCTTGGGAAAGCAGCCGGGGGAAAAAAGGCCTCTTGCTGTTCTCTTTTCTTTCTGCCTGAATGCGGGTCCATTCGCACTTGCCAAAGTAAGGTTTCCCAGCACAAACTACAAAGCAGCAGCTCTCTTGGAAGAGGAAATCCCACGCAGTGTTGCCCTGGCGAGATAGTGTTGCTGCAGTGAGGCCCAGGGAAATCACACTGCCTAGAGAAATCCTAGCAAAGCCCTGTGTTTCCCCACAGGAATGTATGTCAGTTTCAGTTCTTTGCCAGCAACGGAGCTCAGAGGCAACGTCAGATTGTGTGTATCTCAGTGAGAGAAAGAACACTGTGACTTCCCCCCGTTCCTCTGACGAAAGCGGTTAGAGGGAGAAAAGCGTCCTTTGCTTTCGCTTTCCCGCAATGAGCTCGGCAGATCTGCCCTTCGCGAAGGGCCGTTTTCCCCCGGAGAACTGCCTCGCGGTAGCCCTGTTCTGGAAGTGGAACGAGTATGCAGTGTTAGCGTTCAGCTATTGTGAAGGCTCGCTTTGGCCCAGGGCAAACGAAGCGCCGGGGGAAGTCTTAGCAGAGCCCGGCGCCTTTCCACTGTTCAAAGCGTGGAACTGCAGACTCTTTTGCAAAGAAGAGAGCGCACAGGCAACAGCCGCCCGCACGTTTCTCAGTGAAAGGGAGAACTCCCTGACTTCATCCAGTTCTCTGAGCAAAGCAGGCGAGAGGGAGAGAAACTTTCTTTCCTTCCCTCTTTCCTGCAACGAATTCCTCATTTGCTCTTGCAAAAGCAGGGCTTCTTCTGAAAAACTACGTCGCGGTGCAAGGATCCTTCCAGAGGAGCAACGACATAGTTTGAGCTGGAAGGGCTTGGGAAAGCAGCCGGGGAAAAAAGGCCTCTTGCTGTTCTCTTTTCTTTCTGCCTGAATGCGGTCCATTCGCACTTGCCAAAGTAAGGTTTCCCAGCACAAACTACAAAGCAGCAGCTCTCTTGGAAGAGGAAATCCCACGCAGTGTTGCCCTGGCGAGATAGTGTTGCTGCAGTGAGGCCCAGGGAAATCACACTGCCTAGAGAAATCCTAGCAAAGCCCTGTGTTTCCCCACAGGAATGTATGTCAGTTTCAGTTCTTTGCCAGCAACGGAGCTCAGAGGCAACGTCAGATTGTGTGTATCTCAGTGAGAGAAAGAACACTGTGACTTCCCCCGTTCCTCTGACGAAAGCGGTTAGAGGGAGAAAAGCGTCCTTTGCTTTCGCTTTCCCGCAATGAGCTCGGCAGATCTGCCCTTCGCGAAGGGCCGTTTTCCCCCGGAGAACTGCCTCGCGGTAGCCCTGTTCTGGAAGTGGAACGAGTATGCAGTGTTAGCGTTCAGCTATTGTGAAGGCTCGCTTTGGCCCAGGGCAAACGAAGCGCCGGGGGAAGTCTTAGCAGAGCCCGGCGCCTTTCCACTGTTCAAAGCGTGGAACTGCAGACTCTTTTGCAAAGAAGAGAGCGCGGCAACAGCCGCCCGCACGTTTCTCAGTGAAAGGGAGAACTCCCTGACTTCATCCAGTTCTCTGAGCAAAGCAGGCAGAGGGAGAGAAACTTTCTTTCCTTCCTCTTTCCTGCAACGAATTCCTCATTTGCTCTTGCAAAAGCAGGGCTTCTTCTGAAAAACTACGTCGCGGTGCAAGGATCCTTCCAGAGGAGCAACGACATAGTTTGAGCTGGAAGGGCTTGGGAAAGCAGCCGGGGAAAAAAGGCCTCTTGCTGTTCTCTTTTCTTTCTGCCTGAATGCGGTCCATTCGCACTTGCCAAAGTAAGGTTTCCCAGCACAAACTACAAAGCAGCAGCTCTCTTGGAAGAGGAAATCCCACGCAGTGTTGCCCTGGCGAGATAGTGTTGCTGCAGTGAGGCCCAGGGAAATCACACTGCCTAGAGAAATCCTAGCAAAGCCCTGTGTTTCCCCACAGGAATGTATGTCAGTTTCAGTTCTTTGCCAGCAACGGAGCTCAGAGGCAACGTCAGATTGTGTGTATCTCAGTGAGAGAAAGAACACTGTGACTTCCCCCGTTCCTCTGACGAAAGCGGTTAGAGGGAGAAAAGCGTCCTTTGCTTTCGCTTTCCCGCAATGAGCTCGGCAGATCTGCCCTTCGCGAAGGGCCGTTTTCCCCCGGAGAACTGCCTCGCGGTAGCCCTGTTCTGGAAGTGGAACGAGTATGCAGTGTTAGCGTTCAGCTATTGTGAAGGCTCGCTTTGGCCCAGGGCAAACGAAGCGCCGGGGGAAGTCTTAGCAGAGCCCGGCGCCTTTCCACTGTTCAAAGCGTGGAACTGCAGACTCTTTTGCAAAGAAGAGAGCGCACAGGCAACAGCCGCCCGCACGTTTCTCAGTGAAAGGGAGAACTCCCTGACTTCATCCAGTTCTCTGAGCAAAGCAGGCAGAGGGAGAGAAACTTTCTTTCCTTCCTCTTTCCTGCAACGAATTCCTCATTTGCTCTTGCAAAAGCAGGGCTTCTTCTGAAAAACTACGTCGCGGTGCAAGGATCCTTCCAGAGGAGCAACGACATAGTTTGAGCTGGAAGGGCTTGGGAAAGCAGCCGGGGAAAAAAGGCCTCTTGCTGTTCTCTTTTCTTTCTGCCTGAATGCGGTCCATTCGCACTTGCCAAAGTAAGGTTTCCCAGCACAAACTACAAAGCAGCAGCTCTCTTGGAAGAGGAAATCCCACGCAGTGTTGCCCTGGCGAGATAGTGTTGCTGCAGTGAGGCCCAGGGAAATCACACTGCCTAGAGAAATCCTAGCAAAGCCCTGTGTTTCCCCACAGGAATGTATGTCAGTTTCAGTTCTTTGCCAGCAACGGAGCTCAGAGGCAACGTCAGATTGTGTGTATCTCAGTGAGAGAAAGAACACTGTGACTTCCCCCGTTCCTCTGACGAAAGCGGTTAGAGGGAGAAAAGCGTCCTTTGCTTTCGCTTTCCCGCAATGAGCTCGGCAGATCTGCCCTTCGCGAAGGGCCGTTTTCCCCCGGAGAACTGCCTCGCGGTAGCCCTGTTCTGGAAGTGGAACGAGTATGCAGTGTTAGCGTTCAGCTATTGTGAAGGCTCGCTTTGGCCCAGGGCAAACGAAACGCCGGGGGAAGTCTTAGCAGAGCCCGGCGCCTTTCCACGGTTCAAAGCGTGGAACTGCAGACTCTTTTGCAAAGAAGAGAGCGCACAGGCAAAAGCAGCCCGCACGTTTCTCAGTGAAAGGGAGAACTCCCTGACTTCATCCAGTTCTCTGAGCAAAGCAGGCAGAGGGAGAGAAACTTTCTTTCCTTCCTCTTTCCTGCAACGAATTCCTCATTTGCTCTTGCAAAAGCAGGGCTTCTTCTGAAAAACTACGTCGCGGTGCAAGGATCCTTCCAGAGGAGCAACGACATAGTTTGAGCTGGAAGGGCTTGGGAAAGCAGCCGGGGAAAAAAGGCCTCTTGCTGTTCTCTTGTCTTTCAGCCTGAATGCGGTCCATTCGCACTTGCCAAAGTAAGGTTTCCCAGCACAAACTACAAAGCAGCAGCTCTCTTGGAAGAGGAAATCCCACGCAGTGTTGCCCTGGCGAGATAGTGTTGCTGCAGTGAGGCCCAGGGAAATCACACTGCCTAGAGAAATCCTAGCAAAGCCCTGTGTTTCCCCACAGGAATGTATGTCAGTTTCAGTTCTTTGCCAGCAACGGAGCTCAGAGGCAACGTCAGATTGTGTGTATCTCAGTGAGAGAAAGAACACTGTGACTTCCCCCGTTCCTCTGACGAAAGCGGTTAGAGGGAGAAAAGCGTCCTTTGCTTTCGCTTTCCCGCAATGAGCTCGGCAGATCTGCCCTTCGCGAAGGGCCGTTTTCCCCCGGAGAACTGCCTCGCGGTAGCCCTGTTCTGGAAGTGGAACGAGTATGCAGTGTTAGCGTTCAGCTATTGTGAAGGCTCGCTTTGGCCCAGGGCAAACGAAGCGCCGGGGGAAGTCTTAGCAGAGCCCGGCGCCTTTCCACTGTTCAAAGCGTGGAACTGCAGACTCTTTTGCAAAGAAGAGAGCGCACAGGCAACAGCCGCCCGCACGTTTCTCAGTGAAAGGGAGAACTCCCTGACTTCATCCAGTTCTCTGAGCAAAGCAGGCAGAGGGAGAGAAACTTTCTTTCCTTCCTCTTTCCTGCAACGAATTCCTCATTTGCTCTTGCAAAAGCAGGGCTTCTTCTGAAAAACTACGTCGCGGTGCAAGGATCCTTCCAGAGGAGCAACGACATAGTTTGAGCTGGAAGGGCTTGGGAAAGCAGCCGGGGAAAAAAGGCCTCTTGCTGTTCTCTTTTCTTTCTGCCTGAATGCGGTCCATTCGCACTTGCCAAAGTAAGGTTTCCCAGCACAAACTACAAAGCAGCAGCTCTCTTGGAAGAGGAAATCCCACGCAGTGTTGCCCTGGCGAGATAGTGTTGCTGCAGTGAGGCCCAGGGAAATCACACTGCCTAGAGAAATCCTAGCAAAGCCCTGTGTTTCCCCACAGGAATGTATGTCAGTTTCAGTTCTTTGCCAGCAACGGAGCTCAGAGGCAACGTCAGATTGTGTGTATCTCAGTGAGAGAAAGAACACTGTGACTTCCCCCGTTCCTCTGACGAAAGCGGTTAGAGGGAGAAAAGCGTCCTTTGCTTTCGCTTTCCCGCAATGAGCTCGGCAGATCTGCCCTTCGCGAAGGGCCGTTTTCCCCCGGAGAACTGCCTCGCGGTAGCCCTGTTCTGGAAGTGGAACGAGTATGCAGTGTTAGCGTTCAGCTATTGTGAAGGCTCGCTTTGGCCCAGGGCAAACGAAGCGCCGGGGGAAGTCTTAGCAGAGCCCGGCGCCTTTCCACTGTTCAAAGCGTGGAACTGCAGACTCTTTTGCAAAGAAGAGAGCGCACAGGCAACAGCCGCCCGCACGTTTCTCAGTGAAAGGGAGAACTCCCTGACTTCATCCAGTTCTCTGAGCAAAGCAGGCAGAGGGAGAGAAACTTTCTTTCCTTCCTCTTTCCTGCAACGAATTCCTCATTTGCTCTTGCAAAAGCAGGGCTTCTTCTGAAAAACTACGTCGCGGTGCAAGGATCCTTCCAGAGGAGCAACGACATAGTTTGAGCTGGAAGGGCTTGGGAAAGCAGCCGGGGAAAAAAGGCCTCTTGCTGTTCTCTTTTCTTTCTGCCTGAATGCGGTCCATTCGCACTTGCCAAAGTAAGGTTTCCCAGCACAAACTACAAAGCAGCAGCTCTCTTGGAAGAGGAAATCCCACGCAGTGTTGCCCTGGCGAGATAGTGTTGCTGCAGTGAGGCCCAGGGAAATCACACTGCCTAGAGAAATCCTAGCAAAGCCCTGTGTTTCCCCACAGGAATGTATGTCAGTTTCAGTTCTTTGCCAGCAACGGAGCTCAGAGGCAACGTCAGATTGTGTGTATCTCAGTGAGAGAAAGAACACTGTGACTTCCCCCGTTCCTCTGACGAAAGCGGTTAGAGGGAGAAAAGCGTCCTTTGCTTTCGCTTTCCCGCAATGAGCTCGGCAGATCTGCCCTTCGCGAAGGGCCGTTTTCCCCCGGAGAACTGCCTCGCGGTAGCCCTGTTCTGGAAGTGGAACGAGTATGCAGTGTTAGCGTTCAGCTATTGTGAAGGCTCGCTTTGGCCCAGGGCAAACGAAGCGCCGGGGGAAGTCTTAGCAGAGCCCGGCGCCTTTCCACTGTTCAAAGCGTGGAACTGCAGACTCTTTTGCAAAGAAGAGAGCGCACAGGCAACAGCCGCCCGCACGTTTCTCAGTGAAAGGGAGAACTCCCTGACTTCATCCAGTTCTCTGAGCAAAGCAGGCAGAGGGAGAGAAACTTTCTTTCCTTCCTCTTTCCTGCAACGAATTCCTCATTTGCTCTTGCAAAAGCAGGGCTTCTTCTGAAAAACTACGTCGCGGTGCAAGGATCCTTCCAGAGGAGCAACGACATAGTTTGAGCTGGAAGGGCTTGGGAAAGCAGCCGGGGAAAAAAGGCCTCTTGCTGTTCTCTTTTCTTTCTGCCTGAATGCGGTCCATTCGCACTTGCCAAAGTAAGGTTTCCCAGCACAAACTACAAAGCAGCAGCTCTCTTGGAAGAGGAAATCCCACGCAGTGTTGCCCTGGCGAGATAGTGTTGCTGCAGTGAGGCCCAGGGAAATCACACTGCCTAGAGAAATCCTAGCAAAGCCCTGTGTTTCCCCACAGGAATGTATGTCAGTTTCAGTTCTTTGCCAGCAACGGAGCTCAGAGGCAACGTCAGATTGTGTGTATCTCAGTGAGAGAAAGAACACTGTGACTTCCCCCGTTCCTCTGACGAAAGCGGTTAGAGGGAGAAAAGCGTCCTTTGCTTTCGCTTTCCCGCAATGAGCTCGGCAGATCTGCCCTTCGCGAAGGGCCGTTTTCCCCCGGAGAACTGCCTCGCGGTAGCCCTGTTCTGGAAGTGGAACGAGTATGCAGTGTTAGCGTTCAGCTATTGTGAAGGCTCGCTTTGGCCCAGGGCAAACGAAGCGCCGGGGGAAGTCTTAGCAGAGCCCGGCGCCTTTCCACTGTTCAAAGCGTGGAACTGCAGACTCTTTTGCAAAGAAGAGAGCGCACAGGCAACAGCCGCCCGCACGTTTCTCAGTGAAAGGGAGAACTCCCTGACTTCATCCAGTTCTCTGAGCAAAGCAGGCAGAGGGAGAGAAACTTTCTTTCCTTCCTCTTTCCTGCAACGAATTCCTCATTTGCTCTTGCAAAAGCAGGGCTTCTTCTGAAAAACTACGTCGCGGTGCAAGGATCCTTCCAGAGGAGCAACGACATAGTTTGAGCTGGAAGGGCTTGGGAAAGCAGCCGGGGAAAAAAGGCCTCTTGCTGTTCTCTTTTCTTTCTGCCTGAATGCGGTCCATTCGCACTTGCCAAAGTAAGGTTTCCCAGCACAAACTACAAAGCAGCAGCTCTCTTGGAAGAGGAAATCCCACGCAGTGTTGCCCTGGCGAGATAGTGTTGCTGCAGTGAGGCCCAGGGAAATCACACTGCCTAGAGAAATCCTAGCAAAGCCCTGTGTTTCCCCACAGGAATGTATGTCAGTTTCAGTTCTTTGCCAGCAACGGAGCTCAGAGGCAACGTCAGATTGTGTGTATCTCAGTGAGAGAAAGAACACTGTGACTTCCCCCGTTCCTCTGACGAAAGCGGTTAGAGGGAGAAAAGCGTCCTTTGCTTTCGCTTTCCCGCAATGAGCTCGGCAGATCTGCCCTTCGCGAAGGGCCGTTTTCCCCCGGAGAACTGCCTCGCGGTAGCCCTGTTCTGGAAGTGGAACGAGTATGCAGTGTTAGCGTTCAGCTATTGTGAAGGCTCGCTTTGGCCCAGGGCAAACGAAACGCCGGGGGAAGTCTTAGCAGAGCCCGGCGCCTTTCCACGGTTCAAAGCGTGGAACTGCAGACTCTTTTGCAAAGAAGAGAGCGCACAGGCAAAAGCAGCCCGCACGTTTCTCAGTGAAAGGGAGAACTCCCTGACTTCATCCAGTTCTCTGAGCAAAGCAGGCAGAGGGAGAGAAACTTTCTTTCCTTCCTCTTTCCTGCAACGAATTCCTCATTTGCTCTTGCAAAAGCAGGGCTTCTTCTGAAAAACTACGTCGCGGTGCAAGGATCCTTCCAGAGGAGCAACGACATAGTTTGAGCTGGAAGGGCTTGGGAAAGCAGCCGGGGAAAAAAGGCCTCTTGCTGTTCTCTTGTCTTTCAGCCTGAATGCGGTCAATTCGCACTTGCCAAAGTAAGGTTTCCCAGCACAAACTACAAAGCAGCAGCTCTCTTGGAAGAGGAAATCCCACGCAGTGTTGCCCTGGCGAGATAGTGTTGCTGCAGTGAGGCCCAGGGAAATCACACTGCCTAGAGAAATCCTAGCAAAGCCCTGTGTTTCCCCACAGGAATGTATGTCAGTTTCAGTTCTTTGCCAGCAACGGAGCTCAGAGGCAACGTCAGATTGTGTGTATCTCAGTGAGAGAAAGAACACTGTGACTTCCCCCGTTCCTCTGACGAAAGCGGTTAGAGGGAGAAAAGCGTCCTTTGCTTTCGCTTTCCCGCAATGAGCTCGGCAGATCTGCCCTTCGCGAAGGGCCGTTTTCCCCCGGAGAACTGCCTCGCGGTAGCCCTGTTCTGGAAGTGGAACGAGTATGCAGTGTTAGCGTTCAGCTATTGTGAAGGCTCGCTTTGGCCCAGGGCAAACGAAGCGCCGGGGGAAGTCTTAGCAGAGCCCGGCGCCTTTCCACTGTTCAAAGCGTGGAACTGCAGACTCTTTTGCAAAGAAGAGAGCGCACAGGCAACAGCCGCCCGCACGTTTCTCAGTGAAAGGGAGAACTCCCTGACTTCATCCAGTTCTCTGAGCAAAGCAGGCAGAGGGAGAGAAACTTTCTTTCCTTCCTCTTTCCTGCAACGAATTCCTCATTTGCTCTTGCAAAAGCAGGGCTTCTTCTGAAAAACTACGTCGCGGTGCAAGGATCCTTCCAGAGGAGCAACGACATAGTTTGAGCTGGAAGGGCTTGGGAAAGCAGCCGGGGAAAAAAGGCCTCTTGCTGTTCTCTTTTCTTTCTGCCTGAATGCGGTCCATTCGCACTTGCCAAAGTAAGGTTTCCCAGCACAAACTACAAAGCAGCAGCTCTCTTGGAAGAGGAAATCCCACGCAGTGTTGCCCTGGCGAGATAGTGTTGCTGCAGTGAGGCCCAGGGAAATCACACTGCCTAGAGAAATCCTAGCAAAGCCCTGTGTTTCCCCACAGGAATGTATGTCAGTTTCAGTTCTTTGCCAGCAACGGAGCTCAGAGGCAACGTCAGATTGTGTGTATCTCAGTGAGAGAAAGAACACTGTGACTTCCCCCGTTCCTCTGACGAAAGCGGTTAGAGGGAGAAAAGCGTCCTTTGCTTTCGCTTTCCCGCAATGAGCTCGGCAGATCTGCCCTTCGCGAAGGGCCGTTTTCCCCCGGAGAACTGCCTCGCGGTAGCCCTGTTCTGGAAGTGGAACGAGTATGCAGTGTTAGCGTTCAGCTATTGTGAAGGCTCGCTTTGGCCCAGGGCAAACGAAACGCCGGGGGAAGTCTTAGCAGAGCCCGGCGCCTTTCCACGGTTCAAAGCGTGGAACTGCAGACTCTTTTGCAAAGAAGAGAGCGCACAGGCAAAAGCCGCCCGCACGTTTCTCAGTGAAAGGGAGAACTCCCTGACTTCATCCAGTTCTCTGAGCAAAGCAGGCAGAGGGAGAGAAACTTTCTTTCCTTCCTCTTTCCTGCAACGAATTCCTCATTTGCTCTTGCAAAAGCAGGGCTTCTTCTGAAAAACTACGTCGCGGTGCAAGGATCCTTCCAGAGGAGCAACGACATAGTTTGAGCTGGAAGGGCTTGGGAAAGCAGCCGGGGAAAAAAGGCCTCTTGCTGTTCTCTTTTCTTTCTGCCTGAATGCGGTCCATTCGCACTTGCCAAAGTAAGGTTTCCCAGCACAAACTACAAAGCAGCAGCTCTCTTGGAAGAGGAAATCCCACGCAGTGTTGCCCTGGCGAGATAGTGTTGCTGCAGTGAGGCCCAGGGAAATCACACTGCCTAGAGAAATCCTAGCAAAGCCCTGTGTTTCCCCACAGGAATGTATGTCAGTTTCAGTTCTTTGCCAGCAACGGAGCTCAGAGGCAACGTCAGATTGTGTGTATCTCAGTGAGAGAAAGAACACTGTGACTTCCCCCGTTCCTCTGACGAAAGCGGTTAGAGGGAGAAAAGCGTCCTTTGCTTTCGCTTTCCCGCAATGAGCTCGGCAGATCTGCCCTTCGCGAAGGGCCGTTTTCCCCCGGAGAACTGCCTCGCGGTAGCCCTGTTCTGGAAGTGGAACGAGTATGCAGTGTTAGCGTTCAGCTATTGTGAAGGCTCGCTTTGGCCCAGGGCAAACGAAGCGCCGGGGGAAGTCTTAGCAGAGCCCGGCGCCTTTCCACTGTTCAAAGCGTGGAACTGCAGACTCTTTTGCAAAGAAGAGAGCGCACAGGCAACAGCCGCCCGCACGTTTCTCAGTGAAAGGGAGAACTCCCTGACTTCATCCAGTTCTCTGAGCAAAGCAGGCAGAGGGAGAGAAACTTTCTTTCCTTCCTCTTTCCTGCAACGAATTCCTCATTTGCTCTTGCAAAAGCAGGGCTTCTTCTGAAAAACTACGTCGCGGTGCAAGGATCCTTCCAGAGGAGCAACGACATAGTTTGAGCTGGAAGGGCTTGGGAAAGCAGCCGGGGAAAAAAGGCCTCTTGCTGTTCTCTTTTCTTTCTGCCTGAATGCGGTCCATTCGCACTTGCCAAAGTAAGGTTTCCCAGCACAAACTACAAAGCAGCAGCTCTCTTGGAAGAGGAAATCCCACGCAGTGTTGCCCTGGCGAGATAGTGTTGCTGCAGTGAGGCCCAGGGAAATCACACTGCCTAGAGAAATCCTAGCAAAGCCCTGTGTTTCCCCACAGGAATGTATGTCAGTTTCAGTTCTTTGCCAGCAACGGAGCTCAGAGGCAACGTCAGATTGTGTGTATCTCAGTGAGAGAAAGAACACTGTGACTTCCCCCGTTCCTCTGACGAAAGCGGTTAGAGGGAGAAAAGCGTCCTTTGCTTTCGCTTTCCCGCAATGAGCTCGGCAGATCTGCCCTTCGCGAAGGGCCGTTTTCCCCCGGAGAACTGCCTCGCGGTAGCCCTGTTCTGGAAGTGGAACGAGTATGCAGTGTTAGCGTTCAGCTATTGTGAAGGCTCGCTTTGGCCCAGGGCAAACGAAACGCCGGGGGAAGTCTTAGCAGAGCCCGGCGCCTTTCCACGGTTCAAAGCGTGGAACTGCAGACTCTTTTGCAAAGAAGAGAGCGCACAGGCAAAAGCAGCCCGCACGTTTCTCAGTGAAAGGGAGAACTCCCTGACTTCATCCAGTTCTCTGAGCAAAGCAGGCAGAGGGAGAGAAACTTTCTTTCCTTCCTCTTTCCTGCAACGAATTCCTCATTTGCTCTTGCAAAAGCAGGGCTTCTTCTGAAAAACTACGTCGCGGTGCAAGGATCCTTCCAGAGGAGCAACGACATAGTTTGAGCTGGAAGGGCTTGGGAAAGCAGCCGGGGAAAAAAGGCCTCTTGCTGTTCTCTTGTCTTTCAGCCTGAATGCGGTCAATTCGCACTTGCCAAAGTAAGGTTTCCCAGCACAAACTACAAAGCAGCAGCTCTCTTGGAAGAGGAAATCCCACGCAGTGTTGCCCTGGCGAGATAGTGTTGCTGCAGTGAGGCCCAGGGAAATCACACTGCCTAGAGAAATCCTAGCAAAGCCCTGTGTTTCCCCACAGGAATGTATGTCAGTTTCAGTTCTTTGCCAGCAACGGAGCTCAGAGGCAACGTCAGATTGTGTGTATCTCAGTGAGAGAAAGAACACTGTGACTTCCCCCGTTCCTCTGACGAAAGCGGTTAGAGGGAGAAAAGCGTCCTTTGCTTTCGCTTTCCCGCAATGAGCTCGGCAGATCTGCCCTTCGCGAAGGGCCGTTTTCCCCCGGAGAACTGCCTCGCGGTAGCCCTGTTCTGGAAGTGGAACGAGTATGCAGTGTTAGCGTTCAGCTATTGTGAAGGCTCGCTTTGGCCCAGGGCAAACGAAGCGCCGGGGGAAGTCTTAGCAGAGCCCGGCGCCTTTCCACTGTTCAAAGCGTGGAACTGCAGACTCTTTTGCAAAGAAGAGAGTGCACAGGCAACAGCCGCCCGCACGTTTCTCAGTGAAAGGGAGAACTCCCTGACTTCATCCAGTTCTCTGAGCAAAGCAGGCAGAGGGAGAGAAACTTTCTTTCCTTCCTCTTTCCTGCAACGAATTCCTCATTTGCTCTTGCAAAAGCAGGGCTTCTTCTGAAAAACTACGTCGCGGTGCAAGGATCCTTCCAGAGGAGCAACGACATAGTTTGAGCTGGAAGGGCTTGGGAAAGCAGCCGGGGAAAAAAGGCCTCTTGCTGTTCTCTTTTCTTTCTGCCTGAATGCGGTCCATTCGCACTTGCCAAAGTAAGGTTTCCCAGCACAAACTACAAAGCAGCAGCTCTCTTGGAAGAGGAAATCCCACGCAGTGTTGCCCTGGCGAGATAGTGTTGCTGCAGTGAGGCCCAGGGAAATCACACTGCCTAGAGAAATCCTAGCAAAGCCCTGTGTTTCCCCACAGGAATGTATGTCAGTTTCAGTTCTTTGCCAGCAACGGAGCTCAGAGGCAACGTCAGATTGTGTGTATCTCAGTGAGAGAAAGAACACTGTGACTTCCCCCGTTCCTCTGACGAAAGCGGTTAGAGGGAGAAAAGCGTCCTTTGCTTTCGCTTTCCCGCAATGAGCTCGGCAGATCTGCCCTTCGCGAAGGGCCGTTTTCCCCCGGAGAACTGCCTCGCGGTAGCCCTGTTCTGGAAGTGGAACGAGTATGCAGTGTTAGCGTTCAGCTATTGTGAAGGCTCGCTTTGGCCCAGGGCAAACGAAACGCCGGGGGAAGTCTTAGCAGAGCCCGGCGCCTTTCCACGGTTCAAAGCGTGGAACTGCAGACTCTTTTGCAAAGAAGAGAGCGCACAGGCAAAAGCAGCCCGCACGTTTCTCAGTGAAAGGGAGAACTCCCTGACTTCATCCAGTTCTCTGAGCAAAGCAGGCAGAGGGAGAGAAACTTTCTTTCCTTCCTCTTTCCTGCAACGAATTCCTCATTTGCTCTTGCAAAAGCAGGGCTTCTTCTGAAAAACTACGTCGCGGTGCAAGGATCCTTCCAGAGGAGCAACGACATAGTTTGAGCTGGAAGGGCTTGGGAAAGCAGCCGGGGAAAAAAGGCCTCTTGCTGTTCTCTTGTCTTTCAGCCTGAATGCGGTCAATTCGCACTTGCCAAAGTAAGGTTTCCCAGCACAAACTACAAAGCAGCAGCTCTCTTGGAAGAGGAAATCCCACGCAGTGTTGCCCTGGCGAGATAGTGTTGCTGCAGTGAGGCCCAGGGAAATCACACTGCCTAGAGAAATCCTAGCAAAGCCCTGTGTTTCCCCACAGGAATGTATGTCAGTTTCAGTTCTTTGCCAGCAACGGAGCTCAGAGGCAACGTCAGATTGTGTGTATCTCAGTGAGAGAAAGAACACTGTGACTTCCCCCGTTCCTCTGACGAAAGCGGTTAGAGGGAGAAAAGCGTCCTTTGCTTTCGCTTTCCCGCAATGAGCTCGGCAGATCTGCCCTTCGCGAAGGGCCGTTTTCCCCCGGAGAACTGCCTCGCGGTAGCCCTGTTCTGGAAGTGGAACGAGTATGCAGTGTTAGCGTTCAGCTATTGTGAAGGCTCGCTTTGGCCCAGGGCAAACGAAGCGCCGGGGGAAGTCTTAGCAGAGCCCGGCGCCTTTCCACTGTTCAAAGCGTGGAACTGCAGACTCTTTTGCAAAGAAGAGAGCGCACAGGCAACAGCCGCCCGCACGTTTCTCAGTGAAAGGGAGAACTCCCTGACTTCATCCAGTTCTCTGAGCAAAGCAGGCAGAGGGAGAGAAACTTTCTTTCCTTCCTCTTTCCTGCAACGAATTCCTCATTTGCTCTTGCAAAAGCAGGGCTTCTTCTGAAAAACTACGTCGCGGTGCAAGGATCCTTCCAGAGGAGCAACGACATAGTTTGAGCTGGAAGGGCTTGGGAAAGCAGCCGGGGAAAAAAGGCCTCTTGCTGTTCTCTTTTCTTTCTGCCTGAATGCGGTCCATTCGCACTTGCCAAAGTAAGGTTTCCCAGCACAAACTACAAAGCAGCAGCTCTCTTGGAAGAGGAAATCCCACGCAGTGTTGCCCTGGCGAGATAGTGTTGCTGCAGTGAGGCCCAGGGAAATCACACTGCCTAGAGAAATCCTAGCAAAGCCCTGTGTTTCCCCACAGGAATGTATGTCAGTTTCAGTTCTTTGCCAGCAACGGAGCTCAGAGGCAACGTCAGATTGTGTGTATCTCAGTGAGAGAAAGAACACTGTGACTTCCCCCGTTCCTCTGACGAAAGCGGTTAGAGGGAGAAAAGCGTCCTTTGCTTTCGCTTTCCCGCAATGAGCTCGGCAGATCTGCCCTTCGCGAAGGGCCGTTTTCCCCCGGAGAACTGCCTCGCGGTAGCCCTGTTCTGGAAGTGGAACGAGTATGCAGTGTTAGCGTTCAGCTATTGTGAAGGCTCGCTTTGGCCCAGGGCAAACGAAACGCCGGGGGAAGTCTTAGCAGAGCCCGGCGCCTTTCCACGGTTCAAAGCGTGGAACTGCAGACTCTTTTGCAAAGAAGAGAGCGCACAGGCAAAAGCAGCCCGCACGTTTCTCAGTGAAAGGGAGAACTCCCTGACTTCATCCAGTTCTCTGAGCAAAGCAGGCAGAGGGAGAGAAACTTTCTTTCCTTCCTCTTTCCTGCAACGAATTCCTCATTTGCTCTTGCAAAAGCAGGGCTTCTTCTGAAAAACTACGTCGCGGTGCAAGGATCCTTCCAGAGGAGCAACGACATAGTTTGAGCTGGAAGGGCTTGGGAAAGCAGCCGGGGAAAAAAGGCCTCTTGCTGTTCTCTTGTCTTTCAGCCTGAATGCGGTCAATTCGCACTTGCCAAAGTAAGGTTTCCCAGCACAAACTACAAAGCAGCAGCTCTCTTGGAAGAGGAAATCCCACGCAGTGTTGCCCTGGCGAGATAGTGTTGCTGCAGTGAGGCCCAGGGAAATCACACTGCCTAGAGAAATCCTAGCAAAGCCCTGTGTTTCCCCACAGGAATGTATGTCAGTTTCAGTTCTTTGCCAGCAACGGAGCTCAGAGGCAACGTCAGATTGTGTGTATCTCAGTGAGAGAAAGAACACTGTGACTTCCCCCGTTCCTCTGACGAAAGCGGTTAGAGGGAGAAAAGCGTCCTTTGCTTTCGCTTTCCCGCAATGAGCTTGGCAGATCTGCCCTTCGCGAAGGGCCGTTTTCCCCCGGAGAACTGCCTCGCGGTAGCCCTGTTCTGGAAGTGGAACGAGTATGCAGTGTTAGCGTTCAGCTATTGTGAAGGCTCGCTTTGGCCCAGGGCAAACGAAGCGCCGGGGGAAGTCTTAGCAGAGCCCGGCGCCTTTCCACTGTTCAAAGCGTGGAACTGCAGACTCTTTTGCAAAGAAGAGAGCGCACAGGCAACAGCCGCCCGCACGTTTCTCAGTGAAAGGGAGAACTCCCTGACTTCATCCAGTTCTCTGAGCAAAGCAGGCAGAGGGAGAGAAACTTTCTTTCCTTCCTCTTTCCTGCAACGAATTCCTCATTTGCTCTTGCAAAAGCAGGGCTTCTTCTGAAAAACTACGTCGCGGTGCAAGGATCCTTCCAGAGGAGCAACGACATAGTTTGAGCTGGAAGGGCTTGGGAAAGCAGCCGGGGAAAAAAGGCCTCTTGCTGTTCTCTTTTCTTTCTGCCTGAATGCGGTCCATTCGCACTTGCCAAAGTAAGGTTTCCCAGCACAAACTACAAAGCAGCAGCTCTCTTGGAAGAGGAAATCCCACGCAGTGTTGCCCTGGCGAGATAGTGTTGCTGCAGTGAGGCCCAGGGAAATCACACTGCCTAGAGAAATCCTAGCAAAGCCCTGTGTTTCCCCACAGGAATGTATGTCAGTTTCAGTTCTTTGCCAGCAACGGAGCTCAGAGGCAACGTCAGATTGTGTGTATCTCAGTGAGAGAAAGAACACTGTGACTTCCCCCGTTCCTCTGACGAAAGCGGTTAGAGGGAGAAAAGCGTCCTTTGCTTTCGCTTTCCCGCAATGAGCTCGGCAGATCTGCCCTTCGCGAAGGGCCGTTTTCCCCCGGAGAACTGCCTCGCGGTAGCCCTGTTCTGGAAGTGGAACGAGTATGCAGTGTTAGCGTTCAGCTATTGTGAAGGCTCGCTTTGGCCCAGGGCAAACGAAACGCCGGGGGAAGTCTTAGCAGAGCCCGGCGCCTTTCCACGGTTCAAAGCGTGGAACTGCAGACTCTTTTGCAAAGAAGAGAGCGCACAGGCAAAAGCAGCCCGCACGTTTCTCAGTGAAAGGGAGAACTCCCTGACTTCATCCAGTTCTCTGAGCAAAGCAGGCAGAGGGAGAGAAACTTTCTTTCCTTCCTCTTTCCTGCAACGAATTCCTCATTTGCTCTTGCAAAAGCAGGGCTTCTTCTGAAAAACTACGTCGCGGTGCAAGGATCCTTCCAGAGGAGCAACGACATAGTTTGAGCTGGAAGGGCTTGGGAAAGCAGCCGGGGAAAAAAGGCCTCTTGCTGTTCTCTTGTCTTTCAGCCTGAATGCGGTCAATTCGCACTTGCCAAAGTAAGGTTTCCCAGCACAAACTACAAAGCAGCAGCTCTCTTGGAAGAGGAAATCCCACGCAGTGTTGCCCTGGCGAGATAGTGTTGCTGCAGTGAGGCCCAGGGAAATCACACTGCCTAGAGAAATCCTAGCAAAGCCCTGTGTTTCCCCACAGGAATGTATGTCAGTTTCAGTTCTTTGCCAGCAACGGAGCTCAGAGGCAACGTCAGATTGTGTGTATCTCAGTGAGAGAAAGAACACTGTGACTTCCCCCGTTCCTCTGACGAAAGCGGTTAGAGGGAGAAAAGCGTCCTTTGCTTTCGCTTTCCCGCAATGAGCTCGGCAGATCTGCCCTTCGCGAAGGGCCGTTTTCCCCCGGAGAACTGCCTCGCGGTAGCCCTGTTCTGGAAGTGGAACGAGTATGCAGTGTTAGCGTTCAGCTATTGTGAAGGCTCGCTTTGGCCCAGGGCAAACGAAGCGCCGGGGGAAGTCTTAGCAGAGCCCGGCGCCTTTCCACTGTTCAAAGCGTGGAACTGCAGACTCTTTTGCAAAGAAGAGAGCGCACAGGCAACAGCCGCCCGCACGTTTCTCAGTGAAAGGGAGAACTCCCTGACTTCATCCAGTTCTCTGAGCAAAGCAGGCAGAGGGAGAGAAACTTTCTTTCCTTCCTCTTTCCTGCAACGAATTCCTCATTTGCTCTTGCAAAAGCAGGGCTTCTTCTGAAAAACTACGTCGCGGTGCAAGGATCCTTCCAGAGGAGCAACGACATAGTTTGAGCTGGAAGGGCTTGGGAAAGCAGCCGGGGAAAAAAGGCCTCTTGCTGTTCTCTTTTCTTTCTGCCTGAATACGGTCCATTCGCACTTGCCAAAGTAAGGTTTCCCAGCACAAACTACAAAGCAGCAGCTCTCTTGGAAGAGGAAATCCCACGCAGTGTTGCCCTGGCGAGATAGTGTTGCTGCAGTGAGGCCCAGGGAAATCACACTGCCTAGAGAAATCCTAGCAAAGCCCTGTGTTTCCCCACAGGAATGTATGTCAGTTTCAGTTCTTTGCCAGCAACGGAGCTCAGAGGCAACGTCAGATTGTGTGTATCTCAGTGAGAGAAAGAACACTGTGACTTCCCCCGTTCCTCTGACGAAAGCGGTTAGAGGGAGAAAAGCGTCCTTTGCTTTCGCTTTCCCGCAATGAGCTCGGCAGATCTGCCCTTCGCGAAGGGCCGTTTTCCCCCGGAGAACTGCCTCGCGGTAGCCCTGTTCTGGAAGTGGAACGAGTATGCAGTGTTAGCGTTCAGCTATTGTGAAGGCTCGCTTTGGCCAAGGGCAAACGAAGCGCCGGGGGAAGTCTTAGCAGAGCCCAGCGCCTTTCCACGGTTCAAAGCGTGGAACTGCAGACTCTTTTGCAAAGAAGAGAGCGCACAGGCAACAGCCGCCCGCACGTTTCTCAGTGAAAGGGAGAACTCCCTGACTTCATCCAGTTCTCTGAGCAAAGCAGGCAGAGGGAGAGAAACTTTCTTTCCTTCCTCTTTCCTGCAACGAATTCCTCATTTGCTCTTGCAAAAGCAGGGCTTCTTCTGAAAAACTACGTCGCGGTGCAAGGATCCTTCCAGAGGAGCAACGACATAGTTTGAGCTGGAAGGGCTTGGGAAAGCAGCCGGGGAAAAAAGGCCTCTTGCTGTTCTCTTTTCTTTCTGCCTGAATGCGGTCCATTCGCACTTGCCAAAGTAAGGTTTCCCAGCACAAACTACAAAGCAGCAGCTCTCTTGGAAGAGGAAATCCCACGCAGTGTTGCCCTGGCGAGATAGTGTTGCTGCAGTGAGGCCCAGGGAAATCACACTGCCTAGAGAAATCCTAGCAAAGCCCTGTGTTTCCCCACAGGAATGTATGTCAGTTTCAGTTCTTTGCCAGCAACGGAGCTCAGAGGCAACGTCAGATTGTGTGTATCTCAGTGAGAGAAAGAACACTGTGACTTCCCCCGTTCCTCTGACGAAAGCGGTTAGAGGGAGAAAAGCGTCCTTTGCTTTCGCTTTCCCGCAATGAGCTCGGCAGATCTGCCCTTCGCGAAGGGCCGTTTTCCCCCGGAGAACTGCCTCGCGGTAGCCCTGTTCTGGAAGTGGAACGAGTATGCAGTGTTAGCGTTCAGCTATTGTGAAGGCTCGCTTTGGCCAAGGGCAAACGAAGCGCCGGGGGAAGTCTTAGCAGAGCCCAGCGCCTTTCCACGGTTCAAAGCGTGGAACTGCAGACTCTTTTGCAAAGAAGAGAGCGCACAGGCAACAGCCGCCCGCACGTTTCTCAGTGAAAGGGAGAACTCCCTGACTTCATCCAGTTCTCTGAGCAAAGCAGGCAGAGGGAGAGAAACTTTCTTTCCTTCCTCTTTCCTGCAACGAATTCCTCATTTGCTCTTGCAAAAGCAGGGCTTCTTCTGAAAAACTACGTCGCGGTGCAAGGATCCTTCCAGAGGAGCAACGACATAGTTTGAGCTGGAAGGGCTTGGGAAAGCAGCCGGGGAAAAAAGGCCTCTTGCTGTTCTCTTTTCTTTCTGCCTGAATGCGGTCCATTCGCACTTGCCAAAGTAAGGTTTCCCAGCACAAACTACAAAGCAGCAGCTCTCTTGGAAGAGGAAATCCCACGCAGTGTTGCCCTGGCGAGATAGTGTTGCTGCAGTGAGGCCCAGGGAAATCACACTGCCTAGAGAAATCCTAGCAAAGCCCTGTGTTTCCCCACAGGAATGTATGTCAGTTTCAGTTCTTTGCCAGCAACGGAGCTCAGAGGCAACGTCAGATTGTGTGTATCTCAGTGAGAGAAAGAACACTGTGACTTCCCCCGTTCCTCTGACGAAAGCGGTTAGAGGGAGAAAAGCGTCCTTTGCTTTCGCTTTCCCGCAATGAGCTCGGCAGATCTGCCCTTCGCGAAGGGCCGTTTTCCCCCGGAGAACTGCCTCGCGGTAGCCCTGTTCTGGAAGTGGAACGAGTATGCAGTGTTAGCGTTCAGCTATTGTGAAGGCTCGCTTTGGCCCAGGGCAAACGAAGCGCCGGGGGAAGTCTTAGCAGAGCCCGGCGCCTTTCCACTGTTCAAAGCGTGGAACTGCAGACTCTTTTGCAAAGAAGAGAGCGCACAGGCAACAGCCGCCCGCACGTTTCTCAGTGAAAGGGAGAACTCCCTGACTTCATCCAGTTCTCTGAGCAAAGCAGGCAGAGGGAGAGAAACTTTCTTTCCTTCCTCTTTCCTGCAACGAATTCCTCATTTGCTCTTGCAAAAGCAGGGCTTCTTCTGAAAATCTACGTCGCGGTGCAAGGATCCTTCCAGAGGAGCAACGACATAGTTTGAGCTGGAAGGGCTTGGGAAAGCAGCCGGGGAAAAAAGGCCTCTTGCTGTTCTCTTGTCTTTCAGCCTGAATGCGGTCAATTCGCACTTGCCAAAGTAAGGTTTCCCAGCACAAACTACAAAGCAGCAGCTCTCTTGGAAGAGGAAATCCCACGCAGTGTTGCCCTGGCGAGATAGTGTTGCTACAGTGAGGCCCAGGGAAATCACACTGCCTAGAGAAATCCTAGCAAAGCCCTGTGTTTCCCCACAGGAATGTATGTCAGTTTCAGTTCTTTGCCAGCAACGGAGCTCAGAGGCAACGTCAGATTGTGTGTATCTCAGTGAGAGAAAGAACACTGTGACTTCCCCCGTTCCTCTGACGAAAGCGGTTAGAGGGAGAAAAGCGTCCTTTGCTTTCGCTTTCCCGCAATGAGCTCGGCAGATCTGCCCTTCGCGAAGGGCCGTTTTCCCCCGGAGAACTGCCTCGCGGTAGCCCTGTTCTGGAAGTGGAACGAGTATGCAGTGTTAGCGTTCAGCTATTGTGAAGGCTCGCTTTGGCCCAGGGCAAACGAAACGCCGGGGGAAGTCTTAGCAGAGCCCGGCGCCTTTCCACGGTTCAAAGCGTGGAACTGCAGACTCTTTTGCAAAGAAGAGAGCGCACAGGCAAAAGCAGCCCGCACGTTTCTCAGTGAAAGGGAGAACTCCCTGACTTCATCCAGTTCTCTGAGCAAAGCAGGCAGAGGGAGAGAAACTTTCTTTCCTTCCTCTTTCCTGCAACGAATTCCTCATTTGCTCTTGCAAAAGCAGGGCTTCTTCTGAAAATCTACGTCGCGGTGCAAGGATCCTTCCAGAGGAGCAACGACATAGTTTGAGCTGGAAGGGCTTGGGAAAGCAGCCGGGGAAAAAAGGCCTCTTGCTGTTCTCTTGTCTTTCTGCCTGAATGCGGTCAATTCGCACTTGCCAAAGTAAGGTTTCCCAGCACAAACTACAAAGCAGCAGCTCTCTTGGAAGAGGAAATCCCACGCAGTGTTGCCCTGGCGAGATAGTGTTGCTACAGTGAGGCCCAGGGAAATCACACTGCCTAGAGAAATCCTAGCAAAGCCCTGTGTTTCCCCACAGGAATGTATGTCAGTTTCAGTTCTTTGCCAGCAACGGAGCTCAGAGGCAACGTCAGATTGTGTGTATCTCAGTGAGAGAAAGAACACTGTGACTTCCCCCGTTCCTCTGACGAAAGCGGTTAGAGGGAGAAAAGCGTCCTTTGCTTTCGCTTTCCCGCAATGAGCTCGGCAGATCTGCCCTTCGCGAAGGGCCGTTTTCCCCCGGAGAACTGCCTCGCGGTAGCCCTGTTCTGGAAGTGGAACGAGTATGCAGTGTTAGCGTTCAGCTATTGTGAAGGCTCGCTTTGGCCCAGGGCAAACGAAACGCCGGGGGAAGTCTTAGCAGAGCCCGGCGCCTTTCCACGGTTCAAAGCGTGGAACTGCAGACTCTTTTGCAAAGAAGAGAGCGCACAGGCAAAAGCAGCCCGCACGTTTCTCAGTGAAAGGGAGAACTCCCTGACTTCATCCAGTTCTCTGAGCAAAGCAGGCAGAGGGAGAGAAACTTTCTTTCCTTCCTCTTTCCTGCAACGAATTCCTCATTTGCTCTTGCAAAAGCAGGGCTTCTTCTGAAAAACTACGTCGCGGTGCAAGGATCCTTCCAGAGGAGCAACGACATAGTTTGAGCTGGAAGGGCTTGGGAAAGCAGCCGGGGAAAAAAGGCCTCTTGCTGTTCTCTTTTCTTTCTGCCTGAATGCGGTCCATTCGCACTTGCCAAAGTAAGGTTTCCCAGCACAAACTACAAAGCAGCAGCTCTCTTGGAAGAGGAAATCCCACGCAGTGTTGCCCTGGCGAGATAGTGTTGCTGCAGTGAGGCCCAGGGAAATCACACTGCCTAGAGAAATCCTAGCAAAGCCCTGTGTTTCCCCACAGGAATGTATGTCAGTTTCAGTTCTTTGCCAGCAACGGAGCTCAGAGGCAACGTCAGATTGTGTGTATCTCAGTGAGAGAAAGAACACTGTGACTTCCCCCGTTCCTCTGACGAAAGCGGTTAGAGGGAGAAAAGCGTCCTTTGCTTTCGCTTTCCCGCAATGAGCTCGGCAGATCTGCCCTTCGCGAAGGGCCGTTTTCCCCCGGAGAACTGCCTCGCGGTAGCCCTGTTCTGGAAGTGGAACGAGTATGCAGTGTTAGCGTTCAGCTATTGTGAAGGCTCGCTTTGGCCCAGGGCAAACGAAGCGCCGGGGGAAGTCTTAGCAGAGCCCGGCGCCTTTCCACTGTTCAAAGCGTGGAACTGCAGACTCTTTTGCAAAGAAGAGAGCGCACAGGCAACAGCCGCCCGCACGTTTCTCAGTGAAAGGGAGAACTCCCTGACTTCATCCAGTTCTCTGAGCAAAGCAGGCAGAGGGAGAGAAACTTTCTTTCCTTCCTCTTTCCTGCAACGAATTCCTCATTTGCTCTTGCAAAAGCAGGGCTTCTTCTGAAAAACTACGTCGCGGTGCAAGGATCCTTCCAGAGGAGCAACGACATAGTTTGAGCTGGAAGGGCTTGGGAAAGCAGCCGGGGAAAAAAGGCCTCTTGCTGTTCTCTTTTCTTTCTGCCTGAATACGGTCCACTCGCACTTGCCAAAGTAAGGTTTCCCAGCACAAACTACAAAGCAGCAGCTCTCTTGGAAGAGGAAATCCCACGCAGTGTTGCCCTGGCGAGATAGTGTTGCTGCAGTGAGGCCCAGGGAAATCACACTGCCTAGAGAAATCCTAGCAAAGCCCTGTGTTTCCCCACAGGAATGTATGTCAGTTTCAGTTCTTTGCCAGCAACGGAGCTCAGAGGCAACGTCAGATTGTGTGTATCTCAGTGAGAGAAAGAACACTGTGACTTCCCCCGTTCCTCTGACGAAAGCGGTTAGAGGGAGAAAAGCGTCCTTTGCTTTCGCTTTCCCGCAATGAGCTCGGCAGATCTGCCCTTCGCGAAGGGCCGTTTTCCCCCGGAGAACTGCCTCGCGGTAGCCCTGTTCTGGAAGTGGAACGAGTATGCAGTGTTAGCGTTCAGCTATTGTGAAGGCTCGCTTTGGCCAAGGGCAAACGAAGCGCCGGGGGAAGTCTTAGCAGAGCCCAGCGCCTTTCCACGGTTCAAAGCGTGGAACTGCAGACTCTTTTGCAAAGAAGAGAGCGCACAGGCAACAGCCGCCCGCACGTTTCTCAGTGAAAGGGAGAACTCCCTGACTTTATCCAGTTCTCTGAGCAAAGCAGGCAGAGGGAGAGAAACTTTCTTTCCTTCCTCTTTCCTGCAACGAATTCCTCATTTGCTCTTGCAAAAGCAGGGCTTCTTCTGAAAAACTACGTCGCGGTGCAAGGATCCTTCCAGAGGAGCAACGACATAGTTTGAGCTGGAAGGGCTTGGGAAAGCAGCCGGGGAAAAAAGGCCTCTTGCTGTTCTCTTTTCTTTCTGCCTGAATGCGGTCCATTCGCACTTGCCAAAGTAAGGTTTCCCAGCACAAACTACAAAGCAGCAGCTCTCTTGGAAGAGGAAATCCCGCGCAGTGTTGCCCTGGCGAGATAGTGTTGCTGCAGTGAGGCCCAGGGAAATCACACTGCCTAGAGAAATCCTAGCAAAGCCCTGTGTTTCCCCACAGGAATGTATGTCAGTTTCAGTTCTTTGCCAGCAACGGAGCTCAGAGGCAACGTCAGATTGTGTGTATCTCAGTGAGAGAAAGAACACTGTGACTTCCCCCGTTCCTCTGACGAAAGCGGTTAGAGGGAGAAAAGCGTCCTTTGCTTTCGCTTTCCCGCAATGAGCTCGGCAGATCTGCCCTTCGCGAAGGGCCGTTTTCCCCCGGAGAACTGCCTCGCGGTAGCCCTGTTCTGGAAGTGGAACGAGTATGCAGTGTTAGCGTTCAGCTATTGTGAAGGCTCGCTTTGGCCCAGGGCAAACGAAGCGCCGGGGGAAGTCTTAGCAGAGCCCGGCGCCTTTCCACTGTTCAAAGCGTGGAACTGCAGACTCTTTTGCAAAGAAGAGAGCGCACAGGCAACAGCCGCCCGCACGTTTCTCAGTGAAAGGGAGAACTCCCTGACTTCATCCAGTTCTCTGAGCAAAGCAGGCAGAGGGAGAGAAACTTTCTTTCCTTCCTCTTTCCTGCAACGAATTCCTCATTTGCTCTTGCAAAAGCAGGGCTTCTTCTGAAAATCTACGTCGCGGTGCAAGGATCCTTCCAGAGGAGCAACGACATAGTTTGAGCTGGAAGGGCTTGGGAAAGCAGCCGGGGAAAAAAGGCCTCTTGCTGTTCTCTTGTCTTTCAGCCTGAATGCGGTCAATTCGCACTTGCCAAAGTAAGGTTTCCCAGCACAAACTACAAAGCAGCAGCTCTCTTGGAAGAGGAAATCCCACGCAGTGTTGCCCTGGCGAGATAGTGTTGCTACAGTGAGGCCCAGGGAAATCACACTGCCTAGAGAAATCCTAGCAAAGCCCTGTGTTTCCCCACAGGAATGTATGTCAGTTTCAGTTCTTTGCCAGCAACGGAGCTCAGAGGCAACGTCAGATTGTGTGTATCTCAGTGAGAGAAAGAACACTGTGACTTCCCCCGTTCCTCTGACGAAAGCGGTTAGAGGGAGAAAAGCGTCCTTTGCTTTCGCTTTCCCGCAATGAGCTCGGCAGATCTGCCCTTCGCGAAGGGCCGTTTTCCCCCGGAGAACTGCCTCGCGGTAGCCCTGTTCTGGAAGTGGAACGAGTATGCAGTGTTAGCGTTCAGCTATTGTGAAGGCTCGCTTTGGCCCAGGGCAAACGAAACGCCGGGGGAAGTCTTAGCAGAGCCCGGCGCCTTTCCACGGTTCAAAGCGTGGAACTGCAGACTCTTTTGCAAAGAAGAGAGCGCACAGGCAAAAGCAGCCCGCACGTTTCTCAGTGAAAGGGAGAACTCCCTGACTTCATCCAGTTCTCTGAGCAAAGCAGGCAGAGGGAGAGAAACTTTCTTTCCTTCCTCTTTCCTGCAACGAATTCCTCATTTGCTCTTGCAAAAGCAGGGCTTCTTCTGAAAAACTACGTCGCGGTGCAAGGATCCTTCCAGAGGAGCAACGACATAGTTTGAGCTGGAAGGGCTTGGGAAAGCAGCCGGGGAAAAAAGGCCTCTTGCTGTTCTCTTGTCTTTCAGCCTGAATGCGGTCAATTCGCACTTGCCAAAGTAAGGTTTCCCAGCACAAACTACAAAGCAGCAGCTCTCTTGGAAGAGGAAATCCCACGCAGTGTTGCCCTGGCGAGATAGTGTTGCTACAGTGAGGCCCAGGGAAATCACACTGCCTAGAGAAATCCTAGCAAAGCCCTGTGTTTCCCCACAGGAATGTATGTCAGTTTCAGTTCTTTGCCAGCAACGGAGCTCAGAGGCAACGTCAGATTGTGTGTATCTCAGTGAGAGAAAGAACACTGTGACTTCCCCCGTTCCTCTGACGAAAGCGGTTAGAGGGAGAAAAGCGTCCTTTGCTTTCGCTTTCCCGCAATGAGCTCGGCAGATCTGCCCTTCGCGAAGGGCCGTTTTCCCCCGGAGAACTGCCTCGCGGTAGCCCTGTTCTGGAAGTGGAACGAGTATGCAGTGTTAGCGTTCAGCTATTGTGAAGGCTCGCTTTGGCCCAGGGCAAACGAAACGCCGGGGGAAGTCTTAGCAGAGCCCGGCGCCTTTCCACGGTTCAAAGCGTGGAACTGCAGACTCTTTTGCAAAGAAGAGAGCGCACAGGCAAAAGCAGCCCGCACGTTTCTCAGTGAAAGGGAGAACTCCCTGACTTCATCCAGTTCTCTGAGCAAAGCAGGCAGAGGGAGAGAAACTTTCTTTCCTTCCTCTTTCCTGCAACGAATTCCTCATTTGCTCTTGCAAAAGCAGGGCTTCTTCTGAAAAACTACGTCGCGGTGCAAGGATCCTTCCAGAGGAGCAACGACATAGTTTGAGCTGGAAGGGCTTGGGAAAGCAGCCGGGGAAAAAAGGCCTCTTGCTGTTCTCTTTTCTTTCTGCCTGAATGCGGTCCATTCGCACTTGCCAAAGTAAGGTTTCCCAGCACAAACTACAAAGCAGCAGCTCTCTTGGAAGAGGAAATCCCACGCAGTGTTGCCCTGGCGAGATAGTGTTGCTGCAGTGAGGCCCAGGGAAATCACACTGCCTAGAGAAATCCTAGCAAAGCCCTGTGTTTCCCCACAGGAATGTATGTCAGTTTCAGTTCTTTGCCAGCAACGGAGCTCAGAGGCAACGTCAGATTGTGTGTATCTCAGTGAGAGAAAGAACACTGTGACTTCCCCCGTTCCTCTGACGAAAGCGGTTAGAGGGAGAAAAGCGTCCTTTGCTTTCGCTTTCCCGCAATGAGCTCGGCAGATCTGCCCTTCGCGAAGGGCCGTTTTCCCCCGGAGAACTGCCTCGCGGTAGCCCTGTTCTGGAAGTGGAACGAGTATGCAGTGTTAGCGTTCAGCTATTGTGAAGGCTCGCTTTGGCCCAGGGCAAACGAAGCGCCGGGGGAAGTCTTAGCAGAGCCCGGCGCCTTTCCACTGTTCAAAGCGTGGAACTGCAGACTCTTTTGCAAAGAAGAGAGCGCACAGGCAACAGCCGCCTGCACGTTTCTCAGTGAAAGGGAGAACTCCCTGACTTCATCCAGTTCTCTGAGCAAAGCAGGCAGAGGGAGAGAAACTTTCTTTCCTTCCTCTTTCCTGCAACGAATTCCTCATTTGCTCTTGCAAAAGCAGGGCTTCTTCTGAAAAACTACGTCGCGGTGCAAGGATCCTTCCAGAGGAGCAACGACATAGTTTGAGCTGGAAGGGCTTGGGAAAGCAGCCGGGGAAAAAAGGCCTCTTGCTGTTCTCTTTTCTTTCTGCCTGAATGCGGTCCATTCGCACTTGCCAAAGTAAGGTTTCCCAGCACAAACTACAAAGCAGCAGCTCTCTTGGAAGAGGAAATCCCACGCAGTGTTGCCCTGGCGAGATAGTGTTGCTGCAGTGAGGCCCAGGGAAATCACACTGCCTAGAGAAATCCTAGCAAAGCCCTGTGTTTCCCCACAGGAATGTATGTCAGTTTCAGTTCTTTGCCAGCAACGGAGCTCAGAGGCAACGTCAGATTGTGTGTATCTCAGTGAGAGAAAGAACACTGTGACTTCCCCCGTTCCTCTGACGAAAGCGGTTAGAGGGAGAAAAGCGTCCTTTGCTTTCGCTTTCCCACAATGAGCTCGGCAGATCTGCCCTTCGCGAAGGGCCGTTTTCCCCCGGAGAACTGCCTCGCGGTAGCCCTGTTCTGGAAGTGGAACGAGTATGCAGTGTTAGCGTTCAGCTATTGTGAAGGCTCGCTTTGGCCCAGGGCAAACGAAACGCCGGGGGAAGTCTTAGCAGAGCCCGGCGCCTTTCCACGGTTCAAAGCGTGGAACTGCAGACTCTTTTGCAAAGAAGAGAGCGCACAGGCAACAGCCGCCCGCACGTTTCTCAGTGAAAGGGAGAACTCCCTGACTTCATCCAGTTCTCTGAGCAAAGCAGGCAGAGGGAGAGAAACTTTCTTTCCTTCCTCTTTCCTGCAACGAATTCCTCATTTGCTCTTGCAAAAGCAGGGCTTCTTCTGAAAAACTACGTCGCGGTGCAAGGATCCTTCCAGAGGAGCAACGACATAGTTTGAGCTGGAAGGGCTTGGGAAAGCAGCCGGGGAAAAAAGGCCTCTTGCTGTTCTCTTGTCTTTCAGCCTGAATGCGGTCAATTCGCACTTGCCAAAGTAAGGTTTCCCAGCACAAACTACAAAGCAGCAGCTCTCTTGGAAGAGGAAATCCCACGCAGTGTTGCCCTGGCGAGATAGTGTTGCTACAGTGAGGCCCAGGGAAATCACACTGCCTAGAGAAATCCTAGCAAAGCCCTGTGTTTCCCCACAGGAATGTATGTCAGTTTCAGTTCTTTGCCAGCAACGGAGCTCAGAGGCAACGTCAGATTGTGTGTATCTCAGTGAGAGAAAGAACACTGTGACTTCCCCCGTTCCTCTGACGAAAGCGGTTAGAGGGAGAAAAGCGTCCTTTGCTTTCGCTTTCCCGCAATGAGCTCGGCAGATCTGCCCTTCGCGAAGGGCCGTTTTCCCCCGGAGAACTGCCTCGCGGTAGCCCTGTTCTGGAAGTGGAACGAGTATGCAGTGTTAGCGTTCAGCTATTGTGAAGGCTCGCTTTGGCCCAGGGCAAACGAAACGCCGGGGGAAGTCTTAGCAGAGCCCGGCGCCTTTCCACGGTTCAAAGCGTGGAACTGCAGACTCTTTTGCAAAGAAGAGAGCGCACAGGCAAAAGCAGCCCGCACGTTTCTCAGTGAAAGGGAGAACTCCCTGACTTCATCCAGTTCTCTGAGCAAAGCAGGCAGAGGGAGAGAAACTTTCTTTCCTTCCTCTTTCCTGCAACGAATTCCTCATTTGCTCTTGCAAAAGCAGGGCTTCTTCTGAAAAACTACGTCGCGGTGCAAGGATCCTTCCAGAGGAGCAACGACATAGTTTGAGCTGGAAGGGCTTGGGAAAGCAGCCGGGGAAAAAAGGCCTCTTGCTGTTCTCTTGTCTTTCAGCCTGAATGCGGTCAATTCGCACTTGCCAAAGTAAGGTTTCCCAGCACAAACTACAAAGCAGCAGCTCTCTTGGAAGAGGAAATCCCACGCAGTGTTGCCCTGGCGAGATAGTGTTGCTACAGTGAGGCCCAGGGAAATCACACTGCCTAGAGAAATCCTAGCAAAGCCCTGTGTTTCCCCACAGGAATGTATGTCAGTTTCAGTTCTTTGCCAGCAACGGAGCTCAGAGGCAACGTCAGATTGTGTGTATCTCAGTGAGAGAAAGAACACTGTGACTTCCCCCGTTCCTCTGACGAAAGCGGTTAGAGGGAGAAAAGCGTCCTTTGCTTTCGCTTTCCCGCAATGAGCTCGGCAGATCTGCCCTTCGCGAAGGGCCGTTTTCCCCCGGAGAACTGCCTCGCGGTAGCCCTGTTCTGGAAGTGGAACGAGTATGCAGTGTTAGCGTTCAGCTATTGTGAAGGCTCGCTTTGGCCCAGGGCAAACGAAACGCCGGGGGAAGTCTTAGCAGAGCCCGGCGCCTTTCCACGGTTCAAAGCGTGGAACTGCAGACTCTTTTGCAAAGAAGAGAGCGCACAGGCAAAAGCAGCCCGCACGTTTCTCAGTGAAAGGGAGAACTCCCTGACTTCATCCAGTTCTCTGAGCAAAGCAGGCAGAGGGAGAGAAACTTTCTTTCCTTCCTCTTTCCTGCAACGAATTCCTCATTTGCTCTTGCAAAAGCAGGGCTTCTTCTGAAAAACTACGTCGCGGTGCAAGGATCCTTCCAGAGGAGCAACGACATAGTTTGAGCTGGAAGGGCTTGGGAAAGCAGCCGGGGAAAAAAGGCCTCTTGCTGTTCTCTTTTCTTTCTGCCTGAATGCGGTCCATTCGCACTTGCCAAAGTAAGGTTTCCCAGCACAAACTACAAAGCAGCAGCTCTCTTGGAAGAGGAAATCCCACGCAGTGTTGCCCTGGCGAGATAGTGTTGCTGCAGTGAGGCCCAGGGAAATCACACTGCCTAGAGAAATCCTAGCAAAGCCCTGTGTTTCCCCACAGGAATGTATGTCAGTTTCAGTTCTTTGCCAGCAACGGAGCTCAGAGGCAACGTCAGATTGTGTGTATCTCAGTGAGAGAAAGAACACTGTGACTTCCCCCGTTCCTCTGACGAAAGCGGTTAGAGGGAGAAAAGCGTCCTTTGCTTTCGCTTTCCCGCAATGAGCTCGGCAGATCTGCCCTTCGCGAAGGGCCGTTTTCCCCCGGAGAACTGCCTCGCGGTAGCCCTGTTCTGGAAGTGGAACGAGTATGCAGTGTTAGCGTTCAGCTATTGTGAAGGCTCGCTTTGGCCCAGGGCAAACGAAGCGCCGGGGGAAGTCTTAGCAGAGCCCGGCGCCTTTCCACTGTTCAAAGCGTGGAACTGCAGACTCTTTTGCAAAGAAGAGAGCGCACAGGCAACAGCCGCCCGCACGTTTCTCAGTGAAAGGGAGAACTCCCTGACTTCATCCAGTTCTCTGAGCAAAGCAGGCAGAGGGAGAGAAACTTTCTTTCCTTCCTCTTTCCTGCAACGAATTCCTCATTTGCTCTTGCAAAAGCAGGGCTTCTTCTGAAAAACTACGTCGCGGTGCAAGGATCCTTCCAGAGGAGCAACGACATAGTTTGAGCTGGAAGGGCTTGGGAAAGCAGCCGGGGAAAAAAGGCCTCTTGCTGTTCTCTTTTCTTTCTGCCTGAATGCGGTCCATTCGCACTTGCCAAAGTAAGGTTTCCCAGCACAAACTACAAAGCAGCAGCTCTCTTGGAAGAGGAAATCCCACGCAGTGTTGCCCTGGCGAGATAGTGTTGCTGCAGTGAGGCCCAGGGAAATCACACTGCCTAGAGAAATCCTAGCAAAGCCCTGTGTTTCCCCACAGGAATGTATGTCAGTTTCAGTTCTTTGCCAGCAACGGAGCTCAGAGGCAACGTCAGATTGTGTGTATCTCAGTGAGAGAAAGAACACTGTGACTTCCCCCGTTCCTCTGACGAAAGCGGTTAGAGGGAGAAAAGCGTCCTTTGCTTTCGCTTTCCCACAATGAGCTCGGCAGATCTGCTCTTCGCGAAGGGCCGTTTTCCCCCGGAGAACTGCCTCGCGGTAGCCCTGTTCTGGAAGTGGAACGAGTATGCAGTGTTAGCGTTCAGCTATTGTGAAGGCTCGCTTTGGCCCAGGGCAAACGAAACGCCGGGGGAAGTCTTAGCAGAGCCCGGCGCCTTTCCACGGTTCAAAGCGTGGAACTGCAGACTCTTTTGCAAAGAAGAGAGCGCACAGGCAACAGCCGCCCGCACGTTTCTCAGTGAAAGGGAGAACTCCCTGACTTCATCCAGTTCTCTGAGCAAAGCAGGCAGAGGGAGAGAAACTTTCTTTCCTTCCTCTTTCCTGCAACGAATTCCTCATTTGCTCTTGCAAAAGCAGGGCTTCTTCTGAAAAACTACGTCGCGGTGCAAGGATCCTTCCAGAGGAGCAACGACATAGTTTGAGCTGGAAGGGCTTGGGAAAGCAGCCGGGGAAAAAAGGCCTCTTGCTGTTCTCTTGTCTTTCAGCCTGAATGCGGTCAATTCGCACTTGCCAAAGTAAGGTTTCCCAGCACAAACTACAAAGCAGCAGCTCTCTTGGAAGAGGAAATCCCACGCAGTGTTGCCCTGGCGAGATAGTGTTGCTACAGTGAGGCCCAGGGAAATCACACTGCCTAGAGAAATCCTAGCAAAGCCCTGTGTTTCCCCACAGGAATGTATGTCAGTTTCAGTTCTTTGCCAGCAACGGAGCTCAGAGGCAACGTCAGATTGTGTGTATCTCAGTGAGAGAAAGAACACTGTGACTTCCCCCGTTCCTCTGACGAAAGCGGTTAGAGGGAGAAAAGCGTCCTTTGCTTTCGCTTTCCCGCAATGAGCTCGGCAGATCTGCCCTTCGCGAAGGGCCGTTTTCCCCCGGAGAACTGCCTCGCGGTAGCCCTGTTCTGGAAGTGGAACGAGTATGCAGTGTTAGCGTTCAGCTATTGTGAAGGCTCGCTTTGGCCCAGGGCAAACGAAACGCCGGGGGAAGTCTTAGCAGAGCCCGGCGCCTTTCCACGGTTCAAAGCGTGGAACTGCAGACTCTTTTGCAAAGAAGAGAGCGCACAGGCAAAAGCAGCCCGCACGTTTCTCAGTGAAAGGGATAACTCCCTGACTTCATCCAGTTCTCTGAGCAAAGCAGGCAGAGGGAGAGAAACTTTCTTTCCTTCCTCTTTCCTGCAACGAATTCCTCATTTGCTCTTGCAAAAGCAGGGCTTCTTCTGAAAAACTACGTCGCGGTGCAAGGATCCTTCCAGAGGAGCAACGACATAGTTTGAGCTGGAAGGGCTTGGGAAAGCAGCCGGGGAAAAAAGGCCTCTTGCTGTTCTCTTTTCTTTCTGCCTGAATGCGGTCCATTCGCACTTGCCAAAGTAAGGTTTCCCAGCACAAACTACAAAGCAGCAGCTCTCTTGGAAGAGGAAATCCCACGCAGTGTTGCCCTGGCGAGATAGTGTTGCTGCAGTGAGGCCCAGGGAAATCACACTGCCTAGAGAAATCCTAGCAAAGCCCTGTGTTTCCCCACAGGAATGTATGTCAGTTTCAGTTCTTTGCCAGCAACGGAGCTCAGAGGCAACGTCAGATTGTGTGTATCTCAGTGAGAGAAAGAACACTGTGACTTCCCCCGTTCCTCTGACGAAAGCGGTTAGAGGGAGAAAAGCGTCCTTTGCTTTCGCTTTCCCGCAATGAGCTCGGCAGATCTGCCCTTCGCGAAGGGCCGTTTTCCCCCGGAGAACTGCCTCGCGGTAGCCCTGTTCTGGAAGTGGAACGAGTATGCAGTGTTAGCGTTCAGCTATTGTGAAGGCTCGCTTTGGCCCAGGGCAAACGAAACGCCGGGGGAAGTCTTAGCAGAGCCCGGCGCCTTTCCACGGTTCAAAGCGTGGAACTGCAGACTCTTTTGCAAAGAAGAGAGCGCACAGGCAAAAGCAGCCCGCACGTTTCTCAGTGAAAGGGAGAACTCCCTGACTTCATCCAGTTCTCTGAGCAAAGCAGGCAGAGGGAGAGAAACTTTCTTTCCTTCCTCTTTCCTGCAACGAATTCCTCATTTGCTCTTGCAAAAGCAGGGCTTCTTCTGAAAAACTACGTCGCGGTGCAAGGATCCTTCCAGAGGAGCAACGACATAGTTTGAGCTGGAAGGGCTTGGGAAAGCAGCCGGGGAAAAAAGGCCTCTTGCTGTTCTCTTGTCTTTCAGCCTGAATGCGGTCAATTCGCACTTGCCAAAGTAAGGTTTCCCAGCACAAACTACAAAGCAGCAGCTCTCTTGGAAGAGGAAATCCCACGCAGTGTTGCCCTGGCGAGATAGTGTTGCTACAGTGAGGCCCAGGGAAATCACACTGCCTAGAGAAATCCTAGCAAAGCCCTGTGTTTCCCCACAGGAATGTATGTCAGTTTCAGTTCTTTGCCAGCAACGGAGCTCAGAGGCAACGTCAGATTGTGTGTATCTCAGTGAGAGAAAGAACACTGTGACTTCCCCCGTTCCTCTGACGAAAGCGGTTAGAGGGAGAAAAGCGTCCTTTGCTTTCGCTTTCCCGCAATGAGCTCGGCAGATCTGCCCTTCGCGAAGGGCCGTTTTCCCCCGGAGAACTGCCTCGCGGTAGCCCTGTTCTGGAAGTGGAACGAGTATGCAGTGTTAGCGTTCAGCTATTGTGAAGGCTCGCTTTGGCCCAGGGCAAACGAAACGCCGGGGGAAGTCTTAGCAGAGCCCGGCGCCTTTCCACGGTTCAAAGCGTGGAACTGCAGACTCTTTTGCAAAGAAGAGAGCGCACAGGCAAAAGCAGCCCGCACGTTTCTCAGTGAAAGGGAGAACTCCCTGACTTCATCCAGTTCTCTGAGCAAAGCAGGCAGAGGGAGAGAAACTTTCTTTCCTTCCTCTTTCCTGCAACGAATTCCTCATTTGCTCTTGCAAAAGCAGGGCTTCTTCTGAAAAACTACGTCGCGGTGCAAGGATCCTTCCAGAGGAGCAACGACATAGTTTGAGCTGGAAGGGCTTGGGAAAGCAGCCGGGGAAAAAAGGCCTCTTGCTGTTCTCTTTTCTTTCTGCCTGAATGCGGTCCATTCGCACTTGCCAAAGTAAGGTTTCCCAGCACAAACTACAAAGCAGCAGCTCTCTTGGAAGAGGAAATCCCACGCAGTGTTGCCCTGGCGAGATAGTGTTGCTGCAGTGAGGCCCAGGGAAATCACACTGCCTAGAGAAATCCTAGCAAAGCCCTGTGTTTCCCCACAGGAATGTATGTCAGTTTCAGTTCTTTGCCAGCAACGGAGCTCAGAGGCAACGTCAGATTGTGTGTATCTCAGTGAGAGAAAGAACACTGTGACTTCCCCCGTTCCTCTGACGAAAGCGGTTAGAGGGAGAAAAGCGTCCTTTGCTTTCGCTTTCCCGCAATGAGCTCGGCAGATCTGCCCTTCGCGAAGGGCCGTTTTCCCCCGGAGAACTGCCTCGCGGTAGCCCTGTTCTGGAAGTGGAACGAGTATGCAGTGTTAGCGTTCAGCTATTGTGAAGGCTCGCTTTGGCCCAGGGCAAACGAAGCGCCGGGGGAAGTCTTAGCAGAGCCCGGCGCCTTTCCACTGTTCAAAGCGTGGAACTGCAGACTCTTTTGCAAAGAAGAGAGCGCACAGGCAACAGCCGCCCGCACGTTTCTCAGTGAAAGGGAGAACTCCCTGACTTCATCCAGTTCTCTGAGCAAAGCAGGCAGAGGGAGAGAAACTTTCTTTCCTTCCTCTTTCCTGCAACGAATTCCTCATTTGCTCTTGCAAAAGCAGGGCTTCTTCTGAAAAACTACGTCGCGGTGCAAGGATCCTTCCAGAGGAGCAACGACATAGTTTGAGCTGGAAGGGCTTGGGAAAGCAGCCGGGGAAAAAAGGCCTCTTGCTGTTCTCTTTTCTTTCTGCCTGAATGCGGTCCATTCGCACTTGCCAAAGTAAGGTTTCCCAGCACAAACTACAAAGCAGCAGCTCTCTTGGAAGAGGAAATCCCACGCAGTGTTGCCCTGGCGAGATAGTGTTGCTGCAGTGAGGCCCAGGGAAATCACACTGCCTAGAGAAATCCTAGCAAAGCCCTGTGTTTCCCCACAGGAATGTATGTCAGTTTCAGTTCTTTGCCAGCAACGGAGCTCAGAGGCAACGTCAGATTGTGTGTATCTCAGTGAGAGAAAGAACACTGTGACTTCCCCCGTTCCTCTGACGAAAGCGGTTAGAGGGAGAAAAGCGTCCTTTGCTTTCGCTTTCCCACAATGAGCTCGGCAGATCTGCCCTTCGCGAAGGGCCGTTTTCCCCCGGAGAACTGCCTCGCGGTAGCCCTGTTCTGGAAGTGGAACGAGTATGCAGTGTTAGCGTTCAGCTATTGTGAAGGCTCGCTTTGGCCCAGGGCAAACGAAACGCCGGGGGAAGTCTTAGCAGAGCCCGGCGCCTTTCCACGGTTCAAAGCGTGGAACTGCAGACTCTTTTGCAAAGAAGAGAGCGCACAGGCAACAGCCGCCCGCACGTTTCTCAGTGAAAGGGAGAACTCCCTGACTTCATCCAGTTCTCTGAGCAAAGCAGGCAGAGGGAGAGAAACTTTCTTTCCTTCCTCTTTCCTGCAACGAATTCCTCATTTGCTCTTGCAAAAGCAGGGCTTCTTCTGAAAAACTACGTCGCGGTGCAAGGATCCTTCCAGAGGAGCAACGACATAGTTTGAGCTGGAAGGGCTTGGGAAAGCAGCCGGGGAAAAAAGGCCTCTTGCTGTTCTCTTGTCTTTCAGCCTGAATGCGGTCAATTCGCACTTGCCAAAGTAAGGTTTCCCAGCACAAACTACAAAGCAGCAGCTCTCTTGGAAGAGGAAATCCCACGCAGTGTTGCCCTGGCGAGATAGTGTTGCTACAGTGAGGCCCAGGGAAATCACACTGCCTAGAGAAATCCTAGCAAAGCCCTGTGTTTCCCCACAGGAATGTATGTCAGTTTCAGTTCTTTGCCAGCAACGGAGCTCAGAGGCAACGTCAGATTGTGTGTATCTCAGTGAGAGAAAGAACACTGTGACTTCCCCCGTTCCTCTGACGAAAGCGGTTAGAGGGAGAAAAGCGTCCTTTGCTTTCGCTTTCCCGCAATGAGCTCGGCAGATCTGCCCTTCGCGAAGGGCCGTTTTCCCCCGGAGAACTGCCTCGCGGTAGCCCTGTTCTGGAAGTGGAACGAGTATGCAGTGTTAGCGTTCAGCTATTGTGAAGGCTCGCTTTGGCCCAGGGCAAACGAAACGCCGGGGGAAGTCTTAGCAGAGCCCGGCGCCTTTCCACGGTTCAAAGCGTGGAACTGCAGACTCTTTTGCAAAGAAGAGAGCGCACAGGCAAAAGCAGCCCGCACGTTTCTCAGTGAAAGGGATAACTCCCTGACTTCATCCAGTTCTCTGAGCAAAGCAGGCAGAGGGAGAGAAACTTTCTTTCCTTCCTCTTTCCTGCAACGAATTCCTCATTTGCTCTTGCAAAAGCAGGGCTTCTTCTGAAAAACTACGTCGCGGTGCAAGGATCCTTCCAGAGGAGCAACGACATAGTTTGAGCTGGAAGGGCTTGGGAAAGCAGCCGGGGAAAAAAGGCCTCTTGCTGTTCTCTTTTCTTTCTGCCTGAATGCGGTCCATTCGCACTTGCCAAAGTAAGGTTTCCCAGCACAAACTACAAAGCAGCAGCTCTCTTGGAAGAGGAAATCCCACGCAGTGTTGCCCTGGCGAGATAGTGTTGCTGCAGTGAGGCCCAGGGAAATCACACTGCCTAGAGAAATCCTAGCAAAGCCCTGTGTTTCCCCACAGGAATGTATGTCAGTTTCAGTTCTTTGCCAGCAACGGAGCTCAGAGGCAACGTCAGATTGTGTGTATCTCAGTGAGAGAAAGAACACTGTGACTTCCCCCGTTCCTCTGACGAAAGCGGTTAGAGGGAGAAAAGCGTCCTTTGCTTTCGCTTTCCCGCAATGAGCTCGGCAGATCTGCCCTTCGCGAAGGGCCGTTTTCCCCCGGAGAACTGCCTCGCGGTAGCCCTGTTCTGGAAGTGGAACGAGTATGCAGTGTTAGCGTTCAGCTATTGTGAAGGCTCGCTTTGGCCCAGGGCAAACGAAACGCCGGGGGAAGTCTTAGCAGAGCCCGGCGCCTTTCCACGGTTCAAAGCGTGGAACTGCAGACTCTTTTGCAAAGAAGAGAGCGCACAGGCAAAAGCAGCCCGCACGTTTCTCAGTGAAAGGGAGAACTCCCTGACTTCATCCAGTTCTCTGAGCAAAGCAGGCAGAGGGAGAGAAACTTTCTTTCCTTCCTCTTTCCTGCAACGAATTCCTCATTTGCTCTTGCAAAAGCAGGGCTTCTTCTGAAAAACTACGTCGCGGTGCAAGGATCCTTCCAGAGGAGCAACGACATAGTTTGAGCTGGAAGGGCTTGGGAAAGCAGCCGGGGAAAAAAGGCCTCTTGCTGTTCTCTTGTCTTTCTGCCTGAATGCGGTCCATTCGCACTTGCCAAAGTAAGGTTTCCCAGCACAAACTACAAAGCAGCAGCTCTCTTGGAAGAGGAAATCCCACGCAGTGTTGCCCTGGCGAGATAGTGTTGCTGCAGTGAGGCCCAGGGAAATCACACTGCCTAGAGAAATCCTAGCAAAGCCCTGTGTTTCCCCACAGGAATGTATGTCAGTTTCAGTTCTTTGCCAGCAACGGAGCTCAGAGGCAACGTCAGATTGTGTGTATCTCAGTGAGAGAAAGAACACTGTGACTTCCCCCGTTCCTCTGACGAAAGCGGTTAGAGGGAGAAAAGCGTCCTTTGCTTTCGCTTTCCCGCAATGAGCTCGGCAGATCTGCCCTTCGCGAAGGGCCGTTTTCCCCCGGAGAACTGCCTCGCGGTAGCCCTGTTCTGGAAGTGGAACGAGTATGCAGTGTTAGCGTTCAGCTATTGTGAAGGCTCGCTTTGGCCCAGGGCAAACGAAGCGCCGGGGGAAGTCTTAGCAGAGCCCGGCGCCTTTCCACTGTTCAAAGCGTGGAACTGCAGACTCTTTTGCAAAGAAGAGAGCGCACAGGCAACAGCCGCCCGCACGTTTCTCAGTGAAAGGGAGAACTCCCTGACTTCATCCAGTTCTCTGAGCAAAGCAGGCAGAGGGAGAGAAACTTTCTTTCCTTCCTCTTTCCTGCAACGAATTCCTCATTTGCTCTTGCAAAAGCAGGGCTTCTTCTGAAAAACTACGTCGCGGTGCAAGGATCCTTCCAGAGGAGCAACGACATAGTTTGAGCTGGAAGGGCTTGGGAAAGCAGCCGGGGAAAAAAGGCCTCTTGCTGTTCTCTTTTCTTTCTGCCTGAATGCGGTCCATTCGCACTTGCCAAAGTAAGGTTTCCCAGCACAAACTACAAAGCAGCAGCTCTCTTGGAAGAGGAAATCCCACGCAGTGTTGCCCTGGCGAGATAGTGTTGCTGCAGTGAGGCCCAGGGAAATCACACTGCCTAGAGAAATCCTAGCAAAGCCCTGTGTTTCCCCACAGGAATGTATGTCAGTTTCAGTTCTTTGCCAGCAACGGAGCTCAGAGGCAACGTCAGATTGTGTGTATCTCAGTGAGAGAAAGAACACTGTGACTTCCCCCGTTCCTCTGACGAAAGCGGTTAGAGGGAGAAAAGCGTCCTTTGCTTTCGCTTTCCCGCAATGAGCTCGGCAGATCTGCCCTTCGCGAAGGGCCGTTTTCCCCCGGAGAACTGCCTCGCGGTAGCCCTGTTCTGGAAGTGGAACGAGTATGCAGTGTTAGCGTTCAGCTATTGTGAAGGCTCGCTTTGGCCCAGGGCAAACGAAACGCCGGGGGAAGTCTTAGCAGAGCCCGGCGCCTTTCCACGGTTCAAAGCGTGGAACTGCAGACTCTTTTGCAAAGAAGAGAGCGCACAGGCAAAAGCAGCCCGCACGTTTCTCAGTGAAAGGGAGAACTCCCTGACTTCATCCAGTTCTCTGAGCAAAGCAGGCAGAGGGAGAGAAACTTTCTTTCCTTCCTCTTTCCTGCAACGAATTCCTCATTTGCTCTTGCAAAAGCAGGGCTTCTTCTGAAAAACTACGTCGCGGTGCAAGGATCCTTCCAGAGGAGCAACGACATAGTTTGAGCTGGAAGGGCTTGGGAAAGCAGCCGGGGAAAAAAGGCCTCTTGCTGTTCTCTTTTCTTTCTGCCTGAATGCGGTCCATTCGCACTTGCCAAAGTAAGGTTTCCCAGCACAAACTACAAAGCAGCAGCTCTCTTGGAAGAGGAAATCCCACGCAGTGTTGCCCTGGCGAGATAGTGTTGCTGCAGTGAGGCCCAGGGAAATCACACTGCCTAGAGAAATCCTAGCAAAGCCCTGTGTTTCCCCACAGGAATGTATGTCAGTTTCAGTTCTTTGCCAGCAACGGAGCTCAGAGGCAACGTCAGATTGTGTGTATCTCAGTGAGAGAAAGAACACTGTGACTTCCCCCGTTCCTCTGACGAAAGCGGTTAGAGGGAGAAAAGCGTCCTTTGCTTTCGCTTTCCCGCAATGAGCTCGGCAGATCTGCCCTTCGCGAAGGGCCGTTTTCCCCCGGAGAACTGCCTCGCGGTAGCCCTGTTCTGGAAGTGGAACGAGTATGCAGTGTTAGCGTTCAGCTATTGTGAAGGCTCGCTTTGGCCCAGGGCAAACGAAGCGCCGGGGGAAGTCTTAGCAGAGCCCGGCGCCTTTCCACTGTTCAAAGCGTGGAACTGCAGACTCTTTTGCAAAGAAGAGAGCGCACAGGCAACAGCCGCCCGCACGTTTCTCAGTGAAAGGGAGAACTCCCTGACTTCATCCAGTTCTCTGAGCAAAGCAGGCAGAGGGAGAGAAACTTTCTTTCCTTCCTCTTTCCTGCAACGAATTCCTCATTTGCTCTTGCAAAAGCAGGGCTTCTTCTGAAAAACTACGTCGCGGTGCAAGGATCCTTCCAGAGGAGCAACGACATAGTTTGAGCTGGAAGGGCTTGGGAAAGCAGCCGGGGAAAAAAGGCCTCTTGCTGTTCTCTTTTCTTTCTGCCTGAATACGGTCCATTCGCACTTGCCAAAGTAAGGTTTCCCAGCACAAACTACAAAGCAGCAGCTCTCTTGGAAGAGGAAATCCCACGCAGTGTTGCCCTGGCGAGATAGTGTTGCTGCAGTGAGGCCCAGGGAAATCACACTGCCTAGAGAAATCCTAGCAAAGCCCTGTGTTTCCCCACAGGAATGTATGTCAGTTTCAGTTCTTTGCCAGCAACGGAGCTCAGAGGCAACGTCAGATTGTGTGTATCTCAGTGAGAGAAAGAACACTGTGACTTCCCCCGTTCCTCTGACGAAAGCGGTTAGAGGGAGAAAAGCGTCCTTTGCTTTCGCTTTCCCGCAATGAGCTCGGCAGATCTGCCCTTCGCGAAGGGCCGTTTTCCCCCGGAGAACTGCCTCGCGGTAGCCCTGTTCTGGAAGTGGAACGAGTATGCAGTGTTAGCGTTCAGCTATTGTGAAGGCTCGCTTTGGCCAAGGGCAAACGAAGCGCCGGGGGAAGTCTTAGCAGAGCCCAGCGCCTTTCCACGGTTCAAAGCGTGGAACTGCAGACTCTTTTGCAAAGAAGAGAGCGCACAGGCAACAGCCGCCCGCACGTTTCTCAGTGAAAGGGAGAACTCCCTGACTTCATCCAGTTCTCTGAGCAAAGCAGGCAGAGGGAGAGAAACTTTCTTTCCTTCCTCTTTCCTGCAACGAATTCCTCATTTGCTCTTGCAAAAGCAGGGCTTCTTCTGAAAAACTACGTCGCGGTGCAAGGATCCTTCCAGAGGAGCAACGACATAGTTTGAGCTGGAAGGGCTTGGGAAAGCAGCCGGGGAAAAAAGGCCTCTTGCTGTTCTCTTTTCTTTCTGCCTGAATGCGGTCCATTCGCACTTGCCAAAGTAAGGTTTCCCAGCACAAACTACAAAGCAGCAGCTCTCTTGGAAGAGGAAATCCCACGCAGTGTTGCCCTGGCGAGATAGTGTTGCTGCAGTGAGGCCCAGGGAAATCACACTGCCTAGAGAAATCCTAGCAAAGCCCTGTGTTTCCCCACAGGAATGTATGTCAGTTTCAGTTCTTTGCCAGCAACGGAGCTCAGAGGCAACGTCAGATTGTGTGTATCTCAGTGAGAGAAAGAACACTGTGACTTCCCCCGTTCCTCTGACGAAAGCGGTTAGAGGGAGAAAAGCGTCCTTTGCTTTCGCTTTCCCGCAATGAGCTCGGCAGATCTGCCCTTCGCGAAGGGCCGTTTTCCCCCGGAGAACTGCCTCGCGGTAGCCCTGTTCTGGAAGTGGAACGAGTATGCAGTGTTAGCGTTCAGCTATTGTGAAGGCTCGCTTTGGCCAAGGGCAAACGAAGCGCCGGGGGAAGTCTTAGCAGAGCCCAGCGCCTTTCCACGGTTCAAAGCGTGGAACTGCAGACTCTTTTGCAAAGAAGAGAGCGCACAGGCAACAGCCGCCCGCACGTTTCTCAGTGAAAGGGAGAACTCCCTGACTTTATCCAGTTCTCTGAGCAAAGCAGGCAGAGGGAGAGAAACTTTCTTTCCTTCCTCTTTCCTGCAACGAATTCCTCATTTGCTCTTGCAAAAGCAGGGCTTCTTCTGAAAAACTACGTCGCGGTGCAAGGATCCTTCCAGAGGAGCAACGACATAGTTTGAGCTGGAAGGGCTTGGGAAAGCAGCCGGGGAAAAAAGGCCTCTTGCTGTTCTCTTTTCTTTCTGCCTGAATGCGGTCCATTCGCACTTGCCAAAGTAAGGTTTCCCAGCACAAACTACAAAGCAGCAGCTCTCTTGGAAGAGGAAATCCCGCGCAGTGTTGCCCTGGCGAGATAGTGTTGCTGCAGTGAGGCCCAGGGAAATCACACTGCCTAGAGAAATCCTAGCAAAGCCCTGTGTTTCCCCACAGGAATGTATGTCAGTTTCAGTTCTTTGCCAGCAACGGAGCTCAGAGGCAACGTCAGATTGTGTGTATCTCAGTGAGAGAAAGAACACTGTGACTTCCCCCGTTCCTCTGACGAAAGCGGTTAGAGGGAGAAAAGCGTCCTTTGCTTTCGCTTTCCCGCAATGAGCTCGGCAGATCTGCCCTTCGCGAAGGGCCGTTTTCCCCCGGAGAACTGCCTCGCGGTAGCCCTGTTCTGGAAGTGGAACGAGTATGCAGTGTTAGCGTTCAGCTATTGTGAAGGCTCGCTTTGGCCCAGGGCAAACGAAGCGCCGGGGGAAGTCTTAGCAGAGCCCGGCGCCTTTCCACTGTTCAAAGCGTGGAACTGCAGACTCTTTTGCAAAGAAGAGAGCGCACAGGCAACAGCCGCCCGCACGTTTCTCAGTGAAAGGGAGAACTCCCTGACTTCATCCAGTTCTCTGAGCAAAGCAGGCAGAGGGAGAGAAACTTTCTTTCCTTCCTCTTTCCTGCAACGAATTCCTCATTTGCTCTTGCAAAAGCAGGGCTTCTTCTGAAAATCTACGTCGCGGTGCAAGGATCCTTCCAGAGGAGCAACGACATAGTTTGAGCTGGAAGGGCTTGGGAAAGCAGCCGGGGAAAAAAGGCCTCTTGCTGTTCTCTTGTCTTTCTGCCTGAATGCGGTCCATTCGCACTTGCCAAAGTAAGGTTTCCCAGCACAAACTACAAAGCAGCAGCTCTCTTGGAAGAGGAAATCCCACGCAGTGTTGCCCTGGCGAGATAGTGTTGCTACAGTGAGGCCCAGGGAAATCACACTGCCTAGAGAAATCCTAGCAAAGCCCTGTGTTTCCCCACAGGAATGTATGTCAGTTTCAGTTCTTTGCCAGCAACGGAGCTCAGAGGCAACGTCAGATTGTGTGTATCTCAGTGAGAGAAAGAACACTGTGACTTCCCCCGTTCCTCTGACGAAAGCGGTTAGAGGGAGAAAAGCGTCCTTTGCTTTCGCTTTCCCGCAATGAGCTCGGCAGATCTGCCCTTCGCGAAGGGCCGTTTTCCCCCGGAGAACTGCCTCGCGGTAGCCCTGTTCTGGAAGTGGAACGAGTATGCAGTGTTAGCGTTCAGCTATTGTGAAGGCTCGCTTTGGCCCAGGGCAAACGAAACGCCGGGGGAAGTCTTAGCAGAGCCCGGCGCCTTTCCACGGTTCAAAGCGTGGAACTGCAGACTCTTTTGCAAAGAAGAGAGCGCACAGGCAAAAGCAGCCCGCACGTTTCTCAGTGAAAGGGAGAACTCCCTGACTTCATCCAGTTCTCTGAGCAAAGCAGGCAGAGGGAGAGAAACTTTCTTTCCTTCCTCTTTCCTGCAACGAATTCCTCATTTGCTCTTGCAAAAGCAGGGCTTCTTCTGAAAAACTACGTCGCGGTGCAAGGATCCTTCCAGAGGAGCAACGACATAGTTTGAGCTGGAAGGGCTTGGGAAAGCAGCCGGGGAAAAAAGGCCTCTTGCTGTTCTCTTTTCTTTCTGCCTGAATGCGGTCCATTCGCACTTGCCAAAGTAAGGTTTCCCAGCACAAACTACAAAGCAGCAGCTCTCTTGGAAGAGGAAATCCCACGCAGTGTTGCCCTGGCGAGATAGTGTTGCTGCAGTGAGGCCCAGGGAAATCACACTGCCTAGAGAAATCCTAGCAAAGCCCTGTGTTTCCCCACAGGAATGTATGTCAGTTTCAGTTCTTTGCCAGCAACGGAGCTCAGAGGCAACGTCAGATTGTGTGTATCTCAGTGAGAGAAAGAACACTGTGACTTCCCCCGTTCCTCTGACGAAAGCGGTTAGAGGGAGAAAAGCGTCCTTTGCTTTCGCTTTCCCGCAATGAGCTCGGCAGATCTGCCCTTCGCGAAGGGCCGTTTTCCCCCGGAGAACTGCCTCGCGGTAGCCCTGTTCTGGAAGTGGAACGAGTATGCAGTGTTAGCGTTCAGCTATTGTGAAGGCTCGCTTTGGCCCAGGGCAAACGAAGCGCCGGGGGAAGTCTTAGCAGAGCCCGGCGCCTTTCCACTGTTCAAAGCGTGGAACTGCAGACTCTTTTGCAAAGAAGAGAGCGCACAGGCAACAGCCGCCCGCACGTTTCTCAGTGAAAGGGAGAACTCCCTGACTTCATCCAGTTCTCTGAGCAAAGCAGGCAGAGGGAGAGAAACTTTCTTTCCTTCCTCTTTCCTGCAACGAATTCCTCATTTGCTCTTGCAAAAGCAGGGCTTCTTCTGAAAAACTACGTCGCGGTGCAAGGATCCTTCCAGAGGAGCAACGACATAGTTTGAGCTGGAAGGGCTTGGGAAAGCAGCCGGGGAAAAAAGGCCTCTTGCTGTTCTCTTTTCTTTCTGCCTGAATGCGGTCCATTCGCACTTGCCAAAGTAAGGTTTCCCAGCACAAACTACAAAGCAGCAGCTCTCTTGGAAGAGGAAATCCCACGCAGTGTTGCCCTGGCGAGATAGTGTTGCTGCAGTGAGGCCCAGGGAAATCACACTGCCTAGAGAAATCCTAGCAAAGCCCTGTGTTTCCCCACAGGAATGTATGTCAGTTTCAGTTCTTTGCCAGCAACGGAGCTCAGAGGCAACGTCAGATTGTGTGTATCTCAGTGAGAGAAAGAACACTGTGACTTCCCCCGTTCCTCTGACGAAAGCGGTTAGAGGGAGAAAAGCGTCCTTTGCTTTCGCTTTCCCACAATGAGCTCGGCAGATCTGCCCTTCGCGAAGGGCCGTTTTCCCCCGGAGAACTGCCTCGCGGTAGCCCTGTTCTGGAAGTGGAACGAGTATGCAGTGTTAGCGTTCAGCTATTGTGAAGGCTCGCTTTGGCCCAGGGCAAACGAAACGCCGGGGGAAGTCTTAGCAGAGCCCGGCGCCTTTCCACGGTTCAAAGCGTGGAACTGCAGACTCTTTTGCAAAGAAGAGAGCGCACAGGCAACAGCCGCCCGCACGTTTCTCAGTGAAAGGGAGAACTCCCTGACTTCATCCAGTTCTCTGAGCAAAGCAGGCAGAGGGAGAGAAACTTTCTTTCCTTCCTCTTTCCTGCAACGAATTCCTCATTTGCTCTTGCAAAAGCAGGGCTTCTTCTGAAAAACTACGTCGCGGTGCAAGGATCCTTCCAGAGGAGCAACGACATAGTTTGAGCTGGAAGGGCTTGGGAAAGCAGCCGGGGAAAAAAGGCCTCTTGCTGTTCTCTTGTCTTTCAGCCTGAATGCGGTCAATTCGCACTTGCCAAAGTAAGGTTTCCCAGCACAAACTACAAAGCAGCAGCTCTCTTGGAAGAGGAAATCCCACGCAGTGTTGCCCTGGCGAGATAGTGTTGCTACAGTGAGGCCCAGGGAAATCACACTGCCTAGAGAAATCCTAGCAAAGCCCTGTGTTTCCCCACAGGAATGTATGTCAGTTTCAGTTCTTTGCCAGCAACGGAGCTCAGAGGCAACGTCAGATTGTGTGTATCTCAGTGAGAGAAAGAACACTGTGACTTCCCCCGTTCCTCTGACGAAAGCGGTTAGAGGGAGAAAAGCGTCCTTTGCTTTCGCTTTCCCGCAATGAGCTCGGCAGATCTGCCCTTCGCGAAGGGCCGTTTTCCCCCGGAGAACTGCCTCGCGGTAGCCCTGTTCTGGAAGTGGAACGAGTATGCAGTGTTAGCGTTCAGCTATTGTGAAGGCTCGCTTTGGCCCAGGGCAAACGAAACGCCGGGGGAAGTCTTAGCAGAGCCCGGCGCCTTTCCACGGTTCAAAGCGTGGAACTGCAGACTCTTTTGCAAAGAAGAGAGCGCACAGGCAAAAGCAGCCCGCACGTTTCTCAGTGAAAGGGAGAACTCCCTGACTTCATCCAGTTCTCTGAGCAAAGCAGGCAGAGGGAGAGAAACTTTCTTTCCTTCCTCTTTCCTGCAACGAATTCCTCATTTGCTCTTGCAAAAGCAGGGCTTCTTCTGAAAAACTACGTCGCGGTGCAAGGATCCTTCCAGAGGAGCAACGACATAGTTTGAGCTGGAAGGGCTTGGGAAAGCAGCCGGGGAAAAAAGGCCTCTTGCTGTTCTCTTTTCTTTCTGCCTGAATGCGGTCCATTCGCACTTGCCAAAGTAAGGTTTCCCAGCACAAACTACAAAGCAGCAGCTCTCTTGGAAGAGGAAATCCCACGCAGTGTTGCCCTGGCGAGATAGTGTTGCTGCAGTGAGGCCCAGGGAAATCACACTGCCTAGAGAAATCCTAGCAAAGCCCTGTGTTTCCCCACAGGAATGTATGTCAGTTTCAGTTCTTTGCCAGCAACGGAGCTCAGAGGCAACGTCAGATTGTGTGTATCTCAGTGAGAGAAAGAACACTGTGACTTCCCCCGTTCCTCTGACGAAAGCGGTTAGAGGGAGAAAAGCGTCCTTTGCTTTCGCTTTCCCGCAATGAGCTCGGCAGATCTGCCCTTCGCGAAGGGCCGTTTTCCCCCGGAGAACTGCCTCGCGGTAGCCCTGTTCTGGAAGTGGAACGAGTATGCAGTGTTAGCGTTCAGCTATTGTGAAGGCTCGCTTTGGCCCAGGGCAAACGAAACGCCGGGGGAAGTCTTAGCAGAGCCCGGCGCCTTTCCACGGTTCAAAGCGTGGAACTGCAGACTCTTTTGCAAAGAAGAGAGCGCACAGGCAAAAGCAGCCCGCACGTTTCTCAGTGAAAGGGAGAACTCCCTGACTTCATCCAGTTCTCTGAGCAAAGCAGGCAGAGGGAGAGAAACTTTCTTTCCTTCCTCTTTCCTGCAACGAATTCCTCATTTGCTCTTGCAAAAGCAGGGCTTCTTCTGAAAAACTACGTCGCGGTGCAAGGATCCTTCCAGAGGAGCAACGACATAGTTTGAGCTGGAAGGGCTTGGGAAAGCAGCCGGGGAAAAAAGGCCTCTTGCTGTTCTCTTTTCTTTCTGCCTGAATGCGGTCCATTCGCACTTGCCAAAGTAAGGTTTCCCAGCACAAACTACAAAGCAGCAGCTCTCTTGGAAGAGGAAATCCCACGCAGTGTTGCCCTGGCGAGATAGTGTTGCTGCAGTGAGGCCCAGGGAAATCACACTGCCTAGAGAAATCCTAGCAAAGCCCTGTGTTTCCCCACAGGAATGTATGTCAGTTTCAGTTCTTTGCCAGCAACGGAGCTCAGAGGCAACGTCAGATTGTGTGTATCTCAGTGAGAGAAAGAACACTGTGACTTCCCCCGTTCCTCTGACGAAAGCGGTTAGAGGGAGAAAAGCGTCCTTTGCTTTCGCTTTCCCGCAATGAGCTCGGCAGATCTGCCCTTCGCGAAGGGCCGTTTTCCCCCGGAGAACTGCCTCGCGGTAGCCCTGTTCTGGAAGTGGAACGAGTATGCAGTGTTAGCGTTCAGCTATTGTGAAGGCTCGCTTTGGCCCAGGGCAAACGAAGCGCCGGGGGAAGTCTTAGCAGAGCCCGGCGCCTTTCCACTGTTCAAAGCGTGGAACTGCAGACTCTTTTGCAAAGAAGAGAGCGCACAGGCAACAGCCGCCCGCACGTTTCTCAGTGAAAGGGAGAACTCCCTGACTTCATCCAGTTCTCTGAGCAAAGCAGGCAGAGGGAGAGAAACTTTCTTTCCTTCCTCTTTCCTGCAACGAATTCCTCATTTGCTCTTGCAAAAGCAGGGCTTCTTCTGAAAAACTACGTCGCGGTGCAAGGATCCTTCCAGAGGAGCAACGACATAGTTTGAGCTGGAAGGGCTTGGGAAAGCAGCCGGGGAAAAAAGGCCTCTTGCTGTTCTCTTTTCTTTCTGCCTGAATGCGGTCCATTCGCACTTGCCAAAGTAAGGTTTCCCAGCACAAACTACAAAGCAGCAGCTCTCTTGGAAGAGGAAATCCCACGCAGTGTTGCCCTGGCGAGATAGTGTTGCTGCAGTGAGGCCCAGGGAAATCACACTGCCTAGAGAAATCCTAGCAAAGCCCTGTGTTTCCCCACAGGAATGTATGTCAGTTTCAGTTCTTTGCCAGCAACGGAGCTCAGAGGCAACGTCAGATTGTGTGTATCTCAGTGAGAGAAAGAACACTGTGACTTCCCCCGTTCCTCTGACGAAAGCGGTTAGAGGGAGAAAAGCGTCCTTTGCTTTCGCTTTCCCGCAATGAGCTCGGCAGATCTGCCCTTCGCGAAGGGCCGTTTTCCCCCGGAGAACTGCCTCGCGGTAGCCCTGTTCTGGAAGTGGAACGAGTATGCAGTGTTAGCGTTCAGCTATTGTGAAGGCTCGCTTTGGCCAAGGGCAAACGAAGCGCCGGGGGAAGTCTTAGCAGAGCCCGGCGCCTTTCCACGGTTCAAAGCGTGGAACTGCAGACTCTTTTGCAAAGAAGAGAGCGCACAGGCAACAGCCGCCCGCACGTTTCTCAGTGAAAGGGAGAACTCCCTGACTTCATCCAGTTCTCTGAGCAAAGCAGGCAGAGGGAGAGAAACTCTTTCCTTCCTCTTTCCTGCAACGAATTGCTCCTTTGCTCTTGCAAATGCAGGGCTTCTTCTGAAAAACTACGTCGCGGTGCAAGGATCCTTCCAGAGGAGCAACGACATAGTTTGAGCTGGAAGGGCTTGGGAAAGCAGCCGGGGAAAAAAGGCCTCTTGCTGTTCTCTTGTCTTTCTGCCTGAATGCGGTCCATTCGCACTTGCCAAAGTAAGGTTTCCCAGCACAAACTACAAAGCAGCAGCTCTCTTGGAAGAGGAAATCCCACGCAGTGTTGCCCTGGCGAGATAGTGTTGCTACAGTGAGGCCCAGGGAAATCACACTGCCTAGAGAAATCCTAGCAAAGCCCTGTGTTTCCCCACAGGAATGTATGTCAGTTTCAGTTCTTTGCCAGCAACGGAGCTCAGAGGCAACGGCAGATTGTGTGTATCTCAGTGAGAGAAAGAACACTGTGACTTCCCCCGTTCCTCTGACGAAAGCGGTTAGAGGGAGAAAAGCGTCCTTTGCTTTCGCTTTCCCGCAATGAGCTCGGCAGATCTGCCCTTCGCGAAGGGCCGTTTTCCCCCGGAGAACTGCCTCGCGGTAGCCCTGTTCTGGAAGTGGAACGAGTATGCAGTGTTAGCGTTCAGCTATTGTGAAGGCTCGCTTTGGCCCAGGGCAAACGAAACGCCGGGGGAAGTCTTAGCAGAGCCCGGCGCCTTTCCACGGTTCAAAGCGTGGAACTGCAGACTCTTTTGCAAAGAAGAGAGCGCACAGGCAAAAGCAGCCCGCACGTTTCTCAGTGAAAGGGAGAACTCCCTGACTTCATCCAGTTCTCTGAGCAAAGCAGGCAGAGGGAGAGAAACTTTCTTTCCTTCCTCTTTCCTGCAACGAATTCCTCATTTGCTCTTGCAAAAGCAGGGCTTCTTCTGAAAAACTACGTCGCGGTGCAAGGATCCTTCCAGAGGAGCAACGACATAGTTTGAGCTGGAAGGGCTTGGGAAAGCAGCCGGGGAAAAAAGGCCTCTTGCTGTTCTCTTTTCTTTCTGCCTGAATGCGGTCCATTCGCACTTGCCAAAGTAAGGTTTCCCAGCACAAACTACAAAGCAGCAGCTCTCTTGGAAGAGGAAATCCCACGCAGTGTTGCCCTGGCGAGATAGTGTTGCTGCAGTGAGGCCCAGGGAAATCACACTGCCTAGAGAAATCCTAGCAAAGCCCTGTGTTTCCCCACAGGAATGTATGTCAGTTTCAGTTCTTTGCCAGCAACGGAGCTCAGAGGCAACGTCAGATTGTGTGTATCTCAGTGAGAGAAAGAACACTGTGACTTCCCCCGTTCCTCTGACGAAAGCGGTTAGAGGGAGAAAAGCGTCCTTTGCTTTCGCTTTCCCGCAATGAGCTCGGCAGATCTGCCCTTCGCGAAGGGCCGTTTTCCCCCGGAGAACTGCCTCGCGGTAGCCCTGTTCTGGAAGTGGAACGAGTATGCAGTGTTAGCGTTCAGCTATTGTGAAGGCTCGCTTTGGCCAAGGGCAAACGAAGCGCCGGGGGAAGTCTTAGCAGAGCCCGGCGCCTTTCCACGGTTCAAAGCGTGGAACTGCAGACTCTTTTGCAAAGAAGAGAGCGCACAGGCAACAGCCGCCCGCACGTTTCTCAGTGAAAGGGAGAACTCCCTGACTTCATCCAGTTCTCTGAGCAAAGCAGGCAGAGGGAGAGAAACTTTCTTTCCTTCCTCTTTCCTGCAACGAATTCCTCATTTGCTCTTGCAAAAGCAGGGCTTCTTCTGAAAAACTACGTCGCGGTGCAAGGATCCTTCCAGAGGAGCAACGACATAGTTTGAGCTGGAAGGGCTTGGGAAAGCAGCCGGGGAAAAAAGGCCTCTTGCTGTTCTCTTTTCTTTCTGCCTGAATGCGGTCCATTCGCACTTGCCAAAGTAAGGTTTCCCAGCACAAACTACAAAGCAGCAGCTCTCTTGGAAGAGGAAATCCCACGCAGTGTTGCCCTGGCGAGATAGTGTTGCTGCAGTGAGGCCCAGGGAAATCACACTGCCTAGAGAAATCCTAGCAAAGCCCTGTGTTTCCCCACAGGAATGTATGTCAGTTTCAGTTCTTTGCCAGCAACGGAGCTCAGAGGCAACGTCAGATTGTGTGTATCTCAGTGAGAGAAAGAACACTGTGACTTCCCCCGTTCCTCTGACGAAAGCGGTTAGAGGGAGAAAAGCGTCCTTTGCTTTCGCTTTCCCGCAATGAGCTCGGCAGATCTGCCCTTCGCGAAGGGCCGTTTTCCCCCGGAGAACTGCCTCGCGGTAGCCCTGTTCTGGAAGTGGAACGAGTATGCAGTGTTAGCGTTCAGCTATTGTGAAGGCTCGCTTTGGCCCAGGGCAAACGAAGCGCCGGGGGAAGTCTTAGCAGAGCCCGGCGCCTTTCCACTGTTCAAAGCGTGGAACTGCAGACTCTTTTGCAAAGAAGAGAGCGCACAGGCAACAGCCGCCCGCACGTTTCTCAGTGAAAGGGAGAACTCCCTGACTTCATCCAGTTCTCTGAGCAAAGCAGGCAGAGGGAGAGAAACTTTCTTTCCTTCCTCTTTCCTGCAACGAATTCCTCATTTGCTCTTGCAAAAGCAGGGCTTCTTCTGAAAAACTACGTCGCGGTGCAAGGATCCTTCCAGAGGAGCAACGACATAGTTTGAGCTGGAAGGGCTTGGGAAAGCAGCCGGGGAAAAAAGGCCTCTTGCTGTTCTCTTTTCTTTCTGCCTGAATGCGGTCCATTCGCACTTGCCAAAGTAAGGTTTCCCAGCACAAACTACAAAGCAGCAGCTCTCTTGGAAGAGGAAATCCCACGCAGTGTTGCCCTGGCGAGATAGTGTTGCTGCAGTGAGGCCCAGGGAAATCACACTGCCTAGAGAAATCCTAGCAAAGCCCTGTGTTTCCCCACAGGAATGTATGTCAGTTTCAGTTCTTTGCCAGCAACGGAGCTCAGAGGCAACGTCAGATTGTGTGTATCTCAGTGAGAGAAAGAACACTGTGACTTCCCCCGTTCCTCTGACGAAAGCGGTTAGAGGGAGAAAAGCGTCCTTTGCTTTCGCTTTCCCGCAATGAGCTCGGCAGATCTGCCCTTCGCGAAGGGCCGTTTTCCCCCGGAGAACTGCCTCGCGGTAGCCCTGTTCTGGAAGTGGAACGAGTATGCAGTGTTAGCGTTCAGCTATTGTGAAGGCTCGCTTTGGCCAAGGGCAAACGAAGCGCCGGGGGAAGTCTTAGCAGAGCCCAGCGCCTTTCCACGGTTCAAAGCGTGGAACTGCAGACTCTTTTGCAAAGAAGAGAGCGCACAGGCAACAGCCGCCCGCACGTTTCTCAGTGAAAGGGAGAACTCCCTGACTTCATCCAGTTCTCTGAGCAAAGCAGGCAGAGGGAGAGAAACTCTTTCCTTCCTCTTTCCTGCAACGAATTGCTCTTTTGCTCTTGCAAATGCAGGGCTTCTTCTGAAAAACTACGTCGCGGTGCAAGGATCCTTCCAGAGGAGCAACGACATAGTTTGAGCTGGAAGGGCTTGGGAAAGCAGCCGGGGAAAAAAGGCCTCTTGCTGTTCTCTTGTCTTTCTGCCTGAATGCGGTCCATTCGCACTTGCCAAAGTAAGGTTTCCCAGCACAAACTACAAAGCAGCAGCTCTCTTGGAAGAGGAAATCCCACGCAGTGTTGCCCTGGCGAGATAGTGTTGCTACAGTGAGGCCCAGGGAAATCACACTGCCTAGAGAAATCCTAGCAAAGCCCTGTGTTTCCCCACAGGAATGTATGTCAGTTTCAGTTCTTTGCCAGCAACGGAGCTCAGAGGCAACGGCAGATTGTGTGTATCTCAGTGAGAGAAAGAACACTGTGACTTCCCCCGTTCCTCTGACGAAAGCGGTTAGAGGGAGAAAAGCGTCCTTTGCTTTCGCTTTCCCGCAATGAGCTCGGCAGATCTGCCCTTCGCGAAGGGCCGTTTTCCCCCGGAGAACTGCCTCGCGGTAGCCCTGTTCTGGAAGTGGAACGAGTATGCAGTGTTAGCGTTCAGCTATTGTGAAGGCTCGCTTTGGCCCAGGGCAAACGAAACGCCGGGGGAAGTCTTAGCAGAGCCCGGCGCCTTTCCACGGTTCAAAGCGTGGAACTGCAGACTCTTTTGCAAAGAAGAGAGCGCACAGGCAAAAGCAGCCCGCACGTTTCTCAGTGAAAGGGAGAACTCCCTGACTTCATCCAGTTCTCTGAGCAAAGCAGGCAGAGGGAGAGAAACTTTCTTTCCTTCCTCTTTCCTGCAACGAATTCCTCATTTGCTCTTGCAAAAGCAGGGCTTCTTCTGAAAAACTACGTCGCGGTGCAAGGATCCTTCCAGAGGAGCAACGACATAGTTTGAGCTGGAAGGGCTTGGGAAAGCAGCCGGGGAAAAAAGGCCTCTTGCTGTTCTCTTTTCTTTCTGCCTGAATGCGGTCCATTCGCACTTGCCAAAGTAAGGTTTCCCAGCACAAACTACAAAGCAGCAGCTCTCTTGGAAGAGGAAATCCCACGCAGTGTTGCCCTGGCGAGATAGTGTTGCTGCAGTGAGGCCCAGGGAAATCACACTGCCTAGAGAAATCCTAGCAAAGCCCTGTGTTTCCCCACAGGAATGTATGTCAGTTTCAGTTCTTTGCCAGCAACGGAGCTCAGACGCAACGGCAGATTGTGTGTATCTCAGTGAGAGAAAGAACACTGTGACTTCCCCCGTTCCTCTGACGAAAGCGGTTAGAGGGAGAAAAGCGTCCTTTGCTTTCGCTTTCCCGCAATGAGCTCGGCAGATCTGCCCTTCGCGAAGGGCAGTTTTCCCCCGGAGAACTGCCTCGCGGTAGCCCTGTTCTGGAAGAGGAACGAGTATGCAGTGTTAGCGTTCAGCTATTGTGAAGGCTCGCTTTGGCCCAGGGCAAACGAAGCGCCGGGGGAAGTCTTAGCAGAGCCCGGCGCCTTTCCACGGTTCAAAGCGTGGAACTGCAGACTCTTTTGCAAAGAAGAGAGCGCACAGGCAACAGCCGCCCGCACGTTTCTCAGTGAAAGGGAGAACTCCCTGACTTCATCCAGTTCTCTGAGCAAAGCAGGCAGAGGGAGAGAAACTTTCTTTCCTTCCTCTTTCCTGCAACGAATTCCTCATTTGCTCTTGCAAAAGCAGGGCTTCTTCTGAAAAACTACGTCGCGGTGCAAGGATCCTTCCAGAGGAGCAACGACATAGTTTGAGCTGGAAGGGCTTGGGAAAGCAGCCGGGGAAAAAAGGCCTCTTGCTGTTCTCTTGTCTTTCTGCCTGAATGCGGTCAATTCGCACTTGCCAAAGTAAGGTTTCCCAGCACAAACTACAAAGCAGCAGCTCTCTTGGAAGAGGAAATCCCACGCAGTGTTGCCCTGGCGAGATAGTGTTGCTACAGTGAGGCCCAGGGAAATCACACTGCCTAGAGAAATCCTAGCAAAGCCCTGTGTTTCCCCACAGGAATGTATGTCAGTTTCAGTTCTTTGCCAGCAACGGAGCTCAGAGGCAACGTCAGATTGTGTGTATCTCAGTGAGAGAAAGAACACTGTGACTTCCCCCGTTCCTCTGACGAAAGCGGTTAGAGGGAGAAAAGCGTCCTTTGCTTTCGCTTTCCCGCAATGAGCTCGGCAGATCTGCCCTTCGCGAAGGGCCGTTTTCCCCCGGAGAACTGCCTCGCGGTAGCCCTGTTCTGGAAGTGGAACGAGTATGCAGTGTTAGCGTTCAGCTATTGTGAAGGCTCGCTTTGGCCCAGGGCAAACGAAACGCCGGGGGAAGTCTTAGCAGAGCCCGGCGCCTTTCCACGGTTCAAAGCGTGGAACTGCAGACTCTTTTGCAAAGAAGAGAGCGCACAGGCAACAGCCGCCCGCACGTTTCTCAGTGAAAGGGAGAACTCCCTGACTTCATCCAGTTCTCTGAGCAAAGCAGGCAGAGGGAGAGAAACTTTCTTTCCTTCCTCTTTCCTGCAACGAATTCCTCATTTGCTCTTGCAAAAGCAGGGCTTCTTCTGAAAAACTACGTCGCGGTGCAAGGATCCTTCCAGAGGAGCAACGACATAGTTTGAGCTGGAAGGGCTTGGGAAAGCAGCCGGGGAAAAAAGGCCTCTTGCTGTTCTCTTTTCTTTCTGCCTGAATGCGGTCCATTCGCACTTGCCAAAGTAAGGTTTCCCAGCACAAACTACAAAGCAGCAGCTCTCTTGGAAGAGGAAATCCCACGCAGTGTTGCCCTGGCGAGATAGTGTTGCTGCAGTGAGGCCCAGGGAAATCACACTGCCTAGAGAAATCCTAGCAAAGCCCTGTGTTTCCCCACAGGAATGTATGTCAGTTTCAGTTCTTTGCCAGCAACGGAGCTCAGAGGCAACGTCAGATTGTGTGTATCTCAGTGAGAGAAAGAACACTGTGACTTCCCCCGTTCCTCTGACGAAAGCGGTTAGAGGGAGAAAAGCGTCCTTTGCTTTCGCTTTCCCGCAATGAGCTCGGCAGATCTGCCCTTCGCGAAGGGCCGTTTTCCCCCGGAGAACTGCCTCGCGGTAGCCCTGTTCTGGAAGAGGAACGAGTATGCAGTGTTAGCGTTCAGCTATTGTGAAGGCTCGCTTTGGCCCAGGGCAAACGAAGCGCCGGGGGAAGTCTTAGCAGAGCCCGGCGCCTTTCCACGGTTCAAAGCGTGGAACTGCAGACTCTTTTGCAAAGAAGAGAGCGCACAGGCAACAGCCGCCCGCACGTTTCTCAGTGAAAGGGAGAACTCCCTGACTTCATCCAGTTCTCTGAGCAAAGCAGGCAGAGGGAGAGAAACTTTCTTTCCTTCCTCTTTCCTGCAACGAATTCCTCATTTGCTCTTGCAAAAGCAGGGCTTCTTCTGAAAATCTACGTCGCGGTGCAAGGATCCTTCCAGAGGAGCAACGACATAGTTTGAGCTGGAAGGGCTTGGGAAAGCAGCCGGGGAAAAAAGGCCTCTTGCTGTTCTCTTGTCTTTCTGCCTGAATGCGGTCCATTCGCACTTGCCAAAGTAAGGTTTCCCAGCACAAACTACAAAGCAGCAGCTCTCTTGGAAGAGGAAATCCCACGCAGTGTTGCCCTGGCGAGATAGTGTTGCTACAGTGAGGCCCAGGGAAATCACACTGCCTAGAGAAATCCTAGCAAAGCCCTGTGTTTCCCCACAGGAATGTATGTCAGTTTCAGTTCTTTGCCAGCAACGGAGCTCAGACGCAACGGTAGATTGTGTGTATCTCAGTGAGAGAAAGAACACTGTGACTTCCCCCGTTCCTCTGACGAAAGCGGTTAGAGGGAGAAAAGCGTCCTTTGCTTTCGCTTTCCCGCAATGAGCTCGGCAGATCTGCCCTTCGCGAAGGGCCGTTTTCCCCCGGAGAACTGCCTCGCGGTAGCCCTGTTCTGGAAGTGGAACGAGTATGCAGTGTTAGCGTTCAGCTATTGTGAAGGCTCGCTTTGGCCCAGGGCAAACGAAACGCCGGGGGAAGTCTTAGCAGAGCCCGGCGCCTTTCCACGGTTCAAAGCGTGGAACTGCAGACTCTTTTGCAAAGAAGAGAGCGCACAGGCAACAGCCGCCCGCACGTTTCTCAGTGAAAGGGAGAACTCCCTGACTTCATCCAGTTCTCTGAGCAAAGCAGGCAGAGGGAGAGAAACTTTCTTTCCTTCCTCTTTCCTGCAACGAATTCCTCATTTGCTCTTGCAAAAGCAGGGCTTCTTCTGAAAAACTACGTCGCGGTGCAAGGATCCTTCCAGAGGAGCAACGACATAGTTTGAGCTGGAAGGGCTTGGGAAAGCAGCCGGGGAAAAAAGGCCTCTTGCTGTTCTCTTTTCTTTCTGCCTGAATGCGGTCCATTCGCACTTGCCAAAGTAAGGTTTCCCAGCACAAACTACAAAGCAGCAGCTCTCTTGGAAGAGGAAATCCCACGCAGTGTTGCCCTGGCGAGATAGTGTTGCTGCAGTGAGGCCCAGGGAAATCACACTGCCTAGAGAAATCCTAGCAAAGCCCTGTGTTTCCCCACAGGAATGTATGTCAGTTTCAGTTCTTTGCCAGCAACGGAGCTCAGAGGCAACGTCAGATTGTGTGTATCTCAGTGAGAGAAAGAACACTGTGACTTCCCCCGTTCCTCTGACGAAAGCGGTTAGAGGGAGAAAAGCGTCCTTTGCTTTCGCTTTCCCGCAATGAGCTCGGCAGATCTGCCCTTCGCGAAGGGCCGTTTTCCCCCGGAGAACTGCCTCGCGGTAGCCCTGTTCTGGAAGTGGAACGAGTATGCAGTGTTAGCGTTCAGCTATTGTGAAGGCTCGCTTTGGCCAAGGGCAAACGAAGCGCCGGGGGAAGTCTTAGCAGAGCCCGGCGCCTTTCCACGGTTCAAAGCGTGGAACTGCAGACTCTTTTGCAAAGAAGAGAGCGCACAGGCAACAGCCGCCCGCACGTTTCTCAGTGAAAGGGAGAACTCCCTGACTTCATCCAGTTCTCTGAGCAAAGCAGGCAGAGGGAGAGAAACTCTTTCCTTCCTCTTTCCTGCAACGAATTGCTCCTTTGCTCTTGCAAATGCAGGGCTTCTTCTGAAAAACTACGTCGCGGTGCAAGGATCCTTCCAGAGGAGCAACGACATAGTTTGAGCTGGAAGGGCTTGGGAAAGCAGCCGGGGAAAAAAGGCCTCTTGCTGTTCTCTTGTCTTTCTGCCTGAATGCGGTCCATTCGCACTTGCCAAAGTAAGGTTTCCCAGCACAAACTACAAAGCAGCAGCTCTCTTGGAAGAGGAAATCCCACGCAGTGTTGCCCTGGCGAGATAGTGTTGCTACAGTGAGGCCCAGGGAAATCACACTGCCTAGAGAAATCCTAGCAAAGCCCTGTGTTTCCCCACAGGAATGTATGTCAGTTTCAGTTCTTTGCCAGCAACGGAGCTCAGAGGCAACGGCAGATTGTGTGTATCTCAGTGAGAGAAAGAACACTGTGACTTCCCCCGTTCCTCTGACGAAAGCGGTTAGAGGGAGAAAAGCGTCCTTTGCTTTCGCTTTCCCGCAATGAGCTCGGCAGATCTGCCCTTCGCGAAGGGCCGTTTTCCCCCGGAGAACTGCCTCGCGGTAGCCCTGTTCTGGAAGTGGAACGAGTATGCAGTGTTAGCGTTCAGCTATTGTGAAGGCTCGCTTTGGCCCAGGGCAAACGAAACGCCGGGGGAAGTCTTAGCAGAGCCCGGCGCCTTTCCACGGTTCAAAGCGTGGAACTGCAGACTCTTTTGCAAAGAAGAGAGCGCACAGGCAAAAGCAGCCCGCACGTTTCTCAGTGAAAGGGAGAACTCCCTGACTTCATCCAGTTCTCTGAGCAAAGCAGGCAGAGGGAGAGAAACTTTCTTTCCTTCCTCTTTCCTGCAACGAATTCCTCATTTGCTCTTGCAAAAGCAGGGCTTCTTCTGAAAAACTACGTCGCGGTGCAAGGATCCTTCCAGAGGAGCAACGACATAGTTTGAGCTGGAAGGGCTTGGGAAAGCAGCCGGGGAAAAAAGGCCTCTTGCTGTTCTCTTTTCTTTCTGCCTGAATGCGGTCCATTCGCACTTGCCAAAGTAAGGTTTCCCAGCACAAACTACAAAGCAGCAGCTCTCTTGGAAGAGGAAATCCCACGCAGTGTTGCCCTGGCGAGATAGTGTTGCTGCAGTGAGGCCCAGGGAAATCACACTGCCTAGAGAAATCCTAGCAAAGCCCTGTGTTTCCCCACAGGAATGTATGTCAGTTTCAGTTCTTTGCCAGCAACGGAGCTCAGAGGCAACGTCAGATTGTGTGTATCTCAGTGAGAGAAAGAACACTGTGACTTCCCCCGTTCCTCTGACGAAAGCGGTTAGAGGGAGAAAAGCGTCCTTTGCTTTCGCTTTCCCGCAATGAGCTCGGCAGATCTGCCCTTCGCGAAGGGCCGTTTTCCCCCGGAGAACTGCCTCGCGGTAGCCCTGTTCTGGAAGTGGAACGAGTATGCAGTGTTAGCGTTCAGCTATTGTGAAGGCTCGCTTTGGCCAAGGGCAAACGAAGCGCCGGGGGAAGTCTTAGCAGAGCCCGGCGCCTTTCCACGGTTCAAAGCGTGGAACTGCAGACTCTTTTGCAAAGAAGAGAGCGCACAGGCAACAGCCGCCCGCACGTTTCTCAGTGAAAGGGAGAACTCCCTGACTTCATCCAGTTCTCTGAGCAAAGCAGGCAGAGGGAGAGAAACTTTCTTTCCTTCCTCTTTCCTGCAACGAATTCCTCATTTGCTCTTGCAAAAGCAGGGCTTCTTCTGAAAAACTACGTCGCGGTGCAAGGATCCTTCCAGAGGAGCAACGACATAGTTTGAGCTGGAAGGGCTTGGGAAAGCAGCCGGGGAAAAAAGGCCTCTTGCTGTTCTCTTTTCTTTCTGCCTGAATGCGGTCCATTCGCACTTGCCAAAGTAAGGTTTCCCAGCACAAACTACAAAGCAGCAGCTCTCTTGGAAGAGGAAATCCCACGCAGTGTTGCCCTGGCGAGATAGTGTTGCTGCAGTGAGGCCCAGGGAAATCACACTGCCTAGAGAAATCCTAGCAAAGCCCTGTGTTTCCCCACAGGAATGTATGTCAGTTTCAGTTCTTTGCCAGCAACGGAGCTCAGAGGCAACGTCAGATTGTGTGTATCTCAGTGAGAGAAAGAACACTGTGACTTCCCCCGTTCCTCTGACGAAAGCGGTTAGAGGGAGAAAAGCGTCCTTTGCTTTCGCTTTCCCGCAATGAGCTCGGCAGATCTGCCCTTCGCGAAGGGCCGTTTTCCCCCGGAGAACTGCCTCGCGGTAGCCCTGTTCTGGAAGTGGAACGAGTATGCAGTGTTAGCGTTCAGCTATTGTGAAGGCTCGCTTTGGCCCAGGGCAAACGAAGCGCCGGGGGAAGTCTTAGCAGAGCCCGGCGCCTTTCCACTGTTCAAAGCGTGGAACTGCAGACTCTTTTGCAAAGAAGAGAGCGCACAGGCAACAGCCGCCCGCACGTTTCTCAGTGAAAGGGAGAACTCCCTGACTTCATCCAGTTCTCTGAGCAAAGCAGGCAGAGGGAGAGAAACTTTCTTTCCTTCCTCTTTCCTGCAACGAATTCCTCATTTGCTCTTGCAAAAGCAGGGCTTCTTCTGAAAAACTACGTCGCGGTGCAAGGATCCTTCCAGAGGAGCAACGACATAGTTTGAGCTGGAAGGGCTTGGGAAAGCAGCCGGGGAAAAAAGGCCTCTTGCTGTTCTCTTTTCTTTCTGCCTGAATGCGGTCCATTCGCACTTGCCAAAGTAAGGTTTCCCAGCACAAACTACAAAGCAGCAGCTCTCTTGGAAGAGGAAATCCCACGCAGTGTTGCCCTGGCGAGATAGTGTTGCTGCAGTGAGGCCCAGGGAAATCACACTGCCTAGAGAAATCCTAGCAAAGCCCTGTGTTTCCCCACAGGAATGTATGTCAGTTTCAGTTCTTTGCCAGCAACGGAGCTCAGAGGCAACGTCAGATTGTGTGTATCTCAGTGAGAGAAAGAACACTGTGACTTCCCCCGTTCCTCTGACGAAAGCGGTTAGAGGGAGAAAAGCGTCCTTTGCTTTCGCTTTCCCGCAATGAGCTCGGCAGATCTGCCCTTCGCGAAGGGCCGTTTTCCCCCGGAGAACTGCCTCGCGGTAGCCCTGTTCTGGAAGTGGAACGAGTATGCAGTGTTAGCGTTCAGCTATTGTGAAGGCTCGCTTTGGCCAAGGGCAAACGAAGCGCCGGGGGAAGTCTTAGCAGAGCCCAGCGCCTTTCCACGGTTCAAAGCGTGGAACTGCAGACTCTTTTGCAAAGAAGAGAGCGCACAGGCAACAGCCGCCCGCACGTTTCTCAGTGAAAGGGAGAACTCCCTGACTTCATCCAGTTCTCTGAGCAAAGCAGGCAGAGGGAGAGAAACTCTTTCCTTCCTCTTTCCTGCAACGAATTGCTCTTTTGCTCTTGCAAATGCAGGGCTTCTTCTGAAAAACTACGTCGCGGTGCAAGGATCCTTCCAGAGGAGCAACGACATAGTTTGAGCTGGAAGGGCTTGGGAAAGCAGCCGGGGAAAAAAGGCCTCTTGCTGTTCTCTTGTCTTTCTGCCTGAATGCGGTCCATTCGCACTTGCCAAAGTAAGGTTTCCCAGCACAAACTACAAAGCAGCAGCTCTCTTGGAAGAGGAAATCCCACGCAGTGTTGCCCTGGCGAGATAGTGTTGCTACAGTGAGGCCCAGGGAAATCACACTGCCTAGAGAAATCCTAGCAAAGCCCTGTGTTTCCCCACAGGAATGTATGTCAGTTTCAGTTCTTTGCCAGCAACGGAGCTCAGAGGCAACGGCAGATTGTGTGTATCTCAGTGAGAGAAAGAACACTGTGACTTCCCCCGTTCCTCTGACGAAAGCGGTTAGAGGGAGAAAAGCGTCCTTTGCTTTCGCTTTCCCGCAATGAGCTCGGCAGATCTGCCCTTCGCGAAGGGCCGTTTTCCCCCGGAGAACTGCCTCGCGGTAGCCCTGTTCTGGAAGTGGAACGAGTATGCAGTGTTAGCGTTCAGCTATTGTGAAGGCTCGCTTTGGCCCAGGGCAAACGAAACGCCGGGGGAAGTCTTAGCAGAGCCCGGCGCCTTTCCACGGTTCAAAGCGTGGAACTGCAGACTCTTTTGCAAAGAAGAGAGCGCACAGGCAAAAGCAGCCCGCACGTTTCTCAGTGAAAGGGAGAACTCCCTGACTTCATCCAGTTCTCTGAGCAAAGCAGGCAGAGGGAGAGAAACTTTCTTTCCTTCCTCTTTCCTGCAACGAATTCCTCATTTGCTCTTGCAAAAGCAGGGCTTCTTCTGAAAAACTACGTCGCGGTGCAAGGATCCTTCCAGAGGAGCAACGACATAGTTTGAGCTGGAAGGGCTTGGGAAAGCAGCCGGGGAAAAAAGGCCTCTTGCTGTTCTCTTTTCTTTCTGCCTGAATGCGGTCCATTCGCACTTGCCAAAGTAAGGTTTCCCAGCACAAACTACAAAGCAGCAGCTCTCTTGGAAGAGGAAATCCCACGCAGTGTTGCCCTGGCGAGATAGTGTTGCTGCAGTGAGGCCCAGGGAAATCACACTGCCTAGAGAAATCCTAGCAAAGCCCTGTGTTTCCCCACAGGAATGTATGTCAGTTTCAGTTCTTTGCCAGCAACGGAGCTCAGACGCAACGGCAGATTGTGTGTATCTCAGTGAGAGAAAGAACACTGTGACTTCCCCCGTTCCTCTGACGAAAGCGGTTAGAGGGAGAAAAGCGTCCTTTGCTTTCGCTTTCCCGCAATGAGCTCGGCAGATCTGCCCTTCGCGAAGGGCAGTTTTCCCCCGGAGAACTGCCTCGCGGTAGCCCTGTTCTGGAAGAGGAACGAGTATGCAGTGTTAGCGTTCAGCTATTGTGAAGGCTCGCTTTGGCCCAGGGCAAACGAAGCGCCGGGGGAAGTCTTAGCAGAGCCCGGCGCCTTTCCACGGTTCAAAGCGTGGAACTGCAGACTCTTTTGCAAAGAAGAGAGCGCACAGGCAACAGCCGCCCGCACGTTTCTCAGTGAAAGGGAGAACTCCCTGACTTCATCCAGTTCTCTGAGCAAAGCAGGCAGAGGGAGAGAAACTTTCTTTCCTTCCTCTTTCCTGCAACGAATTCCTCATTTGCTCTTGCAAAAGCAGGGCTTCTTCTGAAAAACTACGTCGCGGTGCAAGGATCCTTCCAGAGGAGCAACGACATAGTTTGAGCTGGAAGGGCTTGGGAAAGCAGCCGGGGAAAAAAGGCCTCTTGCTGTTCTCTTGTCTTTCTGCCTGAATGCGGTCAATTCGCACTTGCCAAAGTAAGGTTTCCCAGCACAAACTACAAAGCAGCAGCTCTCTTGGAAGAGGAAATCCCACGCAGTGTTGCCCTGGCGAGATAGTGTTGCTACAGTGAGGCCCAGGGAAATCACACTGCCTAGAGAAATCCTAGCAAAGCCCTGTGTTTCCCCACAGGAATGTATGTCAGTTTCAGTTCTTTGCCAGCAACGGAGCTCAGAGGCAACGTCAGATTGTGTGTATCTCAGTGAGAGAAAGAACACTGTGACTTCCCCCGTTCCTCTGACGAAAGCGGTTAGAGGGAGAAAAGCGTCCTTTGCTTTCGCTTTCCCGCAATGAGCTCGGCAGATCTGCCCTTCGCGAAGGGCCGTTTTCCCCCGGAGAACTGCCTCGCGGTAGCCCTGTTCTGGAAGTGGAACGAGTATGCAGTGTTAGCGTTCAGCTATTGTGAAGGCTCGCTTTGGCCCAGGGCAAACGAAACGCCGGGGGAAGTCTTAGCAGAGCCCGGCGCCTTTCCACGGTTCAAAGCGTGGAACTGCAGACTCTTTTGCAAAGAAGAGAGCGCACAGGCAACAGCCGCCCGCACGTTTCTCAGTGAAAGGGAGAACTCCCTGACTTCATCCAGTTCTCTGAGCAAAGCAGGCAGAGGGAGAGAAACTTTCTTTCCTTCCTCTTTCCTGCAACGAATTCCTCATTTGCTCTTGCAAAAGCAGGGCTTCTTCTGAAAAACTACGTCGCGGTGCAAGGATCCTTCCAGAGGAGCAACGACATAGTTTGAGCTGGAAGGGCTTGGGAAAGCAGCCGGGGAAAAAAGGCCTCTTGCTGTTCTCTTTTCTTTCTGCCTGAATGCGGTCCATTCGCACTTGCCAAAGTAAGGTTTCCCAGCACAAACTACAAAGCAGCAGCTCTCTTGGAAGAGGAAATCCCACGCAGTGTTGCCCTGGCGAGATAGTGTTGCTGCAGTGAGGCCCAGGGAAATCACACTGCCTAGAGAAATCCTAGCAAAGCCCTGTGTTTCCCCACAGGAATGTATGTCAGTTTCAGTTCTTTGCCAGCAACGGAGCTCAGAGGCAACGTCAGATTGTGTGTATCTCAGTGAGAGAAAGAACACTGTGACTTCCCCCGTTCCTCTGACGAAAGCGGTTAGAGGGAGAAAAGCGTCCTTTGCTTTCGCTTTCCCGCAATGAGCTCGGCAGATCTGCCCTTCGCGAAGGGCCGTTTTCCCCCGGAGAACTGCCTCGCGGTAGCCCTGTTCTGGAAGAGGAACGAGTATGCAGTGTTAGCGTTCAGCTATTGTGAAGGCTCGCTTTGGCCCAGGGCAAACGAAGCGCCGGGGGAAGTCTTAGCAGAGCCCGGCGCCTTTCCACGGTTCAAAGCGTGGAACTGCAGACTCTTTTGCAAAGAAGAGAGCGCACAGGCAACAGCCGCCCGCACGTTTCTCAGTGAAAGGGAGAACTCCCTGACTTCATCCAGTTCTCTGAGCAAAGCAGGCAGAGGGAGAGAAACTTTCTTTCCTTCCTCTTTCCTGCAACGAATTCCTCATTTGCTCTTGCAAAAGCAGGGCTTCTTCTGAAAATCTACGTCGCGGTGCAAGGATCCTTCCAGAGGAGCAACGACATAGTTTGAGCTGGAAGGGCTTGGGAAAGCAGCCGGGGAAAAAAGGCCTCTTGCTGTTCTCTTGTCTTTCTGCCTGAATGCGGTCCATTCGCACTTGCCAAAGTAAGGTTTCCCAGCACAAACTACAAAGCAGCAGCTCTCTTGGAAGAGGAAATCCCACGCAGTGTTGCCCTGGCGAGATAGTGTTGCTACAGTGAGGCCCAGGGAAATCACACTGCCTAGAGAAATCCTAGCAAAGCCCTGTGTTTCCCCACAGGAATGTATGTCAGTTTCAGTTCTTTGCCAGCAACGGAGCTCAGAGGCAACGTCAGATTGTGTGTATCTCAGTGAGAGAAAGAACACTGTGACTTCCCCCGTTCCTCTGACGAAAGCGGTTAGAGGGAGAAAAGCGTCCTTTGCTTTCGCTTTCCCGCAATGAGCTCGGCAGATCTGCCCTTCGCGAAGGGCCGTTTTCCCCCGGAGAACTGCCTCGCGGTAGCCCTGTTCTGGAAGTGGAACGAGTATGCAGTGTTAGCGTTCAGCTATTGTGAAGGCTCGCTTTGGCCCAGGGCAAACGAAACGCCGGGGGAAGTCTTAGCAGAGCCCGGCGCCTTTCCACGGTTCAAAGCGTGGAACTGCAGACTCTTTTGCAAAGAAGAGAGCGCACAGGCAACAGCCGCCCGCACGTTTCTCAGTGAAAGGGAGAACTCCCTGACTTCATCCAGTTCTCTGAGCAAAGCAGGCAGAGGGAGAGAAACTTTCTTTCCTTCCTCTTTCCTGCAACGAATTCCTCATTTGCTCTTGCAAAAGCAGGGCTTCTTCTGAAAAACTACGTCGCGGTGCAAGGATCCTTCCAGAGGAGCAACGACATAGTTTGAGCTGGAAGGGCTTGGGAAAGCAGCCGGGGAAAAAAGGCCTCTTGCTGTTCTCTTTTCTTTCTGCCTGAATGCGGTCCATTCGCACTTGCCAAAGTAAGGTTTCCCAGCACAAACTACAAAGCAGCAGCTCTCTTGGAAGAGGAAATCCCACGCAGTGTTGCCCTGGCGAGATAGTGTTGCTGCAGTGAGGCCCAGGGAAATCACACTGCCTAGAGAAATCCTAGCAAAGCCCTGTGTTTCCCCACAGGAATGTATGTCAGTTTCAGTTCTTTGCCAGCAACGGAGCTCAGAGGCAACGTCAGATTGTGTGTATCTCAGTGAGAGAAAGAACACTGTGACTTCCCCCGTTCCTCTGACGAAAGCGGTTAGAGGGAGAAAAGCGTCCTTTGCTTTCGCTTTCCCGCAATGAGCTCGGCAGATCTGCCCTTCGCGAAGGGCCGTTTTCCCCCGGAGAACTGCCTCGCGGTAGCCCTGTTCTGGAAGTGGAACGAGTATGCAGTGTTAGCGTTCAGCTATTGTGAAGGCTCGCTTTGGCCCAGGGCAAACGAAGCGCCGGGGGAAGTCTTAGCAGAGCCCGGCGCCTTTCCACTGTTCAAAGCGTGGAACTGCAGACTCTTTTGCAAAGAAGAGAGCGCACAGGCAACAGCCGCCCGCACGTTTCTCAGTGAAAGGGAGAACTCCCTGACTTCATCCAGTTCTCTGAGCAAAGCAGGCAGAGGGAGAGAAACTTTCTTTCCTTCCTCTTTCCTGCAACGAATTCCTCATTTGCTCTTGCAAAAGCAGGGCTTCTTCTGAAAAACTACGTCGCGGTGCAAGGATCCTTCCAGAGGAGCAACGACATAGTTTGAGCTGGAAGGGCTTGGGAAAGCAGCCGGGGAAAAAAGGCCTCTTGCTGTTCTCTTTTCTTTCTGCCTGAATGCGGTCCATTCGCACTTGCCAAAGTAAGGTTTCCCAGCACAAACTACAAAGCAGCAGCTCTCTTGGAAGAGGAAATCCCACGCAGTGTTGCCCTGGCGAGATAGTGTTGCTGCAGTGAGGCCCAGGGAAATCACACTGCCTAGAGAAATCCTAGCAAAGCCCTGTGTTTCCCCACAGGAATGTATGTCAGTTTCAGTTCTTTGCCAGCAACGGAGCTCAGAGGCAACGGCAGATTGTGTGTATCTCAGTGAGAGAAAGAACACTGTGACTTCCCCCGTTCCTCTGACGAAAGCGGTTAGAGGGAGAAAAGCGTCCTTTGCTTTCGCTTTCCCGCAATGAGCTCGGCAGATCTGCCCTTCGCGAAGGGCCGTTTTCCCCCGGAGAACTGCCTCGCGGTAGCCCTGTTCTGGAAGTGGAACGAGTATGCAGTGTTAGCGTTCAGCTATTGTGAAGGCTCGCTTTGGCCCAGGGCAAACGAAGCGCCGGGGGAAGTCTTAGCAGAGCCCGGCGCCTTTCCACTGTTCAAAGCGTGGAACTGCAGACTCTTTTGCAAAGAAGAGAGCGCACAGGCAACAGCCGCCCGCACGTTTCTCAGTGAAAGGGAGAACTCCCTGACTTCATCCAGTTCTCTGAGCAAAGCAGGCAGAGGGAGAGAAACTTTCTTTCCTTCCTCTTTCCTGCAACGAATTCCTCATTTGCTCTTGCAAAAGCAGGGCTTCTTCTGAAAAACTACGTCGCGGTGCAAGGATCCTTCCAGAGGAGCAACGACATAGTTTGAGCTGGAAGGGCTTGGGAAAGCAGCCGGGGAAAAAAGGCCTCTTGCTGTTCTCTTTTCTTTCTGCCTGAATGCGGTCCATTCGCACTTGCCAAAGTAAGGTTTCCCAGCACAAACTACAAAGCAGCAGCTCTCTTGGAAGAGGAAATCCCACGCAGTGTTGCCCTGGCGAGATAGTGTTGCTGCAGTGAGGCCCAGGGAAATCACACTGCCTAGAGAAATCCTAGCAAAGCCCTGTGTTTCCCCACAGGAATGTATGTCAGTTTCAGTTCTTTGCCAGCAACGGAGCTCAGAGGCAACGTCAGATTGTGTGTATCTCAGTGAGAGAAAGAACACTGTGACTTCCCCCGTTCCTCTGACGAAAGCGGTTAGAGGGAGAAAAGCGTCCTTTGCTTTCGCTTTCCCGCAATGAGCTCGGCAGATCTGCCCTTCGCGAAGGGCCGTTTTCCCCCGGAGAACTGCCTCGCGGTAGCCCTGTTCTGGAAGTGGAACGAGTATGCAGTGTTAGCGTTCAGCTATTGTGAAGGCTCGCTTTGGCCAAGGGCAAACGAAGCGCCGGGGGAAGTCTTAGCAGAGCCCGGCGCCTTTCCACGGTTCAAAGCGTGGAACTGCAGACTCTTTTGCAAAGAAGAGAGCGCACAGGCAACAGCCGCCCGCACGTTTCTCAGTGAAAGGGAGAACTCCCTGACTTCATCCAGTTCTCTGAGCAAAGCAGGCAGAGGGAGAGAAACTTTCTTTCCTTCCTCTTTCCTGCAACGAATTGCTCCTTTGCTCTTGCAAATGCAGGGCTTCTTCTGAAAAACTACGTCGCGGTGCAAGGATCCTTCCAGAGGAGCAACGACATAGTTTGAGCTGGAAGGGCTTGGGAAAGCAGCCGGGGAAAAAAGGCCTCTTGCTGTTCTCTTTTCTTTCTGCCTGAATGCGGTCCATTCGCACTTGCCAAAGTAAGGTTTCCCAGCACAAACTACAAAGCAGCAGCTCTCTTGGAAGAGGAAATCCCACGCAGTGTTGCCCTGGCGAGATAGTGTTGCTGCAGTGAGGCCCAGGGAAATCACACTGCCTAGAGAAATCCTAGCAAAGCCCTGTGTTTCCCCACAGGAATGTATGTCAGTTTCAGTTCTTTGCCAGCAACGGAGCTCAGAGGCAACGGCAGATTGTGTGTATCTCAGTGAGAGAAAGAACACTGTGACTTCCCCCGTTCCTCTGACGAAAGCGGTTAGAGGGAGAAAAGCGTCCTTTGCTTTCGCTTTCCCGCAATGAGCTCGGCAGATCTGCCCTTCGCGAAGGGCCGTTTTCCCCCGGAGAACTGCCTCGCGGTAGCCCTGTTCTGGAAGTGGAACGAGTATGCAGTGTTAGCGTTCAGCTATTGTGAAGGCTCGCTTTGGCCCAGGGCAAACGAAGCGCCGGGGGAAGTCTTAGCAGAGCCCGGCGCCTTTCCACTGTTCAAAGCGTGGAACTGCAGACTCTTTTGCAAAGAAGAGAGCGCACAGGCAACAGCCGCCCGCACGTTTCTCAGTGAAAGGGAGAACTCCCTGACTTCATCCAGTTCTCTGAGCAAAGCAGGCAGAGGGAGAGAAACTTTCTTTCCTTCCTCTTTCCTGCAACGAATTCCTCATTTGCTCTTGCAAAAGCAGGGCTTCTTCTGAAAAACTACGTCGCGGTGCAAGGATCCTTCCAGAGGAGCAACGACATAGTTTGAGCTGGAAGGGCTTGGGAAAGCAGCCGGGGAAAAAAGGCCTCTTGCTGTTCTCTTTTCTTTCTGCCTGAATGCGGTCCATTCGCACTTGCCAAAGTAAGGTTTCCCAGCACAAACTACAAAGCAGCAGCTCTCTTGGAAGAGGAAATCCCACGCAGTGTTGCCCTGGCGAGATAGTGTTGCTGCAGTGAGGCCCAGGGAAATCACACTGCCTAGAGAAATCCTAGCAAAGCCCTGTGTTTCCCCACAGGAATGTATGTCAGTTTCAGTTCTTTGCCAGCAACGGAGCTCAGAGGCAACGTCAGATTGTGTGTATCTCAGTGAGAGAAAGAACACTGTGACTTCCCCCGTTCCTCTGACGAAAGCGGTTAGAGGGAGAAAAGCGTCCTTTGCTTTCGCTTTCCCGCAATGAGCTCGGCAGATCTGCCCTTCGCGAAGGGCCGTTTTCCCCCGGAGAACTGCCTCGCGGTAGCCCTGTTCTGGAAGTGGAACGAGTATGCAGTGTTAGCGTTCAGCTATTGTGAAGGCTCGCTTTGGCCCAGGGCAAACGAAGCGCCGGCGGAAGTCTTAGCAGAGCCCGGCGCCTTTCCACTGTTCAAAGCGTGGAACTGCAGACTCTTTTGCAAAGAAGAGAGCGCACAGGCAACAGCCGCCCGCACGTTTCTCAGTGAAAGGGAGAACTCCCTGACTTCATCCAGTTCTCTGAGCAAAGCAGGCAGAGGGAGAGAAACTTTCTTTCCTTCCTCTTTCCTGCAACGAATTCCTCATTTGCTCTTGCAAAAGCAGGGCTTCTTCTGAAAAACTACGTCGCGGTGCAAGGATCCTTCCAGAGGAGCAACGACATAGTTTGAGCTGGAAGGGCTTGGGAAAGCAGCCGGGGAAAAAAGGCCTCTTGCTGTTCTCTTTTCTTTCTGCCTGAATGCGGTCCATTCGCACTTGCCAAAGTAAGGTTTCCCAGCACAAACTACAAAGCAGCAGCTCTCTTGGAAGAGGAAATCCCACGCAGTGTTGCCCTGGCGAGATAGTGTTGCTGCAGTGAGGCCCAGGGAAATCACACTGCCTAGAGAAATCCTAGCAAAGCCCTGTGTTTCCCCACAGGAATGTATGTCAGTTTCAGTTCTTTGCCAGCAACGGAGCTCAGAGGCAACGTCAGATTGTGTGTATCTCAGTGAGAGAAAGAACACTGTGACTTCCCCCGTTCCTCTGACGAAAGCGGTTAGAGGGAGAAAAGCGTCCTTTGCTTTCGCTTTCCCGCAATGAGCTCGGCAGATCTGCCCTTCGCGAAGGGCCGTTTTCCCCCGGAGAACTGCCTCGCGGTAGCCCTGTTCTGGAAGTGGAACGAGTATGCAGTGTTAGCGTTCAGCTATTGTGAAGGCTCGCTTTGGCCAAGGGCAAACGAAGCGCCGGGGGAAGTCTTAGCAGAGCCCGGCGCCTTTCCACGGTTCAAAGCGTGGAACTGCAGACTCTTTTGCAAAGAAGAGAGCGCACAGGCAACAGCCGCCCGCACGTTTCTCAGTGAAAGGGAGAACTCCCTGACTTCATCCAGTTCTCTGAGCAAAGCAGGCAGAGGGAGAGAAACTTTCTTTCCTTCCTCTTTCCTGCAACGAATTGCTCCTTTGCTCTTGCAAATGCAGGGCTTCTTCTGAAAAACTACGTCGCGGTGCAAGGATCCTTCCAGAGGAGCAACGACATAGTTTGAGCTGGAAGGGCTTGGGAAAGCAGCCGGGGAAAAAAGGCCTCTTGCTGTTCTCTTTTCTTTCTGCCTGAATGCGGTCCATTCGCACTTGCCAAAGTAAGGTTTCCCAGCACAAACTACAAAGCAGCAGCTCTCTTGGAAGAGGAAATCCCACGCAGTGTTGCCCTGGCGAGATAGTGTTGCTGCAGTGAGGCCCAGGGAAATCACACTGCCTAGAGAAATCCTAGCAAAGCCCTGTGTTTCCCCACAGGAATGTATGTCAGTTTCAGTTCTTTGCCAGCAACGGAGCTCAGAGGCAACGGCAGATTGTGTGTATCTCAGTGAGAGAAAGAACACTGTGACTTCCCCCGTTCCTCTGACGAAAGCGGTTAGAGGGAGAAAAGCGTCCTTTGCTTTCGCTTTCCCGCAATGAGCTCGGCAGATCTGCCCTTCGCGAAGGGCCGTTTTCCCCCGGAGAACTGCCTCGCGGTAGCCCTGTTCTGGAAGTGGAACGAGTATGCAGTGTTAGCGTTCAGCTATTGTGAAGGCTCGCTTTGGCCCAGGGCAAACGAAGCGCCGGGGGAAGTCTTAGCAGAGCCCGGCGCCTTTCCACTGTTCAAAGCGTGGAACTGCAGACTCTTTTGCAAAGAAGAGAGCGCACAGGCAACAGCCGCCCGCACGTTTCTCAGTGAAAGGGAGAACTCCCTGACTTCATCCAGTTCTCTGAGCAAAGCAGGCAGAGGGAGAGAAACTTTCTTTCCTTCCTCTTTCCTGCAACGAATTCCTCATTTGCTCTTGCAAAAGCAGGGCTTCTTCTGAAAAACTACGTCGCGGTGCAAGGATCCTTCCAGAGGAGCAACGACATAGTTTGAGCTGGAAGGGCTTGGGAAAGCAGCCGGGGAAAAAAGGCCTCTTGCTGTTCTCTTTTCTTTCTGCCTGAATGCGGTCCATTCGCACTTGCCAAAGTAAGGTTTCCCAGCACAAACTACAAAGCAGCAGCTCTCTTGGAAGAGGAAATCCCACGCAGTGTTGCCCTGGCGAGATAGTGTTGCTGCAGTGAGGCCCAGGGAAATCACACTGCCTAGAGAAATCCTAGCAAAGCCCTGTGTTTCCCCACAGGAATGTATGTCAGTTTCAGTTCTTTGCCAGCAACGGAGCTCAGAGGCAACGTCAGATTGTGTGTATCTCAGTGAGAGAAAGAACACTGTGACTTCCCCCGTTCCTCTGACGAAAGCGGTTAGAGGGAGAAAAGCGTCCTTTGCTTTCGCTTTCCCGCAATGAGCTCGGCAGATCTGCCCTTCGCGAAGGGCCGTTTTCCCCCGGAGAACTGCCTCGCGGTAGCCCTGTTCTGGAAGTGGAACGAGTATGCAGTGTTAGCGTTCAGCTATTGTGAAGGCTCGCTTTGGCCAAGGGCAAACGAAGCGCCGGGGGAAGTCTTAGCAGAGCCCGGCGCCTTTCCACGGTTCAAAGCGTGGAACTGCAGACTCTTTTGCAAAGAAGAGAGCGCACAGGCAACAGCCGCCCGCACGTTTCTCAGTGAAAGGGAGAACTCCCTGACTTCATCCAGTTCTCTGAGCAAAGCAGGCAGAGGGAGAGAAACTTTCTTTCCTTCCTCTTTCCTGCAACGAATTGCTCCTTTGCTCTTGCAAATGCAGGGCTTCTTCTGAAAAACTACGTCGCGGTGCAAGGATCCTTCCAGAGGAGCAACGACATAGTTTGAGCTGGAAGGGCTTGGGAAAGCAGCCGGGGAAAAAAGGCCTCTTGCTGTTCTCTTTTCTTTCTGCCTGAATGCGGTCCATTCGCACTTGCCAAAGTAAGGTTTCCCAGCACAAACTACAAAGCAGCAGCTCTCTTGGAAGAGGAAATCCCACGCAGTGTTGCCCTGGCGAGATAGTGTTGCTGCAGTGAGGCCCAGGGAAATCACACTGCCTAGAGAAATCCTAGCAAAGCCCTGTGTTTCCCCACAGGAATGTATGTCAGTTTCAGTTCTTTGCCAGCAACGGAGCTCAGAGGCAACGGCAGATTGTGTGTATCTCAGTGAGAGAAAGAACACTGTGACTTCCCCCGTTCCTCTGACGAAAGCGGTTAGAGGGAGAAAAGCGTCCTTTGCTTTCGCTTTCCCGCAATGAGCTCGGCAGATCTGCCCTTCGCGAAGGGCCGTTTTCCCCCGGAGAACTGCCTCGCGGTAGCCCTGTTCTGGAAGTGGAACGAGTATGCAGTGTTAGCGTTCAGCTATTGTGAAGGCTCGCTTTGGCCCAGGGCAAACGAAGCGCCGGGGGAAGTCTTAGCAGAGCCCGGCGCCTTTCCACTGTTCAAAGCGTGGAACTGCAGACTCTTTTGCAAAGAAGAGAGCGCACAGGCAACAGCCGCCCGCACGTTTCTCAGTGAAAGGGAGAACTCCCTGACTTCATCCAGTTCTCTGAGCAAAGCAGGCAGAGGGAGAGAAACTTTCTTTCCTTCCTCTTTCCTGCAACGAATTCCTCATTTGCTCTTGCAAAAGCAGGGCTTCTTCTGAAAAACTACGTCGCGGTGCAAGGATCCTTCCAGAGGAGCAACGACATAGTTTGAGCTGGAAGGGCTTGGGAAAGCAGCCGGGGAAAAAAGGCCTCTTGCTGTTCTCTTTTCTTTCTGCCTGAATGCGGTCCATTCGCACTTGCCAAAGTAAGGTTTCCCAGCACAAACTACAAAGCAGCAGCTCTCTTGGAAGAGGAAATCCCACGCAGTGTTGCCCTGGCGAGATAGTGTTGCTGCAGTGAGGCCCAGGGAAATCACACTGCCTAGAGAAATCCTAGCAAAGCCCTGTGTTTCCCCACAGGAATGTATGTCAGTTTCAGTTCTTTGCCAGCAACGGAGCTCAGAGGCAACGTCAGATTGTGTGTATCTCAGTGAGAGAAAGAACACTGTGACTTCCCCCGTTCCTCTGACGAAAGCGGTTAGAGGGAGAAAAGCGTCCTTTGCTTTCGCTTTCCCGCAATGAGCTCGGCAGATCTGCCCTTCGCGAAGGGCCGTTTTCCCCCGGAGAACTGCCTCGCGGTAGCCCTGTTCTGGAAGTGGAACGAGTATGCAGTGTTAGCGTTCAGCTATTGTGAAGGCTCGCTTTGGCCAAGGGCAAACGAAGCGCCGGGGGAAGTCTTAGCAGAGCCCGGCGCCTTTCCACGGTTCAAAGCGTGGAACTGCAGACTCTTTTGCAAAGAAGAGAGCGCACAGGCAACAGCCGCCCGCACGTTTCTCAGTGAAAGGGAGAACTCCCTGACTTCATCCAGTTCTCTGAGCAAAGCAGGCAGAGGGAGAGAAACTTTCTTTCCTTCCTCTTTCCTGCAACGAATTCCTCATTTGCTCTTGCAAAAGCAGGGCTTCTTCTGAAAAACTACGTCGCGGTGCAAGGATCCTTCCAGAGGAGCAACGACATAGTTTGAGCTGGAAGGGCTTGGGAAAGCAGCCGGGGAAAAAAGGCCTCTTGCTGTTCTCTTTTCTTTCTGCCTGAATGCGGTCCATTCGCACTTGCCAAAGTAAGGTTTCCCAGCACAAACTACAAAGCAGCAGCTCTCTTGGAAGAGGAAATCCCACGCAGTGTTGCCCTGGCGAGATAGTGTTGCTGCAGTGAGGCCCAGGGAAATCACACTGCCTAGAGAAATCCTAGCAAAGCCCTGTGTTTCCCCACAGGAATGTATGTCAGTTTCAGTTCTTTGCCAGCAACGGAGCTCAGAGGCAACGTCAGATTGTGTGTATCTCAGTGAGAGAAAGAACACTGTGACTTCCCCCGTTCCTCTGACGAAAGCGGTTAGAGGGAGAAAAGCGTCCTTTGCTTTCGCTTTCCCGCAATGAGCTCGGCAGATCTGCCCTTCGCGAAGGGCCGTTTTCCCCCGGAGAACTGCCTCGCGGTAGCCCTGTTCTGGAAGTGGAACGAGTATGCAGTGTTAGCGTTCAGCTATTGTGAAGGCTCGCTTTGGCCAAGGGCAAACGAAGCGCCGGGGGAAGTCTTAGCAGAGCCCGGCGCCTTTCCACGGTTCAAAGCGTGGAACTGCAGACTCTTTTGCAAAGAAGAGAGCGCACAGGCAACAGCCGCCCGCACGTTTCTCAGTGAAAGGGAGAACTCCCTGACTTCATCCAGTTCTCTGAGCAAAGCAGGCAGAGGGAGAGAAACTTTCTTTCCTTCCTCTTTCCTGCAACGAATTGCTCCTTTGCTCTTGCAAATGCAGGGCTTCTTCTGAAAAACTACGTCGCGGTGCAAGGATCCTTCCAGAGGAGCAACGACATAGTTTGAGCTGGAAGGGCTTGGGAAAGCAGCCGGGGAAAAAAGGCCTCTTGCTGTTCTCTTTTCTTTCTGCCTGAATGCGGTCCATTCGCACTTGCCAAAGTAAGGTTTCCCAGCACAAACTACAAAGCAGCAGCTCTCTTGGAAGAGGAAATCCCACGCAGTGTTGCCCTGGCGAGATAGTGTTGCTGCAGTGAGGCCCAGGGAAATCACACTGCCTAGAGAAATCCTAGCAAAGCCCTGTGTTTCCCCACAGGAATGTATGTCAGTTTCAGTTCTTTGCCAGCAACGGAGCTCAGAGGCAACGGCAGATTGTGTGTATCTCAGTGAGAGAAAGAACACTGTGACTTCCCCCGTTCCTCTGACGAAAGCGGTTAGAGGGAGAAAAGCGTCCTTTGCTTTCGCTTTCCCGCAATGAGCTCGGCAGATCTGCCCTTCGCGAAGGGCCGTTTTCCCCCGGAGAACTGCCTCGCGGTAGCCCTGTTCTGGAAGTGGAACGAGTATGCAGTGTTAGCGTTCAGCTATTGTGAAGGCTCGCTTTGGCCCAGGGCAAACGAAGCGCCGGGGGAAGTCTTAGCAGAGCCCGGCGCCTTTCCACTGTTCAAAGCGTGGAACTGCAGACTCTTTTGCAAAGAAGAGAGCGCACAGGCAACAGCCGCCCGCACGTTTCTCAGTGAAAGGGAGAACTCCCTGACTTCATCCAGTTCTCTGAGCAAAGCAGGCAGAGGGAGAGAAACTTTCTTTCCTTCCTCTTTCCTGCAACGAATTCCTCATTTGCTCTTGCAAAAGCAGGGCTTCTTCTGAAAAACTACGTCGCGGTGCAAGGATCCTTCCAGAGGAGCAACGACATAGTTTGAGCTGGAAGGGCTTGGGAAAGCAGCCGGGGAAAAAAGGCCTCTTGCTGTTCTCTTTTCTTTCTGCCTGAATGCGGTCCATTCGCACTTGCCAAAGTAAGGTTTCCCAGCACAAACTACAAAGCAGCAGCTCTCTTGGAAGAGGAAATCCCACGCAGTGTTGCCCTGGCGAGATAGTGTTGCTGCAGTGAGGCCCAGGGAAATCACACTGCCTAGAGAAATCCTAGCAAAGCCCTGTGTTTCCCCACAGGAATGTATGTCAGTTTCAGTTCTTTGCCAGCAACGGAGCTCAGAGGCAACGTCAGATTGTGTGTATCTCAGTGAGAGAAAGAACACTGTGACTTCCCCCGTTCCTCTGACGAAAGCGGTTAGAGGGAGAAAAGCGTCCTTTGCTTTCGCTTTCCCGCAATGAGCTCGGCAGATCTGCCCTTCGCGAAGGGCCGTTTTCCCCCGGAGAACTGCCTCGCGGTAGCCCTGTTCTGGAAGTGGAACGAGTATGCAGTGTTAGCGTTCAGCTATTGTGAAGGCTCGCTTTGGCCAAGGGCAAACGAAGCGCCGGGGGAAGTCTTAGCAGAGCCCGGCGCCTTTCCACGGTTCAAAGCGTGGAACTGCAGACTCTTTTGCAAAGAAGAGAGCGCACAGGCAACAGCCGCCCGCACGTTTCTCAGTGAAAGGGAGAACTCCCTGACTTCATCCAGTTCTCTGAGCAAAGCAGGCAGAGGGAGAGAAACTTTCTTTCCTTCCTCTTTCCTGCAACGAATTGCTCCTTTGCTCTTGCAAATGCAGGGCTTCTTCTGAAAAACTACGTCGCGGTGCAAGGATCCTTCCAGAGGAGCAACGACATAGTTTGAGCTGGAAGGGCTTGGGAAAGCAGCCGGGGAAAAAAGGCCTCTTGCTGTTCTCTTTTCTTTCTGCCTGAATGCGGTCCATTCGCACTTGCCAAAGTAAGGTTTCCCAGCACAAACTACAAAGCAGCAGCTCTCTTGGAAGAGGAAATCCCACGCAGTGTTGCCCTGGCGAGATAGTGTTGCTGCAGTGAGGCCCAGGGAAATCACACTGCCTAGAGAAATCCTAGCAAAGCCCTGTGTTTCCCCACAGGAATGTATGTCAGTTTCAGTTCTTTGCCAGCAACGGAGCTCAGAGGCAACGGCAGATTGTGTGTATCTCAGTGAGAGAAAGAACACTGTGACTTCCCCCGTTCCTCTGACGAAAGCGGTTAGAGGGAGAAAAGCGTCCTTTGCTTTCGCTTTCCCGCAATGAGCTCGGCAGATCTGCCCTTCGCGAAGGGCCGTTTTCCCCCGGAGAACTGCCTCGCGGTAGCCCTGTTCTGGAAGTGGAACGAGTATGCAGTGTTAGCGTTCAGCTATTGTGAAGGCTCGCTTTGGCCCAGGGCAAACGAAGCGCCGGGGGAAGTCTTAGCAGAGCCCGGCGCCTTTCCACTGTTCAAAGCGTGGAACTGCAGACTCTTTTGCAAAGAAGAGAGCGCACAGGCAACAGCCGCCCGCACGTTTCTCAGTGAAAGGGAGAACTCCCTGACTTCATCCAGTTCTCTGAGCAAAGCAGGCAGAGGGAGAGAAACTTTCTTTCCTTCCTCTTTCCTGCAACGAATTCCTCATTTGCTCTTGCAAAAGCAGGGCTTCTTCTGAAAAACTACGTCGCGGTGCAAGGATCCTTCCAGAGGAGCAACGACATAGTTTGAGCTGGAAGGGCTTGGGAAAGCAGCCGGGGAAAAAAGGCCTCTTGCTGTTCTCTTTTCTTTCTGCCTGAATGCGGTCCATTCGCACTTGCCAAAGTAAGGTTTCCCAGCACAAACTACAAAGCAGCAGCTCTCTTGGAAGAGGAAATCCCACGCAGTGTTGCCCTGGCGAGATAGTGTTGCTGCAGTGAGGCCCAGGGAAATCACACTGCCTAGAGAAATCCTAGCAAAGCCCTGTGTTTCCCCACAGGAATGTATGTCAGTTTCAGTTCTTTGCCAGCAACGGAGCTCAGAGGCAACGTCAGATTGTGTGTATCTCAGTGAGAGAAAGAACACTGTGACTTCCCCCGTTCCTCTGACGAAAGCGGTTAGAGGGAGAAAAGCGTCCTTTGCTTTCGCTTTCCCGCAATGAGCTCGGCAGATCTGCCCTTCGCGAAGGGCCGTTTTCCCCCGGAGAACTGCCTCGCGGTAGCCCTGTTCTGGAAGTGGAACGAGTATGCAGTGTTAGCGTTCAGCTATTGTGAAGGCTCGCTTTGGCCCAGGGCAAACGAAGCGCCGGCGGAAGTCTTAGCAGAGCCCGGCGCCTTTCCACGGTTCAAAGCGTGGAACTGCAGACTCTTTTGCAAAGAAGAGAGCGCACAGGCAACAGCCGCCCGCACGTTTCTCAGTGAAAGGGAGAACTCCCTGACTTCATCCAGTTCTCTGAGCAAAGCAGGCAGAGGGAGAGAAACTTTCTTTCCTTCCTCTTTCCTGCAACGAATTCCTCATTTGCTCTTGCAAAAGCAGGGCTTCTTCTGAAAAACTACGTCGCGGTGCAAGGATCCTTCCAGAGGAGCAACGACATAGTTTGAGCTGGAAGGGCTTGGGAAAGCAGCCGGCGAAAAAAGGCCTCTTGCTGTTCTCTTTTCTTTCTGCCTGAATGCGGTCCATTCGCACTTGCCAAAGTAAGGTTTCCCAGCACAAACTACAAAGCAGCAGCTCTCTTGGAAGAGGAAATCCCACGCAGTGTTGCCCTGGCGAGATAGTGTTGCTGCAGTGAGGCCCAGGGAAATCACACTGCCTAGAGAAATCCTAGCAAAGCCCTGTGTTTCCCCACAGGAATGTATGTCAGTTTCAGTTCTTTGCCAGCAACGGAGCTCAGAGGCAACGTCAGATTGTGTGTATCTCAGTGAGAGAAAGAACACTGTGACTTCCCCCGTTCCTCTGACGAAAGCGGTTAGAGGGAGAAAAGCGTCCTTTGCTTTCGCTTTCCCGCAATGAGCTCGGCAGATCTGCCCTTCGCGAAGGGCCGTTTTCCCCCGGAGAACTGCCTCGCGGTAGCCCTGTTCTGGAAGTGGAACGAGTATGCAGTGTTAGCGTTCAGCTATTGTGAAGGCTCGCTTTGGCCAAGGGCAAACGAAGCGCCGGGGGAAGTCTTAGCAGAGCCCGGCGCCTTTCCACGGTTCAAAGCGTGGAACTGCAGACTCTTTTGCAAAGAAGAGAGCGCACAGGCAACAGCCGCCCGCACGTTTCTCAGTGAAAGGGAGAACTCCCTGACTTCATCCAGTTCTCTGAGCAAAGCAGGCAGAGGGAGAGAAACTCTTTCCTTCCTCTTTCCTGCAACGAATTGCTCCTTTGCTCTTGCAAATGCAGGGCTTCTTCTGAAAAACTACGTCGCGGTGCAAGGATCCTTCCAGAGGAGCAACGACATAGTTTGAGCTGGAAGGGCTTGGGAAAGCAGCCGGGGAAAAAAGGCCTCTTGCTGTTCTCTTGTCTTTCTGCCTGAATGCGGTCCATTCGCACTTGCCAAAGTAAGGTTTCCCAGCACAAACTACAAAGCAGCAGCTCTCTTGGAAGAGGAAATCCCACACAGTGTTGCCCTGGCGAGATAGTGTTGCTACAGTGAGGCCCAGGGATTTCACACTGCCTAGAGAAATCCTAGCAAAGCCCTGTGTTTCCCCACAGGAATGTATGTCAGTTTCAGTTCTTTGCCAGCAACGGAGCTCAGAGGCAACGGCAGATTGTGTGTATCTCAGTGAGAGAAAGAACACTGTGACTTCCCCCGTTCCTCTGACGAAAGCGGTTAGAGGGAGAAAAGCGTCCTTTGCTTTCGCTTTCCCGCAATGAGCTCGGCAGATCTGCCCTTCGCGAAGGGCCGTTTTCCCCCGGAGAACTGCCTCGCGGTAGCCCTGTTCTGGAAGTGGAACGAGTATGCAGTGTTAGCGTTCAGCTATTGTGAAGGCTCGCTTTGGCCCAGGGCAAACGAAGCGCCGGGGGAAGTCTTAGCAGAGCCCGGCGCCTTTCCACTGTTCAAAGCGTGGAACTGCAGACTCTTTTGCAAAGAAGAGAGCGCACAGGCAACAGCCGCCCGCACGTTTCTCAGTGAAAGGGAGAACTCCCTGACTTCATCCAGTTCTCTGAGCAAAGCAGGCAGAGGGAGAGAAACTTTCTTTCCTTCCTCTTTCCTGCAACGAATTCCTCATTTGCTCTTGCAAAAGCAGGGCTTCTTCTGAAAATCTACGTCGCGGTGCAAGGATCCTTCCAGAGGAGCAACGACATAGTTTGAGCTGGAAGGGCTTGGGAAAGCAGCCGGGGAAAAAAGGCCTCTTGCTGTTCTCTTTTCTTTCTGCCTGAATGCGGTCCATTCGCACTTGCCAAAGTAAGGTTTCCCAGCACAAACTACAAAGCAGCAGCTCTCTTGGAAGAGGAAATCCCACGCAGTGTTGCCCTGGCGAGATAGTGTTGCTGCAGTGAGGCCCAGGGAAATCACACTGCCTAGAGAAATCCTAGCAAAGCCCTGTGTTTCCCCACAGGAATGTATGTCAGTTTCAGTTCTTTGCCAGCAACGGAGCTCAGAGGCAACGTCAGATTGTGTGTATCTCAGTGAGAGAAAGAACACTGTGACTTCCCCCGTTCCTCTGACGAAAGCGGTTAGAGGGAGAAAAGCGTCCTTTGCTTTCGCTTTCCCGCAATGAGCTCGGCAGATCTGCCCTTCGCGAAGGGCCGTTTTCCCCCGGAGAACTGCCTCGCGGTAGCCCTGTTCTGGAAGTGGAACGAGTATGCAGTGTTAGCGTTCAGCTATTGTGAAGGCTCGCTTTGGCCCAGGGCAAACGAAGCGCCGGGGGAAGTCTTAGCAGAGCCCGGCGCCTTTCCACTGTTCAAAGCGTGGAACTGCAGACTCTTTTGCAAAGAAGAGAGCGCACAGGCAACAGCCGCCCGCACGTTTCTCAGTGAAAGGGAGAACTCCCTGACTTCATCCAGTTCTCTGAGCAAAGCAGGCAGAGGGAGAGAAACTTTCTTTCCTTCCTCTTTCCTGCAACGAATTCCTCATTTGCTCTTGCAAAAGCAGGGCTTCTTCTGAAAATCTACGTCGCGGTGCAAGGATCCTTCCAGAGGAGCAACGACATAGTTTGAGCTGGAAGGGCTTGGGAAAGCAGCCGGGGAAAAAAGGCCTCTTGCTGTTCTCTTGTCTTTCTGCCTGAATGCGGTCAATTCGCACTTGCCAAAGTAAGGTTTCCCAGCACAAACTACAAAGCAGCAGCTCTCTTGGAAGAGGAAATCCCACGCAGTGTTGCCCTGGCGAGATAGTGTTGCTGCAGTGAGGCCCAGGGAAATCACACTGCCTAGAGAAATCCTAGCAAAGCCCTGTGTTTCCCCACAGGAATGTATGTCAGTTTCAGTTCTTTGCCAGCAACGGAGCTCAGAGGCAACGTCAGATTGTGTGTATCTCAGTGAGAGAAAGAACACTGTGACTTCCCCCGTTCCTCTGACGAAAGCGGTTAGAGGGAGAAAAGCGTCCTTTGCTTTCGCTTTCCCGCAATGAGCTCGGCAGATCTGCCCTTCGCGAAGGGCCGTTTTCCCCCGGAGAACTGCCTCGCGGTAGCCCTGTTCTGGAAGTGGAACGAGTATGCAGTGTTAGCGTTCAGCTATTGTGAAGGCTCGCTTTGGCCCAGGGCAAACGAAGCGCCGGGGGAAGTCTTAGCAGAGCCCGGCGCCTTTCCACTGTTCAAAGCGTGGAACTGCAGACTCTTTTGCAAAGAAGAGAGCGCACAGGCAACAGCCGCCCGCACGTTTCTCAGTGAAAGGGAGAACTCCCTGACTTCATCCAGTTCTCTGAGCAAAGCAGGCAGAGGGAGAGAAACTTTCTTTCCTTCCTCTTTCCTGCAACGAGTTCCTCATTTGCTCTTGCAAAAGCAGGGCTTCTTCTGAAAATCTACGTCGCGGTGCAAGGATCCTTCCAGAGGAGCAACGACATAGTTTGAGCTGGAAGGGCTTGGGAAAGCAGCCGGGGAAAAAAGGCCTCTTGCTGTTCTCTTGTCTTTCTGCCTGAATGCGGTCAATTCGCACTTGCCAAAGTAAGGTTTCCCAGCACAAACTACAAAGCAGCAGCTCTCTTGGAAGAGGAAATCCCACGCAGTGTTGCCCTGGCGAGATAGTGTTGCTGCAGTGAGGCCCAGGGAAATCACACTGCCTAGAGAAATCCTAGCAAAGCCCTGTGTTTCCCCACAGGAATGTATGTCAGTTTCAGTTCTTTGCCAGCAACGGAGCTCAGAGGCAACGTCAGATTGTGTGTATCTCAGTGAGAGAAAGAACACTGTGACTTCCCCCGTTCCTCTGACGAAAGCGGTTAGAGGGAGAAAAGCGTCCTTTGCTTTCGCTTTCCCGCAATGAGCTCGGCAGATCTGCCCTTCGCGAAGGGCCGTTTTCCCCCGGAGAACTGCCTCGCGGTAGCCCTGTTCTGGAAGTGGAACGAGTATGCAGTGTTAGCGTTCAGCTATTGTGAAGGCTCGCTTTGGCCAAGGGCAAACGAAGCGCCGGGGGAAGTCTTAGCAGAGCCCAGCGCCTTTCCACGGTTCAAAGCGTGGAACTGCAGACTCTTTTGCAAAGAAGAGAGCGCACAGGCAACAGCCGCCCGCACGTTTCTCAGTGAAAGGGAGAACTCCCTGACTTCATCCAGTTCTCTGAGCAAAGCAGGCAGAGGGAGAGAAACTCTTTCCTTCCTCTTTCCTGCAACGAATTGCTCCTTTGCTCTTGCAAATGCAGGGCTTCTTCTGAAAAACTACGTCGCGGTGCAAGGATCCTTCCAGAGGAGCAACGACATAGTTTGAGCTGGAAGGGCTTGGGAAAGCAGCCGGGGAAAAAAGGCCTCTTGCTGTTCTCTTGTCTTTCTGCCTGAATGCGGTCCATTCGCACTTGCCAAAGTAAGGTTTCCCAGCACAAACTACAAAGCAGCAGCTCTCTTGGAAGAGGAAATCCCACACAGTGTTGCCCTGGCGAGATAGTGTTGCTACAGTGAGGCCCAGGGATTTCACACTGCCTAGAGAAATCCTAGCAAAGCCCTGTGTTTCCCCACAGGAATGTATGTCAGTTTCAGTTCTTTGCCAGCAACGGAGCTCAGAGGCAACGGCAGATTGTGTGTATCTCAGTGAGAGAAAGAACACTGTGACTTCCCCCGTTCCTCTGACGAAAGCGGTTAGAGGGAGAAAAGCGTCCTTTGCTTTCGCTTTCCCGCAATGAGCTCGGCAGATCTGCCCTTCGCGAAGGGCCGTTTTCCCCCGGAGAACTGCCTCGCGGTAGCCCTGTTCTGGAAGTGGAACGAGTATGCAGTGTTAGCGTTCAGCTATTGTGAAGGCTCGCTTTGGCCCAGGGCAAACGAAGCGCCGGTGGAAGTCTTAGCAGAGCCCGGCGCCTTTCCACGGTTCAAAGCGTGGAACTGCAGACTCTTTTGCAAAGAAGAGAGCGCACAGGCAAAAGCAGCCCGCACGTTTCTCAGTGAAAGGGAGAACTCCCTGACTTCATCCAGTTCTCTGAGCAAAGCAGGCAGAGGGAGAGAAACTTTCTTTCCTTCCTCTTTCCTGCAACGAATTCCTCATTTGCTCTTGCAAAAGCAGGGCTTCTTCTGAAAAACTACGTCGCGGTGCAAGGATCCTTCCAGAGGAGCAACGACATAGTTTGAGCTGGAAGGGCTTGGGAAAGCAGCCGGGGAAAAAAGGCCTCTTGCTGTTCTCTTTTCTTTCTGCCTGAATGCGGTCCATTCGCACTTGCCAAAGTAAGGTTTCCCAGCACAAACTACAAAGCAGCAGCTCTCTTGGAAGAGGAAATCCCACGCAGTGTTGCCCTGGCGAGATAGTGTTGCTGCAGTGAGGCCCAGGGAAATCACACTGCCTAGAGAAATCCTAGCAAAGCCCTGTGTTTCCCCACAGGAATGTATGTCAGTTTCAGTTCTTTGCCAGCAACGGAGCTCAGAGGCAACGTCAGATTGTGTGTATCTCAGTGAGAGAAAGAACACTGTGACTTCCCCCGTTCCTCTGACGAAAGCGGTTAGAGGGAGAAAAGCGTCCTTTGCTTTCGCTTTCCCGCAATGAGCTCGGCAGATCTGCCCTTCGCGAAGGGCCGTTTTCCCCCGGAGAACTGCCTCGCGGTAGCCCTGTTCTGGAAGTGGAACGAGTATGCAGTGTTAGCGTTCAGCTATTGTGAAGGCTCGCTTTGGCCCAGGGCAAACGAAGCGCCGGGGGAAGTCTTAGCAGAGCCCGGCGCCTTTCCACTGTTCAAAGCGTGGAACTGCAGACTCTTTTGCAAAGAAGAGAGCGCACAGGCAACAGCCGCCCGCACGTTTCTCAGTGAAAGGGAGAACTCCCTGACTTCATCCAGTTCTCTGAGCAAAGCAGGCAGAGGGAGAGAAACTTTCTTTCCTTCCTCTTTCCTGCAACGAATTCCTCATTTGCTCTTGCAAAAGCAGGGCTTCTTCTGAAAAACTACGTCGCGGTGCAAGGATCCTTCCAGAGGAGCAACGACATAGTTTGAGCTGGAAGGGCTTGGGAAAGCAGCCGGGGAAAAAAGGCCTCTTGCTGTTCTCTTTTCTTTCTGCCTGAATGCGGTCCATTCGCACTTGCCAAAGTAAGGTTTCCCAGCACAAACTACAAAGCAGCAGCTCTCTTGGAAGAGGAAATCCCACGCAGTGTTGCCCTGGCGAGATAGTGTTGCTGCAGTGAGGCCCAGGGAAATCACACTGCCTAGAGAAATCCTAGCAAAGCCCTGTGTTTCCCCACAGGAATGTATGTCAGTTTCAGTTCTTTGCCAGCAACGGAGCTCAGAGGCAACGTCAGATTGTGTGTATCTCAGTGAGAGAAAGAACACTGTGACTTCCCCCGTTCCTCTGACGAAAGCGGTTAGAGGGAGAAAAGCGTCCTTTGCTTTCGCTTTCCCGCAATGAGCTCGGCAGATCTGCCCTTCGCGAAGGGCCGTTTTCCCCCGGAGAACTGCCTCGCGGTAGCCCTGTTCTGGAAGTGGAACGAGTATGCAGTGTTAGCGTTCAGCTATTGTGAAGGCTCGCTTTGGCCCAGGGCAAACGAAGCGCCGGGGGAAGTCTTAGCAGAGCCCGGCGCCTTTCCACGGTTCAAAGCGTGGAACTGCAGACTCTTTTGCAAAGAAGAGAGCGCACAGGCAACAGCCGCCCGCACGTTTCTCAGTGAAAGGGAGAACTCCCTGACTTCATCCAGTTCTCTGAGCAAAGCAGGCAGAGGGAGAGAAACTTTCTTTCCTTCCTCTTTCCTGCAACGAATTCCTCATTTGCTCTTGCAAAAGCAGGGCTTCTTCTGAAAAACTACGTCGCGGTGCAAGGATCCTTCCAGAGGAGCAACGACATAGTTTGAGCTGGAAGGGCTTGGGAAAGCAGCCGGGAAAAAAAGGCCTCTTGCTGTTCTCTTTTCTTTCTGCCTGAATGCGGTCCATTCGCACTTGCCAAAGTAAGGTTTCCCAGCACAAACTACAAAGCAGCAGCTCTCTTGGAAGAGGAAATCCCACGCAGTGTTGCCCTGGCGAGATAGTGTTGCTGCAGTGAGGCCCAGGGAAATCACACTGCCTAGAGAAATCCTAGCAAAGCCCTGTGTTTCCCCACAGGAATGTATGTCAGTTTCAGTTCTTTGCCAGCAACGGAGCTCAGAGGCAACGTCAGATTGTGTGTATCTCAGTGAGAGAAAGAACACTGTGACTTCCCCCGTTCCTCTGACGAAAGCGGTTAGAGGGAGAAAAGCGTCCTTTGCTTTCGCTTTCCCGCAATGAGCTCGGCAGATCTGCCCTTCGCGAAGGGCCGTTTTCCCCCGGAGAACTGCCTCGCGGTAGCCCTGTTCTGGAAGTGGAACGAGTATGCAGTGTTAGCGTTCAGCTATTGTGAAGGCTCGCTTTGGCCAAGGGCAAACGAAGCGCCGGGGGAAGTCTTAGCAGAGCCCGGCGCCTTTCCACGGTTCAAAGCGTGGAACTGCAGACTCTTTTGCAAAGAAGAGAGCGCACAGGCAACAGCCGCCCGCACGTTTCTCAGTGAAAGGGAGAACTCCCTGACTTCATCCAGTTCTCTGAGCAAAGCAGGCAGAGGGAGAGAAACTTTCTTTCCTTCCTCTTTCCTGCAACGAATTCCTCATTTGCTCTTGCAAAAGCAGGGCTTCTTCTGAAAAACTACGTCGCGGTGCAAGGATCCTTCCAGAGGAGCAACGACATAGTTTGAGCTGGAAGGGCTTGGGAAAGCAGCCGGGGAAAAAAGGCCTCTTGCTGTTCTCTTTTCTTTCTGCCTGAATGCGGTCCATTCGCACTTGCCAAAGTAAGGTTTCCCAGCACAAACTACAAAGCAGCAGCTCTCTTGGAAGAGGAAATCCCACGCAGTGTTGCCCTGGCGAGATAGTGTTGCTGCAGTGAGGCCCAGGGAAATCACACTGCCTAGAGAAATCCTAGCAAAGCCCTGTGTTTCCCCACAGGAATGTATGTCAGTTTCAGTTCTTTGCCAGCAACGGAGCTCAGAGGCAACGTCAGATTGTGTGTATCTCAGTGAGAGAAAGAACACTGTGACTTCCCCCGTTCCTCTGACGAAAGCGGTTAGAGGGAGAAAAGCGTCCTTTGCTTTCGCTTTCCCGCAATGAGCTCGGCAGATCTGCCCTTCGCGAAGGGCCGTTTTCCCCCGGAGAACTGCCTCGCGGTAGCCCTGTTCTGGAAGTGGAACGAGTATGCAGTGTTAGCGTTCAGCTATTGTGAAGGCTCGCTTTGGCCCAGGGCAAACGAAGCGCCGGGGGAAGTCTTAGCAGAGCCCGGCGCCTTTCCACTGTTCAAAGCGTGGAACTGCAGACTCTTTTGCAAAGAAGAGAGCGCACAGGCAACAGCCGCCCGCACGTTTCTCAGTGAAAGGGAGAACTCCCTGACTTCATCCAGTTCTCTGAGCAAAGCAGGCAGAGGGAGAGAAACTTTCTTTCCTTCCTCTTTCCTGCAACGAATTCCTCATTTGCTCTTGCAAAAGCAGGGCTTCTTCTGAAAATCTACGTCGCGGTGCAAGGATCCTTCCAGAGGAGCAACGACATAGTTTGAGCTGGAAGGGCTTGGGAAAGCAGCCGGGGAAAAAAGGCCTCTTGCTGTTCTCTTTTCTTTCTGCCTGAATGCGGTCCATTCGCACTTGCCAAAGTAAGGTTTCCCAGCACAAACTACAAAGCAGCAGCTCTCTTGGAAGAGGAAATCCCACGCAGTGTTGCCCTGGCGAGATAGTGTTGCTGCAGTGAGGCCCAGGGAAATCACACTGCCTAGAGAAATCCTAGCAAAGCCCTGTGTTTCCCCACAGGAATGTATGTCAGTTTCAGTTCTTTGCCAGCAACGGAGCTCAGAGGCAACGTCAGATTGTGTGTATCTCAGTGAGAGAAAGAACACTGTGACTTCCCCCGTTCCTCTGACGAAAGCGGTTAGAGGGAGAAAAGCGTCCTTTGCTTTCGCTTTCCCGCAATGAGCTCGGCAGATCTGCCCTTCGCGAAGGGCCGTTTTCCCCCGGAGAACTGCCTCGCGGTAGCCCTGTTCTGGAAGTGGAACGAGTATGCAGTGTTAGCGTTCAGCTATTGTGAAGGCTCGCTTTGGCCCAGGGCAAACGAAGCGCCGGGGGAAGTCTTAGCAGAGCCCGGCGCCTTTCCACTGTTCAAAGCGTGGAACTGCAGACTCTTTTGCAAAGAAGAGAGCGCACAGGCAACAGCCGCCCGCACGTTTCTCAGTGAAAGGGAGAACTCCCTGACTTCATCCAGTTCTCTGAGCAAAGCAGGCAGAGGGAGAGAAACTTTCTTTCCTTCCTCTTTCCTGCAACGAATTCCTCATTTGCTCTTGCAAAAGCAGGGCTTCTTCTGAAAAACTACGTCGCGGTGCAAGGATCCTTCCAGAGGAGCAACGACATAGTTTGAGCTGGAAGGGCTTGGGAAAGCAGCCGGGGAAAAAAGGCCTCTTGCTGTTCTCTTTTCTTTCTGCCTGAATGCGGTCCATTCGCACTTGCCAAAGTAAGGTTTCCCAGCACAAACTACAAAGCAGCAGCTCTCTTGGAAGAGGAAATCCCACGCAGTGTTGCCCTGGCGAGATAGTGTTGCTGCAGTGAGGCCCAGGGAAATCACACTGCCTAGAGAAATCCTAGCAAAGCCCTGTGTTTCCCCACAGGAATGTATGTCAGTTTCAGTTCTTTGCCAGCAACGGAGCTCAGAGGCAACGTCAGATTGTGTGTATCTCAGTGAGAGAAAGAACACTGTGACTTCCCCCGTTCCTCTGACGAAAGCGGTTAGAGGGAGAAAAGCGTCCTTTGCTTTCGCTTTCCCGCAATGAGCTCGGCAGATCTGCCCTTCGCGAAGGGCCGTTTTCCCCCGGAGAACTGCCTCGCGGTAGCCCTGTTCTGGAAGTGGAACGAGTATGCAGTGTTAGCGTTCAGCTATTGTGAAGGCTCGCTTTGGCCCAGGGCAAACGAAGCGCCGGGGGAAGTCTTAGCAGAGCCCGGCGCCTTTCCACTGTTCAAAGCGTGGAACTGCAGACTCTTTTGCAAAGAAGAGAGCGCACAGGCAACAGCCGCCCGCACGTTTCTCAGTGAAAGGGAGAACTCCCTGACTTCATCCAGTTCTCTGAGCAAAGCAGGCAGAGGGAGAGAAACTTTCTTTCCTTCCTCTTTCCTGCAACGAATTCCTCATTTGCTCTTGCAAAAGCAGGGCTTCTTCTGAAAATCTACGTCGCGGTGCAAGGATCCTTCCAGAGGAGCAACGACATAGTTTGAGCTGGAAGGGCTTGGGAAAGCAGCCGGGGAAAAAAGGCCTCTTGCTGTTCTCTTTTCTTTCTGCCTGAATGCGGTCCATTCGCACTTGCCAAAGTAAGGTTTCCCAGCACAAACTACAAAGCAGCAGCTCTCTTGGAAGAGGAAATCCCACGCAGTGTTGCCCTGGCGAGATAGTGTTGCTGCAGTGAGGCCCAGGGAAATCACACTGCCTAGAGAAATCCTAGCAAAGCCCTGTGTTTCCCCACAGGAATGTATGTCAGTTTCAGTTCTTTGCCAGCAACGGAGCTCAGAGGCAACGTCAGATTGTGTGTATCTCAGTGAGAGAAAGAACACTGTGACTTCCCCCGTTCCTCTGACGAAAGCGGTTAGAGGGAGAAAAGCGTCCTTTGCTTTCGCTTTCCCGCAATGAGCTCGGCAGATCTGCCCTTCGCGAAGGGCCGTTTTCCCCCGGAGAACTGCCTCGCGGTAGCCCTGTTCTGGAAGTGGAACGAGTATGCAGTGTTAGCGTTCAGCTATTGTGAAGGCTCGCTTTGGCCCAGGGCAAACGAAGCGCCGGGGGAAGTCTTAGCAGAGCCCGGCGCCTTTCCACTGTTCAAAGCGTGGAACTGCAGACTCTTTTGCAAAGAAGAGAGCGCACAGGCAACAGCCGCCCGCACGTTTCTCAGTGAAAGGGAGAACTCCCTGACTTCATCCAGTTCTCTGAGCAAAGCAGGCAGAGGGAGAGAAACTTTCTTTCCTTCCTCTTTCCTGCAACGAGTTCCTCATTTGCTCTTGCAAAAGCAGGGCTTCTTCTGAAAATCTACGTCGCGGTGCAAGGATCCTTCCAGAGGAGCAACGACATAGTTTGAGCTGGAAGGGCTTGGGAAAGCAGCCGGGGAAAAAAGGCCTCTTGCTGTTCTCTTGTCTTTCTGCCTGAATGCGGTCCATTCGCACTTGCCAAAGTAAGGTTTCCCAGCACAAACTACAAAGCAGCAGCTCTCTTGGAAGAGGAAATCCCACGCAGTGTTGCCCTGGCGAGATAGTGTTGCTGCAGTGAGGCCCAGGGAAATCACACTGCCTAGAGAAATCCTAGCAAAGCCCTGTGTTTCCCCACAGGAATGTATGTCAGTTTCAGTTCTTTGCCAGCAACGGAGCTCAGAGGCAACGTCAGATTGTGTGTATCTCAGTGAGAGAAAGAACACTGTGACTTCCCCCGTTCCTCTGACGAAAGCGGTTAGAGGGAGAAAAGCGTCCTTTGCTTTCGCTTTCCCGCAATGAGCTCGGCAGATCTGCCCTTCGCGAAGGGCCGTTTTCCCCCGGAGAACTGCCTCGCGGTAGCCCTGTTCTGGAAGTGGAACGAGTATGCAGTGTTAGCGTTCAGCTATTGTGAAGGCTCGCTTTGGCCCAGGGCAAACGAAGCGCCGGTGGAAGTCTTAGCAGAGCCCGGCGCCTTTCCACGGTTCAAAGCGTGGAACTGCAGACTCTTTTGCAAAGAAGAGAGCGCACAGGCAAAAGCAGCCCGCACGTTTCTCAGTGAAAGGGAGAACTCCCTGACTTCATCCAGTTCTCTGAGCAAAGCAGGCAGAGGGAGAGAAACTTTCTTTCCTTCCTCTTTCCTGCAACGAATTCCTCATTTGCTCTTGCAAAAGCAGGGCTTCTTCTGAAAAACTACGTCGCGGTGCAAGGATCCTTCCAGAGGAGCAACGACATAGTTTGAGCTGGAAGGGCTTGGGAAAGCAGCCGGGGAAAAAAGGCCTCTTGCTGTTCTCTTTTCTTTCTGCCTGAATGCGGTCCATTCGCACTTGCCAAAGTAAGGTTTCCCAGCACAAACTACAAAGCAGCAGCTCTCTTGGAAGAGGAAATCCCACGCAGTGTTGCCCTGGCGAGATAGTGTTGCTGCAGTGAGGCCCAGGGAAATCACACTGCCTAGAGAAATCCTAGCAAAGCCCTGTGTTTCCCCACAGGAATGTATGTCAGTTTCAGTTCTTTGCCAGCAACGGAGCTCAGAGGCAACGTCAGATTGTGTGTATCTCAGTGAGAGAAAGAACACTGTGACTTCCCCCGTTCCTCTGACGAAAGCGGTTAGAGGGAGAAAAGCGTCCTTTGCTTTCGCTTTCCCGCAATGAGCTCGGCAGATCTGCCCTTCGCGAAGGGCCGTTTTCCCCCGGAGAACTGCCTCGCGGTAGCCCTGTTCTGGAAGTGGAACGAGTATGCAGTGTTAGCGTTCAGCTATTGTGAAGGCTCGCTTTGGCCCAGGGCAAACGAAGCGCCGGCGGAAGTCTTAGCAGAGCCCGGCGCCTTTCCACTGTTCAAAGCGTGGAACTGCAGACTCTTTTGCAAAGAAGAGAGCGCACAGGCAACAGCCGCCCGCACGTTTCTCAGTGAAAGGGAGAACTCCCTGACTTCATCCAGTTCTCTGAGCAAAGCAGGCAGAGGGAGAGAAACTTTCTTTCCTTCCTCTTTCCTGCAACGAATTCCTCATTTGCTCTTGCAAAAGCAGGGCTTCTTCTGAAAAACTACGTCGCGGTGCAAGGATCCTTCCAGAGGAGCAACGACATAGTTTGAGCTGGAAGGGCTTGGGAAAGCAGCCGGGGAAAAAAGGCCTCTTGCTGTTCTCTTTTCTTTCTGCCTGAATGCGGTCCATTCGCACTTGCCAAAGTAAGGTTTCCCAGCACAAACTACAAAGCAGCAGCTCTCTTGGAAGAGGAAATCCCACGCAGTGTTGCCCTGGCGAGATAGTGTTGCTGCAGTGAGGCCCAGGGAAATCACACTGCCTAGAGAAATCCTAGCAAAGCCCTGTGTTTCCCCACAGGAATGTATGTCAGTTTCAGTTCTTTGCCAGCAACGGAGCTCAGAGGCAACGTCAGATTGTGTGTATCTCAGTGAGAGAAAGAACACTGTGACTTCCCCCGTTCCTCTGACGAAAGCGGTTAGAGGGAGAAAAGCGTCCTTTGCTTTCGCTTTCCCGCAATGAGCTCGGCAGATCTGCCCTTCGCGAAGGGCCGTTTTCCCCCGGAGAACTGCCTCGCGGTAGCCCTGTTCTGGAAGTGGAACGAGTATGCAGTGTTAGCGTTCAGCTATTGTGAAGGCTCGCTTTGGCCAAGGGCAAACGAAGCGCCGGGGGAAGTCTTAGCAGAGCCCAGCGCCTTTCCACGGTTCAAAGCGTGGAACTGCAGACTCTTTTGCAAAGAAGAGAGCGCACAGGCAACAGCCGCCCGCACGTTTCTCAGTGAAAGGGAGAACTCCCTGACTTCATCCAGTTCTCTGAGCAAAGCAGGCAGAGGGAGAGAAACTCTTTCCTTCCTCTTTCCTGCAACGAATTGCTCCTTTGCTCTTGCAAATGCAGGGCTTCTTCTGAAAAACTACGTCGCGGTGCAAGGATCCTTCCAGAGGAGCAACGACATAGTTTGAGCTGGAAGGGCTTGGGAAAGCAGCCGGGGAAAAAAGGCCTCTTGCTGTTCTCTTGTCTTTCTGCCTGAATGCGGTCCATTCGCACTTGCCAAAGTAAGGTTTCCCAGCACAAACTACAAAGCAGCAGCTCTCTTGGAAGAGGAAATCCCACGCAGTGTTGCCCTGGCGAGATAGTGTTGCTACAGTGAGGCCCAGGGATTTCACACTGCCTAGAGAAATCCTAGCAAAGCCCTGTGTTTCCCCACAGGAATGTATGTCAGTTTCAGTTCTTTGCCAGCAACAGAGCTCAGAGGCAACGGCAGATTGTGTGTATCTCAGTGAGAGAAAGAACACTGTGACTTCCCCCGTTCCTCTGACGAAAGCGGTTAGAGGGAGAAAAGCGTCCTTTGCTTTCGCTTTCCCGCAATGAGCTCGGCAGATCTGCCCTTCGCGAAGGGCCGTTTTCCCCCGGAGAACTGCCTCGCGGTAGCCCTGTTCTGGAAGTGGAACGAGTATGCAGTGTTAGCGTTCAGCTATTGTGAAGGCTCGCTTTGGCCCAGGGCAAACGAAACGCCGGGGGAAGTCTTAGCAGAGCCCGGCGCCTTTCCACGGTTCAAAGCGTGGAACTGCAGACTCTTTTGCAAAGAAGAGAGCGCACAGGCAAAAGCAGCCCGCACGTTTCTCAGTGAAAGGGAGAACTCCCTGACTTCATCCAGTTCTCTGAGCAAAGCAGGCAGAGGGAGAGAAACTTTCTTTCCTTCCTCTTTCCTGCAACGAATTCCTCATTTGCTCTTGCAAAAGCAGGGCTTCTTCTGAAAAACTACGTCGCGGTGCAAGGATCCTTCCAGAGGAGCAACGACATAGTTTGAGCTGGAAGGGCTTGGGAAAGCAGCCGGGGAAAAAAGGCCTCTTGCTGTTCTCTTTTCTTTCTGCCTGAATGCGGTCCATTCGCACTTGCCAAAGTAAGGTTTCCCAGCACAAACTACAAAGCAGCAGCTCTCTTGGAAGAGGAAATCCCACGCAGTGTTGCCCTGGCGAGATAGTGTTGCTGCAGTGAGGCCCAGGGAAATCACACTGCCTAGAGAAATCCTAGCAAAGCCCTGTGTTTCCCCACAGGAATGTATGTCAGTTTCAGTTCTTTGCCAGCAACGGAGCTCAGAGGCAACGTCAGATTGTGTGTATCTCAGTGAGAGAAAGAACACTGTGACTTCCCCCGTTCCTCTGACGAAAGCGGTTAGAGGGAGAAAAGCGTCCTTTGCTTTCGCTTTCCCGCAATGAGCTCGGCAGATCTGCCCTTCGCGAAGGGCCGTTTTCCCCCGGAGAACTGCCTCGCGGTAGCCCTGTTCTGGAAGTGGAACGAGTATGCAGTGTTAGCGTTCAGCTATTGTGAAGGCTCGCTTTGGCCCAGGGCAAACGAAGCGCCGGGGGAAGTCTTAGCAGAGCCCGGCGCCTTTCCACTGTTCAAAGCGTGGAACTGCAGACTCTTTTGCAAAGAAGAGAGCGCACAGGCAACAGCCGCCCGCACGTTTCTCAGTGAAAGGGAGAACTCCCTGACTTCATCCAGTTCTCTGAGCAAAGCAGGCAGAGGGAGAGAAACTTTCTTTCCTTCCTCTTTCCTGCAACGAATTCCTCATTTGCTCTTGCAAAAGCAGGGCTTCTTCTGAAAATCTACGTCGCGGTGCAAGGATCCTTCCAGAGGAGCAACGACATAGTTTGAGCTGGAAGGGCTTGGGAAAGCAGCCGGGGAAAAAAGGCCTCTTGCTGTTCTCTTGTCTTTCTGCCTGAATGCGGTCAATTCGCACTTGCCAAAGTAAGGTTTCCCAGCACAAACTACAAAGCAGCAGCTCTCTTGGAAGAGGAAATCCCACGCAGTGTTGCCCTGGCGAGATAGTGTTGCTGCAGTGAGGCCCAGGGAAATCACACTGCCTAGAGAAATCCTAGCAAAGCCCTGTGTTTCCCCACAGGAATGTATGTCAGTTTCAGTTCTTTGCCAGCAACGGAGCTCAGAGGCAACGTCAGATTGTGTGTATCTCAGTGAGAGAAAGAACACTGTGACTTCCCCCGTTCCTCTGACGAAAGCGGTTAGAGGGAGAAAAGCGTCCTTTGCTTTCGCTTTCCCGCAATGAGCTCGGCAGATCTGCCCTTCGCGAAGGGCCGTTTTCCCCCGGAGAACTGCCTCGCGGTAGCCCTGTTCTGGAAGTGGAACGAGTATGCAGTGTTAGCGTTCAGCTATTGTGAAGGCTCGCTTTGGCCCAGGGCAAACGAAGCGCCGGGGGAAGTCTTAGCAGAGCCCGGCGCCTTTCCACTGTTCAAAGCGTGGAACTGCAGACTCTTTTGCAAAGAAGAGAGCGCACAGGCAACAGCCGCCCGCACGTTTCTCAGTGAAAGGGAGAACTCCCTGACTTCATCCAGTTCTCTGAGCAAAGCAGGCAGAGGGAGAGAAACTTTCTTTCCTTCCTCTTTCCTGCAACGAGTTCCTCATTTGCTCTTGCAAAAGCAGGGCTTCTTCTGAAAATCTACGTCGCGGTGCAAGGATCCTTCCAGAGGAGCAACGACATAGTTTGAGCTGGAAGGGCTTGGGAAAGCAGCCGGGGAAAAAAGGCCTCTTGCTGTTCTCTTGTCTTTCTGCCTGAATGCGGTCAATTCGCACTTGCCAAAGTAAGGTTTCCCAGCACAAACTACAAAGCAGCAGCTCTCTTGGAAGAGGAAATCCCACGCAGTGTTGCCCTGGCGAGATAGTGTTGCTACAGTGAGGCCCAGGGAAATCACACTGCCTAGAGAAATCCTAGCAAAGCCCTGTGTTTCCCCACAGGAATGTATGTCAGTTTCAGTTCTTTGCCAGCAACGGAGCTCAGAGGCAACGGCAGATTGTGTGTATCTCAGTGAGAGAAAGAACACTGTGACTTCCCCCGTTCCTCTGACGAAAGCGGTTAGAGGGAGAAAAGCGTCCTTTGCTTTCGCTTTCCCGCAATGAGCTCGGCAGATCTGCCCTTCGCGAAGGGCCGTTTTCCCCCGGAGAACTGCCTCGCGGTAGCCCTGTTCTGGAAGTGGAACGAGTATGCAGTGTTAGCGTTCAGCTATTGTGAAGGCTCGCTTTGGCCCAGGGCAAACGAAGCGCCGGTGGAAGTCTTAGCAGAGCCCGGCGCCTTTCCACGGTTCAAAGCGTGGAACTGCAGACTCTTTTGCAAAGAAGAGAGCGCACAGGCAAAAGCAGCCCGCACGTTTCTCAGTGAAAGGGAGAACTCCCTGACTTCATCCAGTTCTCTGAGCAAAGCAGGCAGAGGGAGAGAAACTTTCTTTCCTTCCTCTTTCCTGCAACGAATTCCTCATTTGCTCTTGCAAAAGCAGGGCTTCTTCTGAAAAACTACGTCGCGGTGCAAGGATCCTTCCAGAGGAGCAACGACATAGTTTGAGCTGGAAGGGCTTGGGAAAGCAGCCGGGGAAAAAAGGCCTCTTGCTGTTCTCTTTTCTTTCTGCCTGAATGCGGTCCATTCGCACTTGCCAAAGTAAGGTTTCCCAGCACAAACTACAAAGCAGCAGCTCTCTTGGAAGAGGAAATCCCACGCAGTGTTGCCCTGGCGAGATAGTGTTGCTGCAGTGAGGCCCAGGGAAATCACACTGCCTAGAGAAATCCTAGCAAAGCCCTGTGTTTCCCCACAGGAATGTATGTCAGTTTCAGTTCTTTGCCAGCAACGGAGCTCAGAGGCAACGTCAGATTGTGTGTATCTCAGTGAGAGAAAGAACACTGTGACTTCCCCCGTTCCTCTGACGAAAGCGGTTAGAGGGAGAAAAGCGTCCTTTGCTTTCGCTTTCCCGCAATGAGCTCGGCAGATCTGCCCTTCGCGAAGGGCCGTTTTCCCCCGGAGAACTGCCTCGCGGTAGCCCTGTTCTGGAAGTGGAACGAGTATGCAGTGTTAGCGTTCAGCTATTGTGAAGGCTCGCTTTGGCCCAGGGCAAACGAAGCGCCGGGGGAAGTCTTAGCAGAGCCCGGCGCCTTTCCACGGTTCAAAGCGTGGAACTGCAGACTCTTTTGCAAAGAAGAGAGCGCACAGGCAAAAGCCGCCTGCACGTTTCTCAGTGAAAGGGAGAACTCCCTGACTTCATCCAGTTCTCTGAGCAAAGCAGGCAGAGGGAGAGAAACTTTCTTTCCTTCCTCTTTCCTGCAACGAATTCCTCATTTGCTCTTGCAAAAGCAGGGCTTCTTCTGAAAAACTACGTCGCGGTGCAAGGATCCTTCCAGAGGAGCAACGACATAGTTTGAGCTGGAAGGGCTTGGGAAAGCAGCCGGGGAAAAAAGGCCTCTTGCTGTTCTCTTTTCTTTCTGCCTGAATGCGGTCCATTCGCACTTGCCAAAGTAAGGTTTCCCAGCACAAACTACAAAGCAGCAGCTCTCTTGGAAGAGGAAATCCCACGCAGTGTTGCCCTGGCGAGATAGTGTTGCTGCAGTGAGGCCCAGGGAAATCACACTGCCTAGAGAAATCCTAGCAAAGCCCTGTGTTTCCCCACAGGAATGTATGTCAGTTTCAGTTCTTTGCCAGCAACGGAGCTCAGAGGCAACGTCAGATTGTGTGTATCTCAGTGAGAGAAAGAACACTGTGACTTCCCCCGTTCCTCTGACGAAAGCGGTTAGAGGGAGAAAAGCGTCCTTTGCTTTCGCTTTCCCGCAATGAGCTCGGCAGATCTGCCCTTCGCGAAGGGCCGTTTTCCCCCGGAGAACTGCCTCGCGGTAGCCCTGTTCTGGAAGTGGAACGAGTATGCAGTGTTAGCGTTCAGCTATTGTGAAGGCTCGCTTTGGCCCAGGGCAAACGAAGCGCCGGGGGAAGTCTTAGCAGAGCCCGGCGCCTTTCCACTGTTCAAAGCGTGGAACTGCAGACTCTTTTGCAAAGAAGAGAGCGCACAGGCAACAGCCGCCCGCACGTTTCTCAGTGAAAGGGAGAACTCCCTGACTTCATCCAGTTCTCTGAGCAAAGCAGGCAGAGGGAGAGAAACTTTCTTTCCTTCCTCTTTCCTGCAACGAATTGCTCCTTTGCTCTTGCAAAAGCAGGGCTTCTTCTGAAAATCTACGTCGCGGTGCAAGGATCCTTCCAGAGGAGCAACGACATAGTTTGAGCTGGAAGGGCTTGGGAAAGCAGCCGGGGAAAAAAGGCCTCTTGCTGTTCTCTTGTCTTTCTGCCTGAATGCGGTCAATTCGCACTTGCCAAAGTAAGGTTTCCCAGCACAAACTACAAAGCAGCAGCTCTCTTGGAAGAGGAAATCCCACGCAGTGTTGCCCTGGCGAGATAGTGTTGCTACAGTGAGGCCCAGGGAAATCACACTGCCTAGAGAAATCCTAGCAAAGCCCTGTGTTTCCCCACAGGAATGTATGTCAGTTTCAGTTCTTTGCCAGCAACGGAGCTCAGAGGCAACGTCAGATTGTGTGTATCTCAGTGAGAGAAAGAACACTGTGACTTCCCCCGTTCCTCTGACGAAAGCGGTTAGAGGGAGAAAAGCGTCCTTTGCTTTCGCTTTCCCGCAATGAGCTCGGCAGATCTGCCCTTCGCGAAGGGCCGTTTTCCCCCGGAGAACTGCCTCGCGGTAGCCCTGTTCTGGAAGTGGAACGAGTATGCAGTGTTAGCGTTCAGCTATTGTGAAGGCTCGCTTTGGCCCAGGGCAAACGAAGCGCCGGTGGAAGTCTTAGCAGAGCCCGGCGCCTTTCCACGGTTCAAAGCGTGGAACTGCAGACTCTTTTGCAAAGAAGAGAGCGCACAGGCAAAAGCAGCCCGCACGTTTCTCAGTGAAAGGGAGAACTCCCTGACTTCATCCAGTTCTCTGAGCAAAGCAGGCAGAGGGAGAGAAACTTTCTTTCCTTCCTCTTTCCTGCAACGAATTCCTCATTTGCTCTTGCAAAAGCAGGGCTTCTTCTGAAAAACTACGTCGCGGTGCAAGGATCCTTCCAGAGGAGCAACGACATAGTTTGAGCTGGAAGGGCTTGGGAAAGCAGCCGGGGAAAAAAGGCCTCTTGCTGTTCTCTTTTCTTTCTGCCTGAATGCGGTCCATTCGCACTTGCCAAAGTAAGGTTTCCCAGCACAAACTACAAAGCAGCAGCTCTCTTGGAAGAGGAAATCCCACGCAGTGTTGCCCTGGCGAGATAGTGTTGCTGCAGTGAGGCCCAGGGAAATCACACTGCCTAGAGAAATCCTAGCAAAGCCCTGTGTTTCCCCACAGGAATGTATGTCAGTTTCAGTTCTTTGCCAGCAACGGAGCTCAGAGGCAACGTCAGATTGTGTGTATCTCAGTGAGAGAAAGAACACTGTGACTTCCCCCGTTCCTCTGACGAAAGCGGTTAGAGGGAGAAAAGCGTCCTTTGCTTTCGCTTTCCCGCAATGAGCTCGGCAGATCTGCCCTTCGCGAAGGGCCGTTTTCCCCCGGAGAACTGCCTCGCGGTAGCCCTGTTCTGGAAGTGGAACGAGTATGCAGTGTTAGCGTTCAGCTATTGTGAAGGCTCGCTTTGGCCCAGGGCAAACGAAGCGCCGGGGGAAGTCTTAGCAGAGCCCGGCGCCTTTCCACGGTTCAAAGCGTGGAACTGCAGACTCTTTTGCAAAGAAGAGAGCGCACAGGCAAAAGCCGCCTGCACGTTTCTCAGTGAAAGGGAGAACTCCCTGACTTCATCCAGTTCTCTGAGCAAAGCAGGCAGAGGGAGAGAAACTTTCTTTCCTTCCTCTTTCCTGCAACGAATTCCTCATTTGCTCTTGCAAAAGCAGGGCTTCTTCTGAAAAACTACGTCGCGGTGCAAGGATCCTTCCAGAGGAGCAACGACATAGTTTGAGCTGGAAGGGCTTGGGAAAGCAGCCGGGGAAAAAAGGCCTCTTGCTGTTCTCTTTTCTTTCTGCCTGAATGCGGTCCATTCGCACTTGCCAAAGTAAGGTTTCCCAGCACAAACTACAAAGCAGCAGCTCTCTTGGAAGAGGAAATCCCACGCAGTGTTGCCCTGGCGAGATAGTGTTGCTGCAGTGAGGCCCAGGGAAATCACACTGCCTAGAGAAATCCTAGCAAAGCCCTGTGTTTCCCCACAGGAATGTATGTCAGTTTCAGTTCTTTGCCAGCAACGGAGCTCAGAGGCAACGTCAGATTGTGTGTATCTCAGTGAGAGAAAGAACACTGTGACTTCCCCCGTTCCTCTGACGAAAGCGGTTAGAGGGAGAAAAGCGTCCTTTGCTTTCGCTTTCCCGCAATGAGCTCGGCAGATCTGCCCTTCGCGAAGGGCCGTTTTCCCCCGGAGAACTGCCTCGCGGTAGCCCTGTTCTGGAAGTGGAACGAGTATGCAGTGTTAGCGTTCAGCTATTGTGAAGGCTCGCTTTGGCCCAGGGCAAACGAAGCGCCGGGGGAAGTCTTAGCAGAGCCCGGCGCCTTTCCACTGTTCAAAGCGTGGAACTGCAGACTCTTTTGCAAAGAAGAGAGCGCACAGGCAACAGCCGCCCGCACGTTTCTCAGTGAAAGGGAGAACTCCCTGACTTCATCCAGTTCTCTGAGCAAAGCAGGCAGAGGGAGAGAAACTTTCTTTCCTTCCTCTTTCCTGCAACGAATTGCTCCTTTGCTCTTGCAAAAGCAGGGCTTCTTCTGAAAATCTACGTCGCGGTGCAAGGATCCTTCCAGAGGAGCAACGACATAGTTTGAGCTGGAAGGGCTTGGGAAAGCAGCCGGGGAAAAAAGGCCTCTTGCTGTTCTCTTGTCTTTCTGCCTGAATGCGGTCAATTCGCACTTGCCAAAGTAAGGTTTCCCAGCACAAACTACAAAGCAGCAGCTCTCTTGGAAGAGGAAATCCCACGCAGTGTTGCCCTGGCGAGATAGTGTTGCTACAGTGAGGCCCAGGGAAATCACACTGCCTAGAGAAATCCTAGCAAAGCCCTGTGTTTCCCCACAGGAATGTATGTCAGTTTCAGTTCTTTGCCAGCAACGGAGCTCAGAGGCAACGTCAGATTGTGTGTATCTCAGTGAGAGAAAGAACACTGTGACTTCCCCCGTTCCTCTGACGAAAGCGGTTAGAGGGAGAAAAGCGTCCTTTGCTTTCGCTTTCCCGCAATGAGCTCGGCAGATCTGCCCTTCGCGAAGGGCCGTTTTCCCCCGGAGAACTGCCTCGCGGTAGCCCTGTTCTGGAAGTGGAACGAGTATGCAGTGTTAGCGTTCAGCTATTGTGAAGGCTCGCTTTGGCCCAGGGCAAACGAAGCGCCGGTGGAAGTCTTAGCAGAGCCCGGCGCCTTTCCACGGTTCAAAGCGTGGAACTGCAGACTCTTTTGCAAAGAAGAGAGCGCACAGGCAAAAGCAGCCCGCACGTTTCTCAGTGAAAGGGAGAACTCCCTGACTTCATCCAGTTCTCTGAGCAAAGCAGGCAGAGGGAGAGAAACTTTCTTTCCTTCCTCTTTCCTGCAACGAATTCCTCATTTGCTCTTGCAAAAGCAGGGCTTCTTCTGAAAAACTACGTCGCGGTGCAAGGATCCTTCCAGAGGAGCAACGACATAGTTTGAGCTGGAAGGGCTTGGGAAAGCAGCCGGGGAAAAAAGGCCTCTTGCTGTTCTCTTTTCTTTCTGCCTGAATGCGGTCCATTCGCACTTGCCAAAGTAAGGTTTCCCAGCACAAACTACAAAGCAGCAGCTCTCTTGGAAGAGGAAATCCCACGCAGTGTTGCCCTGGCGAGATAGTGTTGCTGCAGTGAGGCCCAGGGAAATCACACTGCCTAGAGAAATCCTAGCAAAGCCCTGTGTTTCCCCACAGGAATGTATGTCAGTTTCAGTTCTTTGCCAGCAACGGAGCTCAGAGGCAACGTCAGATTGTGTGTATCTCAGTGAGAGAAAGAACACTGTGACTTCCCCCGTTCCTCTGACGAAAGCGGTTAGAGGGAGAAAAGCGTCCTTTGCTTTCGCTTTCCCGCAATGAGCTCGGCAGATCTGCCCTTCGCGAAGGGCCGTTTTCCCCCGGAGAACTGCCTCGCGGTAGCCCTGTTCTGGAAGTGGAACGAGTATGCAGGGTTAGCGTTCAGCTATTGTGAAGGCTCGCTTTGGCCCAGGGCAAACGAAGCGCCGGGGGAAGTCTTAGCAGAGCCCGGCGCCTTTCCACGGTTCAAAGCGTGGAACTGCAGACTCTTTTGCAAAGAAGAGAGCGCACAGGCAAAAGCAGCCTGCACGTTTCTCAGTGAAAGGGAGAACTCCCTGACTTCATCCAGTTCTCTGAGCAAAGCAGGCAGAGGGAGAGAAACTTTCTTTCCTTCCTCTTTCCTGCAACGAATTCCTCATTTGCTCTTGCAAAAGCAGGGCTTCTTCTGAAAAACTACGTCGCGGTGCAAGGATCCTTCCAGAGGAGCAACGACATAGTTTGAGCTGGAAGGGCTTGGGAAAGCAGCCGGGGAAAAAAGGCCTCTTGCTGTTCTCTTTTCTTTCTGCCTGAATGCGGTCCATTCGCACTTGCCAAAGTAAGGTTTCCCAGCACAAACTACAAAGCAGCAGCTCTCTTGGAAGAGGAAATCCCACGCAGTGTTGCCCTGGCGAGATAGTGTTGCTGCAGTGAGGCCCAGGGAAATCACACTGCCTAGAGAAATCCTAGCAAAGCCCTGTGTTTCCCCACAGGAATGTATGTCAGTTTCAGTTCTTTGCCAGCAACGGAGCTCAGAGGCAACGTCAGATTGTGTGTATCTCAGTGAGAGAAAGAACACTGTGACTTCCCCCGTTCCTCTGACGAAAGCGGTTAGAGGGAGAAAAGCGTCCTTTGCTTTCGCTTTCCCGCAATGAGCTCGGCAGATCTGCCCTTCGCGAAGGGCCGTTTTCCCCCGGAGAACTGCCTCGCGGTAGCCCTGTTCTGGAAGTGGAACGAGTATGCAGTGTTAGCGTTCAGCTATTGTGAAGGCTCGCTTTGGCCCAGGGCAAACGAAGCGCCGGGGGAAGTCTTAGCAGAGCCCGGCGCCTTTCCACTGTTCAAAGCGTGGAACTGCAGACTCTTTTGCAAAGAAGAGAGCGCACAGGCAACAGCCGCCCGCACGTTTCTCAGTGAAAGGGAGAACTCCCTGACTTCATCCAGTTCTCTGAGCAAAGCAGGCAGAGGGAGAGAAACTTTCTTTCCTTCCTCTTTCCTGCAACGAATTGCTCCTTTGCTCTTGCAAAAGCAGGGCTTCTTCTGAAAATCTACGTCGCGGTGCAAGGATCCTTCCAGAGGAGCAACGACATAGTTTGAGCTGGAAGGGCTTGGGAAAGCAGCCGGGGAAAAAAGGCCTCTTGCTGTTCTCTTGTCTTTCTGCCTGAATGCGGTCAATTCGCACTTGCCAAAGTAAGGTTTCCCAGCACAAACTACAAAGCAGCAGCTCTCTTGGAAGAGGAAATCCCACGCAGTGTTGCCCTGGCGAGATAGTGTTGCTACAGTGAGGCCCAGGGAAATCACACTGCCTAGAGAAATCCTAGCAAAGCCCTGTGTTTCCCCACAGGAATGTATGTCAGTTTCAGTTCTTTGCCAGCAACGGAGCTCAGAGGCAACGTCAGATTGTGTGTATCTCAGTGAGAGAAAGAACACTGTGACTTCCCCCGTTCCTCTGACGAAAGCGGTTAGAGGGAGAAAAGCGTCCTTTGCTTTCGCTTTCCCGCAATGAGCTCGGCAGATCTGCCCTTCGCGAAGGGCCGTTTTCCCCCGGAGAACTGCCTCGCGGTAGCCCTGTTCTGGAAGTGGAACGAGTATGCAGTGTTAGCGTTCAGCTATTGTGAAGGCTCGCTTTGGCCCAGGGCAAACGAAGCGCCGGTGGAAGTCTTAGCAGAGCCCGGCGCCTTTCCACGGTTCAAAGCGTGGAACTGCAGACTCTTTTGCAAAGAAGAGAGCGCACAGGCAAAAGCAGCCCGCACGTTTCTCAGTGAAAGGGAGAACTCCCTGACTTCATCCAGTTCTCTGAGCAAAGCAGGCAGAGGGAGAGAAACTTTCTTTCCTTCCTCTTTCCTGCAACGAATTCCTCATTTGCTCTTGCAAAAGCAGGGCTTCTTCTGAAAAACTACGTCGCGGTGCAAGGATCCTTCCAGAGGAGCAACGACATAGTTTGAGCTGGAAGGGCTTGGGAAAGCAGCCGGGGAAAAAAGGCCTCTTGCTGTTCTCTTTTCTTTCTGCCTGAATGCGGTCCATTCGCACTTGCCAAAGTAAGGTTTCCCAGCACAAACTACAAAGCAGCAGCTCTCTTGGAAGAGGAAATCCCACGCAGTGTTGCCCTGGCGAGATAGTGTTGCTGCAGTGAGGCCCAGGGAAATCACACTGCCTAGAGAAATCCTAGCAAAGCCCTGTGTTTCCCCACAGGAATGTATGTCAGTTTCAGTTCTTTGCCAGCAACGGAGCTCAGAGGCAACGTCAGATTGTGTGTATCTCAGTGAGAGAAAGAACACTGTGACTTCCCCCGTTCCTCTGACGAAAGCGGTTAGAGGGAGAAAAGCGTCCTTTGCTTTCGCTTTCCCGCAATGAGCTCGGCAGATCTGCCCTTCGCGAAGGGCCGTTTTCCCCCGGAGAACTGCCTCGCGGTAGCCCTGTTCTGGAAGTGGAACGAGTATGCAGGGTTAGCGTTCAGCTATTGTGAAGGCTCGCTTTGGCCCAGGGCAAACGAAGCGCCGGGGGAAGTCTTAGCAGAGCCCGGCGCCTTTCCACGGTTCAAAGCGTGGAACTGCAGACTCTTTTGCAAAGAAGAGAGCGCACAGGCAAAAGCAGCCTGCACGTTTCTCAGTGAAAGGGAGAACTCCCTGACTTCATCCAGTTCTCTGAGCAAAGCAGGCAGAGGGAGAGAAACTTTCTTTCCTTCCTCTTTCCTGCAACGAATTCCTCATTTGCTCTTGCAAAAGCAGGGCTTCTTCTGAAAAACTACGTCGCGGTGCAAGGATCCTTCCAGAGGAGCAACGACATAGTTTGAGCTGGAAGGGCTTGGGAAAGCAGCCGGGGAAAAAAGGCCTCTTGCTGTTCTCTTTTCTTTCTGCCTGAATGCGGTCCATTCGCACTTGCCAAAGTAAGGTTTCCCAGCACAAACTACAAAGCAGCAGCTCTCTTGGAAGAGGAAATCCCACGCAGTGTTGCCCTGGCGAGATAGTGTTGCTGCAGTGAGGCCCAGGGAAATCACACTGCCTAGAGAAATCCTAGCAAAGCCCTGTGTTTCCCCACAGGAATGTATGTCAGTTTCAGTTCTTTGCCAGCAACGGAGCTCAGAGGCAACGTCAGATTGTGTGTATCTCAGTGAGAGAAAGAACACTGTGACTTCCCCCGTTCCTCTGACGAAAGCGGTTAGAGGGAGAAAAGCGTCCTTTGCTTTCGCTTTCCCGCAATGAGCTCGGCAGATCTGCCCTTCGCGAAGGGCCGTTTTCCCCCGGAGAACTGCCTCGCGGTAGCCCTGTTCTGGAAGTGGAACGAGTATGCAGTGTTAGCGTTCAGCTATTGTGAAGGCTCGCTTTGGCCCAGGGCAAACGAAGCGCCGGGGGAAGTCTTAGCAGAGCCCGGCGCCTTTCCACTGTTCAAAGCGTGGAACTGCAGACTCTTTTGCAAAGAAGAGAGCGCACAGGCAACAGCCGCCCGCACGTTTCTCAGTGAAAGGGAGAACTCCCTGACTTCATCCAGTTCTCTGAGCAAAGCAGGCAGAGGGAGAGAAACTTTCTTTCCTTCCTCTTTCCTGCAACGAATTCCTCATTTGCTCTTGCAAAAGCAGGGCTTCTTCTGAAAAACTACGTCGCGGTGCAAGGATCCTTCCAGAGGAGCAACGACATAGTTTGAGCTGGAAGGGCTTGGGAAAGCAGCCGGGGAAAAAAGGCCTCTTGCTGTTCTCTTTTCTTTCTGCCTGAATGCGGTCCATTCGCACTTGCCAAAGTAAGGTTTCCCAGCACAAACTACAAAGCAGCAGCTCTCTTGGAAGAGGAAATCCCACGCAGTGTTGCCCTGGCGAGATAGTGTTGCTGCAGTGAGGCCCAGGGAAATCACACTGCCTAGAGAAATCCTAGCAAAGCCCTGTGTTTCCCCACAGGAATGTATGTCAGTTTCAGTTCTTTGCCAGCAACGGAGCTCAGAGGCAACGTCAGATTGTGTGTATCTCAGTGAGAGAAAGAACACTGTGACTTCCCCCGTTCCTCTGACGAAAGCGGTTAGAGGGAGAAAAGCGTCCTTTGCTTTCGCTTTCCCGCAATGAGCTCGGCAGATCTGCCCTTCGCGAAGGGCCGTTTTCCCCCGGAGAACTGCCTCGCGGTAGCCCTGTTCTGGAAGTGGAACGAGTATGCAGTGTTAGCGTTCAGCTATTGTGAAGGCTCGCTTTGGCCAAGGGCAAACGAAGCGCCGGGGGAAGTCTTAGCAGAGCCCAGCGCCTTTCCACGGTTCAAAGCGTGGAACTGCAGACTCTTTTGCAAAGAAGAGAGCGCACAGGCAACAGCCGCCCGCACGTTTCTCAGTGAAAGGGAGAACTCCCTGACTTCATCCAGTTCTCTGAGCAAAGCAGGCAGAGGGAGAGAAACTCTTTCCTTCCTCTTTCCTGCAACGAATTGCTCCTTTGCTCTTGCAAATGCAGGGCTTCTTCTGAAAAACTACGTCGCGGTGCAAGGATCCTTCCAGAGGAGCAACGACATAGTTTGAGCTGGAAGGGCTTGGGAAAGCAGCCGGGGAAAAAAGGCCTCTTGCTGTTCTCTTGTCTTTCTGCCTGAATGCGGTCCATTCGCACTTGCCAAAGTAAGGTTTCCCAGCACAAACTACAAAGCAGCAGCTCTCTTGGAAGAGGAAATCCCACGCAGTGTTGCCCTGGCGAGATAGTGTTGCTACAGTGAGGCCCAGGGAAATCACACTGCCTAGAGAAATCCTAGCAAAGCCCTGTGTTTCCCCACAGGAATGTATGTCAGTTTCAGTTCTTTGCCAGCAACGGAGCTCAGAGGCAACGGCAGATTGTGTGTATCTCAGTGAGAGAAAGAACACTGTGACTTCCCCCGTTCCTCTGACGAAAGCGGTTAGAGGGAGAAAAGCGTCCTTTGCTTTCGCTTTCCCGCAATGAGCTCGGCAGATCTGCCCTTCGCGAAGGGCCGTTTTCCCCCGGAGAACTGCCTCGCGGTAGCCCTGTTCTGGAAGTGGAACGAGTATGCAGTGTTAGCGTTCAGCTATTGTGAAGGCTCGCTTTGGCCCAGGGCAAACGAAACGCCGGGGGAAGTCTTAGCAGAGCCCGGCGCCTTTCCACGGTTCAAAGCGTGGAACTGCAGACTCTTTTGCAAAGAAGAGAGCGCACAGGCAAAAGCAGCCCGCACGTTTCTCAGTGAAAGGGAGAACTCCCTGACTTCATCCAGTTCTCTGAGCAAAGCAGGCAGAGGGAGAGAAACTTTCTTTCCTTCCTCTTTCCTGCAACGAATTCCTCATTTGCTCTTGCAAAAGCAGGGCTTCTTCTGAAAAACTACGTCGCGGTGCAAGGATCCTTCCAGAGGAGCAACGACATAGTTTGAGCTGGAAGGGCTTGGGAAAGCAGCCGGGGAAAAAAGGCCTCTTGCTGTTCTCTTTTCTTTCTGCCTGAATGCGGTCCATTCGCACTTGCCAAAGTAAGGTTTCCCAGCACAAACTACAAAGCAGCAGCTCTCTTGGAAGAGGAAATCCCACGCAGTGTTGCCCTGGCGAGATAGTGTTGCTGCAGTGAGGCCCAGGGAAATCACACTGCCTAGAGAAATCCTAGCAAAGCCCTGTGTTTCCCCACAGGAATGTATGTCAGTTTCAGTTCTTTGCCAGCAACGGAGCTCAGAGGCAACGTCAGATTGTGTGTATCTCAGTGAGAGAAAGAACACTGTGACTTCCCCCGTTCCTCTGACGAAAGCGGTTAGAGGGAGAAAAGCGTCCTTTGCTTTCGCTTTCCCGCAATGAGCTCGGCAGATCTGCCCTTCGCGAAGGGCCGTTTTCCCCCGGAGAACTGCCTCGCGGTAGCCCTGTTCTGGAAGTGGAACGAGTATGCAGTGTTAGCGTTCAGCTATTGTGAAGGCTCGCTTTGGCCAAGGGCAAACGAAGCGCCGGGGGAAGTCTTAGCAGAGCCCGGCGCCTTTCCACGGTTCAAAGCGTGGAACTGCAGACTCTTTTGCAAAGAAGAGAGCGCACAGGCAACAGCCGCCCGCACGTTTCTCAGTGAAAGGGAGAACTCCCTGACTTCATCCAGTTCTCTGAGCAAAGCAGGCAGAGGGAGAGAAACTTTCTTTCCTTCCTCTTTCCTGCAACGAATTCCTCATTTGCTCTTGCAAAAGCAGGGCTTCTTCTGAAAAACTACGTCGCGGTGCAAGGATCCTTCCAGAGGAGCAACGACATAGTTTGAGCTGGAAGGGCTTGGGAAAGCAGCCGGGGAAAAAAGGCCTCTTGCTGTTCTCTTTTCTTTCTGCCTGAATGCGGTCCATTCGCACTTGCCAAAGTAAGGTTTCCCAGCACAAACTACAAAGCAGCAGCTCTCTTGGAAGAGGAAATCCCACGCAGTGTTGCCCTGGCGAGATAGTGTTGCTGCAGTGAGGCCCAGGGAAATCACACTGCCTAGAGAAATCCTAGCAAAGCCCTGTGTTTCCCCACAGGAATGTATGTCAGTTTCAGTTCTTTGCCAGCAACGGAGCTCAGAGGCAACGTCAGATTGTGTGTATCTCAGTGAGAGAAAGAACACTGTGACTTCCCCCGTTCCTCTGACGAAAGCGGTTAGAGGGAGAAAAGCGTCCTTTGCTTTCGCTTTCCCGCAATGAGCTCGGCAGATCTGCCCTTCGCGAAGGGCCGTTTTCCCCCGGAGAACTGCCTCGCGGTAGCCCTGTTCTGGAAGTGGAACGAGTATGCAGTGTTAGCGTTCAGCTATTGTGAAGGCTCGCTTTGGCCCAGGGCAAACGAAGCGCCGGGGGAAGTCTTAGCAGAGCCCGGCGCCTTTCCACTGTTCAAAGCGTGGAACTGCAGACTCTTTTGCAAAGAAGAGAGCGCACAGGCAACAGCCGCCCGCACGTTTCTCAGTGAAAGGGAGAACTCCCTGACTTCATCCAGTTCTCTGAGCAAAGCAGGCAGAGGGAGAGAAACTTTCTTTCCTTCCTCTTTCCTGCAACGAATTGCTCCTTTGCTCTTGCAAATGCAGGGCTTCTTCTGAAAAACTACGTCGCGGTGCAAGGATCCTTCCAGAGGAGCAACGACATAGTTTGAGCTGGAAGGGCTTGGGAAAGCAGCCGGGGAAAAAAGGCCTCTTGCTGTTCTCTTGTCTTTCTGCCTGAATGCGGTCCATTCGCACTTGCCAAAGTAAGGTTTCCCAGCACAAACTACAAAGCAGCAGCTCTCTTGGAAGAGGAAATCCCACGCAGTGTTGCCCTGGCGAGATAGTGTTGCTGCAGTGAGGCCCAGGGAAATCACACTGCCTAGAGAAATCCTAGCAAAGCCCTGTGTTTCCCCACAGGAATGTATGTCAGTTTCAGTTCTTTGCCAGCAACGGAGCTCAGAGGCAACGTCAGATTGTGTGTATCTCAGTGAGAGAAAGAACACTGTGACTTCCCCCGTTCCTCTGACGAAAGCGGTTAGAGGGAGAAAAGCGTCCTTTGCTTTCGCTTTCCCGCAATGAGCTCGGCAGATCTGCCCTTCGCGAAGGGCCGTTTTCCCCCGGAGAACTGCCTCGCGGTAGCCCTGTTCTGGAAGTGGAACGAGTATGCAGTGTTAGCGTTCAGCTATTGTGAAGGCTCGCTTTGGCCCAGGGCAAACGAAGCGCCGGTGGAAGTCTTAGCAGAGCCCGGCGCCTTTCCACGGTTCAAAGCGTGGAACTGCAGACTCTTTTGCAAAGAAGAGAGCGCACAGGCAAAAGCAGCCCGCACGTTTCTCAGTGAAAGGGAGAACTCCCTGACTTCATCCAGTTCTCTGAGCAAAGCAGGCAGAGGGAGAGAAACTTTCTTTCCTTCCTCTTTCCTGCAACGAATTCCTCATTTGCTCTTGCAAAAGCAGGGCTTCTTCTGAAAAACTACGTCGCGGTGCAAGGATCCTTCCAGAGGAGCAACGACATAGTTTGAGCTGGAAGGGCTTGGGAAAGCAGCCGGGGAAAAAAGGCCTCTTGCTGTTCTCTTTTCTTTCTGCCTGAATGCGGTCCATTCGCACTTGCCAAAGTAAGGTTTCCCAGCACAAACTACAAAGCAGCAGCTCTCTTGGAAGAGGAAATCCCACGCAGTGTTGCCCTGGCGAGATAGTGTTGCTGCAGTGAGGCCCAGGGAAATCACACTGCCTAGAGAAATCCTAGCAAAGCCCTGTGTTTCCCCACAGGAATGTATGTCAGTTTCAGTTCTTTGCCAGCAACGGAGCTCAGAGGCAACGTCAGATTGTGTGTATCTCAGTGAGAGAAAGAACACTGTGACTTCCCCCGTTCCTCTGACGAAAGCGGTTAGAGGGAGAAAAGCGTCCTTTGCTTTCGCTTTCCCGCAATGAGCTCGGCAGATCTGCCCTTCGCGAAGGGCCGTTTTCCCCCGGAGAACTGCCTCGCGGTAGCCCTGTTCTGGAAGTGGAACGAGTATGCAGTGTTAGCGTTCAGCTATTGTGAAGGCTCGCTTTGGCCAAGGGCAAACGAAGCGCCGGGGGAAGTCTTAGCAGAGCCCAGCGCCTTTCCACGGTTCAAAGCGTGGAACTGCAGACTCTTTTGCAAAGAAGAGAGCGCACAGGCAACAGCCGCCCGCACGTTTCTCAGTGAAAGGGAGAACTCCCTGACTTCATCCAGTTCTCTGAGCAAAGCAGGCAGAGGGAGAGAAACTCTTTCCTTCCTCTTTCCTGCAACGAATTGCTCCTTTGCTCTTGCAAATGCAGGGCTTCTTCTGAAAAACTACGTCGCGGTGCAAGGATCCTTCCAGAGGAGCAACGACATAGTTTGAGCTGGAAGGGCTTGGGAAAGCAGCCGGGGAAAAAAGGCCTCTTGCTGTTCTCTTGTCTTTCTGCCTGAATGCGGTCCATTCGCACTTGCCAAAGTAAGGTTTCCCAGCACAAACTACAAAGCAGCAGCTCTCTTGGAAGAGGAAATCCCACGCAGTGTTGCCCTGGCGAGATAGTGTTGCTGCAGTGAGGCCCAGGGAAATCACACTGCCTAGAGAAATCCTAGCAAAGCCCTGTGTTTCCCCACAGGAATGTATGTCAGTTTCAGTTCTTTGCCAGCAACGGAGCTCAGAGGCAACGTCAGATTGTGTGTATCTCAGTGAGAGAAAGAACACTGTGACTTCCCCCGTTCCTCTGACGAAAGCGGTTAGAGGGAGAAAAGCGTCCTTTGCTTTCGCTTTCCCGCAATGAGCTCGGCAGATCTGCCCTTCGCGAAGGGCCGTTTTCCCCCGGAGAACTGCCTCGCGGTAGCCCTGTTCTGGAAGTGGAACGAGTATGCAGTGTTAGCGTTCAGCTATTGTGAAGGCTCGCTTTGGCCCAGGGCAAACGAAGCGCCGGTGGAAGTCTTAGCAGAGCCCGGCGCCTTTCCACGGTTCAAAGCGTGGAACTGCAGACTCTTTTGCAAAGAAGAGAGCGCACAGGCAAAAGCAGCCCGCACGTTTCTCAGTGAAAGGGAGAACTCCCTGACTTCATCCAGTTCTCTGAGCAAAGCAGGCAGAGGGAGAGAAACTTTCTTTCCTTCCTCTTTCCTGCAACGAATTCCTCATTTGCTCTTGCAAAAGCAGGGCTTCTTCTGAAAAACTACGTCGCGGTGCAAGGATCCTTCCAGAGGAGCAACGACATAGTTTGAGCTGGAAGGGCTTGGGAAAGCAGCCGGGGAAAAAAGGCCTCTTGCTGTTCTCTTTTCTTTCTGCCTGAATGCGGTCCATTCGCACTTGCCAAAGTAAGGTTTCCCAGCACAAACTACAAAGCAGCAGCTCTCTTGGAAGAGGAAATCCCACGCAGTGTTGCCCTGGCGAGATAGTGTTGCTGCAGTGAGGCCCAGGGAAATCACACTGCCTAGAGAAATCCTAGCAAAGCCCTGTGTTTCCCCACAGGAATGTATGTCAGTTTCAGTTCTTTGCCAGCAACGGAGCTCAGAGGCAACGTCAGATTGTGTGTATCTCAGTGAGAGAAAGAACACTGTGACTTCCCCCGTTCCTCTGACGAAAGCGGTTAGAGGGAGAAAAGCGTCCTTTGCTTTCGCTTTCCCGCAATGAGCTCGGCAGATCTGCCCTTCGCGAAGGGCCGTTTTCCCCCGGAGAACTGCCTCGCGGTAGCCCTGTTCTGGAAGTGGAACGAGTATGCAGTGTTAGCGTTCAGCTATTGTGAAGGCTCGCTTTGGCCCAGGGCAAACGAAGCGCCGGGGGAAGTCTTAGCAGAGCCCGGCGCCTTTCCACTGTTCAAAGCGTGGAACTGCAGACTCTTTTGCAAAGAAGAGAGCGCACAGGCAACAGCCGCCCGCACGTTTCTCAGTGAAAGGGAGAACTCCCTGACTTCATCCAGTTCTCTGAGCAAAGCAGGCAGAGGGAGAGAAACTTTCTTTCCTTCCTCTTTCCTGCAACGAATTGCTCCTTTGCTCTTGCAAATGCAGGGCTTCTTCTGAAAAACTACGTCGCGGTGCAAGGATCCTTCCAGAGGAGCAACGACATAGTTTGAGCTGGAAGGGCTTGGGAAAGCAGCCGGGGAAAAAAGGCCTCTTGCTGTTCTCTTGTCTTTCTGCCTGAATGCGGTCCATTCGCACTTGCCAAAGTAAGGTTTCCCAGCACAAACTACAAAGCAGCAGCTCTCTTGGAAGAGGAAATCCCACGCAGTGTTGCCCTGGCGAGATAGTGTTGCTGCAGTGAGGCCCAGGGAAATCACACTGCCTAGAGAAATCCTAGCAAAGCCCTGTGTTTCCCCACAGGAATGTATGTCAGTTTCAGTTCTTTGCCAGCAACGGAGCTCAGAGGCAACGTCAGATTGTGTGTATCTCAGTGAGAGAAAGAACACTGTGACTTCCCCCGTTCCTCTGACGAAAGCGGTTAGAGGGAGAAAAGCGTCCTTTGCTTTCGCTTTCCCGCAATGAGCTCGGCAGATCTGCCCTTCGCGAAGGGCCGTTTTCCCCCGGAGAACTGCCTCGCGGTAGCCCTGTTCTGGAAGTGGAACGAGTATGCAGTGTTAGCGTTCAGCTATTGTGAAGGCTCGCTTTGGCCCAGGGCAAACGAAGCGCCGGTGGAAGTCTTAGCAGAGCCCGGCGCCTTTCCACGGTTCAAAGCGTGGAACTGCAGACTCTTTTGCAAAGAAGAGAGCGCACAGGCAAAAGCAGCCCGCACGTTTCTCAGTGAAAGGGAGAACTCCCTGACTTCATCCAGTTCTCTGAGCAAAGCAGGCAGAGGGAGAGAAACTTTCTTTCCTTCCTCTTTCCTGCAACGAATTCCTCATTTGCTCTTGCAAAAGCAGGGCTTCTTCTGAAAAACTACGTCGCGGTGCAAGGATCCTTCCAGAGGAGCAACGACATAGTTTGAGCTGGAAGGGCTTGGGAAAGCAGCCGGGGAAAAAAGGCCTCTTGCTGTTCTCTTTTCTTTCTGCCTGAATGCGGTCCATTCGCACTTGCCAAAGTAAGGTTTCCCAGCACAAACTACAAAGCAGCAGCTCTCTTGGAAGAGGAAATCCCACGCAGTGTTGCCCTGGCGAGATAGTGTTGCTGCAGTGAGGCCCAGGGAAATCACACTGCCTAGAGAAATCCTAGCAAAGCCCTGTGTTTCCCCACAGGAATGTATGTCAGTTTCAGTTCTTTGCCAGCAACGGAGCTCAGAGGCAACGTCAGATTGTGTGTATCTCAGTGAGAGAAAGAACACTGTGACTTCCCCCGTTCCTCTGACGAAAGCGGTTAGAGGGAGAAAAGCGTCCTTTGCTTTCGCTTTCCCGCAATGAGCTCGGCAGATCTGCCCTTCGCGAAGGGCCGTTTTCCCCCGGAGAACTGCCTCGCGGTAGCCCTGTTCTGGAAGTGGAACGAGTATGCAGTGTTAGCGTTCAGCTATTGTGAAGGCTCGCTTTGGCCAAGGGCAAACGAAGCGCCGGGGGAAGTCTTAGCAGAGCCCAGCGCCTTTCCACGGTTCAAAGCGTGGAACTGCAGACTCTTTTGCAAAGAAGAGAGCGCACAGGCAACAGCCGCCCGCACGTTTCTCAGTGAAAGGGAGAACTCCCTGACTTCATCCAGTTCTCTGAGCAAAGCAGGCAGAGGGAGAGAAACTCTTTCCTTCCTCTTTCCTGCAACGAATTGCTCCTTTGCTCTTGCAAATGCAGGGCTTCTTCTGAAAAACTACGTCGCGGTGCAAGGATCCTTCCAGAGGAGCAACGACATAGTTTGAGCTGGAAGGGCTTGGGAAAGCAGCCGGGGAAAAAAGGCCTCTTGCTGTTCTCTTGTCTTTCTGCCTGAATGCGGTCCATTCGCACTTGCCAAAGTAAGGTTTCCCAGCACAAACTACAAAGCAGCAGCTCTCTTGGAAGAGGAAATCCCACGCAGTGTTGCCCTGGCGAGATAGTGTTGCTACAGTGAGGCCCAGGGAAATCACACTGCCTAGAGAAATCCTAGCAAAGCCCTGTGTTTCCCCACAGGAATGTATGTCAGTTTCAGTTCTTTGCCAGCAACGGAGCTCAGAGGCAACGGCAGATTGTGTGTATCTCAGTGAGAGAAAGAACACTGTGACTTCCCCCGTTCCTCTGACGAAAGCGGTTAGAGGGAGAAAAGCGTCCTTTGCTTTCGCTTTCCCGCAATGAGCTCGGCAGATCTGCCCTTCGCGAAGGGCCGTTTTCCCCCGGAGAACTGCCTCGCGGTAGCCCTGTTCTGGAAGTGGAACGAGTATGCAGTGTTAGCGTTCAGCTATTGTGAAGGCTCGCTTTGGCCCAGGGCAAACGAAACGCCGGGGGAAGTCTTAGCAGAGCCCGGCGCCTTTCCACGGTTCAAAGCGTGGAACTGCAGACTCTTTTGCAAAGAAGAGAGCGCACAGGCAAAAGCAGCCCGCACGTTTCTCAGTGAAAGGGAGAACTCCCTGACTTCATCCAGTTCTCTGAGCAAAGCAGGCAGAGGGAGAGAAACTTTCTTTCCTTCCTCTTTCCTGCAACGAATTCCTCATTTGCTCTTGCAAAAGCAGGGCTTCTTCTGAAAAACTACGTCGCGGTGCAAGGATCCTTCCAGAGGAGCAACGACATAGTTTGAGCTGGAAGGGCTTGGGAAAGCAGCCGGGGAAAAAAGGCCTCTTGCTGTTCTCTTTTCTTTCTGCCTGAATGCGGTCCATTCGCACTTGCCAAAGTAAGGTTTCCCAGCACAAACTACAAAGCAGCAGCTCTCTTGGAAGAGGAAATCCCACGCAGTGTTGCCCTGGCGAGATAGTGTTGCTGCAGTGAGGCCCAGGGAAATCACACTGCCTAGAGAAATCCTAGCAAAGCCCTGTGTTTCCCCACAGGAATGTATGTCAGTTTCAGTTCTTTGCCAGCAACGGAGCTCAGAGGCAACGTCAGATTGTGTGTATCTCAGTGAGAGAAAGAACACTGTGACTTCCCCCGTTCCTCTGACGAAAGCGGTTAGAGGGAGAAAAGCGTCCTTTGCTTTCGCTTTCCCGCAATGAGCTCGGCAGATCTGCCCTTCGCGAAGGGCCGTTTTCCCCCGGAGAACTGCCTCGCGGTAGCCCTGTTCTGGAAGTGGAACGAGTATGCAGTGTTAGCGTTCAGCTATTGTGAAGGCTCGCTTTGGCCAAGGGCAAACGAAGCGCCGGGGGAAGTCTTAGCAGAGCCCGGCGCCTTTCCACGGTTCAAAGCGTGGAACTGCAGACTCTTTTGCAAAGAAGAGAGCGCACAGGCAACAGCCGCCCGCACGTTTCTCAGTGAAAGGGAGAACTCCCTGACTTCATCCAGTTCTCTGAGCAAAGCAGGCAGAGGGAGAGAAACTTTCTTTCCTTCCTCTTTCCTGCAACGAATTCCTCATTTGCTCTTGCAAAAGCAGGGCTTCTTCTGAAAAACTACGTCGCGGTGCAAGGATCCTTCCAGAGGAGCAACGACATAGTTTGAGCTGGAAGGGCTTGGGAAAGCAGCCGGGGAAAAAAGGCCTCTTGCTGTTCTCTTTTCTTTCTGCCTGAATGCGGTCCATTCGCACTTGCCAAAGTAAGGTTTCCCAGCACAAACTACAAAGCAGCAGCTCTCTTGGAAGAGGAAATCCCACGCAGTGTTGCCCTGGCGAGATAGTGTTGCTGCAGTGAGGCCCAGGGAAATCACACTGCCTAGAGAAATCCTAGCAAAGCCCTGTGTTTCCCCACAGGAATGTATGTCAGTTTCAGTTCTTTGCCAGCAACGGAGCTCAGAGGCAACGTCAGATTGTGTGTATCTCAGTGAGAGAAAGAACACTGTGACTTCCCCCGTTCCTCTGACGAAAGCGGTTAGAGGGAGAAAAGCGTCCTTTGCTTTCGCTTTCCCGCAATGAGCTCGGCAGATCTGCCCTTCGCGAAGGGCCGTTTTCCCCCGGAGAACTGCCTCGCGGTAGCCCTGTTCTGGAAGTGGAACGAGTATGCAGTGTTAGCGTTCAGCTATTGTGAAGGCTCGCTTTGGCCCAGGGCAAACGAAGCGCCGGGGGAAGTCTTAGCAGAGCCCGGCGCCTTTCCACTGTTCAAAGCGTGGAACTGCAGACTCTTTTGCAAAGAAGAGAGCGCACAGGCAACAGCCGCCCGCACGTTTCTCAGTGAAAGGGAGAACTCCCTGACTTCATCCAGTTCTCTGAGCAAAGCAGGCAGAGGGAGAGAAACTTTCTTTCCTTCCTCTTTCCTGCAACGAATTGCTCCTTTGCTCTTGCAAATGCAGGGCTTCTTCTGAAAAACTACGTCGCGGTGCAAGGATCCTTCCAGAGGAGCAACGACATAGTTTGAGCTGGAAGGGCTTGGGAAAGCAGCCGGGGAAAAAAGGCCTCTTGCTGTTCTCTTGTCTTTCTGCCTGAATGCGGTCCATTCGCACTTGCCAAAGTAAGGTTTCCCAGCACAAACTACAAAGCAGCAGCTCTCTTGGAAGAGGAAATCCCACGCAGTGTTGCCCTGGCGAGATAGTGTTGCTGCAGTGAGGCCCAGGGAAATCACACTGCCTAGAGAAATCCTAGCAAAGCCCTGTGTTTCCCCACAGGAATGTATGTCAGTTTCAGTTCTTTGCCAGCAACGGAGCTCAGAGGCAACGTCAGATTGTGTGTATCTCAGTGAGAGAAAGAACACTGTGACTTCCCCCGTTCCTCTGACGAAAGCGGTTAGAGGGAGAAAAGCGTCCTTTGCTTTCGCTTTCCCGCAATGAGCTCGGCAGATCTGCCCTTCGCGAAGGGCCGTTTTCCCCCGGAGAACTGCCTCGCGGTAGCCCTGTTCTGGAAGTGGAACGAGTATGCAGTGTTAGCGTTCAGCTATTGTGAAGGCTCGCTTTGGCCCAGGGCAAACGAAGCGCCGGTGGAAGTCTTAGCAGAGCCCGGCGCCTTTCCACGGTTCAAAGCGTGGAACTGCAGACTCTTTTGCAAAGAAGAGAGCGCACAGGCAAAAGCAGCCCGCACGTTTCTCAGTGAAAGGGAGAACTCCCTGACTTCATCCAGTTCTCTGAGCAAAGCAGGCAGAGGGAGAGAAACTTTCTTTCCTTCCTCTTTCCTGCAACGAATTCCTCATTTGCTCTTGCAAAAGCAGGGCTTCTTCTGAAAAACTACGTCGCGGTGCAAGGATCCTTCCAGAGGAGCAACGACATAGTTTGAGCTGGAAGGGCTTGGGAAAGCAGCCGGGGAAAAAAGGCCTCTTGCTGTTCTCTTGTCTTTCTGCCTGAATGCGGTCCATTCGCACTTGCCAAAGTAAGGTTTCCCAGCACAAACTACAAAGCAGCAGCTCTCTTGGAAGAGGAAATCCCACGCAGTGTTGCCCTGGCGAGATAGTGTTGCTGCAGTGAGGCCCAGGGAAATCACACTGCCTAGAGAAATCCTAGCAAAGCCCTGTGTTTCCCCACAGGAATGTATGTCAGTTTCAGTTCTTTGCCAGCAACGGAGCTCAGAGGCAACGTCAGATTGTGTGTATCTCAGTGAGAGAAAGAACACTGTGACTTCCCCCGTTCCTCTGACGAAAGCGGTTAGAGGGAGAAAAGCGTCCTTTGCTTTCGCTTTCCCGCAATGAGCTCGGCAGATCTGCCCTTCGCGAAGGGCCGTTTTCCCCCGGAGAACTGCCTCGCGGTAGCCCTGTTCTGGAAGTGGAACGAGTATGCAGTGTTAGCGTTCAGCTATTGTGAAGGCTCGCTTTGGCCAAGGGCAAACGAAGCGCCGGGGGAAGTCTTAGCAGAGCCCAGCGCCTTTCCACGGTTCAAAGCGTGGAACTGCAGACTCTTTTGCAAAGAAGAGAGCGCACAGGCAACAGCCGCCCGCACGTTTCTCAGTGAAAGGGAGAACTCCCTGACTTCATCCAGTTCTCTGAGCAAAGCAGGCAGAGGGAGAGAAACTCTTTCCTTCCTCTTTCCTGCAACGAATTGCTCCTTTGCTCTTGCAAATGCAGGGCTTCTTCTGAAAAACTACGTCGCGGTGCAAGGATCCTTCCAGAGGAGCAACGACATAGTTTGAGCTGGAAGGGCTTGGGAAAGCAGCCGGGGAAAAAAGGCCTCTTGCTGTTCTCTTGTCTTTCTGCCTGAATGCGGTCCATTCGCACTTGCCAAAGTAAGGTTTCCCAGCACAAACTACAAAGCAGCAGCTCTCTTGGAAGAGGAAATCCCACGCAGTGTTGCCCTGGCGAGATAGTGTTGCTGCAGTGAGGCCCAGGGAAATCACACTGCCTAGAGAAATCCTAGCAAAGCCCTGTGTTTCCCCACAGGAATGTATGTCAGTTTCAGTTCTTTGCCAGCAACGGAGCTCAGAGGCAACGTCAGATTGTGTGTATCTCAGTGAGAGAAAGAACACTGTGACTTCCCCCGTTCCTCTGACGAAAGCGGTTAGAGGGAGAAAAGCGTCCTTTGCTTTCGCTTTCCCGCAATGAGCTCGGCAGATCTGCCCTTCGCGAAGGGCCGTTTTCCCCCGGAGAACTGCCTCGCGGTAGCCCTGTTCTGGAAGTGGAACGAGTATGCAGTGTTAGCGTTCAGCTATTGTGAAGGCTCGCTTTGGCCCAGGGCAAACGAAGCGCCGGGGGAAGTCTTAGCAGAGCCCGGCGCCTTTCCACGGTTCAAAGCGTGGAACTGCAGACTCTTTTGCAAAGAAGAGAGCGCACAGGCAAAAGCAGCCCGCACGTTTCTCAGTGAAAGGGAGAACTCCCTGACTTCATCCAGTTCTCTGAGCAAAGCAGGCAGAGGGAGAGAAACTCTTTCCTTCCTCTTTCCTGCAACGAATTGCTCCTTTGCTCTTGCAAATGCAGGGCTTCTTCTGAAAAACTACGTCGCGGTGCAAGGATCCTTCCAGAGGAGCAACGACATAGTTTGAGCTGGAAGGGCTTGGGAAAGCAGCCGGGGAAAAAAGGCCTCTTGCTGTTCTCTTGTCTTTCTGCCTGAATGCGGTCAATTCGCACTTGCCAAAGTAAGGTTTCCCAGCACAAACTACAAAGCAGCAGCTCTCTTGGAAGAGGAAATCCCACGCAGTGTTGCCCTGGCGAGATAGTGTTGCTACAGTGAGGCCCAGGGAAATCACACTGCCTAGAGAAATCCTAGCAAAGCCCTGTGTTTCCCCACAGGAATGTATGTCAGTTTCAGTTCTTTGCCAGCAACGGAGCTCAGAGGCAACGGCAGATTGTGTGTATCTCAGTGAGAGAAAGAACACTGTGACTTCCCCCGTTCCTCTGACGAAAGCGGTTAGAGGGAGAAAAGCGTCCTTTGCTTTCGCTTTCCCGCAATGAGCTCGGCAGATCTGCCCTTCGCGAAGGGCCGTTTTCCCCCGGAGAACTGCCTCGCGGTAGCCCTGTTCTGGAAGTGGAACGAGTATGCAGTGTTAGCGTTCAGCTATTGTGAAGGCTCGCTTTGGCCCAGGGCAAACGAAGCGCCGGGGGAAGTCTTAGCAGAGCCCGGCGCCTTTCCACGGTTCAAAGCGTGGAACTGCAGACTCTTTTGCAAAGAAGAGAGCGCACAGGCAACAGCCGCCCGCACGTTTCTCAGTGAAAGGGAGAACTCCCTGACTTCATCCAGTTCTCTGAGCAAAGCAGGCAGAGGGAGAGAAACTTTCTTTCCTTCCTCTTTCCTGCAACGAGTTCCTCATTTGCTCTTGCAAAAGCAGGGCTTCTTCTGAAAATCTACGTCGCGGTGCAAGGATCCTTCCAGAGGAGCAACGACATAGTTTGAGCTGGAAGGGCTTGGGAAAGCAGCCGGGGAAAAAAGGCCTCTTGCTGCTCTCTTGTCTTTCTGCCTGAATGCGGTCAATTCGCACTTGCCAAAGTAAGGTTTCCCAGCACAAACTACAAAGCAGCAGCTCTCTTGGAAGAGGAAATCCCACGCAGTGTTGCCCTGGCGAGATAGTGTTGCTACAGTGAGGCCCAGGGAAATCACACTGCCTAGAGAAATCCTAGCAAAGCCCTGTGTTTCCCCACAGGAATGTATGTCAGTTTCAGTTCTTTGCCAGCAACGGAGCTCAGAGGCAACGTCAGATTGTGTGTATCTCAGTGAGAGAAAGAACACTGTGACTTCCCCCGTTCCTCTGACGAAAGCGGTTAGAGGGAGAAAAGCGTCCTTTGCTTTCGCTTTCCCGCAATGAGCTCGGCAGATCTGCCCTTCGCGAAGGGCCGTTTTCCCCCGGAGAACTGCCTCGCGGTAGCCCTGTTCTGGAAGTGGAACGAGTATGCAGTGTTAGCGTTCAGCTATTGTGAAGGCTCGCTTTGGCCCAGGGCAAACGAAGCGCCGGGGGAAGTCTTAGCAGAGCCCGGCGCCTTTCCACGGTTCAAAGCGTGGAACTGCAGACTCTTTTGCAAAGAAGAGAGCGCACAGGCAAAAGCAGCCCGCACGTTTCTCAGTGAAAGGGAGAACTCCCTGACTTCATCCAGTTCTCTGAGCAAAGCAGGCAGAGGGAGAGAAACTTTCTTTCCTTCCTCTTTCCTGCAACGAATTCCTCATTTGCTCTTGCAAAAGCAGGGCTTCTTCTGAAAAACTACGTCCCGGTGCAAGGATCCTTCCAGAGGAGCAACGACATAGTTTGAGCTGGAAGGGCTTGGGAAAGCAGCCGGGGAAAAAAGGCCTCTTGCTGTTCTCTTTTCTTTCTGCCTGAATGCGGTCCATTCGCACTTGCCAAAGTAAGGTTTCCCAGCACAAACTACAAAGCAGCAGCTCTCTTGGAAGAGGAAATCCCACGCAGTGTTGCCCTGGCGAGATAGTGTTGCTACAGTGAGGCCCAGGGAAATCACACTGCCTAGAGAAATCCTAGCAAAGCCCTGTGTTTCCCCACAGGAATGTATGTCAGTTTCAGTTCTTTGCCAGCAACGGAGCTCAGAGGCAACGGCAGATTGTGTGTATCTCAGTGAGAGAAAGAACACTGTGACTTCCCCCGTTCCTCTGACGAAAGCGGTTAGAGGGAGAAAAGCGTCCTTTGCTTTCGCTTTCCCGCAATGAGCTCGGCAGATCTGCCCTTCGCGAAGGGCCGTTTTCCCCCGGAGAACTGCCTCGCGGTAGCCCTGTTCTGGAAGTGGAACGAGTATGCAGTGTTAGCGTTCAGCTATTGTGAAGGCTCGCTTTGGCCCAGGGCAAACGAAACGCCGGGGGAAGTCTTAGCAGAGCCCGGCGCCTTTCCACGGTTCAAAGCGTGGAACTGCAGACTCTTTTGCAAAGAAGAGAGCGCACAGGCAACAGCCGCCCGCACGTTTCTCAGTGAAAGGGAGAACTCCCTGACTTCATCCAGTTCTCTGAGCAAAGCAGGCAGAGGGAGAGAAACTTTCTTTCCTTCCTCTTTCCTGCAACGAATTCCTCATTTGCTCTTGCAAAAGCAGGGCTTCTTCTGAAAAACTACGTCGCGGTGCAAGGATCCTTCCAGAGGAGCAACGACATAGTTTGAGCTGGAAGGGCTTGGGAAAGCAGCCGGGGAAAAAAGGCCTCTTGCTGTTCTCTTTTCTTTCTGCCTGAATGCGGTCCATTCGCACTTGCCAAAGTAAGGTTTCCCAGTACAAACTACAAAGCAGCAGCTCTCTTGGAAGAGGAAATCCCACGCAGTGTTGCCCTGGCGAGATAGTGTTGCTGCAGTGAGGCCCAGGGAAGTCACACTGCCTAGAGAAATCCTAGCAAAGCCCTGTGTTTCCCCACAGGAATGTATGTCAGTTTCAGTTCTTTGCCAGCAACGGAGCTCAGAGGCAACGTCAGATTGTGTGTATCTCAGTGAGAGAAAGAACACTGTGACTTCCCCCGTTCCTCTGACGAAAGCGGTTAGAGGGAGAAAAGCGTCCTTTGCTTTCGCTTTCCCGCAATGAGCTCGGCAGATCTGCCCTTCGCGAAGGGCCGTTTTCCCCCGGAGAACTGCCTCGCGGTAGCCCTGTTCTGGAAGTGGAACGAGTATGCAGTGTTAGCGTTCAGCTATTGTGAAGGCTCGCTTTGGCCAAGGGCAAACGAAGCGCCGGGGGAAGTCTTAGCAGAGCCCGGCGCCTTTCCACGGTTCAAAGCGTGGAACTGCAGACTCTTTTGCAAAGAAGAGAGCGCACAGGCAACAGCCGCCCGCACGTTTCTCAGTGAAAGGGAGAACTCCCTGACTTCATCCAGTTCTCTGAGCAAAGCAGGCAGAGGGAGAGAAACTTTCTTTCCTTCCTCTTTCCTGCAACGAATTCCTCATTTGCTCTTGCAAAAGAAGGGCTTCTTCTGAAAATCAACGTCGCGGTGCAAGGATCCTTCCAGAGGAGCAACGACATAGTTTGAGCTGGAAGGGCTTGGGAAAGCAGCCGGGGAAAAAAGGCCTCTTGCTGTTCTCTTGTCTTTCTGCCTGAATGCGGTCCATTCGCACTTGCCAAAGTAAGGTTTCCCAGCACAAACTACAAAGCAGCAGCTCTCTTGGAAGAGGAAATCCCACGCAGTGTTGCCCTGGCGAGATAGTGTTGCTGCAGTGAGGCCCAGGGAAATCACACTGCCTAGAGAAATCCTAGCAAAGCCCTGTGTTTCCCCACAGGAATGTATGTCAGTTTCAGTTCTTTGCCAGCAACGGAGCTCAGAGGCAACGTCAGATTGTGTGTATCTCAGTGAGAGAAAGAACACTGTGACTTCCCCCGTTCCTCTGACGAAAGCGGTTAGAGGGAGAAAAGCGTCCTTTGCTTTCGCTTTCCCGCAATGAGCTCGGCAGATCTGCCCTTCGCGAAGGGCCGTTTTCCCCCGGAGAACTGCCTCGCGGTAGCCCTGTTCTGGAAGTGGAACGAGTATGCAGTGTTAGCGTTCAGCTATTGTGAAGGCTCGCTTTGGCCCAGGGCAAACGAAACGCCGGGGGAAGTCTTAGCAGAGCCCGGCGCCTTTCCACGGTTCAAAGCGTGGAACTGCAGACTCTTTTGCAAAGAAGAGAGCGCACAGGCAACAGCCGCCCGCACGTTTCTCAGTGAAAGGGAGAACTCCCTGACTTCATCCAGTTCTCTGAGCAAAGCAGGCAGAGGGAGAGAAACTTTCTTTCCTTCCTCTTTCCTGCAACGAATTCCTCATTTGCTCTTGCAAAAGCAGGGCTTCTTCTGAAAATCTACGTCGCGGTGCAAGGATCCTTCCAGAGGAGCAACGACATAGTTTGAGCTGGAAGGGCTTGGGAAAGCAGCCGGGGAAAAAAGGCCTCTTGCTGTTCTCTTGTCTTTCTGCCTGAATGCGGTCAATTCGCACTTGCCAAAGTAAGGTTTCCCAGCACAAACTACAAAGCAGCAGCTCTCTTGGAAGAGGAAATCCCACGCAGTGTTGCCCTGGCGAGATAGTGTTGCTACAGTGAGGCCCAGGGAAATCACACTGCCTAGAGAAATCCTAGCAAAGCCCTGTGTTTCCCCACAGGAATGTATGTCAGTTTCAGTTCTTTGCCAGCAACGGAGCTCAGAGGCAACGTCAGATTGTGTGTATCTCAGTGAGAGAAAGAACACTGTGACTTCCCCCGTTCCTCTGACGAAAGCGGTTAGAGGGAGAAAAGCGTCCTTTGCTTTCGCTTTCCCGCAATGAGCTCGGCAGATCTGCCCTTCGCGAAGGGCCGTTTTCCCCCGGAGAACTGCCTCGCGGTAGCCCTGTTCTGGAAGTGGAACGAGTATGCAGTGTTAGCGTTCAGCTATTGTGAAGGCTCGCTTTGGCCAAGGGCAAACGAAGCGCCGGGGGAAGTCTTAGCAGAGCCCGGCGCCTTTCCACGGTTCAAAGCGTGGAACTGCAGACTCTTTTGCAAAGAAGAGAGCGCACAGGCAACAGCCGCCCGCACGTTTCTCAGTGAAAGGGAGAACTCCCTGACTTCATCCAGTTCTCTGAGCAAAGCAGGCAGAGGGAGAGAAACTCTTTCCTTCCTCTTTCCTGCAACGAATTCCTCATTTGCTCTTGCAAAAGCAGGGCTTCTTCTGAAAAACTACGTCGCGGTGCAAGGATCCTTCCAGAGGAGCAACGACATAGTTTGAGCTGGAAGGGCTTGGGAAAGCAGCCGGGGAAAAAAGGCCTCTTGCTGTTCTCTTTTCTTTCTGCCTGAATGCGGTCCATTCGCACTTGCCAAAGTAAGGTTTCCCAGCACAAACTACAAAGCAGCAGCTCTCTTGGAAGAGGAAATCCCACGCAGTGTTGCCCTGGCGAGATAGTGTTGCTGCAGTGAGGCCCAGGGAAATCACACTGCCTAGAGAAATCCTAGCAAAGCCCTGTGTTTCCCCACAGGAATGTATGTCAGTTTCAGTTCTTTGCCAGCAACGGAGCTCAGAGGCAACGGCAGATTGTGTGTATCTCAGTGAGAGAAAGAACACTGTGACTTCCCCCGTTCCTCTGACGAAAGCGCTTAGAGGGAGAAAAGCGTCCTTTGCTTTCGCTTTCCCGCAATGAGCTCGGCAGATCTGCCCTTCGCGAAGGGCCGTTTTCCCCCGGAGAACTGCCTCGCGGTAGCCCTGTTCTGGAAGTGGAACGAGTATGCAGTGTTAGCGTTCAGCTATTGTGAAGGCTCGCTTTGGCCCAGGGCAAACGAAGCGCCGGGGGAAGTCTTAGCAGAGCCCGGCGCCTTTCCACGGTTCAAAGCGTGGAACTGCAGACTCTTTTGCAAAGAAGAGAGCGCACAGGCAACAGCCGCCCGCACGTTTCTCAGTGAAAGGGAGAACTCCCTGACTTCATCCAGTTCTCTGAGCAAAGCAGGCAGAGGGAGAGAAACTTTCTTTCCTTCCTCTTTCCTGCAACGAATTCCTCATTTGCTCTTGCAAAAGCAGGGCTTCTTCTGAAAAACTACGTCGCGGTGCAAGGATCCTTCCAGAGGAGCAACGACATAGTTTGAGCTGGAAGGGCTTGGGAAAGCAGCCGGGGAAAAAAGGCCTCTTGCTGTTCTCTTGTCTTTCTGCCTGAATGCGGTCAATTCGCACTTGCCAAAGTAAGGTTTCCCAGCACAAACTACAAAGCAGCAGCTCTCTTGGAAGAGGAAATCCTACGCAGTGTTGCCCTGGCGAGATAGTGTTGCTGCAGTGAGGCCCAGGGAAATCACACTGCCTAGAGAAATCCTAGCAAAGCCCTGTGTTTCCCCACAGGAATGTATGTCAGTTTCAGTTCTTTGCCAGCAACGGAGCTCAGAGGCAACGTCAGATTGTGTGTATCTCAGTGAGAGAAAGAACACTGTGACTTCCCCCGTTCCTCTGACGAAAGCGGTTAGAGGGAGAAAAGCGTCCTTTGCTTTCGCTTTCCCGCAATGAGCTCGGCAGATCTGCCCTTCGCGAAGGGCCGTTTTGCCCCGGAGAACTGCCTCGCGGTAGCCCTGTTCTGGAAGTGGAACGAGTATGCAGTGTTAGCGTTCAGCTATTGTGAAGGCTCGGTTTGGCCCAGGGCAAACGAAACGCCGGGGGAAGTCTTAGCAGAGCCCGGCGCCTTTCCACGGTTCAAAGCGTGGAACTGCAGACTCTTTTGCAAAGAAGAGAGCGCACAGGCAACAGCCGCCCGCACGTTTCTCAGTGAAAGGGAGAACTCCCTGACTTCATCCAGTTCTCTGAGCAAAGCAGGCAGAGGGAGAGAAACTTTCTTTCCTTCCTCTTTCCTGCAACGAATTCCTCATTTGCTCTTGCAAAAGCAGGGCTTCTTCTGAAAAACTACGTCGCGGTGCAAGGATCCTTCCAGAGGAGCAACGACATAGTTTGAGCTGGAAGGGCTTGGGAAAGCAGCCGGGGAAAAAAGGCCTCTTGCTGTTCTCTTTTCTTTCTGCCTGAATGCGGTCCATTCGCACTTGCCAAAGTAAGGTTTCCCAGCACAAACTACAAAGCAGCAGCTCTCTTGGAAGAGGAAATCCCACGCAGTGTTGCCCTGGCGAGATAGTGTTGCTGCAGTGAGGCCCAGGGAAATCACACTGCCTAGAGAAATCCTAGCAAAGCCCTGTGTTTCCCCACAGGAATGTATGTCAGTTTCAGTTCTTTGCCAGCAACGGAGCTCAGAGGCAACGTCAGATTGTGTGTATCTCAGTGAGAGAAAGAACACTGTGACTTCCCCCGTTCCTCTGACGAAAGCGGTTAGAGGGAGAAAAGCGTCCTTTGCTTTCGCTTTCCCGCAATGAGCTCGGCAGATCTGCCCTTCGCGAAGGGCCGTTTTCCCCCGGAGAACTGCCTCGCGGTAGCCCTGTTCTGGAAGTGGAACGAGTATGCAGTGTTAGCGTTCAGCTATTGTGAAGGCTCGCTTTGGCCCAGGGCAAACGAAGCGCCGGGGGAAGTCTTAGCAGAGCCCGGCGCCTTTCCACGGTTCAAAGCGTGGAACTGCAGACTCTTTTGCAAAGAAGAGAGCGCACAGGCAACAGCCGCCCGCACGTTTCTCAGTGAAAGGGAGAACTCCCTGACTTCATCCAGTTCTCTGAGCAAAGCAGGCAGAGGGAGAGAAACTCTTTCCTTCCTCTTTCCTGCAACGAATTGCTCCTTTGCTCTTGCAAACGCAGGGCTTCTTCTGAAAAACTACGTCGCGGTGCAAGGATCCTTCCAGAGGAGCAACGACATAGTTTGAGCTGGAAGGGCTTGGGAAAGCAGCCGGGGAAAAAAGGCCTCTTGCTGTTCTCTTGTCTTTCTGCCTGAATGCGGTCCATTCGCACTTGCCAAAGTAAGGTTTCCCAGCACAAACTACAAAGCAGCAGCTCTCTTGGAAGAGGAAATCCCACGCAGTGTTGCCCTGGCGAGATAGTGTTGCTACAGTGAGGCCCAGGGAAATCACACTGCCTAGAGAAATCCTAGCAAAGCCCTGTGTTTCCCCACAGGAATGTATGTCAGTTTCAGTTCTTTGCCAGCAACGGAGCTCAGAGGCAACGTCAGATTGTGTGTATCTCAGTGAGAGAAAGAACACTGTGACTTCCCCCGTTCCTCTGACGAAAGCGGTTAGAGGGAGAAAAGCGTCCTTTGCTTTCGCTTTCCCGCAATGAGCTCGGCAGATCTGCCCTTCGCGAAGGGCCGTTTTCCCCCGGAGAACTGCCTCGCGGTAGCCCTGTTCTGGAAGTGGAACGAGTATGCAGTGTTAGCGTTCAGCTATTGTGAAGGCTCGCTTTGGCCCAGGGCAAACGAAGCGCCGGGGGAAGTCTTAGCAGAGCCCGGCGCCTTTCCACGGTTCAAAGCGTGGAACTGCAGACTCTTTTGCAAAGAAGAGAGCGCACAGGCAAAAGCAGCCCGCACGTTTCTCAGTGAAAGGGAGAACTCCCTGACTTCATCCAGTTCTCTGAGCAAAGCAGGCAGAGGGAGAGAAACTCTTTCCTTCCTCTTTCCTGCAACGAATTGCTCCTTTGCTCTTGCAAACGCAGGGCTTCTTCTGAAAAACTACGTCGCGGTGCAGGGATCCTTCCAGAGGAGCAACGACATAGTTTGAGCTGGAAGGGCTTGGGAAAGCAGCCGGGGAAAAAAGGCCTCTTGCTGTTCTCTTTTCTTTCTGCCTGAATGCGGTCAATTCGCACTTGCCAAAGTAAGGTTTCCCAGCACAAACTACAAAGCAGCAGCTCTCTTGGAAGAGGAAATCCCACGCAGTGTTGCCCTGGCGAGATAGTGTTGCTACAGTGAGGCCCAGGGAAATCACACTGCCTAGAGAAATCCTAGCAAAGCCCTGTGTTTCCCCACAGGAATGTATGTCAGTTTCAGTTCTTTGCCAGCAACGGAGCTCAGAGGCAACGTCAGATTGTGTGTATCTCAGTGAGAGAAAGAACACTGTGACTTCCCCCGTTCCTCTGACGAAAGCGGTTAGAGGGAGAAAAGCGTCCTTTGCTTTCGCTTTCCCGCAATGAGCTCGGCAGATCTGCCCTTCGCGAAGGGCCGTTTTCCCCCGGAGAACTGCCTCGCGGTAGCCCTGTTCTGGAAGTGGAACGAGTATGCAGTGTTAGCGTTCAGCTATTGTGAAGGCTCGCTTTGGCCCAGGGCAAACGAAACGCCGGGGGAAGTCTTAGCAGAGCCCGGCGCCTTTCCACTGTTCAAAGCGTGGAACTGCAGACTCTTTTGCAAAGAAGAGAGCGCACAGGCAAAAGCAGCCCGCACGTTTCTCAGTGAAAGGGAGAACTCCCTGACTTCATCCAGTTCTCTGAGCAAAGCAGGCAGAGGGAGAGAAACTTTCTTTCCTTCCTCTTTCCTGCAACGAATTCCTCATTTGCTCTTGCAAAAGCAGGGCTTCTTCTGAAAAACTACGTCGCGGTGCAAGGATCCTTCCAGAGGAGCAACGACATAGTTTGAGCTGGAAGGGCTTGGGAAAGCAGCCGGGGAAAAAAGGCCTCTTGCTGTTCTCTTTTCTTTCTGCCTGAATGCGGTCCATTCGCACTTGCCAAAGTAAGGTTTCCCAGCACAAACTACAAAGCAGCAGCTCTCTTGGAAGAGGAAATCCCACGCAGTGTTGCCCTGGCGAGATAGTGTTGCTGCAGTGAGGCCCAGGGAAGTCACACTGCCTAGAGAAATCCTAGCAAAGCCCTGTGTTTCCCCACAGGAATGTATCTCAGTTTCAGTTCTTTGCCAGCAACGGAGCTCAGAGGCAACGTCAGATTGTGTGTATCTCAGTGAGAGAAAGAACACTGTGACTTCCCCCGTTCCTCTGACGAAAGCGGTTAGAGGGAGAAAAGCGTCCTTTGCTTTCGCTTTCCCGCAATGAGCTCGGCAGATCTGCCCTTCGCGAAGGGCCGTTTTCCCCCGGAGAACTGCCTCGCGGTAGCCCTGTTCTGGAAGTGGAACGAGTATGCAGTGTTAGCGTTCAGCTATTGTGAAGGCTCGCTTTGGCCAAGGGCAAACGAAGCGCCGGGGGAAGTCTTAGCAGAGCCCGGCGCCTTTCCACGGTTCAAAGCGTGGAACTGCAGACTCTTTTGCAAAGAAGAGAGCGCACAGGCAACAGCCGCCCGCACGTTTCTCAGTGAAAGGGAGAACTCCCTGACTTCATCCAGTTCTCTGAGCAAAGCAGGCAGAGGGAGAGAAACTTTCTTTCCTTCCTCTTTCCTGCAACGAATTCCTCATTTGCTCTTGCAAAAGAAGGGCTTCTTCTGAAAATCAACGTCGCGGTGCAAGGATCCTTCCAGAGGAGCAACGACATAGTTTGAGCTGGAAGGGCTTGGGAAAGCAGCCGGGGAAAAAAGGCCTCTTGCTGTTCTCTTGTCTTTCTGCCTGAATGCGGTCCATTCGCACTTGCCAAAGTAAGGTTTCCCAGCACAAACTACAAAGCAGCAGCTCTCTTGGAAGAGGAAATCCCACGCAGTGTTGCCCTGGCGAGATAGTGTTGCTGCAGTGAGGCCCAGGGAAATCACACTGCCTAGAGAAATCCTAGCAAAGCCCTGTGTTTCCCCACAGGAATGTATGTCAGTTTCAGTTCTTTGCCAGCAACGGAGCTCAGAGGCAACGTCAGATTGTGTGTATCTCAGTGAGAGAAAGAACACTGTGACTTCCCCCGTTCCTCTGACGAAAGCGGTTAGAGGGAGAAAAGCGTCCTTTGCTTTCGCTTTCCCGCAATGAGCTCGGCAGATCTGCCCTTCGCGAAGGGCCGTTTTCCCCCGGAGAACTGCCTCGCGGTAGCCCTGTTCTGGAAGTGGAACGAGTATGCAGTGTTAGCGTTCAGCTATTGTGAAGGCTCGCTTTGGCCCAGGGCAAACGAAACGCCGGGGGAAGTCTTAGCAGAGCCCGGCGCCTTTCCACGGTTCAAAGCGTGGAACTGCAGACTCTTTTGCAAAGAAGAGAGCGCACAGGCAACAGCCGCCCGCACGTTTCTCAGTGAAAGGGAGAACTCCCTGACTTCATCCAGTTCTCTGAGCAAAGCAGGCAGAGGGAGAGAAACTTTCTTTCCTTCCTCTTTCCTGCAACGAATTCCTCATTTGCTCTTGCAAAAGCAGGGCTTCTTCTGAAAATCTACGTCGCGGTGCAAGGATCCTTCCAGAGGAGCAACGACATAGTTTGAGCTGGAAGGGCTTGGGAAAGCAGCCGGGGAAAAAAGGCCTCTTGCTGTTCTCTTGTCTTTCTGCCTGAATGCGGTCAATTCGCACTTGCCAAAGTAAGGTTTCCCAGCACAAACTACAAAGCAGCAGCTCTCTTGGAAGAGGAAATCCCACGCAGTGTTGCCCTGGCGAGATAGTGTTGCTACAGTGAGGCCCAGGGAAATCACACTGCCTAGAGAAATCCTAGCAAAGCCCTGTGTTTCCCCACAGGAATGTATGTCAGTTTCAGTTCTTTGCCAGCAACGGAGCTCAGAGGCAACGTCAGATTGTGTGTATCTCAGTGAGAGAAAGAACACTGTGACTTCCCCCGTTCCTCTGACGAAAGCGGTTAGAGGGAGAAAAGCGTCCTTTGCTTTCGCTTTCCCGCAATGAGCTCGGCAGATCTGCCCTTCGCGAAGGGCCGTTTTGCCCCGGAGAACTGCCTCGCGGTAGCCCTGTTCTGGAAGTGGAACGAGTATGCAGTGTTAGCGTTCAGCTATTGTGAAGGCTCGGTTTGGCCCAGGGCAAACGAAACGCCGGGGGAAGTCTTAGCAGAGCCCGGCGCCTTTCCACGGTTCAAAGCGTGGAACTGCAGACTCTTTTGCAAAGAAGAGAGCGCACAGGCAACAGCCGCCCGCACGTTTCTCAGTGAAAGGGAGAACTCCCTGACTTCATCCAGTTCTCTGAGCAAAGCAGGCAGAGGGAGAGAAACTTTCTTTCCTTCCTCTTTCCTGCAACGAATTCCTCATTTGCTCTTGCAAAAGCAGGGCTTCTTCTGAAAAACTACGTCGCGGTGCAAGGATCCTTCCAGAGGAGCAACGACATAGTTTGAGCTGGAAGGGCTTGGGAAAGCAGCCGGGGAAAAAAGGCCTCTTGCTGTTCTCTTTTCTTTCTGCCTGAATGCGGTCCATTCGCACTTGCCAAAGTAAGGTTTCCCAGCACAAACTACAAAGCAGCAGCTCTCTTGGAAGAGGAAATCCCACGCAGTGTTGCCCTGGCGAGATAGTGTTGCTGCAGTGAGGCCCAGGGAAATCACACTGCCTAGAGAAATCCTAGCAAAGCCCTGTGTTTCCCCACAGGAATGTATGTCAGTTTCAGTTCTTTGCCAGCAACGGAGCTCAGAGGCAACGTCAGATTGTGTGTATCTCAGTGAGAGAAAGAACACTGTGACTTCCCCCGTTCCTCTGACGAAAGCGGTTAGAGGGAGAAAAGCGTCCTTTGCTTTCGCTTTCCCGCAATGAGCTCGGCAGATCTGCCCTTCGCGAAGGGCCGTTTTCCCCCGGAGAACTGCCTCGCGGTAGCCCTGTTCTGGAAGTGGAACGAGTATGCAGTGTTAGCGTTCAGCTATTGTGAAGGCTCGCTTTGGCCCAGGGCAAACGAAGCGCCGGGGGAAGTCTTAGCAGAGCCCGGCGCCTTTCCACGGTTCAAAGCGTGGAACTGCAGACTCTTTTGCAAAGAAGAGAGCGCACAGGCAACAGCCGCCCGCACGTTTCTCAGTGAAAGGGAGAACTCCCTGACTTCATCCAGTTCTCTGAGCAAAGCAGGCAGAGGGAGAGAAACTCTTTCCTTCCTCTTTCCTGCAACGAATTGCTCCTTTGCTCTTGCAAACGCAGGGCTTCTTCTGAAAAACTACGTCGCGGTGCAAGGATCCTTCCAGAGGAGCAACGACATAGTTTGAGCTGGAAGGGCTTGGGAAAGCAGCCGGGGAAAAAAGGCCTCTTGCTGTTCTCTTGTCTTTCTGCCTGAATGCGGTCCATTCGCACTTGCCAAAGTAAGGTTTCCCAGCACAAACTACAAAGCAGCAGCTCTCTTGGAAGAGGAAATCCCACGCAGTGTTGCCCTGGCGAGATAGTGTTGCTACAGTGAGGCCCAGGGAAATCACACTGCCTAGAGAAATCCTAGCAAAGCCCTGTGTTTCCCCACAGGAATGTATGTCAGTTTCAGTTCTTTGCCAGCAACGGAGCTCAGAGGCAACGTCAGATTGTGTGTATCTCAGTGAGAGAAAGAACACTGTGACTTCCCCCGTTCCTCTGACGAAAGCGGTTAGAGGGAGAAAAGCGTCCTTTGCTTTCGCTTTCCCGCAATGAGCTCGGCAGATCTGCCCTTCGCGAAGGGCCGTTTTCCCCCGGAGAACTGCCTCGCGGTAGCCCTGTTCTGGAAGTGGAACGAGTATGCAGTGTTAGCGTTCAGCTATTGTGAAGGCTCGCTTTGGCCCAGGGCAAACGAAGCGCCGGGGGAAGTCTTAGCAGAGCCCGGCGCCTTTCCACGGTTCAAAGCGTGGAACTGCAGACTCTTTTGCAAAGAAGAGAGCGCACAGGCAAAAGCAGCCCGCACGTTTCTCAGTGAAAGGGAGAACTCCCTGACTTCATCCAGTTCTCTGAGCAAAGCAGGCAGAGGGAGAGAAACTCTTTCCTTCCTCTTTCCTGCAACGAATTGCTCCTTTGCTCTTGCAAACGCAGGGCTTCTTCTGAAAAACTACGTCGCGGTGCAGGGATCCTTCCAGAGGAGCAACGACATAGTTTGAGCTGGAAGGGCTTGGGAAAGCAGCCGGGGAAAAAAGGCCTCTTGCTGTTCTCTTTTCTTTCTGCCTGAATGCGGTCAATTCGCACTTGCCAAAGTAAGGTTTCCCAGCACAAACTACAAAGCAGCAGCTCTCTTGGAAGAGGAAATCCCACGCAGTGTTGCCCTGGCGAGATAGTGTTGCTACAGTGAGGCCCAGGGAAATCACACTGCCTAGAGAAATCCTAGCAAAGCCCTGTGTTTCCCCACAGGAATGTATGTCAGTTTCAGTTCTTTGCCAGCAACGGAGCTCAGAGGCAACGTCAGATTGTGTGTATCTCAGTGAGAGAAAGAACACTGTGACTTCCCCCGTTCCTCTGACGAAAGCGGTTAGAGGGAGAAAAGCGTCCTTTGCTTTCGCTTTCCCGCAATGAGCTCGGCAGATCTGCCCTTCGCGAAGGGCCGTTTTCCCCCGGAGAACTGCCTCGCGGTAGCCCTGTTCTGGAAGTGGAACGAGTATGCAGTGTTAGCGTTCAGCTATTGTGAAGGCTCGCTTTGGCCCAGGGCAAACGAAACGCCGGGGGAAGTCTTAGCAGAGCCCGGCGCCTTTCCACTGTTCAAAGCGTGGAACTGCAGACTCTTTTGCAAAGAAGAGAGCGCACAGGCAAAAGCAGCCCGCACGTTTCTCAGTGAAAGGGAGAACTCCCTGACTTCATCCAGTTCTCTGAGCAAAGCAGGCAGAGGGAGAGAAACTTTCTTTCCTTCCTCTTTCCTGCAACGAATTCCTCATTTGCTCTTGCAAAAGCAGGGCTTCTTCTGAAAAACTACGTCGCGGTGCAAGGATCCTTCCAGAGGAGCAACGACATAGTTTGAGCTGGAAGGGCTTGGGAAAGCAGCCGGGGAAAAAAGGCCTCTTGCTGTTCTCTTTTCTTTCTGCCTGAATGCGGTCCATTCGCACTTGCCAAAGTAAGGTTTCCCAGCACAAACTACAAAGCAGCAGCTCTCTTGGAAGAGGAAATCCCACGCAGTGTTGCCCTGGCGAGATAGTGTTGCTGCAGTGAGGCCCAGGGAAGTCACACTGCCTAGAGAAATCCTAGCAAAGCCCTGTGTTTCCCCACAGGAATGTATCTCAGTTTCAGTTCTTTGCCAGCAACGGAGCTCAGAGGCAACGTCAGATTGTGTGTATCTCAGTGAGAGAAAGAACACTGTGACTTCCCCCGTTCCTCTGACGAAAGCGGTTAGAGGGAGAAAAGCGTCCTTTGCTTTCGCTTTCCCGCAATGAGCTCGGCAGATCTGCCCTTCGCGAAGGGCCGTTTTCCCCCGGAGAACTGCCTCGCGGTAGCCCTGTTCTGGAAGTGGAACGAGTATGCAGTGTTAGCGTTCAGCTATTGTGAAGGCTCGCTTTGGCCAAGGGCAAACGAAGCGCCGGGGGAAGTCTTAGCAGAGCCCGGCGCCTTTCCACGGTTCAAAGCGTGGAACTGCAGACTCTTTTGCAAAGAAGAGAGCGCACAGGCAACAGCCGCCCGCACGTTTCTCAGTGAAAGGGAGAACTCCCTGACTTCATCCAGTTCTCTGAGCAAAGCAGGCAGAGGGAGAGAAACTTTCTTTCCTTCCTCTTTCCTGCAACGAATTCCTCATTTGCTCTTGCAAAAGAAGGGCTTCTTCTGAAAATCAACGTCGCGGTGCAAGGATCCTTCCAGAGGAGCAACGACATAGTTTGAGCTGGAAGGGCTTGGGAAAGCAGCCGGGGAAAAAAGGCCTCTTGCTGTTCTCTTGTCTTTCTGCCTGAATGCGGTCCATTCGCACTTGCCAAAGTAAGGTTTCCCAGCACAAACTACAAAGCAGCAGCTCTCTTGGAAGAGGAAATCCCACGCAGTGTTGCCCTGGCGAGATAGTGTTGCTGCAGTGAGGCCCAGGGAAATCACACTGCCTAGAGAAATCCTAGCAAAGCCCTGTGTTTCCCCACAGGAATGTATGTCAGTTTCAGTTCTTTGCCAGCAACGGAGCTCAGAGGCAACGTCAGATTGTGTGTATCTCAGTGAGAGAAAGAACACTGTGACTTCCCCCGTTCCTCTGACGAAAGCGGTTAGAGGGAGAAAAGCGTCCTTTGCTTTCGCTTTCCCGCAATGAGCTCGGCAGATCTGCCCTTCGCGAAGGGCCGTTTTCCCCCGGAGAACTGCCTCGCGGTAGCCCTGTTCTGGAAGTGGAACGAGTATGCAGTGTTAGCGTTCAGCTATTGTGAAGGCTCGCTTTGGCCCAGGGCAAACGAAACGCCGGGGGAAGTCTTAGCAGAGCCCGGCGCCTTTCCACGGTTCAAAGCGTGGAACTGCAGACTCTTTTGCAAAGAAGAGAGCGCACAGGCAACAGCCGCCCGCACGTTTCTCAGTGAAAGGGAGAACTCCCTGACTTCATCCAGTTCTCTGAGCAAAGCAGGCAGAGGGAGAGAAACTTTCTTTCCTTCCTCTTTCCTGCAACGAATTCCTCATTTGCTCTTGCAAAAGCAGGGCTTCTTCTGAAAATCTACGTCGCGGTGCAAGGATCCTTCCAGAGGAGCAACGACATAGTTTGAGCTGGAAGGGCTTGGGAAAGCAGCCGGGGAAAAAAGGCCTCTTGCTGTTCTCTTGTCTTTCTGCCTGAATGCGGTCAATTCGCACTTGCCAAAGTAAGGTTTCCCAGCACAAACTACAAAGCAGCAGCTCTCTTGGAAGAGGAAATCCCACGCAGTGTTGCCCTGGCGAGATAGTGTTGCTACAGTGAGGCCCAGGGAAATCACACTGCCTAGAGAAATCCTAGCAAAGCCCTGTGTTTCCCCACAGGAATGTATGTCAGTTTCAGTTCTTTGCCAGCAACGGAGCTCAGAGGCAACGTCAGATTGTGTGTATCTCAGTGAGAGAAAGAACACTGTGACTTCCCCCGTTCCTCTGACGAAAGCGGTTAGAGGGAGAAAAGCGTCCTTTGCTTTCGCTTTCCCGCAATGAGCTCGGCAGATCTGCCCTTCGCGAAGGGCCGTTTTCCCCCGGAGAACTGCCTCGCGGTAGCCCTGTTCTGGAAGTGGAACGAGTATGCAGTGTTAGCGTTCAGCTATTGTGAAGGCTCGCTTTGGCCCAGGGCAAACGAAGCGCCGGGGGAAGTCTTAGCAGAGCCCGGCGCCTTTCCACGGTTCAAAGCGTGGAACTGCAGACTCTTTTGCAAAGAAGAGAGCGCACAGGCAACAGCCGCCCGCACGTTTCTCAGTGAAAGGGAGAACTCCCTGACTTCATCCAGTTCTCTGAGCAAAGCAGGCAGAGGGAGAGAAACTCTTTCCTTCCTCTTTCCTGCAACGAATTCCTCATTTGCTCTTGCAAAAGCAGGGCTTCTTCTGAAAAACTACGTCGCGGTGCAAGGATCCTTCCAGAGGAGCAACGACATAGTTTGAGCTGGAAGGGCTTGGGAAAGCAGCCGGGGAAAAAAGGCCTCTTGCTGTTCTCTTTTCTTTCTGCCTGAATGCGGTCCATTCGCACTTGCCAAAGTAAGGTTTCCCAGCACAAACTACAAAGCAGCAGCTCTCTTGGAAGAGGAAATCCCACGCAGTGTTGCCCTGGCGAGATAGTGTTGCTGCAGTGAGGCCCAGGGAAATCACACTGCCTAGAGAAATCCTAGCAAAGCCCTGTGTTTCCCCACAGGAATGTATGTCAGTTTCAGTTCTTTGCCAGCAACGGAGCTCAGAGGCAACGGCAGATTGTGTGTATCTCAGTGAGAGAAAGAACACTGTGACTTCCCCCGTTCCTCTGACGAAAGCGCTTAGAGGGAGAAAAGCGTCCTTTGCTTTCGCTTTCCCGCAATGAGCTCGGCAGATCTGCCCTTCGCGAAGGGCCGTTTTCCCCCGGAGAACTGCCTCGCGGTAGCCCTGTTCTGGAAGTGGAACGAGTATGCAGTGTTAGCCTTCAGCTATTGTGAAGGCTCGCTTTGGCCCAGGGCAAACGAAGCGCCGGGGGAAGTCTTAGCAGAGCCCGGCGCCTTTCCACGGTTCAAAGCGTGGAACTGCAGACTCTTTTGCAAAGAAGAGAGCGCACAGGCAACAGCCGCCCGCACGTTTCTCAGTGAAAGGGAGAACTCCCTGACTTCATCCAGTTCTCTGAGCAAAGCAGGCAGAGGGAGAGAAACTTTCTTTCCTTCCTCTTTCCTGCAACGAATTCCTCATTTGCTCTTGCAAAAGCAGGGCTTCTTCTGAAAAACTACGTCGCGGTGCAAGGATCCTTCCAGAGGAGCAACGACATAGTTTGAGCTGGAAGGGCTTGGGAAAGCAGCCGGGGAAAAAAGGCCTCTTGCTGTTCTCTTGTCTTTCTGCCTGAATGCGGTCAATTCGCACTTGCCAAAGTAAGGTTTCCCAGCACAAACTACAAAGCAGCAGCTCTCTTGGAAGAGGAAATCCCACGCAGTGTTGCCCTGGCGAGATAGTGTTGCTGCAGTGAGGCCCAGGGAAATCACACTGCCTAGAGAAATCCTAGCAAAGCCCTGTGTTTCCCCACAGGAATGTATGTCAGTTTCAGTTCTTTGCCAGCAACGGAGCTCAGAGGCAACGTCAGATTGTGTGTATCTCAGTGAGAGAAAGAACACTGTGACTTCCCCCGTTCCTCTGACGAAAGCGGTTAGAGGGAGAAAAGCGTCCTTTGCTTTCGCTTTCCCGCAATGAGCTCGGCAGATCTGCCCTTCGCGAAGGGCCGTTTTCCCCCGGAGAACTGCCTCGCGGTAGCCCTGTTCTGGAAGTGGAACGAGTATGCAGTGTTAGCGTTCAGCTATTGTGAAGGCTCGCTTTGGCCCAGGGCAAACGAAACGCCGGGGGAAGTCTTAGCAGAGCCCGGCGCCTTTCCACGGTTCAAAGCGTGGAACTGCAGACTCTTTTGCAAAGAAGAGAGCGCACAGGCAACAGCCGCCCGCACGTTTCTCAGTGAAAGGGAGAACTCCCTGACTTCATCCAGTTCTCTGAGCAAAGCAGGCAGAGGGAGAGAAACTCTTTCCTTCCTCTTTCCTGCAACGAATTGCTCCTTTGCTCTTGCAAACGCAGGGCTTCTTCTGAAAAACTACGTCGCGGTGCAGGATCCTTCCAGAGGAGCAACGACATAGTTTGAGCTGGAAGGGCTTGGGAAAGCAGCCGGGGAAAAAAGGCCTCTTGCTGTTCTCTTGTCTTTCTGCCTGAATGCGGTCCATTCGCACTTGCCAAAGTAAGGTTTCCCAGCACAAACTACAAAGCAGCAGCTCTCTTGGAAGAGGAAATCCCACGCAGTGTTGCCCTGGCGAGATAGTGTTGCTACAGTGAGGCCCAGGGAAATCACACTGCCTAGAGAAATCCTAGCAAAGCCCTGTGTTTCCCCACAGGAATGTATGTCAGTTTCAGTTCTTTGCCAGCAACGGAGCTCAGAGGCAACGTCAGATTGTGTGTATCTCAGTGAGAGAAAGAACACTGTGACTTCCCCCGTTCCTCTGACGAAAGCGGTTAGAGGGAGAAAAGCGTCCTTTGCTTTCGCTTTCCCGCAATGAGCTCGGCAGATCTGCCCTTCGCGAAGGGCCGTTTTTCCCCGGAGAACTGCCTCGCGGTAGCCCTGTTCTGGAAGTGGAACGAGTATGCAGTGTTAGCGTTCAGCTATTGTGAAGGCTCGCTTTGGCCCAGGGCAAACGAAGCGCCGGGGAAGTCTTAGCAGAGCCCGGCGCCTTTCCACGGTTCAAAGCGTGGAACTGCAGACTCTTTTGCAAAGAAGAGAGCGCACAGGCAACAGCCGCCCGCACGTTTCTCAGTGAAAGGGAGAACTCCCTGACTTCATCCAGTTCTCTGAGCAAAGCAGGCAGAGGGAGAGAAACTCTTTCCTTCCTCTTTCCTGCAACGAATTGCTCCTTTGCTCTTGCAAACGCAGGGCTTCTTCTGAAAAACTACGTCGCGGTGCAAGGATCCTTCCAGAGGAGCAACGACATAGTTTGAGCTGGAAGGGCTTGGGAAAGCAGCCGGGGAAAAAAGGCCTCTTGCTGTTCTCTTGTCTTTCTGCCTGAATGCGGTCCATTCGCACTTGCCAAAGTAAGGTTTCCCAGCACAAACTACAAAGCAGCAGCTCTCTTGGAAGAGGAAATCCCACGCAGTGTTGCCCTGGCGAGATAGTGTTGCTACAGTGAGGCCCAGGGAAATCACACTGCCTAGAGAAATCCTAGCAAAGCCCTGTGTTTCCCCACAGGAATGTATGTCAGTTTCAGTTCTTTGCCAGCAACGGAGCTCAGAGGCAACGTCAGATTGTGTGTATCTCAGTGAGAGAAAGAACACTGTGACTTCCCCCGTTCCTCTGACGAAAGCGGTTAGAGGGAGAAAAGCGTCCTTTGCTTTCGCTTTCCCGCAATGAGCTCGGCAGATCTGCCCTTCGCGAAGGGCCGTTTTCCCCCGGAGAACTGCCTCGCGGTAGCCCTGTTCTGGAAGTGGAACGAGTATGCAGTGTTAGCGTTCAGCTATTGTGAAGGCTCGCTTTGGCCCAGGGCAAACGAAACGCCGGGGGAAGTCTTAGCAGAGCCCGGCGCCTTTCCACGGTTCAAAGCGTGGAACTGCAGACTCTTTTGCAAAGAAGAGAGCGCACAGGCAACAGCCGCCCGCACGTTTCTCAGTGAAAGGGAGAACTCCCTGACTTCATCCAGTTCTCTGAGCAAAGCAGGCAGAGGGAGAGAAACTCTTTCCTTCCTCTTTCCTGCAACGAATTGCTCCTTTGCTCTTGCAAACGCAGGGCTTCTTCTGAAAAACTACGTCGCGGTGCAAGGATCCTTCCAGAGGAGCAACGACATAGTTTGAGCTGGAAGGGCTTGGGAAAGCAGCCGGGGAAAAAAGGCCTCTTGCTGTTCTCTTGTCTTTCTGCCTGAATGCGGTCCATTCGCACTTGCCAAAGTAAGGTTTCCCAGCACAAACTACAAAGCAGCAGCTCTCTTGGAAGAGGAAATCCCACGCAGTGTTGCCCTGGCGAGATAGTGTTGCTGCAGTGAGGCCCAGGGAAATCACACTGCCTAGAGAAATCCTAGCAAAGCCCTGTGTTTCCCCACAGGAATGTATGTCAGTTTCAGTTCTTTGCCAGCAACGGAGCTCAGAGGCAACGTCAGATTGTGTGTATCTCGGTGAGAGAAAGAACACTGTGACTTCCCCCGTTCCTCTGACGAAAGCGGTTAGAGGGAGAAAAGCGTCCTTTGCTTTCGCTTTCCCGCAATGAGCTCGGCAGATCTGCCCTTCGCGAAGGGCCGTTTTCCCCCGGAGAACTGCCTCGCGGTAGCCCTGTTCTGGAAGTGGAACGAGTATGCAGTGTTAGCGTTCAGCTATTGTGAAGGCTCGCTTTGGCTCAGGGCAAACGAAGCGCCGGGGGAAGTCTTAGCAGAGCCCGGCGCCTTTCCACGGTTCAAAGCGTGGAACTGCAGACTCTTTTGCAAAGAAGAGAGCGCACAGGCAAAAGCAGCCCGCACGTTTCTCAGTGAAAGGGAGAACTCCCTGACTTCATCCAGTTCTCTGAGCAAAGCAGGCAGAGGGAGAGAAACTTTCTTTCCTTCCTCTTTCCTGCAACGAATTGCTCCTTTGCTCTTGCAAACGCAGGGCTTCTTCTGAGAAACTACGTCGCGGTGCAGGGATCCTTCCAGAGGAGCAACGACATAGTTTGAGCTGGAAGGGCTTGGGAAAGCAGCCGGGGAAAAAAGGCCTCTTGCTGTTCTCTTGTCTTTCTGCCTGAATGCGGTCAATTCGCCCTTGCCAAAGCAAGGTTTCCCAGCACAAACTACAAAGCAGCAGCTCTCTTGGAAGTGGAAATCCCACGCAGTGTTGCCCTCGCGAGATAGTGTTGCTGCAGTGAGGTCCAGGGAAAACACACTGCCTAGAGAAATCCTAGCAAAGCCCTGTGTTTCCCCACAGGAATGTATGTCAGTTTCAGTTCTTTGCCAGCAACGGAGCTCAGAGGCAACGTCAGATTGTGTGTATCTCAGTGAGAGAAAGAACACTGTGACTTCCCCCGTTCCTCTGACGAAAGCGGTTAGAGGGAGAAAAGCGTCCTTTGCTTTCGCTTTCCCGCAATGAGCTCGGCAGATCTGCCCTTCGCGAAGGGCCGTTTTCCCCCGGAGAACTGCCTCGCGGTAGCCCTGTTCTGGAAGTGGAACGAGTATGCAGTGTTAGCGTTCAGCTATTGTGAAGGCTCGCTTTGGCCCAGGGCAAACGAAACGCCGGGGGAAGTCTTAGCAGAGCCCGGCGCCTTTCCACGGTTCAAAGCGTGGAACTGCAGACTCTTTTGCAAAGAAGAGAGCGCACAGGCAAAAGCAGCCCGCACGTTTCTCAGTGAAAGGGAGAACTCCCTGACTTCATCCAGTTCTCTGAGCAAAGCAGGCAGAGGGAGAGAAACTCTTTCCTTCCTCTTTCCTGCAACGAATTGCTCCTTTGCTCTTGCAAACGCAGGGCTTCTTCTGAAAAACTACGTCGCGGTGCAGGATCCTTCCAGAGGAGCAACGACATAGTTTGAGCTGGAAGGGCTTGGGAAAGCAGCCGGGGAAAAAAGGCCTCTTGCTGTTCTCTTGTCTTTCTGCCTGAATGCGGTCCATTCGCACTTGCCAAAGTAAGGTTTCCCAGCACAAACTACAAAGCAGCAGCTCTCTTGGAAGAGGAAATCCCACGCAGTGTTGCCCTGGCGAGATAGTGTTGCTACAGTGAGGCCCAGGGAAATCACACTGCCTAGAGAAATCCTAGCAAAGCCCTGTGTTTCCCCACAGGAATGTATGTCAGTTTCAGTTCTTTGCCAGCAACGGAGCTCAGAGGCAACGTCAGATTGTGTGTATCTCAGTGAGAGAAAGAACACTGTGACTTCCCCCGTTCCTCTGACGAAAGCGGTTAGAGGGAGAAAAGCGTCCTTTGCTTTCGCTTTCCCGCAATGAGCTCGGCAGATCTGCCCTTCGCGAAGGGCCGTTTTCCCCCGGAGAACTGCCTCGCGGTAGCCCTGTTCTGGAAGTGGAACGAGTATGCAGTGTTAGCGTTCAGTTATTGTGAAGGCTCGCTTTGGCCCAGGGCAAACGAAACGCCGGGGGAAGTCTTAGCAGAGCCCGGCGCCTTTCCACAGTTCAAAGCGTGGAACTGCAGACTCTTTTGCAAAGAAGAGAGCGCACAGGCAACAGCCGCCCGCACGTTTCTCAGTGAAAGGGAGAACTCCCTGACTTCATCCAGTTCTCTGAGCAAAGCAGGCAGAGGGAGAGAAACTTTCTTTCCTTCCTCTTTCCTGCAACGAATTCCTCATTTGCTCTTGCAAAAGCAGGGCTTCTTCTGAAAAACTACGTCGCGGTGCAGGGATCCTTCCAGAGGAGCAACGACATAGTTTGAGCTGGAAGGGCTTGGGAAAGCAGCCGGGGAAAAAAGGCCTCTTGCTGTTCTCTTGTCTTTCTGCCTGAATGCGGTCAATTCGCACTTGCCAAAGTAAGGTTTCCCAGCACAAACTACAAAGCAGCAGCTCTCTTGGAAGAGGAAATCCCACGCAGTGTTCCCCTGGCGAGATAGTGTTGCTACAGTGAGGCCCAGGGAAATCACACTGCCTAGAGAAATCCTAGCAAAGCCCTGTGTTTCCCCACAGGAATGTATGTCAGTTTCAGTTCTTTGCCAGCAACGGAGCTCAGAGGCAACGTCAGATTGTGTGTATCTCAGTGAGAGAAAGAACACTGTGACTTCCCCCGTTCCTCTGACGAAAGCGGTTAGAGGGAGAAAAGCGTCCTTTGCTTTCGCTTTCCCGCAATGAGCTCGGCAGATCTGCCCTTCGCGAAGGGCCGTTTTCCCCCGGAGAACTGCCTCGCGGTAGCCCTGTTCTGGAAGTGGAACGAGTATGCAGTGTTAGCGTTCATCTAATGTGAAGGCTCGCTTTGGCCCAGGGCAAACGAAGCGCCGGGGGAAATCTTAGCAGAGCCCGGCGCCTTTCCACGGTTCGAAGCGTGGAACTGCAGACTCTTTTGCAAAAAAAAGAGCGCCCAGGCAATAGCAGCCTGCATGTTTCTCAGTGAAAGGGAGAACTCCCTGACTTCATCCAGTCCTCTGAGCAAAGCAGGCAGAAGGAGAGAAACTTTCTTTCCTTCCTCTTTCCTGCAACGAATTCCTCATTTGCTCTTGCAAACGCAAGGCTTCTTCTGAAAAACTACGTCACGGTGCAGGGATCCTTAAAGAGGAGCAACGACATAGTTTTAGCTGGAAGGGCTTGGCTGAGCAGCCGGGGAGAAAAGGCCTCTTGCTATTCTCTTTTCTTTCTAACGCAAACCCTAACGCAAACCCTAAAATATAACACCAAAACCTAACCTAAACCTTAACACTATCCCTCACCCTAACTCGAACACTAACCCGTAACCTAATCATAAACCTAACCCTAACACTGAACCAAACTTAACCATGACCAGAACCACAATGCCTAACCGAAACCCTCACCCAAACCCTAACCCTAAACTACACCTCTACACACTAACACCTTACCATAACCATAATCCTAACTCTACCAACCCTAACCATAAACCTAACACTCACCCCAACCACAATGCCTAACACAAATCGTAACCCTAACTGTTACACTTAACTTAACCCTAACCTAAAATCTAACCCTAACCCTAAAATTAAACAGAACCCATATACTTAACCCTAGCCCTAAACATAAACTTAACACTAACCTGAAAACGAACCTAAACCTTAGCCATAACCCTAACCCTCACCCTCCTTTACTTCACCCTATCCCTAACCTAAAGCTAACCCTAACTTTAACCCTAATCCTACCCCTAAACCTAACCCTAACCTTAGCCTTGGCCCATCTATAACCCTAAACCTATCCCTTATAATAACTCTGACACTAACCCTCGCCCGAAACCTAATTCTAATCCTAACCCTGACCCTAACCCTAACCTAACCTTAACCCTAACTTTAAGCCTACCATAAACTTAACCGAAACCTAACCCCTAACCCAACTCTCACCCTAAACCTAGCCCTAACCCTAACCGTAACAGTTACGCAAAACCCTCACCTTAACTGTAAACGTAAATCTAACTCTTACCGTAACCCTAAACTTAACCCTAATTATAACCCTATCCTAAACCTAACTGAAACACTAACCACTAACCCTAACTCTAACCCTAATGCTTAGCCTAAACCTAACCTTAACCACTAACCCTAACTCTAACCCTAACCCGAAAACAAACCCTCACACTTAACCAAAATTTCAACCTAACCATAACCCTAAACCTACCCTAACTTCATTCAAACCCTAACCCTAAGGTAAATTGACACTAAACCTAACCCTAACCCTAAACCTAAATCTAATCCTAACCCTGAATCTAACCTGAACTCTAAACCCAAACCCTAAACCTGACCCTAACATTAATCCAAACACCTACCCCAACCCTAACCCTCATCCTTAACCTAAATTCCACTCTAAACCTAAGCCTAAAGCACTATCACCATACTCTAGCCCTAACTCTAAACCTAACCTAACTCTAACCCTAAACCTTACTGTAACACTGAAAAACATCAGCTTAATATAAACATAACACTAATCCTCACACGAAACCCTAACCTTTTCCCTAACCCTATCCCTCATCCTAACCCTAAACCTGACGTAAACCTAACTCTTACCCGAACCTTAAACTTAACCTTAACCTTAACTCTACCCTAACCTTAACCGTAAACCTAACAATAACTCTAAACCTGACTTTAACCCTAAACCTAAACCCTAGCACTAACTCTAAACCTAACCCTAACCTAGCCTTACACTTTACCGTAAACCTAGTCTTAACCCTAACCTGACCGCTACCTTAACCCTAACCTAAACCTAACCCTAACACTAACCTTAACCCTAAATCTAACATTAACCCTGAACCCCACTCTTAACTGAATCTTCACCATGACCCTAACTCTAACCCTAACCATAACAATTACCCTAAACCCTCACCTTAACTGTAAACCTAAACCTAACCCTCACCATATCCCCAACCCTCACCCTAACCCCTAACTATATTCCTAACCCTAAACCTAATGCTATTCCTAACCCTAACTGTAACCCTAACACAAACAGTAACCCTAATCTAACACTAACCCTAACATTAACCCTAAACTTAAACCTACCCTAACCATAAACCTAAAACTAGCACCCTAAACCTAACGTCTAACACTAACCCTAAACCTAACCCTAACCCTAACTCTCACCCTTAACCTAAACTTCACACTAACCCTAAACCTAAAACTAACCCTAACACTAAACCTAACCCCTAACCCTAAACTGGACCCTAAATCTAACCATAACACTAACCTGAACACAAACCCAAACTCTAGCCCTAACCCTAAAAGTAACCCTCAGCCTATGCTAAACTTCAACCAAATCCTAACCCTAACCATAACCGTAAACGTAAACCTAGCCCAAACCCTAACCTTAAACCTAACTCTAACCATAAAGCTAGTCCATCTGTAACCCTAAACCTAAGCCTTACAATAGCTCTGAACCTAACCCTAATCCTAAGCCCAACAATAGACCTAATCCTAAACCTAACCCGAACTCTAAACTTGACCCTAAATAGAACACTAACTCTAACCCTAAACCAGGACTTAAACCTAAAACTTACCCTGCACCTAACCCTAAACCTAACCCTAACTCTAACTCTAACCCTAATCCTAACACTTGCCCTAAAACCTTACCTTAACTGCAATACTAACTGTAACCCTCACCTAACCCCTAACCGTACCCCCAAAAGCTAACCCTAATGCTATCCCTAACCCTAACCCTAACACTCACCTGAAAACCTAAGCCCTAACGATAACCCTAACCCTAACCCAAAACCTAACCCCTAGCACCAAAGCCTAACCCTAACTCTAACACTAACCCTAAACCTAATCATAAAACTAACCCTAACCCTAAACCAAACCTAACCATGACCAGAACCACAATGCCTAACCGGAACCCTCACCCAAGCCCTAACCCAAAACTACTCCTCTAACCCCTAACACCTTACCATAACCATAATCCTAACCCTACCCAACCCTAATGCTAAACCTAATCCTCACACCAACCACAATGCCTAACACAAACCGTAAACCTAACCCTAACCGTAACACTGAACTTAACCCTAACCTAAAATCTACCCCTAACCCTAAAAGTAAACAGAACCCATAAACTTATTCCTAACCCTAAACATAACCTTAACACTAACCTGAAAACTCAAGCAAACCTTAGCCATAACCCTAACCCTCACCCTATCTTAAACTTCACCCTATCCCTAATCTAAAGCACACCCTAACTTTAACCCTGACCCTAACCTTAACCTTGACCCACCTGTAACCCCAAACCTAACCCTTACAATAACTCTGACCCTAACCCTCACCCTAAACCTAATCCTAATCCTAACCCTGACCCTAACCCTAACCAAACCTTAACCGTAACTTTACCCTACCATAAACTTAAACCTAACCCTAACCGGTAACCCGAAATCTAAACCTAACCCTAGCCCTAACCCTAAACCTAACCCTAACCCTAAATGTAACACTTACCCAAAACCCTCACCTTAACTGTAAACATAAATCTAACTCTTAACCTAACCCTAAATATAACCCTACCCTAAACCTAACCGAAACACTAACACCTAACTCGGAATCAAATCCTGATCTTTAGCCTAAACCTAACCTTAACCCTAAGCCTAACCCTAACCACTAACCCTAATTCTAATCCGAACCCTAAGCCTGATCCTAAACCGAACCCTAACCCTTACCCTAAACCTGACCCTAACATTAACCGAAACACCTAACCCTAACCCAAACCCTAAACCTAACCCTAACCTTAACCCAAACACCTAACCCTAACGCTAACCCTAACCCTCATCCTTAACATAAATTTCAAGATAAACCTAAGCCTAACCTTAACCCTAAAACTAAACCTAACCCTAAACTATCCCCTAAATATAGCCCTAAACCTAAACCTCATCCTAACCCTAACTACAACCCTGACCTAACCGTAACACTGTAAAACATCAGCTTAAGTGTAAACCTAACACTAACCCTCCCACGAACACCTAACCCTTTCCCTAACCCTAACCCTATCCCTAATCCTAACCTTAACCCTGACCTAAACCTAACACTTACCCTAACGCTAAGCTTAACCTTAACTCCACCCTAAAACTAACAAAAACTCTGAACCTGACCCTACCTCTTACCCTAAACCCTAGTACTAGCTCTAACTCTAAACCTAACCCTAACCTAGCCCTACCCTTTACCGTAAACCTAGCCTTAACCCTAACCTTACCCCTACCCTAACCCTAACCCTAACCCTAACACTAAACTTAACCCTAACTGTAATCTTAACCCTAACCCTTACCCTGACCCTGACTATTAACTGAAACTTCACCCTAAACCTAACCCAAACCCTAACTCGAACCCTAACTATAACACTTACCCTAAACCCTCACCTTAACTGTAAACCTAACCCTAACCCACACCCGAACCACAACCCTCACCCTAACCCCTAACCGTATCCCCAACCCTAAACCTAATGCTATCCCTAACCCTATCCCTAACCGAAACACGAACATTAAACCTAATCTAACCCTAACTCTAACATTAACCCAACTCTAACCATAAACCTAACGTTAGCATCCTAAATCTAACCTCTAACACTAACTATAATCCTAACCCTAATTCTAACTCTTATCCTAACCCTCACCTTAACCTAAACTTCACACTAACCCTAAACCAAAACATAACCCTAACCCTAAACATAACCCCTACCCCTAACCTGAACCCTAGCCTTAAAGCTAACCTGAACACAAACCCAAACTCTAGCCCTAACCATAAAAATAACCCTCACCCTATCCTAAACTTCATCCAAACTCTAACACTACCTTAAACCTAAACCTAACCCAAACCCTAACCTTAAACCTACCTCTAACCATAGCGCTAGTCCATCTGTAACCCTAAACCTAACCCTTACAATAGCCCTGAAATTAACCCTAAACCTAATCCTAGCCCTAGGCCTAATTCTAACGTAACCCTAACTGCACCCTTGACCCTAGAGAGAACACTAACTCTAACCCTAAACCTGGACCTAAACCTAAATCTTCCCCTACACCTAACCCTAAACCTAAAAATAACTCCAACTCTAACCCTAATCATAACACTTATCCTAAACCCACACTTTAACTGTAAAACTAACCGTAACCCTCACCCTAACCCCTCACCGTATCCCCCAAACCTAACCCTAATGCAATCCCTAACCTTAACCCTAAAACTAACCTGAAACCCCTGAGCCCTAACGATAACCCTAACTCTAACACAAACCCTAACCCCTAACACCAAAACCTAATCCAAACCTTAACCCTAACTCTCACCCTAACTCTAACACTAACCCGAAACCTAATCATAAACCTAAACCAAACCCAACCATGACCAGAACCACAATTCCTAACCGGAACCCTCACCCAAACCCTAACCCTAAACTACACCTCTAACCACTAACACCTTACCATAAACCTAATCCTAACCTTTATCCTAACCCTCACCCTTAACGTAAACTTCACACTAACCCTAAACCAAAGCGTAACCCAAACCCTAAACATAAGCCCTAACCCAAAACCGAACCCTAAACCTAACCTTAACACTAAGCTGAACACAAAACCAAACTTTAGCCCAAACCATAAAAATAACCCTCACCCTATCCTAAACTTCATCCAAACCCTAACCCTAAACCTAAACCTAACCCAAACCCTATCCTTGAACATAACTCTAACCATAATGCTAGTCCAAATGTAACCCTAAACCTAACCCTTACAATAGCCCTGAACCTAACCCTAAACCTAATCCTAACCCTAGACCTAAACCTAACCCTAACCCTAAATCTAACCTTGACCCTAAATTGAACACTGACTCTAACACTAAACCGGCACCTAAACCTAAATATTGCCCTACACCTAACCATAACCCTAACTCTAACCCTAATGATCACACTTAACCTAAACCCTCACCTAAACTGTAAAAGTAACCGTAACCCTCACCCTAACCCCTAACCGTATCCCCAACCCTAACCCTAATGCTATCCGTAACCCTAACCCTAACACTAACCTGAACCCCTGAGCCCTAACAATAACCCTAACCCTAACCCAAACCCTAACCCCTAACACCAAAGCCTAACCCAAACCTTAACTCTAACTCGAACACTAACCTGAAACCTAATCATAAACCTAACCGTAACCCTAAACCAAACCTAACCATGGTCAGAACCACAATGCTTTACCAGAACCCTCACCCACCCCTAACCCTAAACTACACTTCTAACCCCTAACACCTTACCATAACCATAATCCTAAGCATACACAACCCTAACCCTAAACCTAAACCTCACCTCAACCACAATGCCTAACACAAAGCATAACCTTAGCTGTTTACACTAAACTTAACCCTAACCTAAAATCTAACCCTAACCCTAAAACTAAACACAACCCATAAACTTAACCCTAACCCTAAACATAACCTTAACACTAACCCGAAAACTAGCCCAAACCTTAGCCATAATCCTAACCCTCACCCTATCTTAAACTTCATCCTATCCCTAACCTAAAGCTAACCCTAACTTTAACCCTAAACCTAACCCTAACCTTAAAGATGGCCCACTTGTAACCCTAAACCTAACCCTTACAATATCTCTGACCCTAACCCTCACCCTAAACCTAATCCTAACCCTGACCCTAACCCTAACCTAACCTTAACCTAACATTAAGGCTACCATAAACTTACACCTAACCCTAACCTCTAACCCTAACTCTAACTGTAACCCTAGCCCTAACCCTAACAGTAACACCCAAAACACTCAACTGTAAATGGAACTCTAACTCTTACCCTAACACTATACTTAACCCTAAACAGAACCCTACCCTAAAACTTACCGAGACAATAACCGCTAACCCTAACTCTAAACCTAATCATTAGCCTATACCTAAACTTAACCTTAAACCTAAACCTAAACACTCACCCGAACTCTAACCCTAACCCTAAACCTAAAACACACCCTCACCCTTCACCAAAATATCACCCTAACCATAACGCTAAACCTACCTTAAATTCATTCAAACCCTAACCAAAACTAAAACTAACCCTAACGCTAACACTAACCCCAAACCTAAAACTAAACATAACCTAACCCTAACCCCTAACCCTAAACCTCATAATTAAAATAAACTTCACACTAAGCCTAACCCTAAAACTAAAAAACAACCTAAACATGACACTAAATCTCCACCTAACCCTGACCCTAACCCTAACCCTAACCCTAACCCTAACCCTAATCCTAAGCATAAACCTAACCCTAACCCTAACTCTAACCCTAACCCTAACTGTAACACCCTAAAACATCAGCTTAACTGTAAACCTGACACTAACCCTCACACGAATCCCTAACCCATCCCCCAATCCTAACCCTATCCCTAATCCTAGCCCTAACCCTGAACTAAACCTAACCCTTACCCTAACCCTAAAATTAACCCTAACATTAACTCTACCCTAACCCTAAACTTAAGCCTAACAATAACTCTAAACGTAACCGTAACCCTAACCCAGCACTACCCTTTACCGTAAACCTAGCCTTCACAGTAACCTTACCCCTACCGTAACCCTAACCCTAAACCTAACCCTGACACTAACCTTAACCCTAACTCTAACCTTAACCCTAACACTCACTATTAACTGAAACTTCACCCTAACCCTAACCCTAACTCTAACTCTAACCCTAACCATAACAATTAACCTAAACCCTCTCCTTAACGGTAAACCTAACACTAACACACACCCTAACCCTTAACCGTGTCCCCAACCCTAAACCTAATGCTATCCCGAAACTTATCCCTAACCCTAACTCTAACACGAAGAGTAACCCTAATCTAATCCTAACCCTAACATTAACCTTAAACTTAAGACTAGCCTAACCATGAACCTAAACCTAACACCCTAAACCTAATGTCTAACATTATAATTCTAACCCTAATCCTAACCCTTATCCTAACCCTCCCACTTAACCTGAACTTCACACTAATACTAACGCTGTTCGTAAATCTAACCCTAAACATAACCCCTAACCCTAATCCAAACCCTAAACCTGACCTTAAAAGTAACGTGAGCACGAACCCAAACTCCAGCCCTAACCATAAAAATAACCCTCACCCTAGCCTAAACATCATCCAAACCCTAACCCTAACCTTAGCCCTAACCTAAACCTAAGCAAAACCCTTACCTTAAACCTAACTCTAACCATAACACTAGTCCATCTGAAACCCTAAACCTAACCCTTACGATAGCCCTGAACCTAACCCTAACCCTAAACATAATCCTAATCCTAAACCGAACCCTAACTCTAAACTTGACCCTAAATAGAACACTAGCTCTGACCCTAAGTACAACACTATCTCTAACCCTAAACTTGGATGTAAACCTAAATATTACCCTACACCTAACCCTATCCCTAAACCTAACCCTAACTCGAACTCTAACCCTAATCATAACACTTACCCTAAACCCTCACCTTAACTGTAAAACTAACCGTAACCTTCACTCTAACCCCTAACCGTAGCCCACAACCCTAACCCTAATGCTAACCCTAGCCCTAACCACAACACTAACCTGAAACCCCTAAGCCATAAAGATAACACTAACCCTAATGCAAACCCTAACCCATAACACCAAAACCTTACCTAAACCTTAACACTATCCCTCACCCTAACTCTAACACTAACCCGAAACCTAATCATAAACCTAACCCTAACACTGAACCAAACTTAACCATGACCAGAACCACAATGCCTAACCGAAACCCTCACCCAAACCCTAACCCTAAACTACACCTCTAAACCCTAACACTTTCCATAACCATAATCCTAACTCTACCCAACCCTAACCATAAACCTAACACTCACCCCAACCACAATGCCTAACACAAATCGTAACCCTAACTGTTACACTTAACCCTAACCTAAAATCTAACCCTAACCCTAAAACTAAACAGAACCCATAAACTTAACCCTAACCCTAAACATAAACTTAACACTAACCTGAAAACGAACCCAAACCTTAGCCATAACCCTAACCCTCACCCTACTTTACTTCACCCTATCCCTAACCTAAAGCTAACCCTAACTTTAACCCTAATCCTACCCCTAAACCTAACCCTAACCTTAACCTTGGCCCATCTGTAACCCTCAACCTAACCCTTAAAATAACTCTGACACTAACCCTCGCCCGAAACCTAATTCTATTCCTAACCCTGAGCCTAACCCTAACCTAACCTTAACCCTAACTTTGAGCCTACCATAAACTTAACCTAAACCTAACCCCTAACCCAACTCTAACCCTAAACCTAGCCCTAACCCTAACAGTAACAGTTACGCAAAACCCTCACCTTAACTGTAAACGTAAATCTAACACTTACCGTAACCCTAAACTTAACCCTAATTATAACCCTATCCTAAACCTAACTGAAACACTAATCACTAACCCTAACTCTAACCCTAATGCTTAGCCTAAACCTAACCTTAACCCTAAACCTAACCTTAACCACTAACCCTAACTCTAACCCTAACCCGAAACCAAACCCTCACACTTAACCAAACTTTCAACCTAACCATAACCCTAAACCTACCCTAACTTCATTCAAACCCTATCCCGAAGCTAAACTGACACTAAACCTAACCCTAACCCTAAACCTAAATCTAACCCTAACCCTGAATCTGACCTGAACTCTAAACCAAAACCCTAAACCTGACCCTAACATTAATCCAAACACCTACCCCAACCCTAACCCTCATCCTTAACCTAAATTCCACCCTAAACCTAAGCCTAAAGCACTATCACCATACTCTAGCCCTAACTCTAAACCTAACCTAACTCTAACCCTAAACTTTACTGTAACACCCAAAAACATCAGCTTAATGTAAACGTAACACTAATCCTCACACGAAACCTTAACCATTTCCCTAACCCTAACCCTATCCCTCATCCTAACCCTAAACCTGACGTAAACCTAACTCTTACCCTAACCTTAAACTTAACCTTAACCTTAACTCTACCCTAACCTTAACCGTAAACCTAACAATAACTCTAAACCTGACCTTAACCCTAACCCTAAACCCTAGCACTAACTCTAAACCTAACTCTAACCTAGCCTTACACTTTACCGTAAACCTAGTCTTAACCCTAACCTGACCGCTACCTTAACCCTAACCTAAACCTAACCCTAACACTAACCTTAACCCTAAATCTAACATTAACCCTGAACCCCACAATTACCTGAAACTTCACCATGACCCTAACTCTAACCCTAACCATAACAATTACCCTAAACCCTCACCTTAACTGTAAACCTAAACCTAACCCTCACCATATCCCCAACCCTCACCCTAACCCCTAACTATATTCCTAACCCTAAACCTAATGCTATCCCTAACCCTAACTGTAACCCTAACATGAACTGTAACCCTAATCTAACACTAACCCTAACATTAACCCTAAACTTAAACCCACCCTAACCATAAACCTAAAACTAGCACCCTAAACCTAACGTCTAACACTAACCCTAATCCTAACCCTAACCCTAACTCTCACCCTTAACCTAAACTTCACACTAACCCTAAACCCAAAAGTAACCCTAACACTAAACCTAACCCCTAACCCTAAACTGGACCCTAAATCTAACCATAACACTAACCTGAACACAAACCCAAACTCTAGCCCTAACCCTAAAAGTAACCCTCAGCCTATGCTAAACTTCAACCAAATCCTAACCCTAACCATAACCGTAAACGTAAACCTAGCCCAAACCCTAACCTTAAACCTAACTTTAACCGTAAAGCTAGTCCATCTGTAACCCTAAACCTAAGCCTTACAATAGCTCTGAACCTAACTCTAATCCTAAACCCAACAATAGACCTAATCCTAAACCTAACCCGAACTCTAAACTTGACCCTAAATAGAACACTAACTCTAACCCTAAACCAGGACTTAAACCTAAAACTTACCCTGCACCTAACCCTAAACCTAACCCTAACTCTAACTCTAACCCTAATCCTAACACTTGCCCTAAAACCTAACCTTAACTGCAATACTAACTGTAACCCTCACCTAACCCCTAACCGTACCCCCAAAAGCTAACTCTAATGCTATCCCTAACCCTAACCCTAACACTCACCTGAAAACCTAAGCCCTAACGATAACCCTAACCCTAACCCAAAACCTAACCCCTACCACCAAAGCCTAAACCTAACTCTAACACTAACCCTAAACCTAATCATAAAACTAACCCTAACCCTAAACCAAACCTAACCATGACCAGAACCACAATGCCTAACCGGAACCCTCACCCAAGCCCTAACCCAAAACTACTCCTCTAATCCCTAACACCTTACCATAACCGTAATCCTAACCCTACCCAACCCTAATCCTAAACCTAATCCTCACACCAACCACAATGCCTAACACAAACCGTAAACCTAACCCTAACCGTAACACTGAACTTAACCCTAACCTAAAATCTACCCCTAACCCTAAAAGTAAACAGAACCCATAAACTTATTCCTAACCCTAAACATAACCTTAACACTAACCTGAAAACTCAAGCAAACCTTAGCCATAACCCTAACCCTCACCCTATCTTAAACTTCACCCTATCCCCAATCTAAAGCACACCCTAACTTTAACCCTGACCCTAACCTTAACCTTGACCCACCTGTAACCCCAAACCTAACCCTTACAATAACTCTGACCCTAACCCTCACCCTAAACCTAATCCTAACCCTGACCCTAACCCTAACCAAACCTTAACCGTAACTTTACCCTACCATAAACTTAAACCTAACCCTAACCTGTAACCTGAAATCTAAACCTAACCCTAGCCCTAGCCCTAAACCTAACCCTAACCCTAAATGTAACACTTATCCAAAACCCTCACCTTAACTGTAAACATAAATCTAACTCTTAACCTAACCCTAAATATAACCCTACCCTAAACCTAACCGAAACACTAACACCTAACTCGAAATCAAATCCTGATCTTTAGCCTAAACCTAACCTTAACCCTAAGCCTAACCCTAACCACTAACCCTAATTCTAATCCGAACCCTAAGCCTGATCCTAAACCGAACCCTAACCCTTACCCTAAACCTGACCCTAACATTAACCGAAACACCTAACCCTAACCCAAACCCTAAACCTAACCCTAACCTTAACCCAAACACCTAACCCTAATGCTAACCCTAACCCTCATCCTTAACATAAATTTCAAGATAAACCTAAGCCTAACCTTAACCCTAAAACTAAACCTAACCCTAAACTATCCCCTAAATATAGCGCTAAACCTAAACCTCATCCTAACCCTAACTACAACCCTGACCTAACCGTAACACTGTAAAACATCAGCTTAAGTGTAAACCTAACACTACCCCTCCCACGAACACCTAACCCTTTCCCTAACCCTAACCCTAATCCTAACCTTAACCCTGACCTAAACCGAACACTTACCCTAACGCTAAGCTTAACCTTAACTCCACCCTAAAACTAACAAAAACTCTGAACCTGACCCTACCTCTTACCCTAAACCCTAGTACTAGCTCTAACTCTAAACCTAACCCTAACCTAGCCCTACCCTTTACCGTAAACCTAGCCTTAACCCTAACCTTACCCCTACCCTAACCCTAACCCTAACCCTAACACTAAACTTAACCCTAACTGTAATCTTAACCCTAACCCTTACCCTGACCCTGACTATTAACTGAAACTTCACCCTAAACCTAACCCAAACCCTAACTCGAACCCTAACTATAACACTTACCCTAAACCCTCACCTTAACTGTAAACCTAACCCTAACCCACACCCGAACCACAACCCTCACCCTAACCCCTAACCGTATCCCCAACCCTAAACCTAATGCTATCCCTAACCCTATCCCTAACCGAAACACGAACATTAAACCTAATCTAACCCTAACTCTAACATTAACCCAACTCTAACCATAAACCTAACGTTAGCATCCTAAATCTAACCTCTAACACTAACTATAATCCTAACCCTAATTCTAACTCTTATCCTAACCCTCACCTTAACCTAAACTTCACACTAACCCTAAACCAAAACATAACCCTAACCCTAAACATAACCCCTACCCCTAACCTGAACCCTAGCCTTAAAGCTAACCTGAACACAAACCCAAACTCTAGCCCTAACCATAAAAATAACCCTCACCCTATCCTAAACTTCATCCAAACTCTAACACTACCTTAAACCTAAACCTAACCCAAACCCTAACCTTAAACCTACCTCTAACCATAGCGCTAGTCCATCTGTAACCCTAAACCTAACCCTTACAATAGCCCTGAAATTAACCCTAAACCTAATCCTAGCCCTAGGCCTAATTCTAACGTAACCCTAACTGCACCCTTGACCCTAGAGAGAACACTAACTCTAACCCTAAACCTGGACCTAAACCTAAATCTTCCCCTACACCTAACCCTAAACCTAAAAATAACTCCAACTCTAACCCTAATCATAACACTTATCCTAAACCCACACTTTAACTGTAAAACTAACCGTAACCCTCACCCTAACCCCTCACCGTATCCCCCAAACCTAACCCTAATGCAATCCCTAACCTTAACCCTAAAACTAACCTGAAACCCCTGAGCCCTAACGATAACCCTAACTCTAACACAAACCCTAACCCCTAACACCAAAACCTAATCCAAACCTTAACCCTAACTCTCACCCTAACTCTAACACTAACCCGAAACCTAATCATAAACCTAAACCAAACCCAACCATGACCAGAACCACAATTCCTAACCGGAACCCTCACCCAAACCCTAACCCTAAACTACACCTCTAACCACTAACACCTTACCATAAACCTAATCCTAACCTTTATCCTAACCCTCACCCTTAACCTAAACTTCACACTAACCCTAAACCAAAGCGTAACCCAAACCCTAAACATAACCCCTAACCCAAAACCGAACCCTAAACCTAACCTTAACACTAAGCTGAACACAAAACCAAACTTTAGCCCAAACCATAAAAATAACCCTCACCCTATCCTAAACTTCATCCAAACCCTAATCTTAATCTTAACTGTAAACCTAAACCTAACCCAAACCCTAACCTTAAACCTAACTCTAAGTATAATGCTAGTCCACCTGTAACCCTAAACCTAAGCATTTCAATAGCCCTGAACTTAACCCTAAAACTAATCCTAACCCTAGACCAAATCCTAAACCTAACTCTAACCTTGACCCTAAATAGAACACTACCTCTCACCCTGAACCTGAAAGTAAACCTAAATCTTACCCTACATCTAAACCTAACCCTAAACCTAACCGTAACTCTAACTCTAACCCTAATCATAAGACTTGCCCTAAACCCTCACCTTAACTGTAAAACTAACCGTAACCCTCACCAGAACCCCTAAACGTATCCCCCAACACTAACCCTAATGCTAGCCCTAACACTAACCTGAAACCCTAAGCCCTAACGATAACCCTAACCCAAACCAAACCCCTAACACCAAAGCCTAACCCAAACCTTAAACCAAACACTCACCCTAAATCTAACACTAACCCGAAACCTAATCATAAACCTAACCCTAACCCTAAACCAAACCTAACCATGACCAGAACCAAAATGCCTAACCAGAACCCTCACCGAAACCCTAACCATAAACTACACCTCTAACCCCTAACACCTTATCATAACCATAATCCTAAGCCTACTCAACCCTGACGCTAAAACTAACCCTCAACCCAACCACAACGCCTAAAACAAACCGTAACCCTAACCCTAACCGTAACACTAAACTTAACCCTAACCCTAAACGTAACCTTAACAATAACCTGAAAACTTACCCAAACCTTTAGCCATAACCCTCACCCTAACCCACACCCTATCTTAAACTTCACCCTATCCCTAACCTAAAGCTAACCCTAACTTTAACCCTAACACTACCCCTAAACCTAACACTAACCTTAACCTTGGCCCACCAGTCACCCTACACCTAACCCTTACGATAACTCTGACCCTAAACCTCACCCTAAACCTAATCCTAATCCTAACCCTACCCTAACTCTAACCTAACCTTAACCTTAACTTTAACCCTACCATAAAATTAAACCTAACCCTAAACCCTAATCCTACCTCTAACCCTAACCCTAACCGTAACACATACCCAAAACCTTCACCTTAACTGTAAACGTAACTCTAATTCTTACCCTAACCCTAAATAAAACCCTACCCTAAACCTAACCAAAACACCCCTAACCCTAACTCTAACCCTAATCCTTAGCCCAGACCTAACCATAACCCTAAACCTACCCTAACTTTATTCAAACCCTAACCTTAAACAAAACTAAAACAAACCCTAAACCTATCCCTAACCCTACCCCTGACACTAATCTGAACAATAACCCCTAGCCCTAACCCTAACCCGCACGCTTAACATCAACTTCACCCTAACCCTATCCTAAAACTAAACATAACACTAAATCTCCCCCAACCATGAACCTAACCCAATCCTAAGCATAAAACTAACCCTAAACTTAACCCTAACCCTGACCCTGACCCTAACTCTAACCTTAATCCTAACCATAAAAATTACCCTACACACTCAGCTTAAATGGAAACCTACCACTAACCCACACCCTAACATCTAAACCTAAACCCAACCCTTAACCTAACCCTATCTATAACCTTATCCTAGCCCTACACCTAAACATGACTTAATCCTAACACTTACCCTAAACCTGACCCTAAACCTAACCTTAACCTTCAACCTAATCCTAACCTGAACCCTAACCCCTACCCCAAACCCTAAGCTCAACCCTCACCCTTAAATTAAACTTCACCCTATCCCGAACTCTAACTTTAAACCAAAACCTAATCCTAACTCTAAACCTAACCCTAAACCTGACTCTAACATTAACCCAAACACCTAACCCTAACAGTAAGCCTAACCCTAACCCTAACCCTAACCTGACCCTAACCTTAACCCAAATACCTAACCCAAACACCTAACCCTAACACTAAACCTGACCCTAACCCTCATCCTTAACCTAAACTGCACCCTAACCCTGACCCTGAAACTAAACATAACACTAAATCTCCCCCTAACCCTGACCGTAACCCAAATCCTAACCATAAACCTAACCCTAACTCGAACCTTAACCCTAACCCTGACCCTAACTCTAACCCTAATCCAACCCTAAAACTTACCCTACAAACTCAACTTAAATGGAAACCTAGCACTAACCCTCACCCTAACATCTAAACCTAACCCCAACCCTTAACCTGACCCTATCTCTAATCTTAACCATGCCCTAGCCTAACCATGATTTAACCCTAACACTTACCCTAAACCTAACCCTAAACCTAATCTTAAACCTAAACCTAAAACTAACCTTAACCCTAACCCTAACCCCTAACCCTAAGCTCAACCCTCACTCTTAACTTAAATTTCACCCAAACACTAACCCTAAAACGAACCCAACACTAACCCTAAACGCAAACATAAACCTGACCCTAACGTTAACCCAAACACCTAACCCGAACCCTAACGCTAACCCGAACTCTAAACCGAACCCTAAACTGACCCTAACCTTAACCCAAACACCTAACCCTAACACTAACCCTAAACATAACCCTCATCCTTAACCTAAACTTCACCCTAAACCTAAGCCTAAGCCTAACCCTAAAACTAAACCTAACCCTAAACTATCACCTAACTCTAGCCCGAACGCCAAACCTAACAATGACCCTAACCATAACAGCCTAAAACATCAGCTTAACTGTAAACCTAACACTTACCCTCAGACGAACCCCTAACCCTTTCACAAACCCTAACCCTATCCCTAATCCTAAACCTAACGCTGACGTAAACCTAACCCTTCCCCTAAACCTAAATTAAACCTAACCTTAACTCTACCTATACCTAAACCAAACAATAACTCGAATCCTGACCCTAACCCTAACCCTAAACTCAGCACTAAGTATAATTCTAAACCTAACCCTAACCCTAACCCAGCCCAACCCTTTACCGTAAACCTAGTCTTAACCCTAACCTTACCTACCCTAAACCTAACACTAACGCTAACCTTAACCCTAACTCTAACATTAACCCTAACTTTTAGCGTAACCCTCACTATTAACTGAAACTTCACCCGAACCCTAACCCTAACTCTAACCATAACCATAACACTTACCCTGAACACTCACCTTAACTGTAAAACTAACCATAGCCCTCAACCTAACCCCTAACTGTATCCCGAACCCTAACCCTAAAGCTATCCCTAAGCCTAACCCTAACACTCACCTGAACCTTTAAGCCCTAAGGATAACCCGAACCTGAAATCAAACCCTAATGCATAACACCAAAGCATAACCCAAACCTTAACCCTAACTCTCACCCTAACTCTAACACTAACCCGAAACCTAATCATAAATCTAACCCTAACCCTAAACCAAACCTAACCATGACCAGAACCACAATGCCTAACCAAAACCCTCACCCAAACCCTAACCCTAAACTACACCTCTAACTCCTAACACATTACCATAACCATAATCCTAACCCTAACCAAACCTAACCCTAAACCTAACCCTCATCCCAACCACAACTCCTGACACAAACCATAACCCTAACCCTAACAGTAACACTGTAAATAACCCTAACCTAAAATCTAAACCTGACCCTAAAACTAAACAGAACCCGTAAACTTAACCCTAACCCTAAACATAACCTTAACAATAACCTGAAAACTAACGCAAACCTTAGCCATAACCCTAAACCTAACCCGCACCCTATCTTAAACTTCACCCTATCTCTATCCTAAAGCTAACCCTAACTTTAACCCTAAACCTAACCCTAACCTTAACCTTGGCCAACCTGTAACCCTCATCCAAACCCTTACAATAACTCTGACCCTATCCTTCGCCCTAAACCTAATGCTAATCCTAACCCTAACCTAACCTTAACCCTACCATAATCTTAAACCAAACCCTAACTCCTAACCCTAACTCTAACCCTAACCCTAGCACTAAGCCTAACCCTAACACTAACACTTACCCAAAACCCTCATCTTAACTGTAAACGTAACTCTAACTCTTACCCTAACCCTAAACTTAACCCTAAATATAACTCTACCGTAAACCAAACTGAAACACTAACCCCTAACCCTAACTCTAACCCTAATCCTTAGCCTAAGCCTACCCTTAAACGTAAACCTAACCCTAACCCTAAACCGAACCCTCACTCTTAAACAAAATTCACCCTAACCATGACCCTAAACCTCCCCTAACTTCATTCAAAACCTAACCTTAACCAAAAATAAAACTAAACTTAAACCTAACCCTAAATGTAAACCTAACCCTAACCCGGACCATAACCTGAACCCTAACCCCTAACCGTAACCCTCACGCTTAACATAAACTTCACCCTAACTCTAACCCTAAAACTAAATATAACACTAAATCTCCGCCTAACCCTGACCCTAACCCTAATCCTAACCATAAACCTAACCCAAACCTGAACCTAACTCTAACCCTAACCCTAATCCTAACCCTAATCCTAACCCTAAAACTTACCCTACACACTCAGCTTAAATGGAAACCTAGAACTAACCCTCACCCTAACATCTAAACCTAACCCCAACCCTTAACCTAACCCTATCTCTAACCTTAACCTAGCCCTAAACCTAACAATGACTTAACCCTAACAGGTACTCTAAACCTAAGCATAAACCTAAACTTAACCCTAAACCTAATCCTAACCTTAACCCTAACCCTAACACCTAACGCTAACCTGAGCTCAACACTCGCCCTTAACTTTAAATGCACCCTAACACTAACCCTAAACTGAACCCTAACCCTAACCCTAAACCTAAGCCTAAACCTGACCCTAGCATTAACCCAAACATGTAAACCTGACCCTAATACTAACCCTAAATCTAACCCTAACCTTAACGCAAACACGTAACGCTAACACTAGTCCTAACCCTCATCCTTAACGTATGCTTCACCCTAAACGTAAGCCTAAGCCTAACCTGAAACTAAACCTAACCCTAAACTATCCCCTCAGTCTAGCCCTAACCCTAAACCTAACCCTAACCCTAACTCTAACCATACCCCTAACCATAACACTCTAAAACATCAGCTAAACTGTAAACCTAACACTAACCATCACATGAATCGCTAACCCTTTCCCTAAACCTACCCCTATCCCTAATCCTAACCTTAACCTTGACCTAATCCTAACCCTTACCCTAACCCTAAACTTAACACTAACCTTAACTCGAACTTAACCCTAACCCTAACAATAACTCTAAACCTGACCCTAACCCTAAGCCTAAACTCTAGCACTAACTCTAACTCTAAACCTAACCCTAACCCTAACCTAGCCCTACCCTTTACCGTAAACCTAGCCTAAACCTTACCCCTACCTTAAACCTAACCCTGACACTAACCTTAAGCATAACTCTAACCTTAACCCTAACCCTGACTATTAACTGAAACTTCACCCTAACCATAAGCCTAACTCTAACTCTAACCCTAACCATAACAATTACCCTAAACCTTCATCTTAAATGTAAACCTAAACCTAACCCTTAACCGTATCCCCAACCCTAAACCTAATGCTATCTATCCCTCACATTATCCCTAACCCTAACCCGAAGACGAACAGTAACCCTAATCTAACGCTAACCCTAACATTAACCCTAAACTTAACCCTTCCCTAACCATAAACCTAACCCTAACACCCTAAACCTAAACTCTAACACTAACTAGAATCCAAACCCTAATGCAAACCCTTATCCTAACCCTCACCCTTAACCTAAACTTCACACTAACCCTAAACCTAAACCTAATCTGAACATAACCACTAACCCTAACCTGAACCCTAAACCTAACCTTAGCACTAACATGAACACAAACCCAAAGTCTAGCCCTAACCCTAAAAATAACCCTCACCCTATCCTAAACTTCATCCAAACCCTAACGCTAACCTTAGTCCTAAACCTAAACCTAAACCTAACCCAACCCCTAACATTAAATCTAACTCTAACCATAATGCTAGTCCACCTGTAACCCTAAACCTAACCCTTAAAATACCCCTCAACCTAATCCTAAACCTAATCCTAACCCTAGACCTAATCCTAACCCTAACCCGAACTCTAACCTTGACCCTAAATAGAACACTAAATCTACCCCTAAACCTGAAACTAAAGCTAAATCTTACCCTACACCTAACCCTAAAAGTAAACCTACTCCTAACTCTATGTCTAACGATAATCGGGACACTTATCCTAAACCCTCGCCTTAAATGTAAAACTAACCGTAACACTCACTCTAACCCCTAACGGTATCCCACAACCCTTACCCTAATGCTATCCCTAACCCTAACACTAACCGGAACACCTAAGCCCTAATGATAACCCTAACCCGAACCCCAAACCTAACCCATAACACCAAAACCTAACCCTAACCTTAAAGGTAGCTCTCACCCTAACTCTAACCCTAACACTAACCTGAAACCTAATCATCAACCTAACCCTAACCCTAAACCAATCCTAACCATGACCAGAACCACAATGCCTAACGGGAACCCTCACCCAAACCCTAACCCTAAACTACACCTCTAACACCTAACACCTTACCGTAACCATAATCCTAACCCTACCCAACCCTAACCCTAAACCTAAACCTCACCCCAACCACAACGCCTAACACAAAACGTAACCCTAACCCTAACTGTAACACTAAACTTAACCCTAACCTTAAACATAACCCTAACCCTAAAACTAAACAGAACCCGTAAACTTAACCCTAACACGAAACACAACCTTAACACGAACCTGAAAACTAACCCAAACCTTAGCCATAACCCTAACCCTAACCCTCACCCTAACTTAAACTTCACCCTATCCCTAACCTAAAGCTCACCCTAATTCTAATTATGTTTAGTTTTAGGGCTAGGGTTAGGGTGAAGTTTATGTTAACCTAATTCTAAACCTATCCCTACCCCTAAACCTAACCCTAACCTTAACCTTGGCCCACCTGTAACCCTAAAACTAACCCTTACAATAACTCGGACCCTAACCCTCACCCTAAACCTAATCCTAACCCTGACCATAACCCTAACCTAACCTTAACCCTAACTTTAACCCTACGATAAACTCAAACCTAACCCTAACCCCGAACAATAACTCTAACCAAAATTTCACCCTACCCATAACCCTAAACCTACCCTAACTTCATTCAAATCCTAACCCTAACCAAAACTAAAGCTAACCCTAAACCTAACGCAAACCCTAACCCTGACCCTAACCTGAACCCTTACCCCTAACCCTAACCCTAACCCTCACGCTTGACATAAACTTCACCCTAACCCTAGCCCTAAAACTAAACATAATACTAAATCTCCCCAACCCTGACCCTAACCCTAATCCTAACCATATACCTAACCCTAACCTTAAACATAATCCTAACCCTGACCCTAAATCTATCTCTAACCCTAATCCTAACCCTAAAACTTACCCTACACACTCAGCTTAAATGGAAACCTAGCACTAACCCTCACACTAACATCTAAACCTAAACCCTACCCTTAACCTAATCTTATCTCTAACCTTTACCTAGCCCTAAACCTAACCATGACTTAACCGTAACACTTACCCTAACCCTAAAACTAATCTTAACCCTAATCCTAATCCTAACCTTAACCCTAACCCTAACCCTAACACTAACCCTAAGCTCAACCCTCACCCTTAACTTAAACTTCACCCTGACCCTAACCTTAAACTAAACCCTAACCCTAAAGCTAACCCTAACATTAACCCAAACACCAAAACCTAACCCTGACACTAACACTAACCCTAAACCTAACCCTAACCTGATCCTAACCTTAACCCAAACACCTAACTCTAATATTTACCCTAACGCTAATCTTAACTTAACTTTCACCCTATACATAAGCATAACCCTAAAATTAAACCTAACCCTAAACTATCCCCTCAGTCTAGCCCTAACCCTAACTCTAACTCTAACCCTGACCCTAACTGTAACACTGTAAAACATCAGCTTAACTGCAAATCTAACACTAACCCTCACACGAACCCTAACCCTATCCCTAAACCTAACCCTATCCCTAACCCTAACCCTAACCCTGACCTAAACATAACCCTTACCCTAACCCTAAACTTAACCCTAACCTTAACTCTACCCTAACCCTAACACTAACAATAACTCTAAACCTGACCCGAACCCTACCCCTAAACCCTAGCACTAACTCTAACTCTACACCTAATCCTAACCCTAACCTAGATGTACACTTGACCGTAAACCTAGCCTTAACCCTAACCCTAAACCTAACCCTAACACTAATCTTAATCCTAACTCTAACCTTAACCCTAACCCTTACCCTAACCCTCACTAATTTAACTGAAAATTCACCCTAACCCTAACCCTAACTCTAACTCTAACCCTAACCATAACACTTACCCTAAACCCTCACCTTAACTGTAAACCTAACACTAAACCTCACCCGAACCCCTAACCGAATCCCCAACCCTAAACCTGCCGCTATCCCTAAATTTATCCCTAACCCTAACCCAAACACGAACAGTAACACTAATCTAATACTAACCCTTACATTAACCCTAAACTTAACCCTACCCTAACCATAAACCTAACCCTAACACCCTAAACGTAAACTCTAACACTAAGTATAATCCTCACCGTAATCCTAACCCTTACCTTGACCCTCACTATGAACCTAAACATCACTCTAACCCTGAACCTAAACCTAACACTAACCCTAAACGTAACTCCTAACACTAATCCGAACCCTAAAACTAACCTTAACACTAACCTGAACACAAAATCAAACTTCAGCCCTAATCATAAGAATAACCCTCACCCCGTCCTAAGGTTCATCCAACACTAACCCTAACCTTCACCCTAAACCTAAACCTAACCCAAACCCTAACCTTAAACCAAACTCTAACCATAACACTACTCCACCTGTAACCCTAAAACTAAGCCTTACATTAGCCCTGAACCTAACCCTAGACCTAACCCTAATCCTAACCCTAACCCTAACTCTAAGCTTGATCCTAAATAGAACACTAACTCTAATTCTAAACCTGAACCTAAACCGAAATCTTACCCTACACCTAACCCTAACCCTGAACCTAACCCTAACTCTAACCCTAAATATAACACTTACCCTAAACCCTCACCTTAACTGTAAAACTAACCGCAACCCTCACCCTAACCCCTAACCGTATTCCCCAACCCTAACCCTAATGCTATTCCTAACCCTAACACTAACCTGAACCCCTAAGCCCTAACGATAACCCTAACCCCTAACCCAAACCCTAACCCCTAACACCAAAGCCTAACCCAAACCTTAACCCTAAGTCTCACCCTAACTCTAACTCTAACATTAACCCGAAACCTAATAATAAACCTAACCCTAACCCTAAACCAAACCTAACCATGACCAGAACCACAATGACTAACCGGAACCCTCACCCAAACCCTAACCCTAAACTAAAACTCTAACCCTTAACACCTTACCATAACCATAATCCTAACCCTACCCAACCCGAACCCTAAACCTAACCCTCACCCAAACGACAAAGCCTAACACAAACCGTGACCCTAATCCTAACCATAACACTAAACTTAACCCTAACCTAAAATTTAACCCTAACCCTAAAACTAAAAAGAACCCATAAACTTAACCCTAACCCTAAACATAACCTTAACACTAACCTGAAACCAAACTCAAACCTTAGCCATAACCCTAACACTAACCCTCAGCCTATCTTAAACTTCACCCTATCCCTAAGCTAAAGCTCACCCTAACTTTAACCCTAACCCTACCCCTAAATCAAACCCTAAACTTAACCTTGGCCCACCTGTAGTACCCTAAACCTAACCCTTACAATAACTCTGACCCTAACCCTCACCCTTACCCTAACCCTAACCGTAACCCTCACCCTTAACCTAAACTTCACACTAACCCTAAATCTAAACAAAACCCTACCCCCAAACATAACCCCTAACCCTAATCCAAACGCTAAACCTAACCTTAACACTAACCTGAACACGAACCCAAACTCTAGCCCTAACCTTAAAAATAACACTCACCATATCGTAAACTTCATCCAAACCCTAACCCTAAATCTAAACCTAACCCAAACCCTAAACTTAAACTTAACTCTAATCATAACGCTAGTCCACCTGTAACCCTAAACCTAACCCTTACAATAGCCCTGAACCTAACAATAACCCTTACCCAAACCCTAACCCAAATCCTAACCCGAAGCCTAAACCGAAGCCTAACGTGAACCCAAACCCGAACCGTAAACCCAAACCATATCACTAGCCCTAGCCCTAGGCCCTAGCCCAAGTCCTAGCCCTAGCCCTAGCCCTAACCCTAACACTAACTCGAACCCTAAAACCTAACCCTAAACATTAACCCTAACCCTGAACACTAACCCTAACACTAACAGCTAACCCTAAACCCAAACCCTAAAAACTAACCCTAACCCTGAACACTAACCCTAACACTAACTGCTAACCCTAAACCCTAACCCTAACCCTAAACCCTAACACTAACCCTAACACTAACCATAAACCCTAACCCTAAACTCTAACCATCAGCCTAACCCAAAACCCTAACCCTAACCCTAAACTCTAGCCCTAAAACCCTAGCCCTAGACCTAGCCCTAACACCAAGCCCTAGCCCTAGCCCTAACCCTAACCCTAACCTCTAACCTCTAAAACTAACCCTAGCCCTAACCCTAAACCCTAAATCCTAACCCTAAACCCAAACCCTAAACCTAACCCTGACTCTAACCCCTAACCCTGACCCAGACCCTGACCCTAAACCGTGACAATGACCCTAAACCCTGACCATGACCCTAACCCTGACCATGACCCTAACCCTGACCCTAAACTCTGACCCTGACACTAAACACTGACTCTGACCCTGACCCTAAACTCTATCACTAAACACTAAACCCTAACCCCTAGCCCTAACCCCTAGCCCTAACCTTACCCCAACCCTAATCCTAAACCCTAAACCCTAACCATAAAAACAAACCCTAAACCTAACCCTGACCCTAACCCCTAACCCTGACCCTGACCGTAAACCCTGACCATAAACCCTGACCCTGACACTAAAAACTGACCCTGACCCTAAACTCGAACACTAAACCCTAAAACCTAACCTTAACCCCTAAACCCGATCCCGAACCATAACACTAACACTAAACTAAACCCTAAACCCTAACCTGTGTAGGGAGTGAGGAGGTGGGAGGGACTAGGCTGGGCGCTGTGAAGGGAGTCAGGAGGTGGGAGAGACCATGCAGGGCCCTGTATAGAGAGTGAGAGACCAGGCAGGGCACTGTATAGGGAGTAAGATGGTGGGACAAAAGAGACAGAAACCTGTGTAGGGAGTGAAGAGCTGAGAGACCAGACAGAGACCTTTGTAGGTAGTGAGGAGGTGGGTGAGACCAGGCAGGGCCCTGAGTAGGGAGAGAGGAGATGGAAGAGACCAGGCAGGGACAGGTGTAGGAAGTGAGGAGGTGGGAGGGACCAGGAAGGGCCCTGTGTAAGGAGTGAGGATGTGGAAGAGAACAGGCAGAGAACTCTGTAGGGAGTAAGGAGGTGGGACAGACCAGGCAGAGACCTTTACAGGGATGGAGGAGGTGGGAGAGAAAAGGTGGGGCCCTGAGTAGGGAGTGAGGAGCTGGGAGCAACCAGGCACGGCCATGTCTAGGGAGTGAGGAGGTGGGAGAGGTCAGGCAGGGACCTGTGTAGGGAGTTAGGCCTTAGGAGAGACCAGGCAGAGACCTGCATAGGGAGTGAGGAGGTGAGAGAGACCAGGTAGGATGCTGTGTAAAGAGTGAGGATGTAGGAGAGACCAGGCAGGGCCCTGTGTAAGGAGTGATGAGGTGGGAGAGACGAAGCAGGGACCTGTGTAGGGAGTGAGGAAGTGGGAGAGGCCAGGCAGAGACCTGTGTAGGGAGTGAGGAGGTGGGAGAGAATAGGCAGAAACCTGTGTAGGGATTGAGAAGATGGTAGACAGCAGGCAGGGCCCTGTGTAGGGAGTGAAGAGGTGGGAGAACCATTCAGAGACCTGCATAGGGAGTGAGGAGATGGGAGAGACCAGGAAGGGCCCTCTGTAGGGAGTGAGTTGGCCAGAGATCAGGCATGTCCCTGTATGGAGTAAGGATATGGGAGAGACCAGGCAGGGCCCTGTGCAGGGAGTTAGGAGGTGGGAGAGAACAGGCAGAGAAGAGTGTAGGGAGTGAGGAGGTGGGACAGACCAGGCAGGGCTCTGTGCATAGAGAAGATGGGAGACACCAGACAGGGCCCTGTGTAGGGAGTGAAGAAGAGGGAGACCCAGGCAGAGTCCTGCTTAGGGAGTGAGGAGATGGGAGAGACCAGGCAGAGCCAAGTATAGGGAGTGAGGATATGGGAGAGACCAGGCAGGCCCTGTGTAAGGAGTGATGAGGTGGGAGAGACCAAGCAGGACCCTGTGCAGGGTGTGAGGGGGAGGAAGCATCCAGGCAGGGCCCTGTGGAGGGAGTGAGGTGTTGGGAGAGACCACACAGGTCCTGTGTAGGGAGTGAGAATGTGCCAGAGATCAGGCAGGGCCCTGTGTAGAGAGTGCGGAGGTGGGAGAGAACAGACAGAGACATATGTAGGGAGTAAGCAGAAGGGAGACACCAGGCAGGGCCCTCTGTAGGGAGTGAGGAGGAGGGACATACCAGGCAGGGCCCTGTGTAAGGAGTGAGGAGGTGGGAGAATCCAGGCAGACACCTGTGTAGGGAATGAGGAGCTGGAAGAGACCAGGCAGGGACCTGTGTAGGTCCTGAGGAGGTGGGAGAGGCCAGGCAGCGTCCTGTGTAGGGAGTGAGAAGGTGGGAGAGACCAGGCAGGGCCCTATGTTGGGAGTGAGGATGCAGGAGAGAAGAGGCAGAGATGTGGGAGAGACCAGGCAAAGACCTGTGAAGGGACTGAGGAGGTGGGAGAGACCTGGCAGGGCCCAGTGTAGGGAGTGAGTATCTTGGAGAGAAGAGGCAGAGACCTGTGTAGGGATTGAGAAGAAGGAGAGACCAGGCCGGGCCCTGTGTAGGGAGTGAGGAGGTGGGAGAGGCCAGGCAGAGCCCTGTGTAGGGAGTGATGAGGTGAGAGAGACCAGGTAGGACTCTGTGTACAGAGTGAGGATGTGGAAGAGAACAGGCAAGGCTGTGTGTAGGAAGTAAGGTGGTGGAGATACCAGTCAGGGACCTGTGTAGGGATTGAGGAAGTGGGAGAGACCAGGCAGGACCCTGTGTAGGGAGTGAGGAGGTGGGAGAGACCATCAGGGCCCTGTGTAGGGAGTGAGGAGGTGATAGAGAACAGGTAAGGCCCTGCATACACAGTGAGGAGTTGGGAGAGACCACCCAGATACCTGAGTAGGAAGTCAGGATGTGGGAGAGATCAGGCAGAGCCCTGTGTAGGAAGTGAGGTGTTAGGAGAGACCAGGCAGGGCCCTGTGTAGGGAGTGAGGAGGTGGGAGAGACCAGGTAGGACCCTGTGTACAGAGTGAGGATGTGGGAGAGACCAGGCAGGTCTGTGTGTAGGGAGTAAGGAGGTGGAGATGCCAGGCAGGGCCCTGTGTAGGGAGTGAGGATGTAGGAGAGATCATCAGGGCCCTGTGCTGGGAGTGAGCAGATGGGATACACCAGGCAGGGCCCTGTATAGGGAGTGAGGAGATGGGAGAGAACAAGCACAGCCCTGTGTAGGGAGTGAGAAGAAGGGAGATAACAGCCAGAAACACAGTGCAGGGACTGAGGAGGTGGGAGAGGTAAGGCAGGACCCTGTGTAGGGAGTGAGGGGGTGATAGAGACCAGGCAGAGCCCTGTGTAGGGAGTGAGGAGGTGGGAGAGACCAGGCAGGGCCCTGTGGAGGGAGTAAGGAGGTGGAGAGACCAGGCAGTGGCTTGTTTAGGGAGTGAGCAGGTGCGAGAGAACATCAGGGCCCTGTGTAGGGAGTGAGGAGGAGGGAGAAAACAGGCTAACACCTGTGTATGTAGTAAGGAGGTGGGAAAGACCACCCAGAGACCTGTGTAGGGATTGAGGAATGGGAGGGAACAGGCAGAGAACTGTGTAGGGAGTGAGGAGGTAGGAGAGACCAGGCAAGGCCCTGTGTAGGGAGCGAAGAGGTGGAGAACCAGGCAGAGTCCTGCATAGGGAGTGAGAAGGTGAGAGAGGACAGGCAGAGCCCTGCGTAGGGAGTGAGGAGGTGGGATTGACTAGGCAGGACCCTGGGTAGGGTGTGAGGAGGTGGGAGATTCCAGGCAGCGCCCTTTGTAGGGAGTGAGGTGTTGGGAGAGACCAGGCAGAGTCCTGTGTAGGGAGTGAGGATTTGGGAGAGACCAGGCAGGGCCCTGTGTATGGCCTGAGGAGGTTAGAAATACCAGGCAGGGCCCTGAGTAGGGAGTGAGGAAGTGGCAGAGAAGAGGCAGGGCCCTGTCTAGGGATTGAAGAGGTGGGAGAGAACAGGCAGAGACCCTTGTAGGGAATGGGGAGGTGGGAGAACCATGCAGAGACCTGTGTAGGGATGGAGAAGGTGGGAGGGACCAGTTAGGGCCCTGTGTGTGCAGTCAGGATGTGAGAGAGAGGAGGCAGGGCCCTGTGTGAATTGAGGATTTGGGAGAGGCCAGGCAGGGCCCTGTATAGGGAGTGAGGAGGTGAGAGAGGCCAGTCAGGGACCTGTGTAGGGAGTTAGGCATTAGGAGAGACCAGGCAGGGCCCTGTGTAGGGAGTGAGGAGGTGGGAGAGACCAGGCAGAGACCTGCATAGGGAGTGAGGAGGTGAGAGAGACCAGGTAGGATGCTGTATAAAGAGTGAGGATGTAGGAGAGACTAGCCAGAGCCCTGTGTAGGGAGTAAGGAGGTGGAGAGACCAGGCAGGGTCCTGTTTAGGGAGTGAGGAGGTGGGAGAGATCATCAGGGCCCTGTAAAGGGAGTGAGGAGGTGGGAGAGACCACCCAGATACCTGTGTAGGGACTGAGGAGGTGGGAGAGAAAAGACAGAGCCCTGTGTAGGGAGTGAGGAGGTGGGAGATACCAGGCAGGGCCCTGTGTAGGGAGTGAGGAGGTGGCAGAGACCAGGCAGGGCCCTGTCTAGGGAGTGAGGAGTTGGGAGAGACCAGGCAGGGCTCTGTGCAGGGAGTGAGGAGGCCAGAGATCAGGCAAGTCCCTTTGTATGGAGTAAGGATGTGGGAGAGACCAGGCAGGGCCCTGTGCAGGGAGTGAGGAGGTAGGAGAGATCAGGCAGGGACTGGTGTAGGGAGTGAGGAGGTGGGAGAGACCAGGCAGGGCCCCGTGTAGGAAGTGAGGAAGTGGGAAAGAACAGGCAGAAACCTGTGTATGGAGTGAGAAGATGGGAGACACTAGCCAGGGCCCTGTGTAGGGAGTGAAGAGGTGGGAGAACAAGGCAGAGTCCTGCATAGAGAGTGAGGAGGTGGGAGAGGACAGGCAGAGCCCTGCTTAGGGAGTGAGGATGTGGGAGAGACAAAGCAGGGCTCTTTGTAAGGAGTGATGAGGTGGGAGAGACTAGGCAGGACCCTGCTAGGGGTTATTGATATTGTAAGGGTTAGGTTTAGGGTTAGGGTAGGGGTAAGGTTAGGGTTAAGGCTAGCTTTACTGTAAAGGGTGGGGCCAGGTAAGGGTTAGGGTTAGGTTTAGAGTTCGAGTTAGATCTAGGGTTTAGGGTTAGGGTTAGGGTCCGGTTTAGAGTTATTGTTAGGTTTAGGGTAGAGTTAAGGTTAGGGTTAAGTTTAGGGTTAGGGTAAGGATGATGTTTAGGTCAGGGTTAGGGTTAGGATGAGTGATAGGGTTAGGGAAAGGGTTAGGGGTTCGTGTGAGGCTTAGTGTTACATTTACAGTTAAGCTGATGTTTTAGGGTGTTACTACCAGGGTTTACCAGGGTTAGGGTTAGAGTTAGGGTTAGGGTTAGGTTTAGGGTTAGGGCGAGAGTTAGAGGATAGTTTAGGGTTAGGTGTAATTTTAGGGTTAGGGTTAGGCTTAGGTTTAGGGTGAAGTTTAGGTTAATGATGAGGGTTAGGATTAGGCTTTGGTGTTTAGGTTAAGGTTAGGGTTACGTTTAGGGTTAGGCTTAGTGTTAGGTTTAGCGTTAAGTGTTTGGGTTAATGTTAGGGTCAGGTTTAAGGTTAGGTTTAGGGTTAGGGTTAGTGTTTGGTTTAGGGTTAGGGTTAGGGTGAAGTTTAAGTTAAGGGTGAGTGTTGAGCTTAGGGTTAGTGTTGGGGTTAGGGTTAAGGTTAGCATTAAGTTTAGGGTTAAGGTCAGGTTTAGAGTTAGGGTAAGTGTTAGGGTTAAGTCATAGTTAGGTTTAGGAGTAGTTTTTAGTTAGAGATAGGGTTGGGTTCAGGGTTGGGGTTAGGTTTAGACGTTAGGGTGAGGGATAGTGCTAGGTTTCCATTCAAACTGAGTGTGTAGGGTAAGTTTTAGGGTTAAAGTTAGAGTTAGAGTCAGGGTTAGGTTTAAGTTTAGTGTTGGGATTATGTTTATGGTTAGGGTCAGGGTTGGGGAGATTTAGTGTTTAGGGTTACAGTGAATATATGTTCTGCGAGAGGGTTAGGGTTAGGGGTTTGGGTTCAGGTTAGAGTCAGGGTTAGGGTTAGGTTTAGGGTTAGGGTTAGGTTTAGTGTTAGTGTTAGTTTTGCTTAGGGTTAGGGTTTGAATGAAGTTAGGGTAGGCTTAGCGTTATGCTTAGGGTGAAATTCTGGTTAAGGGTGAGGGTTCGGCTTAGGCTTAGGGTTAGAGTTAGGGTCAGTGGTTAGGGTCAGGTTTAGGGTTAAGGTTAGGTTTAGGCTAAGGATTAGGGTTAGAGTTACGGTTAAGGGTTAGCATTTCAGTTAGGTTTAGGTTAGGGTTATAATTAGGGTTAAGTTTAGGGTTAGGGTAAGAGTTAGAGTTACATTTACAGTTAAGATGAGGGTTTTGGGTAAGTGTTACAGTTAAGATTAGGGTTAGGGCTAGGGTTAGGGTTAGAGTTAGGGTTAAGGGTTAGGGTTAGGTTTAAGATTATGGTAGGCTTAAAGATAGGGTTAAGGTTAGGTTAGGGTTAGGGTCAGGGTTAGGATTAGAATTAGGTTTAGGGTGAGGATTAGGGTCAGAGTTATTGTAAGGGTTAGGTTTAGGGTTACAGGTGGGCCAAGGTTAAGGTGAGGGTTAGGTTTAGGGGTAGGGTTAGGGTTAAAGTTAGGGCGAGTTTTAGGTTAGGGATAGGGTGAAGTTTAAGACAGGGTGAGGGTTAGGGTTATGGCTAAGGTTTGGGCTTGTTTCAGGTTAGTGTTAAGGTTATGTTCAGGGTTAGGGTTAAGTTCATGGGTTGTGTTTAGTTTTAGGGTTAGGGTTAGATTTAAGGTTAGGGTTAAGTTTAGTGTTACGGTTAGGGTAAGGGTTATGGTTGTGTTAGGCGTTGTGGTTGGGGTGAGGGTTAGGTTTAGGGTTAGGGTTGGGTAGGGTTTGGATTATGGTTATGGTAAAGTGTTAGAGTTAGAGGTGTAGTTTAGGATTAGGTTTTGGGTGAGGGTTCCGGTTAGACCTTGTGGTTCTGGTCATGGTTAGGTTTGGTTTAGGGTTAGGGTTAGGTTCATGATTAGGTTTCGGGTTAGTGTTAGAGTTAGGGTGAGAGTTAGGGTTAAGGTTTTTGCTAGGCTTTTGCTTTGGTGTTAGGGTTTGGGTTAGGGTTAGGGTTATCCTTAGGGCTCAGGGGTTTCAGGTTAGTGTTAGGGTTAGGGATAGGGATAGCATTAGGGTTAGCGTTGTGGGATACGGTTTGGGGTTAGGGTGAGGGTTACGGTTAGTTTTACAGTTAAGGTGAGGGTTTAGGGTAAGTATTATGATTAGGGTTAGAGTTCGAGTGAGGGTTAGGTTTAGGGTTAGGGTTAGGTGTAGGGTAAGATTTAGGTTTAGGTCCAATTTGAGGGTTAGACTTAGTGTTCTATTTAGGGTCAAGGTTAGAGTTAGGGTTAGGGTTAGGATTAGGTCTAGGTTTAGGATTAGGATTAAGTTTAGGGTTAGGTTCAAGGCTATTGTAAGTGTTTGGTTTAGGGTTACAGATGGACTAGCGTTATTCTTAGAGTTAGGTTTAAGGTTAGGGTTTGGGTTAGCTTTAGGTTTAGGGTTAAGGTTATGGTTAGTGTTTGGATGAAGTTCAGGATAGGGTGAGGGTTATTTTTATGGTGAGGGCTAGGGTTTGGGTTTGTGTTCAGGTTAGTGTTAAGGATAGGTTTAGGGTTCGGTTAGGGTTAGGCGTTATGTCTAGGGTCAGCGTTAGGTTAGGTTTAGGGTTAGTGTGAAGTTTAGGTTAAGGGTGAGGGTTATGATAAGGTTTAGGATTATAGACGGTGTTAGACGTTAGGTTTAGGGTGTTAGGGTTAGGTTTATGGTTAGGGTAGATTTAAGTTTAGGTTTAATATTAGGGTTAGGGTTAGATTTGGGTTACTGTTCGTATTAGGGTTAGGGATAAGTTTGGGGATAGCGTTAGGTTTAGGGTTGGGGATACGGTTAAGGATTAGGGTGAGGGTTAGTGTTAGGTTTACAGTTAAGGTGATGGTTTAGGGTAATTGTTATGGTTAGGGTTAGAGTTAGAGTTAGGCTTAGGGTTAGGGTGAAGCTTCAGTTAATAGTCAGGGTTAGGCTTAAGGTTAGAGTAGGGTTAAGGTTAGTGTTTGGCTTAGGTATAGCGTTAGGGTATGGGTAGGGGTAAGGTTAGGGTTAAGGCTAGGTTTACGGTAAAGGGTAGGGCTAGCTTAGGGTTAGATTTAGAGTTAGAGTTAGTGCTAGGGTTTAGGATTATGGTTATGGTCAGGTTTAGAGTTATTGTTAGGGTTAGGGTAGAGTTAAGGTTAGGGTTAATTTAGGGTTAGAGAAAGGGTTAGGTTTAGGTCTGGGTTAGGAGTAGGATGCGGGGTAGGGTTAGGGTTAGGGGTTCATGGGAGGGTTAGTGTTAAGTTTACATTAAGCTGATGTTTTCGGGTGTTACTGTTAGGGCTAGGGTTAGCATTAGGTTTAGGGTCAGGGCTAGAGTTAGGGGATAGTTAAGGGTTAGCTTTACTTTCAGGGTTAGGGTTAGCCTTAGGTTTAGGGTGAAGTTTAGGTTAAGGATGAGGGTTAGGGTTAGGGTTAGGCATTTGGGTTAAGGTTAGGGTTAGGTTTAGGATTAGGCTTAGGGTTAGGGTTAGGTGTTTGGGTTAATGTTAGTGTCAGGTTTAGGGTTCGGCTTAGGGTTAGGGCTACAGCTGGGGTAAAGTTTAATTGAAGGGTGAGGGTTGAGCTTAGGGTTAGCGTTAGGGGTTAGGGTTAGAGCTTAGGTTAGGATTAAGTTTAGGGTTAAGGTTAGGTTTAGATTTAGGGTTAGGGTTAGTGTTAGGGTTAAGTCGTGTTTAGGTTTAGGGCTAGGTGAAGGTTATAGATAGGGTTAGGTTAAGGGTTGAGGTTAGGTTTAGATGGTAAGATGAGGGTTAGTGCTAGGTTTCCATTTAAGCTGAGTGTGTAGGGTAAGTTTTAGGGTTAGGATTAGGGTTAGAGTTAGAGTTAGGGTCAGGGTTAGTTTTGAGTTTAGAGTTAGGGTTACGTTTATGGTACGGTCAGGGTTAGGGGAGATTTAGTGTTACGTTTAGTTTTAGGGTTAGGGTTACAGAGAAGTTTATGTTAAGCGAGAGGGTTGGGGTTAGGGGTTTGGGTTCAGGTCAGAGTCAGGGTTAGGGTTAGGTTTAAGGTTAGGGTTACGTGTAGTGTTAGTGTTAGTTTTGATTAGGGTTCGGGTTTGAATGAAGTTAGGGTACGCTTAGCGTTATGCTTAGGGTGAAATTCTGGTTAAGGGTGAGGGTTCGGCTTAGGGTTAGGGTTAGAGTTAGGGTCAGTGGTTAGGGTTAGGTTTAGGGTTAAGGTTAGTTTTAGGCTAAGGATTAGGATTAGAGTTAGGGTTAAGGGTTACTGTTTCAGTTAGGTTTAGGTTAAGGTTATAATTAGGGTTAAGTTTAGGGTTAGGGTAAGAGTTAGAGTTACATTTACAGTTAAGGTGAGGGTTTTGGGTAAGTGTTACCGTTAAGGTTAGGGTTAGGGCTAGGGTTAGGGTTAGAGTTAAGGTTAAGGGTTAGGGTTAGGTTTAAGTTTATGGTAGGCTTAAAGATAGGGTTAAGGTTAGGTTAGGGTTAGGGTCAGGGTTAGAATTAGAATTAGGTTTAGGGCGAGGATTAGGGTCAGAGTTATTGTAAGGGTTAGGTTTCGGGTTACAGGTGGGCCAAGGTTAAGGTGAGGGTTAGGTTTATGGGTAGGGTTAGGGTTAAAGTCAGGGTGAGTTTTAGGTTAGGGATAGGGTGAAGTTTAAGATAGGGTGAGGGTTAGGGTTATGGCTAAGGTTTGGGCTTGTTTTCAGGTTAGTGTTAAGGTTATGTTCAGGGTTAGGGTTACGTTCAGGGGTTGTGTTCAGTTTTAGGGTTAGGGTTAGATTTAAGGTTAGGATTAAGTTTAGTGTTACGGTTAGGGTAAGGGTTATGGTTGTGTTAGGCTTTGTGGTTGGGGTGAGGGTTAGTTTTAGGGTTAGGGTTGGTTAGGGTTAGGATTATCGTTATGATAAGGCGTTAGGGGTTAGAGGTGTAGTTTAGCGTTAGGGTTTGGGTGAGGGTTCCGGTTAGGCCTTGCGGTTCTGGTCGTGGTTAGGTTTGGTTTAGGCTTAGGGTTAGGTTCATGATTCGGTTTCGGGTTAGTGTTAGAGTTAGGGTGAGAGTTAGGGTTAAGGTTTTTGCTAGGCTTTGGTGTTAGGGTTAGGGTTTGTGTTAGGGTTAGGTTTATCATTAGGGCTCAGGGGTTTCAGGTTAATGTTAGGGTTAGGGTAGGGATAGCATTAGGGTTAGGGTTGTGGGATACGGTTAGGATTTAGGGTGAGGGTTACGGTTAGTTTTACAGTTATGGTGAGGGTTTAGGGTAAGTGTTATGATTAGGGTTATAGTCAGAGTTAGGGTTTGGTTTAGGATTAGGGTTAGGTGTAGGGTAAGAATTAGGTTTAGGTCCATGTTGAGGGTTAGACTTAGTGTTCTATTTAGGGTCAAGGTTAGGAGTAGGGTTAGGATTAGGTCTAGGGTTAGGATTAGGATTATTTTAGGGTTAGGTTCAGGGCTATTGTAAGTGTTCAGTTTAGGGTTACAGATGGACTAGCGTTATTCTTAGAGTTAGGTTTAAGGTTAGGGTTTGGGTTAGGTCTAGGTTTAGGGTTAAGGTTATGGTTAGTGTTTGGATGAAGCTCAGGATAGGGTGAGGGTTATTTTTATGGTGAGGGCTAGGGTTTGGGTTTGTGTTCAGGTTAGTGTTAAGGATAGGTTTAGGGTTCGGTTAGGGTTAGGCATTATGTCTAGGGTCAGCGTTAGGTTAGGTTTAGGGTTAGTGTGAAGTTTAGGTTAAGGGTGAGGGTTATGATAAGGTTTAGGATTATAGATGGTGTTAGACGTTAGGTTTAGGTTGTTAGGGTCAGGTTTATGGTTAGGGTAGATTTAAGTTTAGGTTTAATATTAGGGTTAGGGTTAGATTTGGGTTACTGTTCGTATTAGGGTTAGGGTTAGGGATAAGTTTGGGGATAGCGTTAGGTTTAGGGTTGGGGATACGGTTAAGGATTAGGGTGAGGGTTAGGGTTAGGTTTACAGTTAAGGCGAGGGTTTAGGGTAATTGTTATGGTTAGGGCTCGAGTTAGATTTAGGCTTAGGGTTAGGGTGATGTTTCAGTTAATAGTCACGTTAGAGTTAAAGTTAGAGTAGGGTCAAGGTTAGTGTTCGGGTTAGGTATAGAGTTAGGGTTCGGGTAGGGGTAAGGTTAGGGTTAAGGCTAGGTTTACGGTAAAGGGCAGGGCTAGGTTAGTGTTAGGTTTAGAGTTAGAGTTAGTGCTAGGGTTTGGGGTTATGCTTATGATCAGGTTTAAACTTATTGTTACGCTTTGTTAGGGGGTTAGGGTTGTGTTTGTTACGGGGTTACGATTGTATTTTTCGGGGTTTAGAGTTGTGCTTGTTAGAGGCTTAGGGTTGTTTTCGTGAGGGGGTTAGGGTTGTTTGTTGTTTGGGGGTTAGGGTTGTTTGTTGTTTGGGGGTTAGGTTTGTTTGTTCTTAGGGGGTTAAGGTTGTTTGTTGTTAGGGGGATAGTGTTGTTTGTTGTTAGGGGTTCAGGGTTGTTTGTTGTTAGGAGGTTAGTGTTGTTTGTTGTTAGTGGGTTAGGGTTGTTTGTTGTTAGGGAGTTAGGGTTGATTTTTGTTAGGGGGTTAGTGTTGTTTCTGTTCGGGGGTTAGTGTTGTTTGTTAGGGCGTTAGTTTTGTTTGTTGTTAGTGGGTTAGGGATGTTTGTTGTTAGGGGGTTAGTGTTGTTTGTTGTTAGGGGGTTAGGATTGTTTGTTGTTAGAGGGTTAGTGTTGTTTGTTGTTAGGGGGTTAGTGTTGTTTGTGGATAGGGCATTAGTGTTGTTGGTTGTTATGGGGTTAGGGTTGTTTGTTGATAGGGGGTTACTGTTTGTTGTTAGGGGTTTTGGGTTGTTGGCTTTTAGGGGGTGAGGGTTGTTTGTTGTTAGAGACTTAGGTTGTTTGTTGTTAGGGGGTTAGTGTTGTTTGTTGTTACGGGGTTTGGGTAGTTTCTTGTTAGGGGGTTAGAGTTGTTGGTTGTTAAGGGGTTAGTGTTTTTTGTTGTTAGTGGGTTAGTGCTGTTTGTTGTTAGGGGCTTAGTGTTGTTTGTTTTTAGGGGTTCAGTGTTGTTTGTTTTTAGGGTTTTAGGGTTGTTTGTTTTTAGGGGGTTAGTGTTGTTTGTTGTTGGGGGTTAGTGTTGTTTGTGGATAGGCGGTTAGTGTTGTTTGTTGTTAGGGGGTTAGTGTTGGTTGTTAGGGGGTTAGGTTTGTTTGCTGTTAGGGGGTTAGAGTTGTTTTTTGATATGGGGTTAGGGTTGTTTGTTGTTAGGGGGATAGTGTTGTTTGTTGTTAGTGGTTTAGTGTTGTTTCTTGTTAGGGGGTTAGTGCTGTTTGTTGTTAGAGTGTTAGGGTTGTTTGTTGTTAGTGGGTTAGGGTTGTTTGTTGATAAGGGTTTAGGTTTTGTGTTGTTAGGGGGTTAGTATTGTTCATTGTTTGGGGTTAGTGTTGTTTGTTCTTCGGGGGTTAGTGTTGTTTGCTCTTAGGGGGTTAGGGTTGGTTGTTGTTAGGGTGTTAGTGTTTGTTGTTAGGAGGTTAGTGTTTTTTGTTGTTGGGGTTTAGGGTTGTTTCTTGTTAGGGGGTTAGTGTTGTTTATTGTTAGGGGCTTAGTGTTGTTTGCTTTTAGGGTTTTAGGGTTGTTTGTTTTTAGGGGTGAGTGTTGTTTGTTGTTAGGGGGTTAGTGTTGTTTGTGGTTAGGGCGTTACTGTTGGATGTTGTTAGCGGGTTAGTGTTTTTTGTTGTTAGTGGGTTAGTGCTGTTTGTTGTTATTGGCTTAGTGTTGTTTGTTTTTAGGGGTTCAGTGTTGTTTGTTTTTAGGGTTTTAGGGTTGTTTGTTTTTAGGGGGTAAGTGTTGTTTGTTTTTAGAGGGTTAGGATTGTTTGTTGTTAGGGGTTTAGTGTTGGTTGTTGTTAGCGTGTCAGTGTTTTTTGTTGTTAGAGTGTTAGTGCTGGTTGTTGTTAGGGGCTTAGTGTTGTTTGTTTTAAGGGGTTCAGTGTTGTTTGTTTTTAGGGTTTTAGGGTTGTTTGTTTTTAGGGGGTTAGTGTTGTTTGTTGTTAGGGAGTTAGTGTTTTTGTTCTTAGGGGTTAGTGTTGTTTGTTGTTAGAGGGTTAGTGTTGTTTGTTCTTAGGGGAGGAGTGTTGTTTGTTTTTAGGGGTTTATTGTTGTTTCTTTTTCGGGGGTAAGTGTTGTTCGTTGTTAGGTGGTTAGGACTGTTGTTAGGGAGTTAGTGTTGTTTGTTGTTAGAGGGTTAGTGTTGTTTGTTGTTAGGGGGTTAGGGTTGTTTCTAGTTGCGGTTTAGTAGTGTTTGTTGTTAGGGTGTTAGTGTTGTTTGTTTTTGGGGGTTAGTGTTGTTGTTGTTAGGGGGTTAGTGTTGTTTGTTGTTAGGGCGTGAGAGTTGTTTGTTGTTGGGGGTTTGAGTTGTTTTTTAGGGGGTTAGTTTTGTTTGTTGTTAGTGCGTTAGTGTTGTTTCTAGTTAGGGATTAGGGTTGTTGTTAGAGGGTTAGTGTTGATTGTTGTTGGGGCTTAGTGTTGTTTGTTGTTAGGGGGTTAGGGATGGTTGTTGTTAGGGTGTTAGTGTTGTTCGTATTTAGGGGTTTCGTGTTGTTTGCTTGTTAGGGGGTTATTGTTTCTTGTTAGGGGTTTAGTGTTGTTTCTCGTTGGAGCTTAGTGGTTTTTGTTGTTAGGGTGTTAGTGTTGTTTGTGGTTAGGGGGTTAGTGTTGTTGGTTGTTAGGGGGTTAGGGTTGTTTGTTGTTAGAAGGTTAAGGTTGTTTGTTGTTAGGGGTTTAGGGTTGTTTGTTGTTAGGGGATTAGGGTTGTTTGTTGTTAGGGGTTTAGGGTAGTTTATTTTTAGGGGGTTAGTGTTGTTTGTTGTTAGGTTGTTAGGATTGTTGTTATTGGGTTAGTGTTTCTTGTTGTTAGGGGGTTATTGTTGTTTCTTGTTAGAGACTTAGGTTTCTTTGTTGTTAGGGGATTAGGGTTGTTTGTTTTTAGTGGGTTAGAGTTGTTTGTTGTTGGGGATTAGGGTTGTTTGTTGTTAGGGGGTTAGGGTTGTTGTTAGGGGGTTAGTGTTGTTCGTATTTAGGGGTTTCGTGTTGTTTCTTGTTGGGGTTTAGTGGTTTTTGTTGTTAGGGTGTTAGTGTTGTTTCTTCTTATGGGGTCAGTGGTGTTTGTGGTTAGGGTGTTAGTGTTGCTTGTGGTTAGGGGGTTAGTGTTGTTTGTGGTTAGGGGGTTAGAGTTTTTGGTTGTTAGGGGTTTAGGATTGTTTGTTGTTAGCGTGTTAGTGTTCTTTGATGTTAGAGGTTTAGGGTTGTTTCTTGTTGGGGTTTAGTGGTTTTTGTTGTTAGGGTTTTAGTGTTGTTTGTTGTTAGGGTGTTAGTGTTTTGTGTTGTTAGGGGGTTAGTGTTGTTTGATTCATAGGGGTTTAGGGTTGTTTGTTGTTAGTGGGTTAAGGTGGTTTGTTGTTAGGAGGTTAGTGTTGTTTGTTGTTACGGGGTTAGGTTAGTTTCTTGTTAGGGGTTTAGTGTTGTTTGTTGTTAGGGGGTTAGGGTTGTTTCTTGTTACGGGGTTAGGGTAGTTTCTTGTTAGGGGGTTAGTGTTGTTTCTTGTTTAGTAGGTTAGGGTTGTTTGTTTTTTGGTTAGGGTTGTTTGTTGTTAGGGGGTTAGGGTTGGTTGTTGTTAGGGTGTTAGAGTTGTTTGTTGTTAGGGGGTTAGTGTTGTTTGTTTTTTGGGGGTTAGGGTTGTTTGTTGTTAGGGGGTTAGTGTTGTTTGTACTTGGGGGTTAGGGTTGTTTGTTGTTAGGGGGTTAGTGTTGTTTGTTGTTAGGGGTTTAGGGTTGTTTCTTGTTGGGGTTTAGTGGTTTTTGTTGTTAGGGTGTTAGTGTTTATTGTGGTTAGGGGGTTAGTGTTGTTGGTTGTTAGGGGGTAAGGGTTGTTTGTTGTTAGGGGTTTAGGGTTTTTGTTGTTAGTGGGTTAGTGTTGTTTGTTGTTATGGGTTCAGAGTTTTTTGTTGTTAGGGGGTTAGAGTTGTTTGTTCTTAGAGGATTTGGGTTCATCCTTGTTGGGGGTTAGTGTCGTTTGTTTTTAGGGGATAAGTGTTGGTTGTTGTTAGAGGGTTAGTTTTTTTTTTGTTTTTACTGGGTTAGTGGTGTTGGTGGTTTGGGGGTTAGTGTTGTTGGTTGTTTAGGGGTTTAGGGTTGTTTGTTGTTGGGGGATAGGGTTGTTTGTTTTTAGGGGGTTACTGTTTGTTGTTAGGGGTTTACAGTTGTTGGTTGTTGGGGGTTAGGGTTGTTTGTTGTTAGGGGTTAGGGTTGTTTGTTGTTACGGGGTTAGGTTAGTTTCTTGTTGGGGGTTAGTGTTGTTTGTTGTTCGTGGGTTAGTGTTGTTTGTTGTTAGCGGTTCAGAGTTGTTTGTTGTTAGGGGGTTAGAATTGTTTGTTGTTAGCGGATTTGGGTTCTTTCTTGTTATTGGTTTAGTGTTGTTTGTATTCAGGGGATAAGTGTTGGTTGTTCTTAGGGAGTCAGTGTTTTGTTTTTACTGGGTTAGTGCTGTTGGTGGTTAGGGGGTTAGTGTTGTTGGTTGTTTGGGGATTAGGGTTGTTTGTTCTTAGGGGGTTAGGGATGTTTGATGTTTGGTTAGTGTTGTTTGTTGTTAGGGGGTTAGTGTTGTTTGTTGTTAGGGGTTTAGGGTTGTTTCTTGTTGGGGTTCAGTGGTTTTTGTTGTTAGGGTGTTAGTGTTGTTTGTGGTTAGGTTGTTAGTGTTGTTGGTTGTTAGGGGGTTGGGATTGTATGTTGTTAGGGGGTTAGGGTTGTTTGTTCTCAGGGGTTAGGGTTGTCTGTTGTTACGGGTTTAGTGTTGTTTGTTGTTTCGGGGTTAGGGTAGTTTCTTGTTAGGGGTTTAGTGTTGTTTGTTGTTAGGAGGTTAGTGTTTGTTGTTAGGGGTTTAGGGTTGTTTCTTGTTGGGGTTTAGTGGTTTTTGTTGTTAAGGTGTTAGTGTTGTTTGTTGTTAGGGTGTTAGTGTTGTTTGTTGTTAGGGGGTTAGTGTTGTTTGATGTTAGGGGGTTAGGCTTGTTTGTTGTTAGGGGTTAGGGTTGTTTGTTGTTACGGGGTTAGGGTAATTTCTTGTTAGGGGGTTAGTGTTGTTTGTTGTTAGTGGGTTAGTGTTGTTTGTTGTTAGCGGTTCAGAGTTGTTTGTTGTTAGGGGGTTAGAGTTGTTTGTTGTTAGAGGATTTGGGTTCTTTCTTGTTAGGGGGTTAGTGTTGTTTGTTTTCAGGGGATAAGTGTTGGTTGTTGTTAGGGGGTTAGTGTTTTATGTTTTTACTGGGTTAGTGCTGTTGGTGGTTAGGCGGTTAGTGTTGTTGGTTGTTTAGGGGGTTAGTGTTGTTTGTTGTTGGGGGTTTACGGTTGTTGGTTGTAAGGGGTTTAGGGTTGTTTGTTGTTACGGTTTTAGGGTAGTTTCTTGTTAGGGGTTTAGTGTTGTTTGTTAGTCGGTTAGGGTTGTTTGTTGTTTGGTTAGGGTTGTTTGTTGTTAGGGTGTGAGGGTTGTTTGTTGTTAGGGGTTAGGGTTGTTTGTTGTTACGGGGTTAGGGTAGTTTCTTGTAACGGGGTTAGTGTTGTTTGTTGTTAGTGGGTTAGGGTTGTTTGTTGTTTCGTTAGGGTTGTTTGTTGTTACGGAGTTAGTGTTGTTTGTTGTTATGGGGTTAGGGTAGTTTCTTGTTAGGGGTTTAGTGTTGTTTGCTTGTTAGGGGGTTATTGTTTCTTGTTAGGGGTTTAGTGTTGTTTCTCGTTGGAGCTTAGTGGTTTTTGTTGTTAGGGTGTTAGTGTTGTTTGTGGTTAGGGGGTTAGTGTTGTTGGTTGTTAGGGGGTTAGGGTTGTTTGTTGTTAGAAGGTTAAGGTTGTTTGTTGTTAGGGGTTTAGGGTTGTTTGTTGTTAGGGGATTAGGGTTGTTTGTTGTTAGGGGTTTAGGGTAGTTTATTTTTAGGGGGTTAGTGTTGTTTGTTGTTAGGTTGTTAGGATTGTTGTTATTGGGTTAGTGTTTCTTGTTGTTAGGGGGTTATTGTTGTTTCTTGTTAGAGACTTAGGTTTCTTTGTTGTTAGGGGATTAGGGTTGTTTGTTTTTAGTGGGTTAGAGTTGTTTGTTGTTGGGGATTAGGGTTGTTTGTTGTTAGGGGGTTAGGGTTGTTGTTAGGGGGTTAGTGTTGTTCGTATTTAGGGGTTTCGTGTTGTTTCTTGTTGGGGTTTAGTGGTTTTTGTTGTTAGGGTGTTAGTGTTGTTTCTTCTTATGGGGTCAGTGGTGTTTGTGGTTAGGGTGTTAGTGTTGCTTGTGGTTAGGGGGTTAGTGTTGTTTGTGGTTAGGGGGTTAGAGTTTTTGGTTGTTAGGGGTTTAGGATTGTTTGTTGTTAGCGTGTTAGTGTTCTTTGATGTTAGAGGTTTAGGGTTGTTTCTTGTTGGGGTTTAGTGGTTTTTGTTGTTAGGGTTTTAGTGTTGTTTGTTGTTAGGGTGTTAGTGTTTTGTGTTGTTAGGGGGTTAGTGTTGTTTGATTCATAGGGGTTTAGGGTTGTTTGTTGTTAGTGGGTTAAGGTGGTTTGTTGTTAGGAGGTTAGTGTTGTTTGTTGTTACGGGGTTAGGTTAGTTTCTTGTTAGGGGTTTAGTGTTGTTTGTTGTTAGGGGGTTAGGGTTGTTTCTTGTTACGGGGTTAGGGTAGTTTCTTGTTAGGGGGTTAGTGTTGTTTCTTGTTTAGTAGGTTAGGGTTGTTTGTTTTTTGGTTAGGGTTGTTTGTTGTTAGGGGGTTAGGGTTGGTTGTTGTTAGGGTGTTAGAGTTGTTTGTTGTTAGGGGGTTAGTGTTGTTTGTTTTTTGGGGGTTAGGGTTGTTTGTTGTTAGGGGGTTAGTGTTGTTTGTACTTGGGGGTTAGGGTTGTTTGTTGTTAGGGGGTTAGTGTTGTTTGTTGTTAGGGGTTTAGGGTTGTTTCTTGTTGGGGTTTAGTGGTTTTTGTTGTTAGGGTGTTAGTGTTTATTGTGGTTAGGGGGTTAGTGTTGTTGGTTGTTCGGGGGTTAGGGTTGTTTGTTGTTAGTGGGTTAGGGTTGTTTGTTAATAAGGGGTTAGGTTTTGTGTTGTTAGGGGGTTAGTATTGTTCGTTGCTGGGGGTTAGTGTTGTTTCTTCTTAGGGCATTAGTGTTGTTTGTTCTTAGGGGGTTAGGGTTGGTTGTTTTTAGGGTGTTAGTGTTGTTTGTTTTTGGGGGTAAGTGTTGTTGTTGTTAGGGGGTTAGTGTTGTTTGTTGTTAGGGCGTGAGAGTTGTTTGTTTTTGGGGGTTTGTGTTGTTTTTTAGGGGGTTAGTTTTGTTTGTTGTTAGTGGGTTAGTGTTGTTTGTAGTTAGGGATTAAGGTTGTTGTTAGAGGGTTAGTGTTGTTTGTTGTTGGGGCTTAGTGTTGTTTGTTGTTAGGGGGTTAGGGATGGTTGTTGTTACGGTGTTAGTGTTGTTTGTTGTTAGGGGGTTAGTGTTGTTTGTTGTTAGGGGGTTTGTGTTTTGTGTTGTTAGGGGGTTAGTTTTGTTTCATGTTAGGGGTTTAGGGTTGTTTGCTGTTAGGGTGTTAGTTTTGTTTGTTGTTAGGGTGTTAGGGTTGTTTGTTGTTAGTGGGTTAGGGTTGTTTGTTGTTAGTGGGTTAGTATTTTTGGTTTTTAGGGGTTAGGGTTTTTTGTTGTTTGGGGGTTAGTGTTTGCTGTTAGGGGGTTAGGGTTATTTGTTGTTAGGGTGTTAGTGTTCTTTGATGTTAGGGGTTTAGGGTTGTTTGTTGTTAGGGGGTTAGTGTTTGTTGTTTAGGGGTTAGGGTTGTTTGTTGTTAGGTGGTTAGTGTTGTTTCTTCTTAGGGGGTTAGTGTTGTTTCTTGTTAGGGGGTTAGTGTTGTTTGTTGTTAGTCGGTTAGGTTTGTTTGTTGTTTGGTTAGGGTTGTTTGTTGTTAGGGGGTTAGGGTTGTTTGTTTTTAGGGGTTAGGGTTGTTTGTTGTTAGTGGGTTAGTGTTGTTTGTTGTTAGAGGTTCAGAGTTGTTTGTTGTTAGGGGGTTAGAGTTGTTTGTTGTTAGAGGATTTGGGTTCTTTCTTGTTAGGGGTTTCGTGTTGTTTGTTTTCAGGGAATAAGTGTTGGTTGTTCTTAGGGGGTTAGTATTTTGTTTTTACTGGGTTAGTACTGTTGGTGGTTAGGGGGTTAGTGTTGTTGGTTGTTTGGGCGTTAGGGTTGTTTGTTGTTAGTGGGTTAGTGATGTTTGTTGCTAGGGGTTTAGAGTTTTTTGTTGTTGGGGGTTAGAGTTGTTTGTTCTTAGAGGATTTGGGTTCTTTCTTGTTGGGCGTTAGTGTCGTTTGTTTTTAGGGGATGAGTGTTGGTTGTTGTTAGAGGGTCACTTTTTTTTTTGTTTTTACTGGGTTTGTGCTGTTGGTGGTTTGGGGGTTAGTGTTGTTGGTTGTTTAGGGGTTTAGGGTTGTTTGTTGTTGGGGGTTAGGGTTGTTTGTTGTTAGGGGGTTAGTGTTGTTTGTTGTTAGGGGTTTAGGGTTGTTTGTTGTTAGGGGGTTAGTGTTGTTTGTTGTTACGGGGTTAGGGTAGTTTCTTTTTACGGGTTTAGTGTTGTTTGTTGTTAGGGGGTTATTGTTTCTTGTTAGGGGTTTAGTGTTTTTTGTTGTTAGGGGGTTAGTGTTGTTTGTTAGGGGTTTAGGGTTGTTTCTTGTTAGGGGGTTAGTGTTGTTTCTTGTTAGGGGCTTAAGGTTGTTTCTTGTTGGGGTTTAGTGGTGTTTGTTGTTCGGGTGTTAGTGTTGTTTCTTGTTAGGGGCTTAGTGTTGTTTGTTTTTAGGGGTTCAGTGTTGTTTGCTTTCAGGGTTTTAGGGTTGTTTTTTTTTTAGGGGTGAGTGTTGTTTGTTGTTAGGGGGTTAGGATTGTTTGTTTTTAGGGGGTTAGTGTTGTTTGTGGTTAGGGCGTTACTGTTGGATGTTGTCAGCGGGTTAGTGTTTTTTGTTGTTAGTGGGTTAGTGCTGTTTGTTGTTATTGGCTTAGTGTTGTTTGTTTTTAGGGGTTCTGTGTTGTTTGTTTTTAGGGTTTTAGGGTTGTTTGTTTTTGGGGGTTAGTGTTGTTTGTTTTTAGGGGGTTAGGATTGTTTGTTGTTAGGGGTTTAGTGTTGGTTGTTGTTAGCGTGTCAGTGTTTTTTGTTGTTAGAGTGTTAGTGCTGGTTGTTGTTAGGGGCTTAGTGGTGTTTTTTTTACGGGGTTTAGTGTTGTTTGTTTTTAGGGTTTTAGGGTTGTTTGTTTTTAGGGGGTTAGTGTTGTTTGTTGTTAGGGTGTTAGTGTTTTTGTTCTTACAGGTTAGTGTTGTTTGTTGTTAGAGGGTTAGTGTTGTTTGTTCTTAAGGGATGAGTGTTGTTTGTTTTTAGGGGTTTATTGTTTATTTTCAGGGGGTTAGTGTTGTTTGTTGTTAGGTGGTTAGGAGTGTTGTTAGGGAGTTAGTGTTGTTTGTTGTTAGAGGGTTAGTGTTGTTTCTTGTTAGGGGGTTAGGGTTGTTTCTAGTTGCGGTTTAGTAGTGTTTGTTGTTAGGGTGTTAGTGTTGTTTGTTTTTGGGGGTTAGTGTTGTTGTTAGGGGGTTAGTGTTGTTTGTTGTTAGGGCGTGAGAGTTGTTTGTTGTTGGGGGTTTGTGTTGTTTTTTAGGGGGTTAGTTTTGTTTGTTGTTAGTGGGTTAGTGTTGTTTGTAGTTACGGATTGAGGTTGTTGTTAGAGGGTTAGTGTTGTTTGTTGTTGGGGCTTAGTGTTGTTTGTTGTTAGGGGGTTAGGGATGGTTGTTGTTAGGGTGTTAGTGTTGTTTGTTGTTAGGGGGTTAGTGTTGTTTGTTGTTAGGTGTTTAGGGTTGTTTCTTGTTGGGGTTTAGTGGTTTTTGTTGTTAGGGTGTTAGTGTTTTTGGTTAGGTGGTTAGTGTTGTTGGTCGTTAGAGGGTAAGGGTTGTTTGTTGTTAGGGGTTTAGGGTTGTTTGTTGCTGGTGGGTTAGTAATGTTTGTTGTTAGGGGTTCAGAGTTTTTTGTTGTTAGGGGGTTAGAGTTGTTTGTTCTTAGAGGTTTTGGGTTCTTTCTTGTTGGGGGTTAGTGTTGTTTGTTTTTAGGGGATAAGTGTTGGTTGTTGTTAGAGGGTTAGTTTTATTTTGTTTTTACTGGGTTAGTGCTGTTGGTGGTTTGGGGGTTAGTGTTGTTGGTTGTTTAGGGGTTTAGGGTTGTTTGTTGTTGGGGGTTAGGGTTGTTTGTTTTTAGGGGGTTAGTGTTTGTTGCTAAGGGTTTACGGTTGTTGGTTGTTGGGGTTACGGTTGTTTGTTGTTAGGGGGTTAGAGTTGTTTTTTGTAAGGGGTTAAGGTTGTTTGTTGTTACGGGGTTAGGTTATTTTCTTGTTGGAGGTTAGTGTTGTTTGTTGTTAGTGGGTTAGTGTTGTTTGTTGCTAGGGAGTTAGTGTGGTTGGTTGTTAGGGTGTTAGTGTTGTGTGTTGTTAGGGTGTTAGTGTTGTTTGTGGTTAGGGGGTTAGTGTTGTTGGTTGTTAGGGGGTTAGGGTTGTTTGTTGTTAGGGTTTTAGGGTAGTTTATTTTTAGGGGGTTAGTGATGTTTGTTGTTAGGTTGTTAGGATTGTTGTTAGGGGGTTAGTGGTGTTTGTTGTTAGGGGTTTAGGGGTGTTTGTTGTTAGGGGGTTAGTGGTGTTTGTTGTTAGGGGGTTAGGATTGTTTGTTGTTAGGGGTTTAGGGGTGTTTGTTGTTAGGGGGTTAAGGTTGTTTGTTGTTAGGAGGTTAGTGTTGTTTGTTGTTACGGGGTTAGGTTAGTTTCTTGTTAGGGGTTTAGTGTTGTTTGTTCTTAGGGGGTTAGTGTTTGTTGTTAGGGGTTTAGGGTTGTTTCTTGTTGGGGTTTAGTGGTTTTTGTTGTTAGCGTGTTAGTGTTGTTTGTGGTTAGGGGGTTAGTGTTGTTGGTTGTTAGGGGGTTGGGATTGTTTGTTGTTAGGGTATTAGGGTTGCTTTTTGTTAGGGGTTAGGGTTGTTTGTTGTTACGGGGTTAGGTTAGTTTCTTGTTACGGGGTTAGTGTTGTTTGTTGTTAGTGGGTTAGTGTTGGTTGTTGTTAGGGGGTTAGTGTTGTTTGTTGTTAGGGGTTTAAAACACACTGCCTATAGAAATCCTAGCAAACCCCTGTGTTTCCCCACAGGAATGTATGTCCATTTCACTTCTTTGCCAGCAACGCACCTCAGAGGCAACGTCAGATTGTGTGTATCTCAGTGAGAGAAAGAACAATGTGACTTCCCCAATTCCTCTGACGAAAGCAGTTAGAGGGAGAATACCGTCCTTTGCTTTCGCTTTCCCGCAATGAGCTCGACAGATCTGCCCTTCTCGAAGGGCCGTTTTCCCCCGGAGAACTGCCTCGCGGTAGCCCTGTTCTGGAAGTGGAACGAGTATGCAGTGTTAACGTTCAGCTATTGTGAAGGCTCGCTTTGGCCCAGGGCAAAGGAAGCGCCGGGGGAAATCTTAGCAGAGCCCGGCGCCTTTCCACGGTTCAAAGCGTGGAACTGCAGACTCTTTTGCAAAGAAGAGAGCGCCCAGGCAACAGCAGCCTGCACGTTTCTCAGTGAAAGGGAGAACTCCCTGACTTCATCCAGTCCTCTGAGCAAAGCAGGCAGAAGGAGAGAAACTTTCTTTCCTTCCTCTTTCCTGCAACGAATTCCTCATTTGCTCTTGCAAACGCAAGGCTTCTTCTGAAAAACTACGTCATGGTGCAGGGATCCTTCCAGAGGAGCAACGACATAGTTTTAGCTGGAAGGGCTTGGCAGAGCAGCTGGGGAGAAAAGGCCTCTTGCTATTCTCTTTTCTTTCTGCCTAACTGCGGTCAATTGGCACTTGCCAAAGCAAGGTTTCCCAGCACAAACTACAAAGCAGCAGCTCTCTCCTGGCAGAGGAAATCCCATGCAGTGTTGCCCTGGCGAGATAGTGTTGCTACAGTGAGGCCCAGGGAAAACACACTGCCTAGAGAAATCCTAGCAAAGCCCTGTGTTTCCCCACAGGAATGTATGTCCGTTTCAGTTCTTCGCCAGCAACGGAGCAAAGAGGCAACGTCAGATTGTGTGTATCTCAGTGAGAGAAAGAACACTGTGACTTCCCCCGTTCCTCTGACGAAAGCAGTTAGAGGGACAAAAGCGTCCTTTGCTTTCGCTTTCCCGCAATGAGCTCGACAGATCTGCCCTTCGCGAAGGGCCGTTTTCCCCCAGAGAACTGCCTCGCGGTAGCCCTGTTCTGGAAGTGGAACGAGTATGCAGTGTTAGCGTTCAGCTAATGTGAAGGCTCGCTTTGGCCCAGGGCAAACGAAGCGCCGGGGGAAATCTTAGGAGAGCCCGGCGCCTTTCCACGGTTCGAAGCGTGGAACTGCAGACTCTTTTGCAAAGAAGAGAGCGCCCAGGCAACAGCAGCCTGCACGTTTCTCAGTGAAAGGGAGAACTCCCTGACTTCATCCAGTCCTCTGAGCAAAGCAGGCAGAAGGAGAGAAACTTTCTTTGCTTCCTCTTTCCTGCAACGAATTCCTCATTTGCTCTTGCAAATGCAAGGCTTCTTCTGAAAAACTATGTCACGGTGCAGGGATCCTTCCAGAGGAGCAACGACATAGTTTTAGCTGGAAGGGCTTGGCAGAGCAGCCGGGGAGAAAAGGCCTCTTGTTATTCTCTTTTCTTTCTAACGCAAACCCTAACGCAAACCCTAAAATATAACACCAAAACCTAACCTAAACCTTAACACTATCCCTCACCCTAACTCTAACACTAATCCGAAACCTAATCATAAACCTAACCTTAACACTGAACCAAACTTAACCATGACCAGAACCACAATGCCTAACCGAAACCCTCACCCAAACCCTAACCCTAAACTACACCTCTACACCCTAACACCTTACCATAACCATAATCCTAACTCTACCCAACCCTAACCATAAACCTAACACTCACCTCAACCACAATGCCTAACACAAATCATAACCCTAACTGTTACACTTAACCCTAACCTAAAATCTAACCCTAACCCTAAAACTAAACAGAACCCATAAACTTAACCCTAACCCTAAACATAAACTTAACACTAACCTGAAAACCAACCCAAACCTTAGCCATAACCCTAACCCTCACCCTGCTTTACTTCACCCTATCCCTAACCTAAAGCTAACCCTAACTTTAACCCTAATCATACCCCTAAACCTAACCCTAACCTTAACCTTGGCCCATCTGTAACCCTAAACCTAACCCTTATAATAACTCTGACACTAACCCTCGCCCGAAACCTAATTCTAATCCTAACCCTGACCCTAACCCTAACCTAACCTTAACCCTAACTTTAAGCCTACCATAAACTTAACCGAAACCTAACCCCTAACCCAACTCTCACCCTAAACCTAGCCCTAACCCTAACCGTAACAGTTACGCAAAACCCTCACCTTAACTGTAAACGTAAATCTAACTCTTACCGTAACCCTAAACTTAACCCTAATTATAACCCTATCCTAAACCTAACTGAAACACTAACCACTAACCCTAACTCTAACCCTAATGCTTAGCCTAAACCTAACCTTAACCACTAATCCTAACTCTAACCCTAACCCGAAACCAAACCCTCACACTTAACCAAAATTTCAACCTAACCATAATCCTAAACCTACCCTAACTTCATTCAAACCCTAACCCTAAGCTAAACTGACACTAAACCTAACCCTAACCCTAAACCTAACCCTAACCCTAACCCTGAATCTAACCTGAACTCTAAACCCAAACCCTAAACCTGACCCTAACATTAATCCAAACACCTACCCCAACCCTAACCCTCATCCTTAACCTAAATTTCACCCTAAACCTAAGCCTAAAGCACTATCACCATACTCTAGCCCTAACTCTAAACCTAACCTAACTCTAACCCTAAACCTTACTGTAACACCCAAAAACATCAGCTTAATATAAACATAACACTAATCCTCACACGAAACCCTAACCATTTCCCTAACCCTATCCCTCATCCTGACCCTAAACCTGACGTAAACATAACTCTTACCTTAACCTTAAACTTAACCTTAACCTTAACTCTACCCTAACCTTAACCGTAAACCTAACAATAACGCTAAACCTGACCTTAACCCTAACCGTAAACCCTAGCACTAACTCTAAACCTAATCCTAACCTAGCCTTACACTTTACCGTAAACATAGTCTTAACCCTAACCTGACCGCTACCTGAACCCTAACCTAAACCTAACACTAACACTAACCTTAACCCTAAATCTAACATTAACCCTGAACCCCACTATTAACTGAATCTTCACCATGACCCTAACTCTAACCCTAACCATAACAATTACCCTAAACCCTCACCTTAACTGTAAACCTAAACCTAACCCTCACCATATCCCCAACCCTCACCCTAACCCCTAACTATATTCCTAACCCTAAACCTAATGCTATCCCTAACCCCAACTGTACCCCTAACACGAACAGTAACCCTAATCTAACACTAACCCTAACATTAACCCTAAACTTAAACCTACCCTAACCATAAACCTAAAACTAGCACCCTAAACCTAACATCTAACACTAACCCTAATCCTAACCCTAACCCTAACTCTCTCCCTTAACCTAAACTTCACACTAACCCTAAACCTAAAACTAACCCTAACACTAAGCATAACCCCTAACCCTAAACTGGACCCTAAATCTAACCATAACACTAACCTGAACACAAACCCAAACTCTAGCCCTAACCCTAAAAGTAACCCTCAGCCTATGCTAAACTTCAACCAAATCCTAACCCTAACCATAACCGTAAACGTAAACCTAGCCCAAACCCTAACCTTAAACCTAACTCTAACCGTAAAGCTAGTCCATCTGTAACCCTAAACCTAAGCCTTACAATAGCTCTGAACCTAACCCTAATCCTAAGCCCAACAATAGACCTAATCCTAAACCTAACCTGAACTCTAAACTTGACCCTAAATAGAACACTAACTCTAACCCTAAACCAGGACTTAAACCTAAAACTTACCCTGCACCTAACCCTAAACCTAACCCTAACTCTAACTCTAACCCTAATCCTAACACTTGCCCTAAAACCTAACCTTAACTGCAATACTAACTGTAACCCTCACCTAACCCCTAACCGTACCCCCAAAAGCTAACCCTAATGCTATCCCTAACCCTAACCCTAACACTCACCTGAAAACCTAAGCCCTAATGATAACCCTAACCCTAACCCAAAACCTAACCCCTAGCACCAAAGCCTAACCCTAACTCTAACACTAACCCGAAACCTAATCATAAAACTAACCCTAACCCTAAACCAAACCTAACCATGACCAGAACCACAATGCCTAACCGGAACCCTCACCCAAGCCCTAACCCAAAACTACTCCTCTAATCCCTAACACCTTACCATAACCATAATCCTAACCCTACCCAACCCTAATCCTAAACCTAATCCTCACACCAACCACAATGCCTAACACAAACCGTAAACCTAACCCTAACCGTAACACTGAACTTAACCCTAATCTAAAATCTACCCCTAACCCTAAAAGTAAACAGAACCCATAAACTTATTTCTAACCCTAAACATAACCTTAACACTAACCTGAAAACTCAAGCAAACCTTAGCCATAACCCTAACCCTCACCCTATCTTAAACTTCACCCTATCCCTAATCTAAAGCACACCCTAACTTTAACCCTGACCCTAACCTTAACCTTGACCCACCTGTAACCCCAAACCTAACCCTTACAATAACTCTGACCCTAACCCTCACCCTAAACCTAATCCTAATCCTAACCCTGACCCTAACCCTAACCAAACCTTAACCGTAACTTTAACCTACCATAAACTTGAACCTAACCCTAACCTGTAACCTGAAATCTAAACCTAACCCTAGCCCTAAACCTAACCCTAACCCTAAATGTAACACTTACCCAAAACCCTCACCTTAACTGTAAACATAAATCTAACTCTTAACCTAACCCTAAATATAACCCTACCCTAAACCTAACCGAAACACTAACACCTAACTTGGAATCAAATCCTGATGTTTAGCCTAAACCTAACCTTAACCCTAAGCCTAACCCTAACCACTAACCCTAATTCTAATCCGAACCCTAAGCCTGATCCTAAACCGAACCCTAACCCTTACCCTAAACCTGACCCTAACATTAACCGAAACACCGAACCCTAACGCTAACCCTAAACCTAACCCTAACCTTAACCCAAACACCTAACCCTAACGCTAACCCTAACCCTCATCCTTAACATAAATTTCAAGATAAACCTAAGCCTAACCTTAACCCTAAAACTAAACCTAACCCTAAACTATCCCCTAAATATAGCCCTAAACCTAAACCTCATCCTAACCCTAACTACAACCCTGACCTAACCGTAACACTGTAAAACATCAGCTTAAGTGTAAACCTAACACTAACCCTCCCACGAACACCTAACCCTTTCCCTAACCCTAACCCTATCCCTAATCCTAACCTTAACCCTGACCTAAACCTAACACTTACCCTAACGCTAAGCTTAACCTTAACTCCACCCTAAAACTAACAAAAACTCTAAACCTGACCCTACCTCTTACCCTAAACCCTAGTACTAGCTCTAACTCTAAACCTAACCCTAACCTAGCCCTTCCCTTTACCGTAAACCTAACCTTACCCCTAATCTTACCCCTACCCTAACCCTAACCCTAACACTAAACTTAACCCTAACTGTAATCTTAACCCTAACCCTTACCCTGACCCTGACTATTAACTGAAACTTCACCCTAAACCTAACCCAAACTCTAACTCGAACCCTAACTATAACACTTACCCTAAACCCTCACCTTAACTGTAAACCTAACCCTAACCCACACCCTAACCACAACCCTCACCCTAACCCCTAACCGTATCCCCAACCCTAAACCTAATGCTATCCCTAACCCTATCCCTAACCCAAACAAGAACATTAAACCTAATCTAACCCTAACTCTAACATGAACCCAACCCTAACCATAAACCTAACGTTAGCATCCTAAATCTAACCTCTAACACTAACTATAATCCTAACCCTAATTCTAACTCTTATCCTAACCCTCACCCTTAACCTAAACTTCACACTAACCCTAAACCAAAACATAACCCTAACCCTAAACATAACCCCTAACCCTAAACATAACCCCTAACCCTAACCTGAACCCTAGCCTTAAAGCTAACCTGAACACAAACCCAAACTCTAGCCCTAACCATAAAAATAACCCTCACCCTATCCTAAACTTCATCCAAACTCTAACGCTACCTTAAACCTAAACCTAACCCAAACCCTAACCTTAAACCTACCTCTAACCATAGCGCTAGTCCATCTGTAACCCTAAACCTAACCCTTACAATAGCCCTGAAATTAACCCTAAACCTAATCCTAGCCCTAGACCTAATCCTAACCTAACCCTAACTGCACCCTTGACCCTAAAGAGAACACTAACTCTAACCCTAAACCTGGACCTAAACCTAAATCTTCCCCTACACCTAACCCTAAACCTAAAAATAACTCCAACTCTAACCCTAATCATAACACTTATCCTAAACCCACACTCTAACTGTAAAACTAACCGTAACCCTCACCCTAACGCCTAACCATATCCCCAAACCTAACCCTAATGCAATCCCTAACCTTAACCCTAAAACTAACCTGAAAACCCTGAGCCCTAACGATAACCCTAACTCTAACACAAACCCTAACCCCTAACACCAAAGCCTAATCCAAACCTTAACCCTAACTCTCACCCTAACTCTAACACTAACCCGAAACCTAATCATAAACCTAAACCAAACCCAACCATGACCAGAACCACAATTCCTAACCGGAACCCTCACCCAAACCCTAACCCTAAACTACACCTCTAACCACTAACACCTTACCATAAACCTAATCCTAACCTTTATCCTAACCCTCACCCTTAACCTAAACTTCACACTAACCCTAAACCAAAGCGTAACCCAAACCCTAAACATAACCCCTAACCCAAAACCGAACCCTAAACCTAACCTTAACACTAAGCTGAACACAAAACCAAACTTTAGCCCAAACCATAAAAATAACCCTCACCCTATCCTAAACTTCATCCAAACCCTAACCCTAAACCTAAACCTAACCCAAACCCTATCCTTGAACATAACTCTAACCATAATGCTAGTCCAAATGTAACCCTAAACCTAACCCTTACAATAGCCCTGAACCTAACCCTAAACCTAATCCTAACCCTAGACCTAAACCTAACCCTAACCCTAAATCTAACCTTGACCCTAAATTGAACACTGACTCTAACACTAAACCGGCACCTAAACCTAAATATTGCCCTACACCTAACCATAACCCTAACTCTAACCCTAATGATCACACTTAACCTAAACCCTCACCTAAACTGTAAAAGTAACCGTAACCCTCACCCTAACCCCTAACCGTATCCCCAACCCTAACCCTAATGCTATCCGTAACCCTAACCCTAACACTAACCTGAACCCCTGAGCCCTAACAATAACCCTAACCCTAACCCAAACCCTAACCCCTAACACCAAAGCCTAACCCAAACCTTAACTCTAACTCGAACACTAACCTGAAACCTAATCATAAACCTAACCGTAACCCTAAACCAAACCTAACCATGGTCAGAACCACAATGCTTTACCAGAACCCTCACCCACCCCTAACCCTAAACTACACTTCTAACCCCTAACACCTTACCATAACCATAATCCTAAGCATACACAACCCTTACCCTAAACCTAAACCTCACCCCAACCTCAATGCCTAACACAAACCGTAACCTTAGCTGTTTACACTAAACTTAACCCTAACCTAAAATCTAACCCTAACCCTAAAACTAAACACAACCCATAAACTTAACCCTAACCCTAAACATAACTTTAACACTAACCCGAAAACTAACCCAAACCTTAGCCATAACCCTAACCCTCACCCTATCTTAAACTTCATCCTATCCCTAACCTAAAGCTAACCCTAACTTTAACCCTAAACCTAACCCTAACCTTAACCATGGCCCACTTGTAACCCTAAACCTAACCCTTACAATATCTCTGACCCTAACCCTCACCCTAAACCTAATCCTAACCCTGACCCTAACCCTAACCTAACCTTAACCTAACATTAAGGCTACCATAAACTTACACCTAACCCTAACCTCTAACCCTAACTCTAACTGTAACCCTAGCCCTAACCCTAACAGTAACACCCAAAACACTCAACTGTAAATGGAACTCTAACTCTTACCCTAACACTATTCTTAACCCTAAACAGAACCCTACCCTAAACCTTACCGAATCAATAACCCCTAACCCTAACTCTAAACCTAATCATTAGCCTAAACCTAAACTTAACCTTACACCTAAACCTAAACACTCGCCCGAACTCTAACCCTAACCCTAAACCTAAAACAAACCCTCACCCTTAACCAAAATTTCACCCTAACCATAACGCTAAACCTACCTTAAATTCATTCAAACCCTAACCAAAACTAAAACTAACCCTAACGCTAACACTAACCCCAAACCTAAAACTAAACATAACCTAACCCTGACCCTAACCCTAATCCTAAGCATAAACCTAATCCTAACCCTAACTCTAACTCTAACCCTAACTGTAACAAACTAAAACATCAGCTTAACTGTAAACCTGACACTAACCCTCACACGAATCCCTAACCCATCCCCCAATCCTAACCCTATCCCTAATCCTTGCCCTAACCCTGAACTAAACCTAACCCTTACCCTAACCCTAAAATTAACCCTAACATTAACTCTACCCTAACCCTAAACTTAAGCCTAACAATAACTCTAAACGTAACCCTAACCCTAACCCAGCACTACCCTTTCCCGTAAACCTAGCCTTCACAGTAACCTTACCCCTACCGTAACCCTAACCCTAAACCTAACCCTGACACTAACCTTAACCCTAACTCTAACCTTAACCCTAACCCTCACTATTAACTGAAACTTCACCCTAACCCTAACCCTAACTCTAACTCTAACCCTAACCATAACAATTAACCTAAACCCTCTCCTTAACGGTAAAACTAACACTAACACACACCCTAACCCTTAACCGTGTCCCCAACCCTAAACCTAATGCTATCCCTAAACTTATCCCTAACCCTAACTCTAACACGAAGAGTAACCCTAATCTAATCCTAACCCTAACATTAACCTTAAACTTAAGACTATCCTAACCATGAACCTAAACCTAACACCCTAAACCTAATGTCTAACATTATAATTCTAACCCTAATCCTAACCCTTATCCTAACCCTCCCACTTAACCTGAACTTCACACTAATACTAACCCTGTTCGTAAATCTAACCCTAAACATAACCCCTAACCCTAATCCAAACCCTAAACCTGACCTTAAAAGTAACGTGAGCACAAACCCAAACTCCAGCCCTAACCATAAAAATAACCCTCACCCTAGCCTAAACATCATCCAAACCCTAACCCTAACCTTAGCCCTAACCTAAACCTAAGCAAAACCCTTACCTTAAACCTAACTCTAACCATAACACTAGTCCATCTGAAACCCTAAACCTAACCCTTACGATAGCCCTGAACCTAACCCTAACCCTAAACACAATCCTAATCCTAAACCTAACCCTAACTCTAAACTTGACCCTAAATAGAACACTAGCTCTGACCCTAAATACAGCACTAACTCTAACCCTAAACTTGGACGTAAACCTAAATATTACCCTACACCTAACCCTAACCCTAAACCTAACCCTAACTCGAACTCTAACCCTAATCATAACACTTACCCTAAACCCTCACCTTAACTGTAAAACTAACCGTAGCCTTCACTCTAACCCCTAACCGTAGCCCACAACTCTAACCCTAATGCTAACCCTAGCTCTAACCACAACACTAACCTGAAACCCCTAAGCCATAAAGATAACACTAACCCTAACGCAAACCCTAACCTATAACACCAAAACCTAAGCTAAACCTTAACACTATCCCTCACCCTAACTCCAACACTAACCTGAAACCGAATCATAAACCTAAACCAAACCCAACCATGACCAGAACCACAATTCCTAACTGGAACCCTCACCGAAACCCTAACCCTAAACTACACCTCTAACCACTAACACCTTACCATAAACCTAATACTAACCTTTATCCTAACCCTCACCCTTAACCTAAACTTCACACTAACCCTAAACCAAAGCGTAACCCAAACCCTAAATATAACCCCTAACCCAAAAACCGAACCCTAAACCTAACCTTAACACTAAGCTGAACACAAAACCAAACTTTAGCCCAAACCATAAAAATAACCCTCACCCTATCCTAAACTTCATCCAAACCCTAATCCTATTCTTAACTGTAGACCTAAACCTAACCCAAACCCTAACCTTAAACCTAACTCTAAGTATAATGCTAGTCCACCTGTAACCCTAAACCTGAGCATTTCAATAGCCCTGAACTTAACCCTAAAACTAATCCTAATCCTAACTTTAGACCGAATCCTAAACCTAACTCTAACCTTGACCCTAAAGAGAACACTACCTCTCACCCTGAACCTGAAAGTAAACCTAAATCTTACCCTACATCTAAACCTAACCGTAAACCTAACCGTAACTCTAACTCTAACCCTAATCATAAGACTTGCCCTAAACCCTCCCCTTAACTGTAAAACTAACCTTAACCCTCACCAGAACCCCTAAACCTATCCCCCAACACTAACCCTAATGCTAGCCCTAACACTAACCTGAAACCCTAAGCCCTAACGATAACCCTAACCCAAACCAAACCCCTAACACCAAAGCCTAACCCAAACCTTAAACCACTCACCCTAAATCTAACACTAACCCGAAACCTAATCATAAACCTAACCCTAACCCTAAACCAAACCTAACCATGGCCAGAACCAAAATGCCTAACCAGAACCCTCACCGAAACCCTAACCATAAACTACACCTCTAACCCCTAACACCTTATCATAACCATAATCTTAAGCCTACTCAACCCTGACGCTAAAACTAACCCTCAACCCAACCACAACGCCTAAAACAAACCATAACCCTAACCCTAACCGTAACACTAAACTTAAGCCTAACCTAAAATCTAACCCTAACCCAGAACTAAACATAACCCATAAACTTAACCCTAACCCTAAACGTAACCTTAACAATAACCTGAAAACTTACCCAAACCTTTAGCCATAACCCTCACCCTAACCCACACCCTATCTTAAACTTCACCCTATCCCTAACCTAAAGCTAACCCTAACTTTAACCCTAACACTACCCCTAAACCTAACACTAACCTTAACCTTGGCCCACCAGTCACCCTACACCTAACCCTTACGATAACTCTGACCCTAAACCTCACCCTAAACCTAATCCTAATCCTAACCCTACCCTAACTCTAACCTAACCTTAACCTTAACTTTAACCCTACCATAAAATTAAACCTAACCCTAAACCCTAATCCTAACTCTAACCCTAACCCTAACCGTAACACATACCCAAAACCTTCACCTTAACTGTAAACGTAACTCTAATTCTTACCCTAACCCTAAATAAAACCCTACCCTAAACCTAACCAAAACACCCCTAACCCTAACTCTAACCCTAATCCTTAGCCCAGACCTAACCATAACCCTAAACCTACCCTAACTTTATTCAAACCCTAACCTTAAACAAAACTAAAACAAACCCTAAACCTATCCCTAACCCTACCCCTGACACTAATCTGAACAATAACCCCTAGCCCTAACCCTAACCCGCATGCTTAACATCAACTTCACCCTAACCCTATCCTAAAACTAAACATAACACTAAATCTCCCCCAACCATGAACCTAACCCAATCCTAAGCATAAAACTAACCCTAAACTTAACCCTAACCCTGACCCTGACCCTAACTCTAACCTTAATCCTAAACATAAAAATTACCCTACACACTCAGCTTAAATGGAAACCTACCACTAACCCACACCCTAACATCTAAACCTAAACCCAACCCTTAACCTAACCCTATCTCTAACCTTATCCTAGCCCTACACCTAAACATGACTTAATCCTAACACTTACCCTAAACCTGACCCTAAACCTAACCTTAACCTTAAACCTAATCCTAACCTGGACCCTAAACCCTACCCCAAACCCTAAGCTCAACCCTCACCCTTAAATTAAACTTCACCCTATCCCGAACTCTAACTTTAAACCAAAACCTAATCCTAACTCTAAACCTAACCCTAAACCTGACTCTAACATTAACCCAAACACCTAACCCTAACAGTAAGCCTAACCCTAACCCTAAACCTAACCTGACCCTAACCTTAACCCAAACACCTAACCCTAACACTAAACCTAACCCTAACCCTCATCCTTAACCTAAACTGCACCCTAACCCTGACCCTGAAACTAAACATAACACTAAATCTCCCCCTAACCCTGACCGTAACCCAAATCCTAACCATAAACCTAACCCTAACTCGAACCTTAACCCTAACCCTGACCCTAACTCTAACCCTAATCCAACCCTAAAACTTACCCTACAAACTCAACTTAAATGGAAACCTAGCACTAACCCTCACCCTAACATCTAAACCTAACCCCAACCCTTAACCTGACCCTATCTCTAATCTTAACCATGCCCTAGCCTAACCATGATTTAACCCTAACACTTACCCTAAACCTAACCCTAAACCTAATCTTAAACCTAAACCTAAAACTAACCTTAACCCTAACCCTAACCCCTAACCCTAAGCTCAACCCTCACTCTTAACTTAAATTTCACCCAAACACTAACCCTAAAACGAACCCAACACTAACCCTAAACGCAAACATAAACCTGACCCTAACGTTAACCCAAACACCTAACCCGAACCCTAACGCTAACCCGAACTCTAAACCGAACCCTAAACTGACCCTAACCTTAACCCAAACACCTAACCCTAACACTAACCCTAAACATAACCCTCATCCTTAACCTAAACTTCACCCTAAACCTAAGCCTAAGCCTAACCCTAAAACTAAACCTAACCCTAAACTATCACCTAACTCTAGCCCGAATGCTAAACCTAACAATGACCCTAACCATAACAGCCTAAAACATCAGCTTAACTGTAAACCTAACACTTACCCTCAGACGAACCCCTAACCCTTTCACAAACCCTAACCCTATCCCTAATCCTAAACCTAACGCTGACGTAAACCTAACCCTTCCCCTAAACCTAAATTAAACCTAACCTTAACTCTACCTATACCTAAACCAAACAATAACTCGAATCCTGACCCTAACCCTAACCCTAAACTCAGCACTAAGTATAATTCTAAACCTAACCCTAACCCTAACCCAGCCCAACCCTTTACCGTAAACCTAGTCTTAACCCTAACCTTACCTACCCTAAACCTAACACTAACGCTAACCTTAACCCTAACTCTAACATTAACCCTAACTTTTAGCGTAACCCTCACTATTAACTGAAACTTCACCCAAACACTAACCCTAACTCTAACCATAACCATAACACTTACCCTGAACACTCACCTTAACTGTAAAACTAACCATAACCCTCAACCTAACCCCAACTGTATCCCGAACCCTAACCCTAAAGCTATCCCTAAGCCTAACCCTAACACTCACCTGAACCTTTAAGCCCTAAGGATAACCCGAACCTGAAATCAAACCCTAACGCATAACACCAAAGCATAACCCAAACCTTAACCCTAACTCTCACCCTAACTCTAACACTAACCCGAAACCTAATCATAAATCTAACCCTAACCCTAAACCAAACCTAACCATGACCAGAACCACAATGCCTAACCAAAACCCTCACCCAAACCCTAACCCTAAACTACACCTCTAACTCCTAACACATTACCATAACCATAATCCTAACCCTAACCAAACCTAACCCTAAACCTAACCCTCATCCCAACCACAACGCCTGACACAAACCATAACCCTAACCCTAACAGTAACACTGTAAATAACCCTAACCTAAAATCTAAACCTGACCCTAAAACTAAACAGAACCCGTAAACTTAACCCTAACCCTAAACATAACCTTAACAATAACCTGAAAACTAACGCAAACCTTAGCCATAACCCTAAACCTAACCCGCACCCTATCTTAAACTTCACCCTATCTCTATCCTAAAGCTAACCCTAACTTTAACCCTAAACCTAACCCTAACCTTAACCTTGGCCAACCTGTAACCCTCATCCAAACCCTTACAATAACTCTGACCCTATCCTTCGCCCTAAACCTAATGCTAATCCTAACCCTAACCTAACCTTAACCCTACCATAATCTTAAACCAAACCCTAACTTCTAACCCTAACTCTAACCCTAACCCTAGCACTAAGCCTAACCGTAACACTAACACTTACCCAAAACCCTCATCTTAACTGTAAACGTAACTCTAACTCTTACCCTAACCCTAAACTTAACCCTAAATATAACTCTACCGTAAACCAAACTGAAACACTAACCCCTAACCCTAACTCTAACCCTAATCCTTAGCCTAAGCCTACCCTTAAACGTAAACCTAACCCTAACCCTAAACCGAACCCTCACTCTTAACCAAAATTCACCCTAACCATGACCCTAAACCTCCCCTAACTTCATTCAAACCCTAACCTTAACCAAAAATAAAACTAAACTTAAACCTAACCCTAAATGTAAACCTAACCCTAACCCGGACCATAACCTGAACCCTAACCCCTAACCCTAACCCTCACGCTTAACATAAACTTCACCCTAACTCTAACCCTAAAACTAAATATAACACTAAATCTCCGCCTAACCCGGACCCTAACCCTAATCCTAACCATAAACCTAACCCAAACCTGAACCTAACTCTAACCCTAACCCTAATCCTAACCCTAAAACTTACCCTACACACTCAGCTTAAATGGAAACCTAGAACTAACCCTCACCCTAACATCTAAACCTAACCCCAACCCTGAACCTAACCCTATCTCTAACCTTAACCTAGCCCTAAACCTAACAATGACTTAACCCTAACATGTACTCTAAACCTAAGCATAAACCTAAACTTAACCCTAAACCTAATCCTAACCTTAACCCTAACCCTAACACCTAATGCTAACCTGAGCTCAACACTCGCCCTTAACTTTAAATGCACCCTAACACTAACCCTAAACTGAACCCTAACCCTAACCCTAAACCTAAGCCTAAACCTGACCCTAGCATTAACCCAAACACGTAAACCTGACCCTAATACTAACCCTAAATCTAACCCTAACCTTAACGCAAACACGTAACGCTAACACTAGTCCTAACCCTCATCCTTAACGTATGCTTCACCCTAAACGTAAGCCTAAGCCTAACCTGAAACTAAACCTAACCCTAAACTATCCCCTCAGTCTAGCCCTAACCCTAATCCTAACCCTAACCCTAACTCTAACCATACCCCTAACCATAACACTCTAAAACATCAGCTAAACTGTAAACCTAACACTAACCATCACATGAATCGCTAACCCTTTCCCTAATCCTACCCCTATCCCTAATCCTAACCTTAACCTTGACCTAATCCTAACCCTTACCCTAACCCTAAACTTAACACTAACCTTAACTCGAACTTAACCCTAACCCTAACAATAACTCTAAACCTGACCCTAACCCTAAGCCTACACCCTAGCACTAACTCTAACTCTAAACCTAACCCTAAGCCTAACCTAGCCCTACCCTTTACCGTAAACCTAGCCTAGACCCTAACCTTACCCCTACCTTAAACCTAACCCTGACACTAACCTTAAGCATAACTCTAACCTTAACCCTAACCCTGACTATTAACTGAAACTTCACCCTAACCATAAGCCTAACTCTAACTCTAACCCTAACCATAACAATTACCCTAAACCTTCACCTTCAATGTAAACCTAAACCTAACCCTTAACCGTATCCCCAACCCTAAACCTAATGCTATCTATCCCTCACATTATCCCTAACCCTAACCCGAAGACGAACAGTAACCCTAATCTAATGCTAACCCTAACATTAACCCTAAACTTAACCCTTCCCTAACCATAAACCTAACCCTAACACCCTAAACCTAAACTCTAACACTAACTAGAATCCAAACCCTAATGCAAACCCTTATCCTAACCCTCACCCTTAACCTAAACTTCACACTAACCCTAAACCTAAACCTAATCTGAACATAACCACTAACCCTAACCTGAACCCTAAACCTAACCTTAGCACTAACATGAACACAAACCCAAAGTCTAGCCCTAACCCTAAAAATAACCCTCACCCTATCCTAAACTTCATCCAAACCCTAACGCTAACCTTAGTCCTAAACCTAAACCTAACCCAACCCCTAACATTAAATCTAACTCTAACCATAATGCTAGTCCACCTGTAACCCTAAACCTAACCCTTAAAATACCCCTCAACCTAACCCTAAACCTAATCCTAACCCTAGACCTAATCCTAACCCTAACCCGAACTCTAACCTTGACCCTAAATAGAACACTAACTCTACCCCTAAACCTGAAACTAAAGCTAAATCTTACCCTACACCTAACCCTAAACGTAAACCTACCCCTAACTCTATGTCTAACGATAATCGGGACACTTATCCTAAACCCTCGCCTTAAATGTAAAACTAACCGTAACACTCACTCTAACCCCTAACGGTATCCCACAACCCTTACCCTAATGCTATCACTAACCCTAACACTAACCTGAACACCTAAGCCCTAATGATAACCCTAACCCTAACCCCAAACCTAACCCATAACACCAAAACCTAACCCTAACCTTAAAGGTAGCTCTCACCCTAACTCTAACTCTAACACTAACCCGAAACCTAATCATAAACCTAACCCTAACCCTAAACCAATCCTAACCATGACCAGAACCACAATGTCTAACCGGAACCTCACCCAAACCCTAACCCTAAACTACACCTCTAACACCTAACACCTTACCGTAACCATAATCCTAACCCTACCCAACCCTAACCCTAAACCTAAACCTCACCCCAACCACAACGCCTAACACAAAACGTAACCCTAACCCTAACTGTAACACTAAACTTAACCCTAACCTTAAACATAACCCTAACCCTAAAACTAAACAGAACCCGTAAACTTAACCCTAACATGAAACACAACCTTAACACGAACCTGAAAACTAACCCAAACCTTAGCCATAACCCTAACCCTAACCCTCACCCTAACTTAAACTTCACCCTATCCCTAACCTAAAAAAAAAAAAAAAAAAAAAACCTAAAGCTCACCCTAATTCTAATTATGTTTAATTTTAGGGCTAGGGTTAGGGTGAAGTTTATGTTAACCTAATTCTAAACCTATCCCTACCCCTAAACCTAACCCTAACCTTAACCTTGGCCCACCTGTAACCCTAAAACTAACCCTTACAATAACTCGGACCCTAACCCTCACCCTAAACCTAATCCTAACCCTGACCATAACCCTAACCTAACCTTAACCCTAACTTTAACCCTACGATAAACTCAAACCTAACCCTAACCCCGAACAATAACTCTAACCAAAATTTCACCCTACCCATAACCCTAAACCTACCCTAACTTCATTCAAATCCTAACCCTAACCAAAACTAAAGCTAACCCTAAACCTAACGCAAACCCTAGCCCTGACCCTAACCTGAACCCTTACCCCTAACCCTCACGCTTGACATAAACTTCACCCTAACCCTAGCTCTAAAACTAAACATAATACTAAATCTCCCCAACCCTGACCCTAACCCTAATCCTAACCATATACCTAACCCTAACCTTAAACATAATCCTAACCCTGACCCTAAATCTATCTCTAACCCTAATCCTAACCCTAAAACTTACCCTACACACTCAGCTTAAATGGAAACCTAGCACTAACCCTCACACTAATATCTAAACCTAAACCCTACCCTTAACCTAATCTTATCTCTAACCTTTACCTAGCCCTAAACCTAACCATGAATTAACCGTAACACTTACCCTAACCCTAAAACTAATCTTAACCCTAATCCTAATCCTAACCTTAACCCTAACCCTAACCCTAACCCCTAACACTAACCCTAAGCTCAACCCTCACCCTTAACTTAAACTTCACCCTGACCCTAACCTTAAACTAAACCCTAACCCTAAAGCTAACCCTAACATTAACCCAAACACCAAAACCTAACCCTGACACTAACACTAACCCTAAACCTAACCCTAACCTGATCCTAACCTTAACCCAAACACCTAACTCTAATATTTACCCTAACGCTAATCTTAACTTAACTTTCACCCTATACATAAGCATAACCCTAAAATTAAACCTAACCCTAAACTATCCCCTCAGTCTAGCCCTAACCCTAACTCTAACTCTAACCCTGACCCTAACTGTAACACTGTAAAACATCAGCTTAACTGTAAATCTAACACTAACCCTCACACGAACCCTAACCCTTTCCCTAAACCTAACCCTATCCCTAACCCTAACCCTAACCCTGACCTAAACATAACCCTTACCCTAACCCTAAACTTAACCCTAACCTTAACTCTACCCTAACCCTAACACTAACAATAACTCTAAACCTGACCCGAACCCTACCCCTAAACCCTAGCACTAACTCTAACTCTACACCTAATCCTAACCCTAACCTAGATGTACCCTTGACCGTAAACCTAGCCTTAACCCTAACCTTACCCCTATCCTAACCCTAACCCTAAACCTAACCCGAACACTAATCTTAATCCTAACTCTAACCTTAACCCTAACCCTTACCCTAACCCTCACTATTAACTGAAAATTCACCCTAACCCTAACCCTAACCCTAACTCTAACTCTAACCCTAACCATAACACTTACCCTAAACCCTCACCTTAACTGTAAACCTAACACTAAACCTCACCCGAACCCCTAACCGAATCCCCAACCCTAAACCTGCCGCTACCCCTAAACTTATCCCTAACCCTAACCCAAACACGAACAGTAACACTAATCTAATACTAACCCTTACATTAACCCTACCCTAACCATAAACCTAACCCTAACACCCTAAACGTAAACTCTAACACTAAGCATAATCCTCACCGTAATCCTAACCCTTACCTTGACCCTCACTATGAACCTAAACATCACTCTAACCCTGAACCTAAACCTAACACTAACCCTAAACGTAACTCCTAACACTAACCCGAACCCTAAAACTAACCTTAACACTAACCTGAACACAAAATCAAACTTCAGCCCTAATCATAAGAATAACCCTCACCCCGTCCTAAGGTTCATCCAACACTAACCCTAACCTTCACCCTCAACCTAAACCAAACCCTAACCTTAAACCAAACTCTAACCATAACACTACTCCACCTGTAACCCTAAAACTAAGCCTTACATTAGCCCTGAACCTAACCCTAGACCTAACCCTAATCCTAACCCTAACCCTAACTCTAAGCTTGATCCTAAATAGAACACTAACTCTAATTCTAAACCTGAACCTAAACCGAAATCTTACCCTACACCTAACCCTAACCCTGAACCTAACCCTAACTCTAACCCTAAAAATAACACTTACCCTAAACCCTCACCTTAACTGTAAAACTAACCGCAACCCTCACCCTAACCCCTAACCGTATCCTCCAACCCTAACCCTAATGCTATTCCTAACCCTAACACTAACCTGAACCCCTAAGCCCTAACGATAACCCTAACCCCTAACCCAAACCCTAACCCCTAACACCAAAGCCTAACCCAAACCTTAACCCTAAGTCTCACCCTAACTCTAACTCTAACATTAACCCGAAACCTAATAATAAACCTAACCCTAACCCTAAACCAAACCTAACCATGACCAGAACCACAATGACTAACCGGAACCCTCACCCAAACCCTAACCCTAAACTAAAACTCTAACCCTTAACACCTTACCATAACCATAATCCTAACCCTACCCAACCCGAACCCTAAACCTAACCCTCACCCAAACGACAAAGCCTAACACAAACCGTGACCCTAATCCTAACCATAACACTAAACTTAACCCTAACCTAAAATTTAACCCTAACCCTAAAACTAAAAAGAACCCGTAAACTTAACCCTAACCCTAAACATAACCTTAACACTAACCTGAAACCAAACTCAAACCTTAGCCATAACCCTAACACTAACCCTCAGCCTATCTTAAACTTCACCCTATCCCTAAGCTAAAGCTCACCCTAACTTTAACCCTAACCCTACCCCTAAATCAAACCCTAAACTTAACCTTGGCCCACCTGTAGTACCCTAAACCTAACCCTTACAATAACTCTGACCCTAACCCTCACCCTTACCCTAACCCTAACCGTAACCCGCACCCTTAACCTAAACTTCACACTAACCCTAAATCTAAACATAACCCTACCCCCAAACATAACCCCTAACCCTAATCCAAACGCTAAACCTAACCTTAACACTAACCTGAACACGAACCCAAACTCTAGCCCTAACCTTAAAAATAACACTCACCATATCGTAAACTTCATCCAAACCCTAACCCTAAATCTAAACCTAACCCAAACCCTAAACTTAAACTTAACTCTAATCATAACGCTAGTCCACCTGTAACCCTAAACCTAACCCTTACAATAGCCCTGAACCTAACAATAACCCTTACCCAAACCCTAACCCAAATCCTAACCCGAAGCCTAAACCGAAGCCTAACGTGAACCCAAACCCGAACCGTAAACCCAAACCATATCACTAGCCCTAGCCCTAGGCCCTAGCCCAAGTCCTAGCCCTAGCCCTAACCCTAACACTAACTCGAACCCTAAAACCTAACCCTAAACATTAACCCTAACCCTGAACACTAACCCTAACACTAACCGCTAACCCTAAACCCAAACCCTAAAAACTAACCCTAACCCTGAACACTAACCCTAACACTAACTGCTAACCCTAAACCCTAACCCTAACCCTAAACCCTAACACTAACCCTAACACTAACCATAAACCCTAACCCTAAACTCTAACCATCAGCCTAACCCAAAACCCTAACCCTAACCCTAAACTCTAGCCCTAAAACCCTAGCCCTAGACCTAGCCCTAACACCAAGCCCTAGCCCTAGCCCTAACCCTAACCCTAACCTCTAACCTCTAAAACTAACCCTAGCCCTAACCCTAAACCCTAAATCCTAACCCTAAACCCAAACCCTAAACCTAACCCTGACTCTAACCCCTAACCCTGACCCAGACCCTGACCCTAAACTGTGACAATGACCCTAAACCCTGACCATGACCCTAACCCTGACCATGACCCTAACCCTGACCCTAAACTCTGACCCTGACACTAAACACTGACTCTGACCCTGACCCTAAACTCTATCACTAAACACTAAACCCTAACCCCTAGCCCTAACCCCTAGCCCTAACCTTACCCCAACCCTAATCCTAAACCCTAAACCCTAACCATAAAAACAAACCCTAAACCTAACCCTGACCCTAACCCCTAACCCTGACCCTGACCATAAACCCTGACCCTGACACTAAAAACTGACCCTGACCCTAAACTCGAACACTAAACCCTAAAACCTAACCTTAACCCCTAAACCCGATCCCGAACCATAACCCTAACACTAAACTAAACCCTAAACCCTAACCTGTGTAGGGAGTGAGGAGGTGGGAGGGACTAGGCTGGGCGCTGTGAAGGGAGTCAGGAGGTGGGAGAGACCATGCAGGGCCCTGTATAGAGAGTGAGAGACCAGGCAGGGCACTGTATAGGGAGTAAGATGGTGGGACAAAAGAGACAGAAACCTGTGTAGGGAGTGAAGAGCTGAGAGACCAGACAGAGACCTTTGTAGGGAGTGAGGAGGTGGGTGAGACCAGGCAGGGCCCTGAGTAGGGAGAGAGGAGATGGAAGAGACCAGGCAGGGACAGGTGTAGGAAGTGAGGAGGTGGGAGGGACCAGGAAGGGCCCTGTGTAAGGAGTGAGGATGTGGAAGAGAACAGGCAGAGAACTCTGTAGGGAGTAAGGAGGTGGGACAGACCAGGCAGAGACCTTTACAGGGATGGAGGAGGTGGGAGAGAAAAGGCGGGGCCCTGAGTAGGGAGTGAGGAGCTGGGAGCAACCAGGCACGGCTATGTCTAGGGAGTGAGGAGGTGGGAGAGGTCAGGCAGGGACCTGTGTAGGGAGTTAGGCCTTAGGAGAGACCAGGCAGAGACCTGCATAGGGAGTGAGGAGGTGAGAGAGACCAGGTAGGATGCTGTGTAAAGAGTGAGGATGTAGGAGAGACCAGGCAGGGCCCTGTGTAAGGAGTGATGAGGTGGGAGAGACGAAGCAGGGACCTGTGTAGGGAGTGAGGAAGTGGGAGAGGCCAGGCAGAGACCTGTGTAGGGAGTGAGGAGGTGGGAGAGAATAGGCAGAAACCTGTGTAGGGATTGAGAAGATGGTAGACAGCAGGCAGGGCCCTGTGTAGGGAGTGAAGAGGTGGGAGAACCATTCAGAGACCTGCATAGGGAGTGAGGAGATGGGAGAGACCAGGAAGGGCCCTCTGTAGGGAGTGAGTTGGCCAGAGATCAGGCATGTCCCTGTATGGAGTAAGGATATGGGAGAGACCAGGCAGGGCCCTGTGCAGGGAGTTAGGAGGTGGGAGAGAACAGGCAGAGAAGAGTGTAGGGAGTGAGGAGGTGGGACAGACCAGGCAGGGCTCTGTGCATAGAGAAGATGGGAGACAGCAGACAGGGCCCTGTGTAGGGAGTGAAGAAGAGGGAGACCCAGGCAGAGTCCTGCTTAGGGAGTGAGGAGATGGGAGAGACCAGGCAGAGCCAAGTATAGGGAGTGAGGATATGGGAGAGACCAGGCAGGCCCTGTGTAAGGAGTGATGAGGTGGGAGAGACCAAGCAGGACCCTGTGCAGGGTGTGAGGGGGAGGGAGCATCCAGGCAGGGCCCTGTGGAGGGAGGGAGGTGTTGGGAGAGACCACACAGGTCCTGTGTAGGGAGTGAGAATGTGCCAGAGATCAGGCAGGGCCCTGTGTAGAGAGTGAGGAGGTGGGAGAGAACAGACAGAGACATATGTAGGGAGTAAGCAGAAGGGAGACACCAGGCAGGGCCCTCTGTAGGGAGTGAGGAGGAGGGACATACCAGGCAGGGCCCTGTGTAAGGAGTGAGGAGGTGGGAGAATCCAGGCAGACACCTGTGTAGGGAGTGAGGAGCTGGAAGAGACCAGGCAGGGACCTGTGTAGGTCCTGAGGAGGTGGGAGAGGCCAGGCAGCGTCCTGTGTAGGGAGTGAGAAGGTGGGAGAGACCAGGCAGGGCCCTATGTTGGGAGTGAGGATGCAGGAGAGAAGAGGCAGAGATGTGGGAGAGACCAGGCAAAGACCTGTGAAGGGACTGAGGAGGTGGGAGAGACCTGGCAGGGCCCAGTGTAGGGAGTATCTTGGAGAGAAGAGGCAGAGACCTGTGTAGGGATTGAGAAGAAGGAGAGACCAGGCCGGGCCCTGTGTAGGGAGTGAGGAGGTGGGAGAGGCCAGGCAGAGCCCTGTGTAGGGAGTGAGGTGTTAGGAGAGACCAGGCAGGGCCCTGTGTAGGGAGTGATGAGGTGAGAGAGACCAGGTAGGACCCTGTGTACAGAGTGAGGATGTGGAAGAGAACAGGCAAGGCTGTGTGTAGGAAGTAAGGTGGTGGAGATACCAGTCAGGGACCTGTGTAGGGATTGAGGAAGTGGGAGAGACTAGGCAGGACCCTGTGTAGGGAGTGAGGAGGTGGGAGAGACCATCAGGGCCCTGTGTAGGGAGTGAGGAGGTGATAGAGAACAGGTAAGGCCCTGCATACACAGTGAGGAGTTGGGAGAGACCACCCAGATACCTGAGTAGGGAGTCAGGAAGTGGGAGAGATCAGGCAGAGCCCTGTGTAGGAAGTGAGGTGTTAGGAGAGACCAGGCAGGGCCCTGTGTAGGGAGTGAGGAGGTGGGAGAGACCAGGTTGGACCCTGTGTACAGAGTGAGGATGTGGGAGAGACCAGGCAGGTCTGTGTGTAGGGAGTAAGGAGGTAGAGATGCCAGGCAGGGCCCTGTGTAGGGAGTGAGGATGTAGGAGAGATCATCAGGGCCCTGTGCAGGGAGTGAGCAGATGGGATACACCAGGCAGGGCCCTGTATAGGGAGTGAGGAGATGGGAGAGAACAAGCACAGCCCTGTGTAGGGAGTGAGAAGAAGGGAGATAACAGCCAGAAACACAGTGCAGGGACTGAGGAGGTGGGAGAGGTAAGGCAGGACCCTGTGTAGGGAGTGAGGGGGTGATAGAGACCAGGCAGAGCCCTGTGTAGGGAGTGAGGAGGTGGGAGAGGCCAGGCATGGCCCTGTGTAGGGAGTGAGGAGGTGGGAGAGACCAGGCAGGGCCCTGTGGAGGGAGTAAGAAGGTGGAGAGACCAGGCAGTGGCTTGTTTAGGGAGTGAGCAGGTGCGAGAGAACATCAGGGCCCTGTGTAGGGAGTGAGGAGGAGGGAGAAAACAGGCTAACACCTGTGTATGTAGTAAGGAGGTGGGAAAGACCACCCAGAGACCTGTGTAGGGATTGAGGAATGGGAGGGAACAGGCAGAGAACTGTGTAGGGAGTGAGGAGGTAGGAGAGACCAGGCAAGGCCCTGTGTAGGGAGCGAAGAGGTGGAGAACCAGGCAGAGCCCTGCGTAGGGAGTGAGGAGGTGGGATTGACTAGGCAGGACCCTGGGTAGGGTGTGAGGAGGTGGGAGATTCCAGGCAGGGCCCTTTGTAGGGAGTGAGGTGTTGGGAGAGACCAGGCAGAGTCCTGTGTAGGGAGTGAGGATTTGGGAGAGACCAGGCAGGGCCCTGTGTATGGCCTGAGGAGGTTAGAAATACCAGGCAGGGCCCTGAGTAAGGAGTGAGGAAGTGGGAGAGAAGAGGCAGGGCCCTGTCTAGGGATTGAAGAGGTGGGAGAGAACAGGAAGAGACCCTTGTAGGGAATGGGGAGGTGGGAGAACCATGCAGAGACCTGTGTAGGGATGGAGAAGGTGGGAGGGACCAGTTAGGGCCCTGTGTGTGCAGTCAGGATGTGAGAGAGAGGAGGCAGGGCCCTGTGTGAATTGAGGATGTGGGAGAGGCCAGGCAGGGCCCTGTGCAGGGAGTGAGGAGGTAGGAGAGATCAGGCAGGGACTGGTGTAGGGAGTGAGGAGGTGGGAGAGACCAGGCAGGGCCCCGTGTAGGAAGTGAGGAAGTGGGAAAGAAGAGGCAGAAAGCTGTGTATGGAGTGAGAAGATGGGAGACACTAGCCAGGGCCCTGTGTAGGGAGTGAAGAGGTGGGAGAACAAGGCAGAGTCCTGCATAGAGAGTGAGGAGGTGGGAGAGGACAGGCAGAGCCCTGCTTAGGGAGTGAGGATGTGGGAGAGACAAAGCAGGGCTCTTTGTAAGGAGTGATGAGGTGGGAGAGACTAGACAGGACCCTGCTAGGGGTTATTGATATTGTAAGGGTTAGGTTTAGGGTTAGGGTAGGGGTAAGGTTAGGGTTAAGGCTAGCTTTACTGTAAAGGGTGGGGCCAGGTTAGGGTTAGGGTTAGGTTTAGAGTTCGAGTTAGATCTGGGGTTTAGGGTTAGGGTTAGGGTCCGGTTTAGAGTTATTGTTAGGTTTAGGGTAGAGTTAAGGTTAGCGTTAAGTTTAGGGTTAGGGTAAGGATTAAGTTTAGGTCAGGGTTAGGGTTAGGATGAGTGATAGGGTTAGGGAAAGGGTTAGGGGTTCGTGTGAGGCTTAGTGTTACATTTACAGTTAAGCTGATGTTTTAGGGTGTTACTACCAGGGTTTACCAGGGTTAGGGTTAGAGTTAGGGTTAGGGTTAGGTTTAGTGTTAGGGCGAGAGTTAGAGGATAGTTTAGGGTTAGGTGTAATTTTAGGGTTAGGGTTAGGGTTAGGCTTAGGTTTAGGGTGAAGTTTAGGTTAAGGATGAGGGTTAGGATTAGGCTTTGGTGTTTAGGTTAAGGTTAGGGTTACGTTTAGGGTTAGGCTTAGTGTTAGGTTTAGCGTTAAGTGTTTGGGTTAATGTTAGGGTCAGGTTTAAGGTTAGGTTTAGGGTTAGGGTTAGTGTTTGGTTTAGGGTTAGGGTTAGGGTTAGGGTGAAGTTTAAGTTAAGGGTGAGTGTTGAGCTTAGGGTTAGTGTTGGGGTTAGGGTTAGGCTTAAGTTTAGGATTAAGTTTAGGCTTAAGGTCAGATTTAGAGTTAGGGTAAGTGTTAGGGTTAAGTCATAGTTAGGTTTAGGACTAGTTTTTAGTTAGAGATAGGGTTGGGTTCAGGGTTGGGGTTTGGTTTAGATGTTAGGGTGAGGGATAGTGCTAGGTTTCCATTCAAACTGAGTGTGTAGGGTAAGTTTTAGGGTTAAAGTTAGAGTTAGAGTCAGGGTTAGGTTTAAGTTTAGTGTTGGGATTATGTTTATGGTTAGGGTCAGGGTTGGGGAGATTTAGTGTTTAGGGTTACAGTGAATTTATGTTCTGCGAGAGGGTTATGGTTAGGGGTTTGGGTTCAGGTTAGAGTCAGGGTTAGGGTTAGGTTTAGGGTTAGGGTTAGGTTTAGTGTTAGTGTTAGTTTCGCTTAGGGTTAGGGTTTGAATGAAGTTAGGGTAGGCTTAGTGTTATGCTTAGGGTGAAATTTTGGTTAAGGGTGAGGGTTCGGCTTAGGCTTAGGGTTAGAGTTAGGGTCAGTGGTTAGGGTTAGGTTTAGGGTTAAGGTTAGGTTTAGGCTAAGGATTAGGGTTAGCGTTACGGTTAAGGGTTAGCATTTCAGTTAGGTTTAGGTTAGGGTTATAATTAGGGTTAAGTTTAGGGTTAGGGTAAGAGTTAGAGTTACATTTACAGTTAAGATGAGGGTTTTGGGTAAGTGTTACAGTTAAGATTAGGGTTAGGGCTAGGGTTAGGGTTAGAGTTAGGGTTAAGGGTTAGGGTTAGTTTTAAGATTATGGTAGGCTTAAAGATAGGGTTAAGGTTAGGTTAGGGTTAGGGTCAGGGTTAGGATTAGAATTAGGTTTAGGGTGAGGATTAGGGTCAGAGTTATTGTAAGGGTTAGGTTTAGGGTTACAGGTGGGCCAAGGTTAAGGTGAGGGTTAGGTTTAGGGGTAGGGTTAGGGTTAAAGTTAGGGTGAGTTTTAGGTTAGGGATAGGGTGCAGTTTAAGACAGGGTGAGGGTTAGGGTTATGGCTAAGGTTTGGGCTTGTTTTCAGGTTAGTGTTAAGGTTATGTTCAGGGTTAGGGTTAAGTTCATGGGTTGTGTTTAGTTTTAGGGTTAGGGTTAGATTTAAGGTTAGGGTTAAGTTTAGTGTTACGGTTAGGGTAAGGGTTATGGTTGTGTTAGGCGTCGTGGTTGGGGTGAGGGTTAGGTTTAGGGTTAGGGTTGGGTAGGGTTTGGATTATGGTTATGGTAAAGTGTTAGAGTTAGAGGTGTAGTTTAGGATTAGGTTTTGGGTGAGGGTTCCGGTTAGACCTTGTGGTTCTGGTCATGGTTAGGTTTGGTTTAGGGTTAGGGTTAGGTTCATGATTAGGTTTCGGGTTAGTGTTAGAGTTAGGGTGAGAGTTAGGGTTAAGGTTTTTGCTAGGCTTTCGCTTTGGTGTTAGGGTTTGGGTTAGGGTTAGGGTTATCATTAGGGCTCAGGGGTTTCAGGTTAGTGTTAGGGTTAGGGTTAGGGATAGCATTAGGGTTAGCGTTGTGGGATACGGTACGGTTAGGGGTTAGGGTGAGGGTTACGGTTAGTTTTACAGTTAAGGTGAGGGTTTAGGGTAAGTGTTATGATTAGGGTTAGAGTTAGAGTGAGGGTTAGGTTTAGGGTTAGGTGTAGGGTAAGATTTAGGTTTAGGTCCAAGTTGAGGGTTAGACTTAGTGTTCTATTTAGGGTCAAGGTTAGAGTTAGGGTTAGGGTTAGGATTAGGTCTAGGTTTAGGATTAGGATTAAGTTTAGGGTTAGGTTCAGGGCTATTGTAAGTTTTTGGTTTAGGGATACAGATGGACTAGCGCTATTCTTAGAGTTAGGTTTAAGGTTAGGGTTTGGGTTAGCTTTAGGTTTAGGGTTAAGGTTATGGTTAGTGTTTGGATGAAGTTCAGGATAGGGTGAGGGTTATTTTTATGGTGAGGGCTAGGGTTTGGGTTTGTGTTCAGGTTAGTGTAAAGGATAGGTTTAGGGTTCGGTTAAGGTTAGACGTTATGTCTAGGGTCAGCGTTAGGTTAGGTTTAGGGTTAGTGTGAAGTTTAGGTTAAGGGTGAGGGTTATGATAAGGGTTAGGATTATAGACGGTGTTAGATGTTAGGTTTAGGGTGTTAGGGTTAGTTTTATGGTTAGGGTAGATTTAAGTTTAGGTTTAATATTAGGGTTAGGGTTAGATTTGGGTTACTGTTCGTATTAGGGTTAGGGTTAGGGATAAGTTTGGGGATAGCGTTAGGTTTAGGGTTGGGGATACGGTTAAGGATTAGGGTGAGGGTTAGGGTTAGGTTTACAGTTAAGGCGAGGGTTTAGGGTAATTGTTATGGTTAGGGTTAGAGTTAGGCTTAGGGTTAGGGTGAAGTTTCAGTTAATAGTCAGGGTTAGGCTTAATGTTAGAGTCGGGTTAAGGTTAGTGTTTGGCTTAGGTATAGCGTTAGGGTATGGGTAGGGGTAAGGTTAGGGTTAAGGCTAGGTTTACGGTAAAGGGTAGGGCTAGCTTAGGGTTAGATTTAGAGTTAGAGTTAGTGCTAGGGTTTAGGATTATGGTTATGGTCAGGTTTAGAGTTATTGTTAGGGTTAGGGTAGAGTTAAGGTTAGGGTTAATTTAGGGTTAGAGAAAGGGTTAGGTTTAGGTCTGGGTTAGGTGTAGGATGCGGGGTAGGGTTAGGGTTAGGGGTTCATGGGACGGTTAGTGTTAAGTTTACATTAAGCTGATGTTTTAGGGTGTTACTGTTAGGGCTAGGGTTAGCATTAGGTTTAGGGTCAGTGCTAGAGTTAGGGGATAGTTAAGGGTTAGCTTTACTTTCAGGGTTAGGGTTAGCCTTAGGTTTAGGGTGAAGTTTAGGTTAAGGATGAGGGTTAGGGTTAGGGTTAGGCATTTGGGTTAAGGTTAGGGTTACGTTTAGGATTAGGCTTAGGGTTAGGGTTAGGTGTTTGGGTTAATGTTAGGGTCAGGTTTAGGGTTCGGCTTAGGGTTAGGGCTACAGCTGGGGTAAAGTTTAATTGAAGGGTGAGGGTTGAGCTTAGGGTTAGCGTTAGGGGTTAGGGTTAGAGCTTAGGTTAGGATTAAGTTTAGGGTTAAGGTTAGGTTTAGATTTAGGGTTAGGTTTAGTGTTAGGGTTAAGTCATGTTTAGGTTTAGGGCTAGGTGAAGGTTATAGATAGGGTTAGGTTAAGGGTTGAGGTTAGGTTTAGATGGTAAGATGAGGGTTAGTGCTAGGTTTCCATTTAAGCTGAGTGTGTAGGGTAAGTTTTAGGGTTAGGATTAGGGTTAGAGTTAGAGTTAGGGTCAGGGTTAGTTTTGAGTTTAGAGTTAGGGTTACGTTTATGGTACGGTCAGGGTTAGGGGAGATTTAGTGTGACGTTTAGTTTTAGGGTTAGGGTTACAGAGAAGTTTATGTTAAGTGAGAGGGTTGGGGTTAGGGGTTTGGGTTCAGGTCAGAGTCAGGGTCAGGGTTAGGTTTAGGGTTAGGGTTACGTGTAGTGTTAGTGTTAGTTTTGCTTAGGGTTCGGGTTTGAATGAAGTTAGGGTACGCTTAGCGTTATGCTTAGGGTGAAATTCTGGTTAAGGGTGAGGGTTCGGCTCAGGGTTAGGGTTAGAGTTAGGGTCAGTGGTTAGGGTTAGGTTTAGGGTTAAGGTTAGTTTTAGGCTAAGGATTAGGATTAGAGTTAGGGTTAAGGGTTACTGTTTCAGTTAGGTTTAGGTTAAGGTTATAATTAGGGTTAAGTTTAGGGTTAGGGTAAGAGTTAGAGTTACATTTACAGTTAAGGTGAGGGTTCTGGGTAAGTGTTACCGTTAAGGTTAGGGTTAGGGCTAGGGTTAGGGTTAGAGTTAAGGTTAAGGGTTAGGGTTAGGTTTAAGTTTATGGTAGGCTTAAAGATAGGGTTAAGGTTAGGTTAGGGTTAGGGTCAGGGTTAGAATTAGAATTAGGTTTAGGGCGAGGATTAGGGTCAGAGTTATTGTAATGGTTAGGTTTCGGGTTACAGGTGGGCCAAGGTTAAGGTGAGGGTTAGGTTTAGGGGTAGGGTTAGGGTTAAAGTTAGGGTGAGTTTTAGGTTAGGGATAGGGTGCAGTTTAAGACACGGTGAGGGTTAGGGTTATGGCTAAGGTTTGGGCTTGTTTTCAGGTTAGTGTTAAGGTTATGTTCAGGGTTAGGGTTAAGTTCATGGGTTGTGTTTAGTTTTAGGGTTAGGGTTAGATTTAAGGTTAGGGTTAAGTTTAGTGTTACGTTTAGGGTTAGGGTCACGGTTGTGTTAGGCTTTGTGGTTGGGGTGAGGGTTAGTTTTAGGGTTAGGGTTGGTTAGGGTTAGGATTATCGTTATGATAAGGCGTTAGGGGTTAGAGGTGTAGTTTAGGGTTAGGGTTTGGGTGAGGGTTCCGGTTAGGCCTTGCGGTTCTGGTCATGGTTAGGTTTGGTTTAGGCTTAGGGTTAGGTTCATGATTCGGTTTCGGGTTAGTGTTAGAGTTAGGGTGAGAGTTAGTGTTAAGGTTTTTGCTAGGCTTTGGTGTTAGGGTTAGGGTTTGTGTTAGGGTTAGGTTTATCATTAGGGCTCAGGGGTTTCAGGTTAATGTTAGGGTTAGGGTTAGGGATAGCATTAGGGTTAGGGTTGTGGGATACGGTTAGGATTTAGGGTGCGGGTTACGGTTAGTTTTACAGTTAAGGTGAGGGATTAGGGTAATTGTTATGATTAGGGTTATAGTCAGAGTTAGGGTTTGGTTTAGGATTAGGGTTAGGTGTAGGGTAAGAATTAGGTTTAGGTCCATGTTGAGGGTTAGACTTAGTGTTCTATTTAGGGTCAAGGTTAGGGGTAGGGTTAGGATTAGGTCTAGGGTTAGGATTAGGATTATTTTAGGGTTAGGTTCAGGGCTATTGTAAGTGTTCGGTTTAGGGTTACAGATGGACTAGCGTTATTCTTAGAGTTAGGTTTAAGGTTAGGGTTTGGGTTAGGTCTAGGTTTAGGGTTAAGGTTATGGTTAGTGTTTGGATGAAGTTCAGGATAGGGTGAGGGTTATTTTTATGGTGAGGGCTAGGGTTTGGGTTTGTGTTCAGGTTAGTGTTAAGGATAGGTTTAGGGTTCGGTTAGGGTTAGGCGTTATGTCTAGGGTCAGCGTTAGGTTAGGTTTAGGGTTAGTGTGAAGTTTAGGTTAAGGGTGAGGGTTATGGTAAGGGTTAGGATTATAGACGGTGTTAGACGTTAGGTTTAGGGTGTTAGGGTTAGGTTTATGGTTAGGGTAGATTTAAGTTTAAGTTTAATATTAGGGTTAGGGTTAGATTTGGGTTACTGTTCGTATTAGGGTTAGGGTTAGGGATAAGTTTGGGGATAGCGTTAGGTTTAGGGTTGGGGATACGGTTAAGGATTAGGGTGAGGGTTAGGGTTAGGTTTACAGTTAAGGCGAGGGTTTAGGGTAATTGTTATGGTTAGGGTTAGAGTTACGCTTACGGTTAGGGTGAAGTTTCAGTTAATAGTCAGGGTTAGGCTTAAGGTTAGAGTCGGGTTAAGGTTAGTGTTCGGGTTAGGTATAGCGTTAGGGTTTGGGTAGAGGTAAGGTTAGGGTTAAGGCTAGGTTTACGGTAAAGGGTAGGGCTAGCTTAGGGTTAGATTTAGAGTTAGAGTTAGTGCTAGGGTTTAGGATTATGGTTATGGTCAGGTTTAGAGTTATTGTTAGGGTTAGGGTAGAGTTAAGGTTAGGGTTAATTTAGGGTTAGAGAAAGGGTTAGGTTTAGGTCTGGGTTAGGTGTAGGATGCGGGGTAGGGTTAGGGTTAGGGGTTCATGGGAGGGTTAGTGTTAAGTTTACATTAAGGTGATGTTTTCGGGTGTTACTGTTAGGGCTAGGGTTAGCATTCGGTTTAGGGTCAGGGCTAGAGTTAGGGGATAGTTAAGGGTTAGCTTTACTTTCAGGGTTAGGGTTAGCCTTAGGTTTAGGGTGAAGTTTAGGTTAAGGATGAGGGTTAGGGTTAGGGTTAGGCATTTGGGTTAAGGTTAGGGTTAGGTTTAGGATTAGGCTTAGGGTTAGGGTTAGGTGTTTGGGTTAATGTTAGGGTCAGGTTTAGGGTTCGGCTTAGGGTTAGGGCTACAGCTGGGGTAAAGTTTAATTCAAGGGTGAGGGTTGAGCTTAGGGTTAGCGTTAGGGGTTAGGGTTAGAGCTTAGGTTAGGATTAAGTTTAGGGTTAAGGTTAGGTTTAGATTTAGGGTTAGGGTTAGTGTTAGGGTTAAGTCATGTTTAGGTTTAGGGCTAGGTGAAGGTTATAGATAGGGTTAGGTTAAGGGTTGAGGTTAGGTTTAGATGGTAAGATGAGGGTTAGTGCTAGGTTTCCATTTAAGCTGAGTGTGTAGGGTAAGTTTTAGGGTTAGGATTAGGGTTAGAGTTAGAGTTAGGGTCAGGGTTAGTTTTGAGTTTAGAGTTAGGGTTACGTTTATGGTACGGTCAGGGTTAGGGGAGATTTAGTGTGACGTTTAGTTTTAGGGTTAGGGTTACAGAGAAGTTTATGTTAAGCGAGAGGGTTGGGGTTAGGGGTTTGGGTTCAGGTCAGAGTTAGGGTTAGGGTTAGGTTTAGGGTTAGGGTTACGTGTAGTGTTAGTGTTAGTTTTGCTTAGGGTTCGGGTTTGAATGAAGTTAGGGTACGCTTAGCGTTATGCTTAGGGTGAAATTCTGGTTAAGGGTGAGGGTTCGGCTCAGGGTTAGGGTTAGAGTTAGGGTCAGTGGTTAGGGTTAGGTTTAGGGTTAAGGTTAGTTTTAGGCTAAGGATTAGGATTAGAGTTAGGGTTAAGGGTTACTGTTTCAGTTAGGTTTAGGTTAAGGTTATAATTAGGGTTAAGTTTAGGGTTAGGGTAAGAGTTAGAGTTACATTTACAGTTAAGGTGAGGGTTCTGGGTAAGTGTTACCGTTAAGGTTAGGGTTAGGGCTAGGGTTAGGGTTAGAGTTAAGGTTAAGGGTTAGGGTTAGGTTTAAGTTTATGGTAGGCTTAAAGATAGGGTTAAGGTTAGGTTAGGGTTAGGGTCAGGGTTAGAATTAGAATTAGGTTTAGGGCGAGGATTAGGGTCAGAGTTATTGTAAGGGTTAGGTTTCGGGTTACAGGTGGGCCAAGGTTAAGGTGAGGGTTAGGTTTATGGGGAGGGTTAGGGTTAAAGTCAGGGTGAGTTTTAGGTTAGGGATAGGGTGAAGTTTAAGATAGGGTGAGGGTTAGGGTTATGGCTAAGGTTTGGGCTTGTTTTCAGGTTAGTGTTAAGGTTATGTTCAGGGTTAGGGTTACGTTCAGGGGTTGTGTTCAGTTTTAGGGTTAGGGTTAGATTTAACGTTAGGGTTAAGTTTAGTGTTACGTTTAGGGTTAGGGTCACGGTTGTGTTAGGCTTTGTGGTTGGGGTGAGGGTTAGTTTTAGGGTTAGGGTTGGTTAGGGTTAGGATTATCGTTATGATAAGGCGTTAGGGGTTAGAGGTGTAGTTTAGGGTTAGGGTTTGGGTGAGGGTTCCGGTTAGGCCTTGCGGTTCTGGTCATGGTTAGGTTTGGTTTAGGCTTAGGGTTAGGTTCATGATTCGGTTTCGGGTTAGTGTTAGAGTTAGGGTGAGAGTTAGTGTTAAGGTTTTTGCTAGGCTTTGGTGTTAGGGTTAGGGTTTGTGTTAGGGTTAGGTTTATCATTAGGGCTCAGGGGTTTCAGGTTAATGTTAGGGTTAGGGTTAGGGATAGCATTAGGGTTAGGGTTGTGGGATACGGTTAGGATTTAGGGTGCGGGTTACGGTTAGTTTTACAGTTAAGGTGAGGGTTTAGGGTAATTGTTATGATTAGGGTTATAGTCAGAGTTAGGGTTTGGTTTAGGATTAGGGTTAGGTGTAGGGTAAGAATTAGGTTTAGGTCCATGTTGAGGGTTAGACTTAGTGTTCTATTTAGGGTAAAGTTTAGGGGTAGGGTTAGGATTAGGTCTAGGGTTAGGATTAGGATTATTTTAGGGTTAGGTTCAGGGCTATTGTAAGTGTTCGGTTTAGGGTTACAGATGGACTAGCGTTATTCTTAGAGTTAGGTTTAAGGTTAGGGTTTGGGTTAGGTCTAGGTTTAGGGTTAAGGTTATGGTTAGTGTTTGGATGAAGTTCAGGATGGGGTGAGGGTTATTTTTATGGTGAGGGCTAGGGTTTGGGTTTGTGTTCAGGTTAGTGTTAAGGATAGGTTTAGGGTTCGGTTAGGGTTAGGCGTAATGTCTAGGGTCAGCGTTAGGTTAGGTTTAGGGTTAGTGTGAAGTTTAGGTTAAGGGTGAGGGTTATGGTCAGGGTTAGGATTATAGACGGTGTTAGACGTTAGGTTTAGGGTGTTAGGGTTAGGTTTATGGTTAGGGTAGATTTAAGTTTAGGTTTAATATTAGGGTTAGGGTTAGATTTGGGTTACTGTTCGTATTAGGGTTAGGGTTAGGGATAAGTTTGGGGATAGCGTTAGGTTTAGGGTTGGGGATACGGTTAAGGATTAGGGTGAGGGTTAGGGTTAGGTTTACAGTTAAGGCGAGGGTTTAGGGTAATTGTTATGGTTAGGGTTAGAGTTAGAGTTAGGCTTAGGGTTAGGGTGAAGTTTCAGTTAATAGTCAGGGTTAGGCTTAAGGTTAGAGTCGGGTTAAGGTTAGTGTTCGGGTTAGGTATAGCGTTAGGGTTTGGGTAGGGGTAAGGTTAGGGTTAAGGCTAGGTTTACGGTAAAGGGTAGGGCTAGCTTAGGGTTAGATTTAGAGTTAGAGTTAGTGCTAGGGTTTAGGATTATGGTTATGGTCAGGTTTAGAGTTATTGTTAGGGTCAGGGTAGAGTTAAGGTTAGGGTTAATTTAGGGTTAGAGAAAGGGTTAGGTTTAGGTCTGGGTTAGGTGTAGGATGCGGGGTAGGGTTAGGGTTAGGGGTTCATGGGAGGGTTAGTGTTAAGTTTACATTAAGGTGATGTTTTCGGGTGTTACTGTTAGGGCTAGGGTTAGCATTCGGTTTAGGGTCAGGGCTAGAGTTAGGGGATAGTTAAGGGTTAGCTTTACTTTCAGGGTTAGGGTTAGCCTTAGGTTTAGGGTGAAGTTTAGGTTAAGGATGAGGGTTAGGGTTAGGGTTAGGCATTTGGGTTAAGGTTAGGGTTAGGTTTAGGATTAGGCTTAGGGTTAGGGTTAGGTGTTTGGGTTAATGTTAGGGTCAGGTTTAGGGTTCGGCTTAGGGTTAGGGCTACAGCTGGGGTAAAGTTTAATTGAAGGGTGAGGGTTGAGCTTAGGGTTAGCGTTAGGGGTTAGGGTTAGAGCTTAGGTTAGGATTAAGTTTAGGGTTAAGGTTAGGTTTAGATTTAGGGTTAGGGTTAGTGTTAGGGTTAAGTCATGTTTAGGTTTAGGGCTAGGTGAAGGTTATAGATAGGGTTAGGTTAAGGGTTGAGGTTAGGTTTAGATGGTAAGATGAGGGTTAGTGCTAGGTTTCCATTTAAGCTGAGTGTGTAGGGTAAGTTTTAGGGTTAGGATTAGGGTTAGAGTTAGAGTTAGGGTCAGGGTTAGTTTTGAGTTTAGAGTTAGGGTTACGTTTATGGTACGGTCAGGGTTAGGGGAGATTTAGTGTGACGTTTAGTTTTAGGGTTACGGTTACAGAGAAGTTTATGTTAAGCGAGAGGGTTGGGGTTAGGGGTTTGGGTTCAGGTCAGAGTCAGGGTTAGGGTTAGGCTTAGGGTTAGGGTTACGTGTAGTGTTAGTGTTAGTTTTGCTTAGGGTTCGGGTTTGAATGAAGTTAGGGTACGCTTAGCGTTATGCTTAGGGTGAAATTCTGGTTAAGGGTGAGGGTTCGGCTCAGGGTTAGGGTTTGAGTTAGGGTCAGTGGTTAGGGTTAGGTTTAGGGTTAAGGTTAGTTTTAGGCTAAGGATTAGGATTAGAGTTAGGGTTAAGGGTTACTGTTTCAGTTAGGTTTAGGTTAAGGTTATAATTAGGGTTAAGTTTAGGGTTAGGGTAAGAGTTAGAGTTACATTTACAGTTAAGGTGAGGGTTTTGGGTAAGTGTCACCGTTAAGGTTAGGGTTAGGGCTAGGGTTAGGGTTAGAGTTAAGGTTAAGGGTTAGGGTTAGGTTTAAGTTTATGGTAGGCTTAAAGATAGGGTTAAGGTTAGGTTAGGGTTAGGGTCAGGGTTAGAATTAGAATTAGGTTTAGGGCGAGGATTAGGGTCAGAGTTATTGTAAGGGTTAGGTTTCGGGTTACAGGTGGGCCAAGGTTAAGGTGAGGGTTAGGTTTATGGGGAGGGTTAGGGTTAAAGTCAGGGTGAGTTTTAGGTTAGGGATAGGGTGAAGTTTAAGATAGGGTGAGGGTTAGGGTTATGGCTAAGGTTTGGGCTTGTTTTCAGGTTAGTGTTAAGGTTATGTTCAGGGTTAGGGTTACGTTCAGGGGTTGTGTTCAGTTTTAGGGTTAGGGTTAGATTTAACGTTAGGGTTAAGTTTAGTGTTACGTTTAGGGTTAGGGTCACGGTTGTGTTAGGCTTTGTGGTTGGGGTGAGGGTTAGTTTTAGGGTTAGGGTTGGTTAGGGTTAGGATTATCGTTATGATAAGGCGTTAGGGGTTAGAGGTGTAGTTTAGGGTTAGGGTTTGGGTGAGGGTTCCGGTTAGGCCTTGCGGTTCTGGTCATGGTTAGGTTTGGTTTAGGCTTAGGGTTAGGTTCATGATTCGGTTTCGGGTTAGTGTTAGAGTTAGGGTGAGAGTTAGTGTTAAGGTTTTTGCTAGGCTTTGGTGTTAGGGTTAGGGTTTGTGTTAGGGTTAGGTTTATCATTAGGGCTCAGGGGTTTCAGGTTAATGTTAGGGTTAGGGTTAGGGATAGCATTAGGGTTAGGGTTGTGGGATACGGTTAGGATTTAGGGTGCGGGTTACGGTTAGTTTTACAGTTAAGGTGAGGGTTTAGGGTAATTGTTATGATTAGGGTTATAGTCAGAGTTAGGGTTTGGTTTAGGATTAGGGTTAGGTGTAGGGTAAGAATTAGGTTTAGGTCCATGTTGAGGGTTAGACTTAGTGTTCTATTTAGGGTAAAGTTTAGGGGTAGGGTTAGGATTAGGTCTAGGGTTAGGATTAGGATTATTTTAGGGTTAGGTTCAGGGCTATTGTAAGTGTTCGGTTTAGGGTTACAGATGGACTAGCGTTATTCTTAGAGTTAGGTTTAAGGTTAGGGTTTGGGTTAGGTCTAGGTTTAGGGTTAAGGTTATGGTTAGTGTTTGGATGAAGTTCAGGATGGGGTGAGGGTTATTTTTATGGTGAGGGCTAGGGTTTGGGTTTGTGTTCAGGTTAGTGTTAAGGATAGGTTTAGGGTTCGGTTAGGGTTAGGCGTAATGTCTAGGGTCAGCGTTAGGTTAGGTTTAGGGTTAGTGTGAAGTTTAGGTTAAGGGTGAGGGTTATGGTCAGGGTTAGGATTATAGACGGTGTTAGACGTTAGGTTTAGGGTGTTAGGGTTAGGTTTATGGTTAGGGTAGATTTAAGTTTAGGTTTAATATTAGGGTTAGGGTTAGATTTGGGTTACTGTTCGTATTAGGGTTAGGGTTAGGGATAAGTTTGGGGATAGCGTTAGGTTTAGGGTTGGGGATACGGTTAAGGATTAGGGTGAGGGTTAGGGTTAGGTTTACAGTTAAGGCGAGGGTTTAGGGTAATTGTTATGGTTAGGGTTAGAGTTAGAGTTAGGCTTAGGGTTAGGGTGAAGTTTCAGTTAATAGTCAGGGTTAGGCTTAAGGTTAGAGTCGGGTTAAGGTTAGTGTTCGGGTTAGGTATAGCGTTAGGGTTTGGGTAGGGGTAAGGTTAGGGTTAAGGCTAGGTTTACGGTAAAGGGTAGGGCTAGCTTAGGGTTAGATTTAGAGTTAGAGTTAGTGCTAGGGTTTAGGATTATGGTTATGGTCAGGTTTAGAGTTATTGTTAGGGTCAGGGTAGAGTTAAGGTTAGGGTTAATTTAGGGTTAGAGAAAGGGTTAGGTTTAGGTCTGGGTTAGGTGTAGGATGCGGGGTAGGGTTAGGGTTAGGGGTTCATGGGAGGGTTAGTGTTAAGTTTACATTAAGGTGATGTTTTCGGGTGTTACTGTTAGGGCTAGGGTTAGCATTCGGTTTAGGGTCAGGGCTAGAGTTAGGGGATAGTTAAGGGTTAGCTTTACTTTCAGGGTTAGGGTTAGCCTTAGGTTTAGGGTGAAGTTTAGGTTAAGGATGAGGGTTAGGGTTAGGGTTAGGCATTTGGGTTAAGGTTAGGGTTAGGTTTAGGATTAGGCTTAGGGTTAGGGTTAGGTGTTTGGGTTAATGTTAGGGTCAGGTTTAGGGTTCGGCTTAGGGTTAGGGCTACAGCTGGGGTAAAGTTTAATTCAAGGGTGAGGGTTGAGCTTAGGGTTAGTGTTAGGGGTTAGGGTTAGAGCTTAGGTTAGGATTAAGTTTAGGGTTAAGGTTAGGTTTAGATTTAGGGTTAGGGTTAGTGTTAGGGTTAAGTCATGTTTAGGTTTAGGGCTAGGTGAAGGTTATAGATAGGGTTAGGTTAAGGGTTGAGGTTAGGTTTAGATGGTAAGATGAGGGTTAGTGCTAGGTTTCCATTTAAGCTGAGTGTGTAGGGTAAGTTTTAGGGTTAGGATTAGGGTTAGAGTTAGAGTTAGGGTCAGGGTTAGTTTTGAGTTTAGAGTTAGGGTTACGTTTATGGTACGGTCAGGGTTAGGGGAGATTTAGTGTGACGTTTAGTTTTAGGGTTACGGTTACAGAGAAGTTTATGTTAAGCGAGAGGGTTGGGGTTAGGGGTTTGGGTTCAGGTCAGAGTCAGGGTTAGGGTTAGGCTTAGGGTTAGGGTTACGTGTAGTGTTAGTGTTAGTTTTGCTTAGGGTTCGGGTTTGAATGAAGTTAGGGTACGCTTAGCGTTATGCTTAGGGTGAAATTCTGGTTAAGGGTGAGGGTTCGGCTCAGGGTTAGGGTTTGAGTTAGGGTCAGTGGTTAGGGTTAGGTTTAGGGTTAAGGTTAGTTTTAGGCTAAGGATTAGGATTAGAGTTAGGGTTAAGGGTTACTGTTTCAGTTAGGTTTAGGTTAAGGTTATAATTAGGGTTAAGTTTAGGGTTAGGGTAAGAGTTAGAGTTACATTTACAGTTAAGGTGAGGGTTTTGGGTAAGTGTCACCGTTAAGGTTAGGGTTAGGGCTAGGGTTAGGGTTAGAGTTAAGGTTAAGGGTTAGGGTTAGGTTTAAGTTTATGGTAGGCTTAAAGATAGGGTTAAGGTTAGGTTAGGGTTAGGGTCAGGGTTAGAATTAGAATTAGGTTTAGGGCGAGGATTAGGGTCAGAGTTATTGTAAGGGTTAGGTTTCGGGTTACAGGTGGGCCAAGGTTAAGGTGAGGGTTAGGTTTATGGGGAGGGTTAGGGTTAAAGTCAGGGTGAGTTTTAGGTTAGGGATAGGGTGAAGTTTAAGATAGGGTGAGGGTTAGGGTTATGGCTAAGGTTTGGGCTTGTTTTCAGGTTAGTGTTAAGGTTATGTTCAGGGTTAGGGTTACGTTCAGGGGTTGTGTTCAGTTTTAGGGTTAGGGTTAGATTTAACGTTAGGGTTAAGTTTAGTGTTACGTTTAGGGTTAGGGTCACGGTTGTGTTAGGCTTTGTGGTTGGGGTGAGGGTTAGTTTTAGGGTTAGGGTTGGTTAGGGTTAGGATTATCGTTATGATAAGGCGTTAGGGGTTAGAGGTGTAGTTTAGGGTTAGGGTTTGGGTGAGGGTTCCGGTTAGGCCTTGCGGTTCTGGTCATGGTTAGGTTTGGTTTAGGCTTAGGGTTAGGTTCATGATTCGGTTTCGGGTTAGTGTTAGAGTTAGGGTGAGAGTTAGTGTTAAGGTTTTTGCTAGGCTTTGGTGTTAGGGTTAGGGTTTGTGTTAGGGTTAGGTTTATCATTAGGGCTCAGGGGTTTCAGGTTAATGTTAGGGTTAGGGTTAGGGATAGCATTAGGGTTAGGGTTGTGGGATACGGTTAGGATTTAGGGTGCGGGTTACGGTTAGTTTTACAGTTAAGGTGAGGGTTTAGGGTAATTGTTATGATTAGGGTTATAGTCAGAGTTAGGGTTTGGTTTAGGATTAGGGTTAGGTGTAGGGTAAGAATTAGGTTTAGGTCCATGTTGAGGGTTAGACTTAGTGTTCTATTTAGGGTAAAGTTTAGGGGTAGGGTTAGGATTAGGTCTAGGGTTAGGATTAGGATTATTTTAGGGTTAGGTTCAGGGCTATTGTAAGTGTTCGGTTTAGGGTTACAGATGGACTAGCGTTATTCTTAGAGTTAGGTTTAAGGTTAGGGTTTGGGTTAGGTCTAGGTTTAGGGTTAAGGTTATGGTTAGTGTTTGGATGAAGTTCAGGATGGGGTGAGGGTTATTTTTATGGTGAGGGCTAGGGTTTGGGTTTGTGTTCAGGTTAGTGTTAAGGATAGGTTTAGGGTTCGGTTAGGGTTAGGCGTAATGTCTAGGGTCAGCGTTAGGTTAGGTTTAGGGTTAGTGTGAAGTTTAGGTTAAGGGTGAGGGTTATGGTCAGGGTTAGGATTATAGACGGTGTTAGACGTTAGGTTTAGGGTGTTAGGGTTAGGTTTATGGTTAGGGTAGATTTAAGTTTAGGTTTAATATTAGGGTTAGGGTTAGATTTGGGTTACTGTTCGTATTAGGGTTAGGGTTAGGGATAAGTTTGGGGATAGCGTTAGGTTTAGGGTTGGGGATACGGTTAAGGATTAGGGTGAGGGTTAGGGTTAGGTTTACAGTTAAGGCGAGGGTTTAGGGTAATTGTTATGGTTAGGGTTAGAGTTAGAGTTAGGCTTAGGGTTAGGGTGAAGTTTCAGTTAATAGTCAGGGTTAGGCTTAAGGTTAGAGTCGGGTTAAGGTTAGTGTTCGGGTTAGGTATAGCGTTAGGGTTTGGGTAGGGGTAAGGTTAGGGTTAAGGCTAGGTTTACGGTAAAGGGTAGGGCTAGCTTAGGGTTAGATTTAGAGTTAGAGTTAGTGCTAGGGTTTAGGATTATGGTTATGGTCAGGTTTAGAGTTATTGTTAGGGTCAGGGTAGAGTTAAGGTTAGGGTTAATTTAGGGTTAGAGAAAGGGTTAGGTTTAGGTCTGGGTTAGGTGTAGGATGCGGGGTAGGGTTAGGGTTAGGGGTTCATGGGAGGGTTAGTGTTAAGTTTACATTAAGGTGATGTTTTCGGGTGTTACTGTTAGGGCTAGGGTTAGCATTCGGTTTAGGGTCAGGGCTAGAGTTAGGGGATAGTTAAGGGTTAGCTTTACTTTCAGGGTTAGGGTTAGCCTTAGGTTTAGGGTGAAGTTTAGGTTAAGGATGAGGGTTAGGGTTAGGGTTAGGCATTTGGGTTAAGGTTAGGGTTAGGTTTAGGATTAGGCTTAGGGTTAGGGTTAGGTGTTTGGGTTAATGTTAGGGTCAGGTTTAGGGTTCGGCTTAGGGTTAGGGCTACAGCTGGGGTAAAGTTTAATTCAAGGGTGAGGGTTGAGCTTAGGGTTAGTGTTAGGGGTTAGGGTTAGAGCTTAGGTTAGGATTAAGTTTAGGGTTAAGGTTAGGTTTAGATTTAGGGTTAGGGTTAGTGTTAGGGTTAAGTCATGTTTAGGTTTAGGGCTAGGTGAAGGTTATAGATAGGGTTAGGTTAAGGGTTGAGGTTAGGTTTAGATGGTAAGATGAGGGTTAGTGCTAGGTTTCCATTTAAGCTGAGTGTGTAGGGTAAGTTTTAGGGTTAGGATTAGGGTTAGAGTTAGAGTTAGGGTCAGGGTTAGTTTTGAGTTTAGAGTTAGGGTTACGTTTATGGTACGGTCAGGGTTAGGGGAGATTTAGTGTGACATTTAGTTTTAGGGTTACGGTTACAGAGAAGTTTATGTTAAGCGAGAGGGTTGGGGTTAGGGGTTTGGGTTCAGGTCAGAGTCAGGGTTAGGGTTAGGCTTAGGGTTAGGGTTACGTGTAGTGTTAGTGTTAGTTTTGCTTAGGGTTCGGGTTTGAATGAAGTTAGGGTACGCTTAGCGTTATGCTTAGGGTGAAATTCTGGTTAAGGGTGAGGGTTCGGCTCAGGGTTAGGGTTTGAGTTAGGGTCAGTGGTTAGGGTTAGGTTTAGGGTTAAGGTTAGTTTTAGGCTAAGGATTAGGATTAGAGTTAGGGTTAAGGGTTACTGTTTCAGTTAGGTTTAGGTTAAGGTTATAATTAGGGTTAAGTTTAGGGTTAGGGTAAGAGTTAGAGTTACATTTACAGTTAAGGTGAGGGTTCTGGGTAAGTGTCACCGTTAAGGTTAGGGTTAGGGCTAGGGTTAGGGTTAGAGTTAAGGTTAAGGGTTAGGGTTAGGTTTAAGTTTATGGTAGGCTTAAAGATAGGGTTAAGGTTAGGTTAGGGTTAGGGTCAGGGTTAGAATTAGAATTAGGTTTAGGGCGAGGATTAGGGTCAGAGTTATTGTAAGGGTTAGGTTTCGGGTTACAGGTGGGCCAAGGTTAAGGTGAGGGTTAGGTTTATGGGGAGGGTTAGGGTTAAAGTCAGGGTGAGTTTTAGGTTAGGGATAGGGTGAAGTTTAAGATAGGGTGAGGGTTAGGGTTATGGCTAAGGTTTGGGCTTGTTTTCAGGTTAGTGTTAAGGTTATGTTCAGGGTTAGGGTTACGTTCAGGGGTTGTGTTCAGTTTTAGGGTTAGGGTTAGATTTAACGTTAGGGTTAAGTTTAGTGTTACGTTTAGGGTTAGGGTCACGGTTGTGTTAGGCTTTGTGGTTGGGGTGAGGGTTAGTTTTAGGGTTAGGGTTGGTTAGGGTTAGGATTATCGTTATGATAAGGCGTTAGGGGTTAGAGGTGTAGTTTAGGGTTAGGGTTTGGGTGAGGGTTCCGGTTAGGCCTTGCGGTTCTGGTCATGGTTAGGTTTGGTTTAGGCTTAGGGTTAGGTTCATGATTCGGTTTCGGGTTAGTGTTAGAGTTAGGGTGAGAGTTAGTGTTAAGGTTTTTGCTAGGCTTTGGTGTTAGGGTTAGGGTTTGTGTTAGGGTTAGGTTTATCATTAGGGCTCAGGGGTTTCAGGTTAATGTTAGGGTTAGGGTTAGGGATAGCATTAGGGTTAGGGTTGTGGGATACGGTTAGGATTTAGGGTGCGGGTTACGGTTAGTTTTACAGTTAAGGTGAGGGTTTAGGGTAATTGTTATGATTAGGGTTATAGTCAGAGTTAGGGTTTGGTTTAGGATTAGGGTTAGGTGTAGGGTAAGAATTAGGTTTAGGTCCATGTTGAGGGTTAGACTTAGTGTTCTATTTAGGGTAAAGTTTAGGGGTAGGGTTAGGATTAGGTCTAGGGTTAGGATTAGGATTATTTTAGGGTTAGGTTCAGGGCTATTGTAAGTGTTCGGTTTAGGGTTACAGATGGACTAGCGTTATTCTTAGAGTTAGGTTTAAGGTTAGGGTTTGGGTTAGGTCTAGGTTTAGGGTTAAGGTTATGGTTAGTGTTTGGATGAAGTTCAGGATGGGGTGAGGGTTATTTTTATGGTGAGGGCTAGGGTTTGGGTTTGTGTTCAGGTTAGTGTTAAGGATAGGTTTAGGGTTCGGTTAGGGTTAGGCGTAATGTCTAGGGTCAGCGTTAGGTTAGGTTTAGGGTTAGTGTGAAGTTTAGGTTAAGGGTGAGGGTTATGGTCAGGGTTAGGATTATAGACGGTGTTAGACGTTAGGTTTAGGGTGTTAGGGTTAGGTTTATGGTTAGGGTAGATTTAAGTTTAGGTTTAATATTAGGGTTAGGGTTAGATTTGGGTTACTGTTCGTATTAGGGTTAGGGTTAGGGATAAGTTTGGGGATAGCGTTAGGTTTAGGGTTGGGGATACGGTTAAGGATTAGGGTGAGGGTTAGGGTTAGGTTTACAGTTAAGGCGAGGGTTTAGGGTAATTGTTATGGTTAGGGTTAGAGTTAGAGTTAGGCTTAGGGTTAGGGTGAAGTTTCAGTTAATAGTCAGGGTTAGGCTTAAGGTTAGAGTCGGGTTAAGGTTAGTGTTCGGGTTAGGTATAGCGTTAGGGTTTGGGTAGGGGTAAGGTTAGGGTTAAGGCTAGGTTTACGGTAAAGGGTAGGGCTAGCTTAGGGTTAGATTTAGAGTTAGAGTTAGTGCTAGGGTTTAGGATTATGGTTATGGTCAGGTTTAGAGTTATTGTTAGGGTCAGGGTAGAGTTAAGGTTAGGGTTAATTTAGGGTTAGAGAAAGGGTTAGGTTTAGGTCTGGGTTAGGTGTAGGATGCGGGGTAGGGTTAGGGTTAGGGGTTCATGGGAGGGTTAGTGTTAAGTTTACATTAAGGTGATGTTTTCGGGTGTTACTGTTAGGGCTAGGGTTAGCATTCGGTTTAGGGTCAGGGCTAGAGTTAGGGGATAGTTAAGGGTTAGCTTTACTTTCAGGGTTAGGGTTAGCCTTAGGTTTAGGGTGAAGTTTAGGTTAAGGATGAGGGTTAGGGTTAGGGTTAGGCATTTGGGTTAAGGTTAGGGTTAGGTTTAGGATTAGGCTTAGGGTTAGGGTTAGGTGTTTGGGTTAATGTTAGGGTCAGGTTTAGGGTTCGGCTTAGGGTTAGGGCTACAGCTGGGGTAAAGTTTAATTGAAGGGTGAGGGTTGAGCTTAGGGTTAGCGTTAGGGGTTAGGGTTAGAGCTTAGGTTAGGATTAAGTTTAGGGTTAAGGTTAGGTTTAGATTTAGGGTTAGGGTTAGTGTTAGGGTTAAGTCATGTTTAGGTTTAGGGCTAGGTGAAGGTTATAGATAGGGTTAGGTTAAGGGTTGAGGTTAGGTTTAGATGGTAAGATGAGGGTTAGTGCTAGGTTTCCATTTAAGCTGAGTGTGTAGGGTAAGTTTTAGGGTTAGGATTAGGGTTAGAGTTAGAGTTAGGGTCAGGGTTAGTTTTGAGTTTAGAGTTAGGGTTACGTTTATGGTACGGTCAGGGTTAGGGGAGATTTAGTGTGACGTTTAGTTTTAGGGTTACGGTTACAGAGAAGTTTATGTTAAGCGAGAGGGTTGGGGTTAGGGGTTTGGGTTCAGGTCAGAGTCAGGGTTAGGGTTAGGCTTAGGGTTAGGGTTACGTGTAGTGTTAGTGTTAGTTTTGCTTAGGGTTCGGGTTTGAATGAAGTTAGGGTACGCTTAGCGTTATGCTTAGGGTGAAATTCTGGTTAAGGGTGAGGGTTCGGCTCAGGGTTAGGGTTTGAGTTAGGGTCAGTGGTTAGGGTTAGGTTTAGGGTTAAGGTTAGTTTTAGGCTAAGGATTAGGATTAGAGTTAGGGTTAAGGGTTACTGTTTCAGTTAGGTTTAGGTTAAGGTTATAATTAGGGTTAAGTTTAGGGTTAGGGTAAGAGTTAGAGTTACATTTACAGTTAAGGTGAGGGTTTTGGGTAAGTGTCACCGTTAAGGTTAGGGTTAGGGCTAGGGTTAGGGTTAGAGTTAAGGTTAAGGGTTAGGGTTAGGTTTAAGTTTATGGTAGGCTTAAAGATAGGGTTAAGGTTAGGTTAGGGTTAGGGTCAGGGTTAGAATTAGAATTAGGTTTAGGGCGAGGATTAGGGTCAGAGTTATTGTAAGGGTTAGGTTTCGGGTTACAGGTGGGCCAAGGTTAAGGTGAGGGTTAGGTTTATGGGGAGGGTTAGGGTTAAAGTCAGGGTGAGTTTTAGGTTAGGGATAGGGTGAAGTTTAAGATAGGGTGAGGGTTAGGGTTATGGCTAAGGTTTGGGCTTGTTTTCAGGTTAGTGTTAAGGTTATGTTCAGGGTTAGGGTTACGTTCAGGGGTTGTGTTCAGTTTTAGGGTTAGGGTTAGATTTAACGTTAGGGTTAAGTTTAGTGTTACGTTTAGGGTTAGGGTCACGGTTGTGTTAGGCTTTGTGGTTGGGGTGAGGGTTAGTTTTAGGGTTAGGGTTGGTTAGGGTTAGGATTATCGTTATGATAAGGCGTTAGGGGTTAGAGGTGTAGTTTAGGGTTAGGGTTTGGGTGAGGGTTCCGGTTAGGCCTTGCGGTTCTGGTCATGGTTAGGTTTGGTTTAGGCTTAGGGTTAGGTTCATGATTCGGTTTCGGGTTAGTGTTAGAGTTAGGGTGAGAGTTAGTGTTAAGGTTTTTGCTAGGCTTTGGTGTTAGGGTTAGGGTTTGTGTTAGGGTTAGGTTTATCATTAGGGCTCAGGGGTTTCAGGTTAATGTTAGGGTTAGGGTTAGGGATAGCATTAGGGTTAGGGTTGTGGGATACGGTTAGGATTTAGGGTGCGGGTTACGGTTAGTTTTACAGTTAAGGTGAGGGTTTAGGGTAATTGTTATGATTAGGGTTATAGTCAGAGTTAGGGTTTGGTTTAGGATTAGGGTTAGGTGTAGGGTAAGAATTAGGTTTAGGTCCATGTTGAGGGTTAGACTTAGTGTTCTATTTAGGGTAAAGTTTAGGGGTAGGGTTAGGATTAGGTCTAGGGTTAGGATTAGGATTATTTTAGGGTTAGGTTCAGGGCTATTGTAAGTGTTCGGTTTAGGGTTACAGATGGACTAGCGTTATTCTTAGAGTTAGGTTTAAGGTTAGGGTTTGGGTTAGGTCTAGGTTTAGGGTTAAGGTTATGGTTAGTGTTTGGATGAAGTTCAGGATGGGGTGAGGGTTATTTTTATGGTGAGGGCTAGGGTTTGGGTTTGTGTTCAGGTTAGTGTTAAGGATAGGTTTAGGGTTCGGTTAGGGTTAGGCGTAATGTCTAGGGTCAGCGTTAGGTTAGGTTTAGGGTTAGTGTGAAGTTTAGGTTAAGGGTGAGGGTTATGGTCAGGGTTAGGATTATAGACGGTGTTAGACGTTAGGTTTAGGGTGTTAGGGTTAGGTTTATGGTTAGGGTAGATTTAAGTTTAGGTTTAATATTAGGGTTAGGGTTAGATTTGGGTTACTGTTCGTATTAGGGTTAGGGTTAGGGATAAGTTTGGGGATAGCGTTAGGTTTAGGGTTGGGGATACGGTTAAGGATTAGGGTGAGGGTTAGGGTTAGGTTTACAGTTAAGGCGAGGGTTTAGGGTAATTGTTATGGTTAGGGTTAGAGTTAGAGTTAGGCTTAGGGTTAGGGTGAAGTTTCAGTTAATAGTCAGGGTTAGGCTTAAGGTTAGAGTCGGGTTAAGGTTAGTGTTCGGGTTAGGTATAGCGTTAGGGTTTGGGTAGGGGTAAGGTTAGGGTTAAGGCTAGGTTTACGGTAAAGGGTAGGGCTAGCTTAGGGTTAGATTTAGAGTTAGAGTTAGTGCTAGGGTTTAGGATTATGGTTATGGTCAGGTTTAGAGTTATTGTTAGGGTCAGGGTAGAGTTAAGGTTAGGGTTAATTTAGGGTTAGAGAAAGGGTTAGGTTTAGGTCTGGGTTAGGTGTAGGATGCGGGGTAGGGTTAGGGTTAGGGGTTCATGGGAGGGTTAGTGTTAAGTTTACATTAAGGTGATGTTTTCGGGTGTTACTGTTAGGGCTAGGGTTAGCATTCGGTTTAGGGTCAGGGCTAGAGTTAGGGGATAGTTAAGGGTTAGCTTTACTTTCAGGGTTAGGGTTAGCCTTAGGTTTAGGGTGAAGTTTAGGTTAAGGATGAGGGTTAGGGTTAGGGTTAGGCATTTGGGTTAAGGTTAGGGTTAGGTTTAGGATTAGGCTTAGGGTTAGGGTTAGGTGTTTGGGTTAATGTTAGGGTCAGGTTTAGGGTTCGGCTTAGGGTTAGGGCTACAGCTGGGGTAAAGTTTAATTCAAGGGTGAGGGTTGAGCTTAGGGTTAGTGTTAGGGGTTAGGGTTAGAGCTTAGGTTAGGATTAAGTTTAGGGTTAAGGTTAGGTTTAGATTTAGGGTTAGGGTTAGTGTTAGGGTTAAGTCATGTTTAGGTTTAGGGCTAGGTGAAGGTTATAGATAGGGTTAGGTTAAGGGTTGAGGTTAGGTTTAGATGGTAAGATGAGGGTTAGTGCTAGGTTTCCATTTAAGCTGAGTGTGTAGGGTAAGTTTTAGGGTTAGGATTAGGGTTAGAGTTAGAGTTAGGGTCAGGGTTAGTTTTGAGTTTAGAGTTAGGGTTACGTTTATGGTACGGTCAGGGTTAGGGGAGATTTAGTGTGACGTTTAGTTTTAGGGTTACGGTTACAGAGAAGTTTATGTTAAGCGAGAGGGTTGGGGTTAGGGGTTTGGGTTCAGGTCAGAGTCAGGGTTAGGGTTAGGCTTAGGGTTAGGGTTACGTGTAGTGTTAGTGTTAGTTTTGCTTAGGGTTCGGGTTTGAATGAAGTTAGGGTACGCTTAGCGTTATGCTTAGGGTGAAATTCTGGTTAAGGGTGAGGGTTCGGCTCAGGGTTAGGGTTTGAGTTAGGGTCAGTGGTTAGGGTTAGGTTTAGGGTTAAGGTTAGTTTTAGGCTAAGGATTAGGATTAGAGTTAGGGTTAAGGGTTACTGTTTCAGTTAGGTTTAGGTTAAGGTTATAATTAGGGTTAAGTTTAGGGTTAGGGTAAGAGTTAGAGTTACATTTACAGTTAAGGTGAGGGTTTTGGGTAAGTGTCACCGTTAAGGTTAGGGTTAGGGCTAGGGTTAGGGTTAGAGTTAAGGTTAAGGGTTAGGGTTAGGTTTAAGTTTATGGTAGGCTTAAAGATAGGGTTAAGGTTAGGTTAGGGTTAGGGTCAGGGTTAGAATTAGAATTAGGTTTAGGGCGAGGATTAGGGTCAGAGTTATTGTAAGGGTTAGGTTTCGGGTTACAGGTGGGCCAAGGTTAAGGTGAGGGTTAGGTTTATGGGGAGGGTTAGGGTTAAAGTCAGGGTGAGTTTTAGGTTAGGGATAGGGTGAAGTTTAAGATAGGGTGAGGGTTAGGGTTATGGCTAAGGTTTGGGCTTGTTTTCAGGTTAGTGTTAAGGTTATGTTCAGGGTTAGGGTTACGTTCAGGGGTTGTGTTCAGTTTTAGGGTTAGGGTTAGATTTAACGTTAGGGTTAAGTTTAGTGTTACGTTTAGGGTTAGGGTCACGGTTGTGTTAGGCTTTGTGGTTGGGGTGAGGGTTAGTTTTAGGGTTAGGGTTGGTTAGGGTTAGGATTATCGTTATGATAAGGCGTTAGGGGTTAGAGGTGTAGTTTAGGGTTAGGGTTTGGGTGAGGGTTCCGGTTAGGCCTTGCGGTTCTGGTCATGGTTAGGTTTGGTTTAGGCTTAGGGTTAGGTTCATGATTCGGTTTCGGGTTAGTGTTAGAGTTAGGGTGAGAGTTAGTGTTAAGGTTTTTGCTAGGCTTTGGTGTTAGGGTTAGGGTTTGTGTTAGGGTTAGGTTTATCATTAGGGCTCAGGGGTTTCAGGTTAATGTTAGGGTTAGGGTTAGGGATAGCATTAGGGTTAGGGTTGTGGGATACGGTTAGGATTTAGGGTGCGGGTTACGGTTAGTTTTACAGTTAAGGTGAGGGTTTAGGGTAATTGTTATGATTAGGGTTATAGTCAGAGTTAGGGTTTGGTTTAGGATTAGGGTTAGGTGTAGGGTAAGAATTAGGTTTAGGTCCATGTTGAGGGTTAGACTTAGTGTTCTATTTAGGGTAAAGTTTAGGGGTAGGGTTAGGATTAGGTCTAGGGTTAGGATTAGGATTATTTTAGGGTTAGGTTCAGGGCTATTGTAAGTGTTCGGTTTAGGGTTACAGATGGACTAGCGTTATTCTTAGAGTTAGGTTTAAGGTTAGGGTTTGGGTTAGGTCTAGGTTTAGGGTTAAGGTTATGGTTAGTGTTTGGATGAAGTTCAGGATGGGGTGAGGGTTATTTTTATGGTGAGGGCTAGGGTTTGGGTTTGTGTTCAGGTTAGTGTTAAGGATAGGTTTAGGGTTCGGTTAGGGTTAGGCGTAATGTCTAGGGTCAGCGTTAGGTTAGGTTTAGGGTTAGTGTGAAGTTTAGGTTAAGGGTGAGGGTTATGGTCAGGGTTAGGATTATAGACGGTGTTAGACGTTAGGTTTAGGGTGTTAGGGTTAGGTTTATGGTTAGGGTAGATTTAAGTTTAGGTTTAATATTAGGGTTAGGGTTAGATTTGGGTTACTGTTCGTATTAGGGTTAGGGTTAGGGATAAGTTTGGGGATAGCGTTAGGTTTAGGGTTGGGGATACGGTTAAGGATTAGGGTGAGGGTTAGGGTTAGGTTTACAGTTAAGGCGAGGGTTTAGGGTAATTGTTATGGTTAGGGTTAGAGTTAGAGTTAGGCTTAGGGTTAGGGTGAAGTTTCAGTTAATAGTCAGGGTTAGGCTTAAGGTTAGAGTCGGGTTAAGGTTAGTGTTCGGGTTAGGTATAGCGTTAGGGTTTGGGTAGGGGTAAGGTTAGGGTTAAGGCTAGGTTTACGGTAAAGGGTAGGGCTAGCTTAGGGTTAGATTTAGAGTTAGAGTTAGTGCTAGGGTTTAGGATTATGGTTATGGTCAGGTTTAGAGTTATTGTTAGGGTCAGGGTAGAGTTAAGGTTAGGGTTAATTTAGGGTTAGAGAAAGGGTTAGGTTTAGGTCTGGGTTAGGTGTAGGATGCGGGGTAGGGTTAGGGTTAGGGGTTCATGGGAGGGTTAGTGTTAAGTTTACATTAAGCTGATGTTTTCGGGTGTTACTGTTAGGGCTAGGGTTAGCATTCGGTTTAGGGTCAGGGCTAGAGTTAGGGGATAGTTAAGGGTTAGCTTTACTTTCAGGGTTAGGGTTAGCCTTAGGTTTAGGGTGAAGTTTAGGTTAAGGATGAGGGTTAGGGTTAGGGTTAGGCATTTGGGTTAAGGTTAGGGTTAGGTTTAGGATTAGGCTTAGGGTTAGGGTTAGGTGTTTGGGTTAATGTTAGGGTCAGGTTTAGGGTTCGGCTTAGGGTTAGGGCTACAGCTGGGGTAAAGTTTAATTCAAGGGTGAGGGTTGAGCTTAGGGTTAGTGTTAGGGGTTAGGGTTAGAGCTTAGGTTAGGATTAAGTTTAGGGTTAAGGTTAGGTTTAGATTTAGGGTTAGGGTTAGTGTTAGGGTTAAGTCATGTTTAGGTTTAGGGCTAGGTGAAGGTTATAGATAGGGTTAGGTTAAGGGTTGAGGTTAGGTTTAGATGGTAAGATGAGGGTTAGTGCTAGGTTTCCATTTAAGCTGAGTGTGTAGGGTAAGTTTTAGGGTTAGGATTAGGGTTAGAGTTAGAGTTAGGGTCAGGGTTAGTTTTGAGTTTAGAGTTAGGGTTACGTTTATGGTACGGTCAGGGTTAGGGGAGATTTAGTGTGACATTTAGTTTTAGGGTTACGGTTACAGAGAAGTTTATGTTAAGCGAGAGGGTTGGGGTTAGGGGTTTGGGTTCAGGTCAGAGTCAGGGTTAGGGTTAGGCTTAGGGTTAGGGTTACGTGTAGTGTTAGTGTTAGTTTTGCTTAGGGTTCGGGTTTGAATGAAGTTAGGGTACGCTTAGCGTTATGCTTAGGGTGAAATTCTGGTTAAGGGTGAGGGTTCGGCTCAGGGTTAGGGTTTGAGTTAGGGTCAGTGGTTAGGGTTAGGTTTAGGGTTAAGGTTAGTTTTAGGCTAAGGATTAGGATTAGAGTTAGGGTTAAGGGTTACTGTTTCAGTTAGGTTTAGGTTAAGGTTATAATTAGGGTTAAGTTTAGGGTTAGGGTAAGAGTTAGAGTTACATTTACAGTTAAGGTGAGGGTTTTGGGTAAGTGTCACCGTTAAGGTTAGGGTTAGGGCTAGGGTTAGGGTTAGAGTTAAGGTTAAGGGTTAGGGTTAGGTTTAAGTTTATGGTAGGCTTAAAGATAGGGTTAAGGTTAGGTTAGGGTTAGGGTCAGGGTTAGAATTAGAATTAGGTTTAGGGCGAGGATTAGGGTCAGAGTTATTGTAAGGGTTAGGTTTCGGGTTACAGGTGGGCCAAGGTTAAGGTGAGGGTTAGGTTTATGGGGAGGGTTAGGGTTAAAGTCAGGGTGAGTTTTAGGTTAGGGATAGGGTGAAGTTTAAGATAGGGTGAGGGTTAGGGTTATGGCTAAGGTTTGGGCTTGTTTTCAGGTTAGTGTTAAGGTTATGTTCAGGGTTAGGGTTACGTTCAGGGGTTGTGTTCAGTTTTAGGGTTAGGGTTAGATTTAACGTTAGGGTTAAGTTTAGTGTTACGTTTAGGGTTAGGGTCACGGTTGTGTTAGGCTTTGTGGTTGGGGTGAGGGTTAGTTTTAGGGTTAGGGTTGGTTAGGGTTAGGATTATCGTTATGATAAGGCGTTAGGGGTTAGAGGTGTAGTTTAGGGTTAGGGTTTGGGTGAGGGTTCCGGTTAGGCCTTGCGGTTCTGGTCATGGTTAGGTTTGGTTTAGGCTTAGGGTTAGGTTCATGATTCGGTTTCGGGTTAGTGTTAGAGTTAGGGTGAGAGTTAGTGTTAAGGTTTTTGCTAGGCTTTGGTGTTAGGGTTAGGGTTTGTGTTAGGGTTAGGTTTATCATTAGGGCTCAGGGGTTTCAGGTTAATGTTAGGGTTAGGGTTAGGGATAGCATTAGGGTTAGGGTTGTGGGATACGGTTAGGATTTAGGGTGCGGGTTACGGTTAGTTTTACAGTTAAGGTGAGGGTTTAGGGTAATTGTTATGATTAGGGTTATAGTCAGAGTTAGGGTTTGGTTTAGGATTAGGGTTAGGTGTAGGGTAAGAATTAGGTTTAGGTCCATGTTGAGGGTTAGACTTAGTGTTCTATTTAGGGTAAAGTTTAGGGGTAGGGTTAGGATTAGGTCTAGGGTTAGGATTAGGATTATTTTAGGGTTAGGTTCAGGGCTATTGTAAGTGTTCGGTTTAGGGTTACAGATGGACTAGCGTTATTCTTAGAGTTAGGTTTAAGGTTAGGGTTTGGGTTAGGTCTAGGTTTAGGGTTAAGGTTATGGTTAGTGTTTGGATGAAGTTCAGGATGGGGTGAGGGTTATTTTTATGGTGAGGGCTAGGGTTTGGGTTTGTGTTCAGGTTAGTGTTAAGGATAGGTTTAGGGTTCGGTTAGGGTTAGGCGTAATGTCTAGGGTCAGCGTTAGGTTAGGTTTAGGGTTAGTGTGAAGTTTAGGTTAAGGGTGAGGGTTATGGTCAGGGTTAGGATTATAGACGGTGTTAGACGTTAGGTTTAGGGTGTTAGGGTTAGGTTTATGGTTAGGGTAGATTTAAGTTTAGGTTTAATATTAGGGTTAGGGTTAGATTTGGGTTACTGTTCGTATTAGGGTTAGGGTTAGGGATAAGTTTGGGGATAGCGTTAGGTTTAGGGTTGGGGATACGGTTAAGGATTAGGGTGAGGGTTAGGGTTAGGTTTACAGTTAAGGCGAGGGTTTAGGGTAATTGTTATGGTTAGGGTTAGAGTTAGAGTTAGGCTTAGGGTTAGGGTGAAGTTTCAGTTAATAGTCAGGGTTAGGCTTAAGGTTAGAGTCGGGTTAAGGTTAGTGTTCGGGTTAGGTATAGCGTTAGGGTTTGGGTAGGGGTAAGGTTAGGGTTAAGGCTAGGTTTACGGTAAAGGGTAGGGCTAGCTTAGGGTTAGATTTAGAGTTAGAGTTAGTGCTAGGGTTTAGGATTATGGTTATGGTCAGGTTTAGAGTTATTGTTAGGGTCAGGGTAGAGTTAAGGTTAGGGTTAATTTAGGGTTAGAGAAAGGGTTAGGTTTAGGTCTGGGTTAGGTGTAGGATGCGGGGTAGGGTTAGGGTTAGGGGTTCATGGGAGGGTTAGTGTTAAGTTTACATTAAGGTGATGTTTTCGGGTGTTACTGTTAGGGCTAGGGTTAGCATTCGGTTTAGGGTCAGGGCTAGAGTTAGGGGATAGTTAAGGGTTAGCTTTACTTTCAGGGTTAGGGTTAGCCTTAGGTTTAGGGTGAAGTTTAGGTTAAGGATGAGGGTTAGGGTTAGGGTTAGGCATTTGGGTTAAGGTTAGGGTTAGGTTTAGGATTAGGCTTAGGGTTAGGGTTAGGTGTTTGGGTTAATGTTAGGGTCAGGTTTAGGGTTCGGCTTAGGGTTAGGGCTACAGCTGGGGTAAAGTTTAATTCAAGGGTGAGGGTTGAGCTTAGGGTTAGTGTTAGGGGTTAGGGTTAGAGCTTAGGTTAGGATTAAGTTTAGGGTTAAGGTTAGGTTTAGATTTAGGGTTAGGGTTAGTGTTAGGGTTAAGTCATGTTTAGGTTTAGGGCTAGGTGAAGGTTATAGATAGGGTTAGGTTAAGGGTTGAGGTTAGGTTTAGATGGTAAGATGAGGGTTAGTGCTAGGTTTCCATTTAAGCTGAGTGTGTAGGGTAAGTTTTAGGGTTAGGATTAGGGTTAGAGTTAGAGTTAGGGTCAGGGTTAGTTTTGAGTTTAGAGTTAGGGTTACGTTTATGGTACGGTCAGGGTTAGGGGAGATTTAGTGTGACATTTAGTTTTAGGGTTACGGTTACAGAGAAGTTTATGTTAAGCGAGAGGGTTGGGGTTAGGGGTTTGGGTTCAGGTCAGAGTCAGGGTTAGGGTTAGGCTTAGGGTTAGGGTTACATGTAGTGTTAGTGTTAGTTTTGCTTAGGGTTCGGGTTTGAATGAAGTTAGGGTACGCTTAGCGTTATGCTTAGGGTGAAATTCTGGTTAAGGGTGAGGGTTCGGCTCAGGGTTAGGGTTTGAGTTAGGGTCAGTGGTTAGGGTTAGGTTTAGGGTTAAGGTTAGTTTTAGGCTAAGGATTAGGATTAGAGTTAGGGTTAAGGGTTACTGTTTCAGTTAGGTTTAGGTTAAGGTTATAATTAGGGTTAAGTTTAGGGTTAGGGTAAGAGTTAGAGTTACATTTACAGTTAAGGTGAGGGTTTTGGGTAAGTGTCACCGTTAAGGTTAGGGTTAGGGCTAGGGTTAGGGTTAGAGTTAAGGTTAAGGGTTAGGGTTAGGTTTAAGTTTATGGTAGGCTTAAAGATAGGGTTAAGGTTAGGTTAGGGTTAGGGTCAGGGTTAGAATTAGAATTAGGTTTAGGGCGAGGATTAGGGTCAGAGTTATTGTAAGGGTTAGGTTTCGGGTTACAGGTGGGCCAAGGTTAAGGTGAGGGTTAGGTTTATGGGGAGGGTTAGGGTTAAAGTCAGGGTGAGTTTTAGGTTAGGGATAGGGTGAAGTTTAAGATAGGGTGAGGGTTAGGGTTATGGCTAAGGTTTGGGCTTGTTTTCAGGTTAGTGTTAAGGTTATGTTCAGGGTTAGGGTTACGTTCAGGGGTTGTGTTCAGTTTTAGGGTTAGGGTTAGATTTAACGTTAGGGTTAAGTTTAGTGTTACGTTTAGGGTTAGGGTCACGGTTGTGTTAGGCTTTGTGGTTGGGGTGAGGGTTAGTTTTAGGGTTAGGGTTGGTTAGGGTTAGGATTATCGTTATGATAAGGCGTTAGGGGTTAGAGGTGTAGTTTAGGGTTAGGGTTTGGGTGAGGGTTCCGGTTAGGCCTTGCGGTTCTGGTCATGGTTAGGTTTGGTTTAGGCTTAGGGTTAGGTTCATGATTCGGTTTCGGGTTAGTGTTAGAGTTAGGGTGAGAGTTAGTGTTAAGGTTTTTGCTAGGCTTTGGTGTTAGGGTTAGGGTTTGTGTTAGGGTTAGGTTTATCATTAGGGCTCAGGGGTTTCAGGTTAATGTTAGGGTTAGGGTTAGGGATAGCATTAGGGTTAGGGTTGTGGGATACGGTTAGGATTTAGGGTGCGGGTTACGGTTAGTTTTACAGTTAAGGTGAGGGTTTAGGGTAATTGTTATGATTAGGGTTATAGTCAGAGTTAGGGTTTGGTTTAGGATTAGGGTTAGGTGTAGGGTAAGAATTAGGTTTAGGTCCATGTTGAGGGTTAGACTTAGTGTTCTATTTAGGGTAAAGTTTAGGGGTAGGGTTAGGATTAGGTCTAGGGTTAGGATTAGGATTATTTTAGGGTTAGGTTCAGGGCTATTGTAAGTGTTCGGTTTAGGGTTACAGATGGACTAGCGTTATTCTTAGAGTTAGGTTTAAGGTTAGGGTTTGGGTTAGGTCTAGGTTTAGGGTTAAGGTTATGGTTAGTGTTTGGATGAAGTTCAGGATGGGGTGAGGGTTATTTTTATGGTGAGGGCTAGGGTTTGGGTTTGTGTTCAGGTTAGTGTTAAGGATAGGTTTAGGGTTCGGTTAGGGTTAGGCGTAATGTCTAGGGTCAGCGTTAGGTTAGGTTTAGGGTTAGTGTGAAGTTTAGGTTAAGGGTGAGGGTTATGGTCAGGGTTAGGATTATAGACGGTGTTAGACGTTAGGTTTAGGGTGTTAGGGTTAGGTTTATGGTTAGGGTAGATTTAAGTTTAGGTTTAATATTAGGGTTAGGGTTAGATTTGGGTTACTGTTCGTATTAGGGTTAGGGTTAGGGATAAGTTTGGGGATAGCGTTAGGTTTAGGGTTGGGGATACGGTTAAGGATTAGGGTGAGGGTTAGGGTTAGGTTTACAGTTAAGGCGAGGGTTTAGGGTAATTGTTATGGTTAGGGTTAGAGTTAGAGTTAGGCTTAGGGTTAGGGTGAAGTTTCAGTTAATAGTCAGGGTTAGGCTTAAGGTTAGAGTCGGGTTAAGGTTAGTGTTCGGGTTAGGTATAGCGTTAGGGTTTGGGTAGGGGTAAGGTTAGGGTTAAGGCTAGGTTTACGGTAAAGGGTAGGGCTAGCTTAGGGTTAGATTTAGAGTTAGAGTTAGTGCTAGGGTTTAGGATTATGGTTATGGTCAGGTTTAGAGTTATTGTTAGGGTCAGGGTAGAGTTAAGGTTAGGGTTAATTTAGGGTTAGAGAAAGGGTTAGGTTTAGGTCTGGGTTAGGTGTAGGATGCGGGGTAGGGTTAGGGTTAGGGGTTCATGGGAGGGTTAGTGTTAAGTTTACATTAAGGTGATGTTTTCGGGTGTTACTGTTAGGGCTAGGGTTAGCATTAGGTTTAGGGTCAGGGCTAGAGTTAGGGGATAGTTAAGGGTTAGCTTTACTTTCAGGGTTAGGGTTAGCCTTAGGTTTAGGGTGAAGTTTAGGTTAAGGATGAGGGTTAGGGTTAGGGTTAGGCATTTGGGTTAAGGTTAGGGTTAGGTTTAGGATTAGGCTTAGGGTTAGGGTTAGGTGTTTGGGTTAATGTTAGGGTCAGGTTTAGGGTTCGGCTTAGGGTTAGGGCTACAGCTGGGGTAAAGTTTAATTGAAGGGTGAGGGTTGAGCTTAGGGTTAGCGTTAGGGGTTAGGGTTAGAGCTTAGGTTAGGATTAAGTTTAGGGTTAAGGTTAGGTTTAGATTTAGGGTTAGGGTTAGTGTTAGGGTTAAGTCATGTTTAGGTTTAGGGCTAGGTGAAGGTTATAGATAGGGTTAGGTTAAGGGTTGAGGTTAGGTTTAGATGGTAAGATGAGGGTTAGTGCTAGGTTTCCATTTAAGCTGAGTGTGTAGGGTAAGTTTTAGGGTTAGGATTAGGGTTAGAGTTAGAGTTAGGGTCAGGGTTAGTTTTGAGTTTAGAGTTAGGGTTACGTTTATGGTACGGTCAGGGTTAGGGGAGATTTAGTGTGACGTTTAGTTTTAGGGTTAGGGTTACAGAGAAGTTTATGTTAAGCGAGAGGGTTGGGGTTAGGGGTTTGGGTTCAGGTCAGAGTCAGGGTTAGGGTTAGGTTTAGGGTTAGGGTTACGTGTAGTGTTAGTGTTAGTTTTGCTTAGGGTTCGGGTTTGAATGAAGTTAGGGTACGCTTAGCGTTATGCTTAGGGTGAAATTCTGGTTAAGGGTGAGGGTTCGGCTCAGGGTTAGGGTTAGAGTTAGGGTCAGTGGTTAGGGTTAGGTTTAGGGTTAAGGTTAGTTTTAGGCTAAGGATTAGGATTAGAGTTAGGGTTAAGGGTTACTGTTTCAGTTAGGTTTAGGTTAAGGTTATAATTAGGGTTAAGTTTAGGGTTAGGGTAAGAGTTACAGTTACATTTACAGTTAAGGTGAGGGTTCTGGGTAAGTGTTACCGTTAAGGTTAGGGTTAGGGCTAGGGTTAGGGTTAGAGTTAAGGTTAAGGGTTAGGGTTAGGTTTAAGTTTATGGTAGGCTTAAAGATAGGGTTAAGGTTAGGTTAGGGTTAGGGTCAGGGTTAGAATTAGAATTAGGTTTAGGGCGAGGATTAGGGTCAGAGTTATTGTAAGGGTTAGGTTTCGGGTTACAGGTGGGCCAAGGTTAAGGTGAGGGTTAGGTTTATGGGGAGGGTTAGGGTTAAAGTCAGGGTGAGTTTTAGGTTAGGGATAGGGTGAAGTTTAAGATAGGGTGAGGGTTAGGGTTATGGCTAAGGTTTGGGCTTGTTTTCAGGTTAGTGTTAAGGTTATGTTCAGGGTTAGGGTTACGTTCAGGGGTTGTGTTCAGTTTTAGGGTTAGGGTTAGATTTAACGTTAGGGTTAAGTTTAGTGTTACGTTTAGGGTTAGGGTCACGGTTGTGTTAGGCTTTGTGGTTGGGGTGAGGGTTAGTTTTAGGGTTAGGGTTGGTTAGGGTTAGGATTATCGTTATGATAAGGCGTTAGGGGTTAGAGGTGTAGTTTAGGGTTAGGGTTTGGGTGAGGGTTCCGGTTAGGCCTTGCGGTTCTGGTCATGGTTAGGTTTGGTTTAGGCTTAGGGTTAGGTTCATGATTCGGTTTCGGGTTAGTGTTAGAGTTAGGGTGAGAGTTAGTGTTAAGGTTTTTGCTAGGCTTTGGTGTTAGGGTTAGGTTTATCATTAGGGCTCAGGGGTTTCAGGTTAATGTTAGGGTTAGGGTTAGGGATAGCATTAGGGTTAGGGTTGTGGGATACGGTTAGGATTTAGGGTGCGGGTTACGGTTAGTTTTACAGTTAAGGTGAGGGTTTAGGGTAATTGTTATGATTAGGGTTATAGTCAGAGTTAGGGTTTGGTTTAGGATTAGGGTTAGGTGTAGGGTAAGAATTAGGTTTAGGTCCATGTTGAGGGTTAGACTTAGTGTTCTATTTAGGGTAAAGTTTAGGGGTAGGGTTAGGATTAGGTCTAGGGTTAGGATTAGGATTATTTTAGGGTTAGGTTCAGGGCTATTGTAAGTGTTCGGTTTAGGGTTACAGATGGACTAGCGTTATTCTTAGAGTTAGGTTTAAGGTTAGGGTTTGGGTTAGGTCTAGGTTTAGGGTTAAGGTTATGGTTAGTGTTTGGATGAAGTTCAGGATAGGGTGAGGGTTATTTTTATGGTGAGGGCTAGGGTTTGGGTTTGTGTTCAGGTTAGTGTTAAGGATAGGTTTAGGGTTCGGTTAGGGCTAGGCGTAATGTCTAGGGTCAGCGTTAGGTTAGGTTTAGGGTTAGTGTGAAGTTTAGGTTAAGGGTGAGGGTTATGGTCAGGGTTAGGATTATAGACGGTGTTAGACGTTAGGTTTAGGGTGTTAGGGTTAGGTTTATGGTTAGGGTAGATTTAAGTTTAGGTTTAATATTAGGGTTAGGGTTAGATTTGGGTTACTGTTCGTATTAGGGTTAGGGTTAGGGATAAGTTTGGGGATAGCGTTAGGTTTAGGGTTGGGGATACGGTTAAGGATTAGGGTGAGGGTTAGGGTTAGGTTTACAGTTAAGGCGAGGGTTTAGGGTAATTGTTATGGTTAGGGTTAGAGTTAGAGTTAGGCTTAGGGTTAGGGTGAAGTTTCAGTTAATAGTCAGGGTTAGGCTTAAGGTTAGAGTCGGGTTAAGGTTAGTGTTCGGGTTAGGTATAGCGTTAGGGTTTGGGTAGGGGTAAGGTTAGGGTTAAGGCTAGGTTTACGGTAAAGGGTAGGGCTAGCTTAGGGTTAGATTTAGAGTTAGAGTTAGTGCTAGGGTTTAGGATTATGGTTATGGTCAGGTTTAGAGTTATTGTTAGGGTCAGGGTAGAGTTAAGGTTAGGGTTAATTTAGGGTTAGAGAAAGGGTTAGGTTTAGGTCTGGGTTAGGTGTAGGATGCGGGGTAGGGTTAGGGTTAGGGGTTCATGGGAGGGTTAGTGTTAAGTTTACATTAAGGTGATGTTTTCGGGTGTTACTGTTAGGGCTAGGGTTAGCATTAGGTTTAGGGTCAGGGCTAGAGTTAGGGGATAGTTAAGGGTTAGCTTTACTTTCAGGGTTAGGGTTAGCCTTAGGTTTAGGGTGAAGTTTAGGTTAAGGATGAGGGTTAGGGTTAGGGTTAGGCATTTGGGTTAAGGTTAGGGTTAGGTTTAGGATTAGGCTTAGGGTTAGGGTTAGGTGTTTGGGTTAATGTTAGGGTCAGGTTTAGGGTTCGGCTTAGGGTTACGGCTACAGCTGGGGTAAAGTTTAATTCAAGGGTGAGGGTTGAGCTTAGGGTTAGCGTTAGGGGTTAGGGTTAGAGCTTAGGTTAGGATTAAGTTTAGGGTTAAGGTTAGGTTTAGATTTAGGGTTAGGGTTAGTGTTAGGGTTAAGTCATGTTTAGGTTTAGGGCTAGGTGAAGGTTATAGATAGGGTTAGGTTAAGGGTTGAGGTTAGGTTTAGATGGTAAGATGAGGGTTAGTGCTAGGTTTCCATTTAAGCTGAGTGTGTAGGGTAAGTTTTAGGGTTAGGATTAGGGTTAGAGTTAGAGTTAGGGTCAGGGTTAGTTTTGAGTTTAGAGTTAGGGTTACGTTTATGGTACGGTCAGGGTTAGGGGAGATTTAGTGTGACATTTAGTTTTAGGGTTACGGTTACAGAGAAGTTTATGTTAAGCGAGAGGGTTGGGGTTAGGGGTTTGGGTTCAGGTCAGAGTCAGGGTTAGGGTTAGGCTTAGGGTTAGGGTTACATGTAGTGTTAGTGTTAGTTTTGCTTAGGGTTCGGGTTTGAATGAAGTTAGGGTACGCTTAGCGTTATGCTTAGGGTGAAATTCTGGTTAAGGGTGAGGGTTCGGCTCAGGGTTAGGGTTTGAGTTAGGGTCAGTGGTTAGGGTTAGGTTTAGGGTTAAGGTTAGTTTTAGGCTAAGGATTAGGATTAGAGTTAGGGTTAAGGGTTACTGTTTCAGTTAGGTTTAGGTTAAGGTTATAATTAGGGTTAAGTTTAGGGTTAGGGTAAGAGTTAGAGTTACATTTACAGTTAAGGTGAGGGTTTTGGGTAAGTGTCACCGTTAAGGTTAGGGTTAGGGCTAGGGTTAGGGTTAGAGTTAAGGTTAAGGGTTAGGGTTAGGTTTAAGTTTATGGTAGGCTTAAAGATAGGGTTAAGGTTAGGTTAGGGTTAGGGTCAGGGTTAGAATTAGAATTAGGTTTAGGGCGAGGATTAGGGTCAGAGTTATTGTAAGGGTTAGGTTTCGGGTTACAGGTGGGCCAAGGTTAAGGTGAGGGTTAGGTTTATGGGGAGGGTTAGGGTTAAAGTCAGGGTGAGTTTTAGGTTAGGGATAGGGTGAAGTTTAAGATAGGGTGAGGGTTAGGGTTATGGCTAAGGTTTGGGCTTGTTTTCAGGTTAGTGTTAAGGTTATGTTCAGGGTTAGGGTTACGTTCAGGGGTTGTGTTCAGTTTTAGGGTTAGGGTTAGATTTAACGTTAGGGTTAAGTTTAGTGTTACGTTTAGGGTTAGGGTCACGGTTGTGTTAGGCTTTGTGGTTGGGGTGAGGGTTAGTTTTAGGGTTAGGGTTGGTTAGGGTTAGGATTATCGTTATGATAAGGCGTTAGGGGTTAGAGGTGTAGTTTAGGGTTAGGGTTTGGGTGAGGGTTCCGGTTAGGCCTTGCGGTTCTGGTCATGGTTAGGTTTGGTTTAGGCTTAGGGTTAGGTTCATGATTCGGTTTCGGGTTAGTGTTAGAGTTAGGGTGAGAGTTAGTGTTAAGGTTTTTGCTAGGCTTTGGTGTTAGGGTTAGGGTTTGTGTTAGGGTTAGGTTTATCATTAGGGCTCAGGGGTTTCAGGTTAATGTTAGGGTTAGGGTTAGGGATAGCATTAGGGTTAGGGTTGTGGGATACGGTTAGGATTTAGGGTGCGGGTTACGGTTAGTTTTACAGTTAAGGTGAGGGTTTAGGGTAATTGTTATGATTAGGGTTATAGTCAGAGTTAGGGTTTGGTTTAGGATTAGGGTTAGGTGTAGGGTAAGAATTAGGTTTAGGTCCATGTTGTGGGTTAGACTTAGTGTTCTATTTAGGGTAAAGTTTAGGGGTAGGGTTAGGATTAGGTCTAGGGTTAGGATTAGGATTATTTTAGGGTTAGGTTCAGGGCTATTGTAAGTGTTCGGTTTAGGGTTACAGATGGACTAGCGTTATTCTTAGAGTTAGGTTTAAGGTTAGGGTTTGGGTTAGGTCTAGGTTTAGGGTTAAGGTTATGGTTAGTGTTTGGATGAAGTTCAGGATAGGGTGAGGGTTATTTTTATGGGTTAGGGTTAGGGTTAGGGTTAGGGTTAGGGTTTGGGTTTGTGTTCAGGTTAGTGTTAAGGATAGGTTTAGGGTTCGGTTAGGGTTAGGCGTTATGTCTAGGGTCAGCGTTAGGTTAGGTTTAGGGTTAGTGTGAAGTTTAGGTTAAGGGTGAGGGTTATGGTAAGGGTTAGGATTATAGACGGTGTTAGACGTTAGGTTTAGGGTGTTAGGGTTAGGTTTATGGTTAGGGTAGATTTAAGTTTAGGTTTAATATTAGGGTTAGGGTTAGATTTGGGTTACTGTTCGTATTAGGGTTAGGGTTAGGGATAAGTTTGGGGATAGCGTTAGGTTTAGGGTTGGGGATACGGTTAAGGATTAGGGTGAGGGTTAGGGTTAGGTTTACAGTTAAGGCGAGGGTTTAGGGTAATTGTTATGGTTAGGGTTAGAGTTAGAGTTAGGCTTAGGGTTAGGGTGAAGTTTCAGTTAATAGTCAGGGTTAGGCTTAAGGTTAGAGTAGGGTTAAGGTTAGTGTTTGGCTTAGGTATAGCGTTAGGGTATGGGTAGGGGTAAGGTTAGGGTTAAGGCTAGGTTTACGGTAAAGGGTAGGGCTAGCTTAGGGTTAGATTTAGAGTTAGAGTTAGTGCTAGGGTTTAGGATTATGGTTATGGTCAGGTTTAGAGTTATTGTTAGGGTTAGGGTAGAGTTAAGGTTAGGGTTAATTTAGGGTTAGAGAAAGGGTTAGGTTTAGGTCTGGGTTAGGTGTAGGATGCGGGGTAGGGTTAGGGTTAGGGGTTCATGGGAGGGTTAGTGTTAAGTTTACATTAAGCTGATGTTTTCGGGTGTTACTGTTAGGGCTAGGGTTAGCATTAGGTTTAGGGTCAGGGCTAGAGTTAGGGGATAGTTAAGGGTTAGCTTTACTTTCAGGGTTAGGGTTAGCCTTAGGTTTAGGGTGAAGTTTAGGTTAAGGATGAGGGTTAGGGTTAGGGTTAGGCATTTGGGTTAAGGTTAGGGTTAGGTTTAGGATTAGGCTTAGGGTTAGGGTTAGGTGTTTGGGTTAATGTTAGGGTCAGGTTTAGGGTTCGGCTTAGGGTTAGGGCTACAGCTGGGGTAAAGTTTAATTGAAGGGTGAGGGTTGAGCTTAGGGTTAGCGTTAGGGGTTAGGGTTAGAGCTTAGGTTAGGATTAAGTTTAGGGTTAAGGTTAGGTTTAGATTTAGGGTTAGGGTTAGTGTTAGGGTTAAGTCATGTTTAGGTTTAGGGCTAGGTGAAGGTTATAGATAGGGTTAGGTTAAGGGTTGAGGTTAGGTTTAGATGGTAAGATGAGGGTTAGTGCTAGGTTTCCATTTAAGCTGAGTGTGTAGGGTAAGTTTTAGGGTTAGGATTAGGGTTAGAGTTAGAGTTAGGGTCAGGGTTAGTTTTGAGTTTAGAGTTAGGGTTACGTTTATGGTACGGTCAGGGTTAGGGGAGATTTAGTGTGACGTTTAGTTTTAGGGTTAGGGTTACAGAGAAGTTTATGTTAAGCGAGAGGGTTGGGGTTAGGGGTTTGGGTTCAGGTCAGAGTCAGGGTTAGGGTTAGGCTTAGGGTTAGGGTTACGTGTAGTGTTAGTGTTAGTTTTGCTTAGGGTTCGGGTTTGAATGAAGTTAGGGTACGCTTAGCGTTATGCTTAGGGTGAAATTCTGGTTAAGGGTGAGGGTTCGGCTCAGGGTTAGGGTTAGAGTTAGGGTCAGTGGTTAGGGTTAGGTTTAGGGTTAAGGTTAGTTTTAGGCTAAGGATTAGGATTAGAGTTAGGGTTAAGGGTTACTGTTTCAGTTAGGTTTAGGTTAAGGTTATAATTAGGGTTAAGTTTAGGGTTAGGGTAAGAGTTAGAGTTACATTTACAGTTAAGGTGAGGGTTAGGGCTAGGGTTAGGGTTAGAGTTAAGGTTAAGGGTTAGGGTTAGGTTTAAGTTTATGGTAGGCTTAAAGATAGGGTTAAGGTTAGGTTAGGGTTAGGGTCAGGGTTAGAATTAGAATTAGGTTTAGGGCGAGGATTAGGGTCAGAGTTATTGTAAGGGTTAGGTTTCGGGTCACAGGTGGGCCAAGGTTAAGGTGAGGGTTAGGTTTATGGGGAGGGTTAGGGTTAAAGTCAGGGTGAGTTTTAGGTTAGGGATAGGGTGAAGTTTAAGATAGGGTGAGGGTTAGGGTTATGGCTAAGGTTTGGGCTTGTTTTCAGGTTAGTGTTAAGGTTATGTTCAGGGTTAGGGTTACGTTCAGGGGTTGTGTTCAGTTTTAGGGTTAGGGTTAGATTTAACGTTAGGGTTAAGTTTAGTGTTACGTTTAGGGTTAGGGTCACGGTTGTGTTAGGCTTTGTGGTTGGGGTGAGGGTTAGTTTTAGGGTTAGGGTTGGTTAGGGTTAGGATTATCGTTATGATAAGGCGTTAGGGGTTAGAGGTGTAGTTTAGGGTTAGGGTTTGGGTGAGGGTTCCGGTTAGGCCTTGCGGTTCTGGTCATGGTTAGGTTTGGTTTAGGCTTAGGGTTAGGTTCATGATTCGGTTTCGGGTTAGTGTTAGAGTTAGGGTGAGAGTTAGTGTTAAGGTTTTTGCTAGGCTTTGGTGTTAGGGTTAGGGTTTGTGTTAGGGTTAGGTTTATCATTAGGGCTCAGGGGTTTCAGGTTAATGTTAGGGTTAGGGTTAGGGATAGCATTAGGGTTAGGGTTGTGGGATACGGTTAGGATTTAGGGTGCGGGTTACGGTTAGTTTTACAGTTAAGGTGAGGGTTTAGGGTAATTGTTATGATTAGGGTTATAGTCAGAGTTAGGGTTTGGTTTAGGATTAGGGTTAGGTGTAGGGTAAGAATTAGGTTTAGGTCCATGTTGTGGGTTAGACTTAGTGTTCTATTTAGGGTAAAGTTTAGGGGTAGGGTTAGGATTAGGTCTAGGGTTAGGATTAGGATTATTTTAGGGTTAGGTTCAGGGCTATTGTAAGTGTTCGGTTTAGGGTTACAGATGGACTAGCGTTATTCTTAGAGTTAGGTTTAAGGTTAGGGTTTGGGTTAGGTCTAGGTTTAGGGTTAAGGTTATGGTTAGTGTTTGGATGAAGTTCAGGATAGGGTGAGGGTTATTTTTATGGGTTAGGGTTAGGGTTAGGGTTAGGGTTAGGGTTTGGGTTTGTGTTCAGGTTAGTGTTAAGGATAGGTTTAGGGTTCGGTTAGGGTTAGGCGTTATGTCTAGGGTCAGCGTTAGGTTAGGTTTAGGGTTAGTGTGAAGTTTAGGTTAAGGGTGAGGGTTATGGTAAGGGTTAGGATTATAGACGGTGTTAGACGTTAGGTTTAGGGTGTTAGGGTTAGGTTTATGGTTAGGGTAGATTTAAGTTTAGGTTTAATATTAGGGTTAGGGTTAGATTTGGGTTACTGTTCGTATTAGGGTTAGGGTTAGGGATAAGTTTGGGGATAGCGTTAGGTTTAGGGTTGGGGATACGGTTAAGGATTAGGGTGAGGGTTAGGGTTAGGTTTACAGTTAAGGCGAGGGTTTAGGGTAATTGTTATGGTTAGGGTTAGAGTTAGAGTTAGGCTTAGGGTTAGGGTGAAGTTTCAGTTAATAGTCAGGGTTAGGCTTAAGGTTAGAGTAGGGTTAAGGTTAGTGTTTGGCTTAGGTATAGCGTTAGGGTATGGGTAGGGGTAAGGTTAGGGTTAAGGCTAGGTTTACGGTAAAGGGTAGGGCTAGCTTAGGGTTAGATTTAGAGTTAGAGTTAGTGCTAGGGTTTAGGATTATGGTTATGGTCAGGTTTAGAGTTATTGTTAGGGTTAGGGTAGAGTTAAGGTTAGGGTTAATTTAGGGTTAGAGAAAGGGTTAGGTTTAGGTCTGGGTTAGGTGTAGGATGCGGGGTAGGGTTAGGGTTAGGGGTTCATGGGAGGGTTAGTGTTAAGTTTACATTAAGCTGATGTTTTCGGGTGTTACTGTTAGGGCTAGGGTTAGCATTAGGTTTAGGGTCAGGGCTAGAGTTAGGGGATAGTTAAGGGTTAGCTTTACTTTCAGGGTTAGGGTTAGCCTTAGGTTTAGGGTGAAGTTTAGGTTAAGGATGAGGGTTAGGGTTAGGGTTAGGCATTTGGGTTAAGGTTAGGGTTAGGTTTAGGATTAGGCTTAGGGTTAGGGTTAGGTGTTTGGGTTAATGTTAGGGTCAGGTTTAGGGTTCGGCTTAGGGTTAGGGCTACAGCTGGGGTAAAGTTTAATTGAAGGGTGAGGGTTGAGCTTAGGGTTAGCGTTAGGGGTTAGGGTTAGAGCTTAGGTTAGGATTAAGTTTAGGGTTAAGGTTAGGTTTAGATTTAGGGTTAGGGTTAGTGTTAGGGTTAAGTCATGTTTAGGTTTAGGGCTAGGTGAAGGTTATAGATAGGGTTAGGTTAAGGGTTGAGGTTAGGTTTAGATGGTAAGATGAGGGTTAGTGCTAGGTTTCCATTTAAGCTGAGTGTGTAGGGTAAGTTTTAGGGTTAGGATTAGGGTTAGAGTTAGAGTTAGGGTCAGGGTTAGTTTTGAGTTTAGAGTTAGGGTTACGTTTATGGTACGGTCAGGGTTAGGGGAGATTTAGTGTGACGTTTAGTTTTAGGGTTAGGGTTACAGAGAAGTTTATGTTAAGCGAGAGGGTTGGGGTTAGGGGTTTGGGTTCAGGTCAGAGTCAGGGTTAGGGTTAGGCTTAGGGTTAGGGTTACGTGTAGTGTTAGTGTTAGTTTTGCTTAGGGTTCGGGTTTGAATGAAGTTAGGGTACGCTTAGCGTTATGCTTAGGGTGAAATTCTGGTTAAGGGTGAGGGTTCGGCTCAGGGTTAGGGTTAGAGTTAGGGTCAGTGGTTAGGGTTAGGTTTAGGGTTAAGGTTAGTTTTAGGCTAAGGATTAGGATTAGAGTTAGGGTTAAGGGTTACTGTTTCAGTTAGGTTTAGGTTAAGGTTATAATTAGGGTTAAGTTTAGGGTTAGGGTAAGAGTTAGAGTTACATTTACAGTTAAGGTGAGGGTTAGGGCTAGGGTTAGGGTTAGAGTTAAGGTTAAGGGTTAGGGTTAGGTTTAAGTTTATGGTAGGCTTAAAGATAGGGTTAAGGTTAGGTTAGGGTTAGGGTCAGGGTTAGAATTAGAATTAGGTTTAGGGCGAGGATTAGGGTCAGAGTTATTGTAAGGGTTAGGTTTCGGGTCACAGGTGGGCCAAGGTTAAGGTGAGGGTTAGGTTTATGGGGAGGGTTAGGGTTAAAGTCAGGGTGAGTTTTAGGTTAGGGATAGGGTGAAGTTTAAGATAGGGTGAGGGTTAGGGTTATGGCTAAGGTTTGGGCTTGTTTTCAGGTTAGTGTTAAGGTTATGTTCAGGGTTAGGGTTACGTTCAGGGGTTGTGTTCAGTTTTAGGGTTAGGGTTAGATTTAACGTTAGGGTTAAGTTTAGTGTTACGTTTAGGGTTAGGGTCACGGTTGTGTTAGGCTTTGTGGTTGGGGTGAGGGTTAGTTTTAGGGTTAGGGTTGGTTAGGGTTAGGATTATCGTTATGATAAGGCGTTAGGGGTTAGAGGTGTAGTTTAGGGTTAGGGTTTGGGTGAGGGTTCCGGTTAGGCCTTGCGGTTCTGGTCATGGTTAGGTTTGGTTTAGGCTTAGGGTTAGGTTCATGATTCGGTTTCGGGTTAGTGTTAGAGTTAGGGTGAGAGTTAGTGTTAAGGTTTTTGCTAGGCTTTGGTGTTAGGGTTAGGGTTTGTGTTAGGGTTAGGTTTATCATTAGGGCTCAGGGGTTTCAGGTTAATGTTAGGGTTAGGGTTAGGGATAGCATTAGGGTTAGGGTTGTGGGATACGGTTAGGATTTAGGGTGCGGGTTACGGTTAGTTTTACAGTTAAGGTGAGGGTTTAGGGTAATTGTTATGATTAGGGTTATAGTCAGAGTTAGGGTTTGGTTTAGGATTAGGGTTAGGTGTAGGGTAAGAATTAGGTTTAGGTCCATGTTGTGGGTTAGACTTAGTGTTCTATTTAGGGTAAAGTTTAGGGGTAGGGTTAGGATTAGGTCTAGGGTTAGGATTAGGATTATTTTAGGGTTAGGTTCAGGGCTATTGTAAGTGTTCGGTTTAGGGTTACAGATGGACTAGCGTTATTCTTAGAGTTAGGTTTAAGGTTAGGGTTTGGGTTAGGTCTAGGTTTAGGGTTAAGGTTATGGTTAGTGTTTGGATGAAGTTCAGGATGGGGTGAGGGTTATTTTTATGGTGAGGGCTAGGGTTTGGGTTTGTGTTCAGGTTAGTGTTAAGGATAGGTTTAGGGTTCGGTTAGGGTTAGGCGTTATGTCTAGGGTCAGCGTTAGGTTAGGTTTAGGGTTAGTGTGAAGTTTAGGTTAAGGGTGAGGGTTATGGTCAGGGTTAGGATTATAGACGGTGTTAGACGTTAGGTTTAGGGTGTTAGGGTTAGGTTTATGGTTAGGGTAGATTTAAGTTTAGGTTTAATATTAGGGTTAGGGTTAGATTTGGGTTACTGTTCGTATTAGGGTTAGGGTTAGGGATAAGTTTGGGGATAGCGTTAGGTTTAGGGTTGGGGATATGGTTAAGGATTAGGGTGAGGGTTAGGGTTAGGTTTACAGTTAAGGCGAGGGTTTAGGGTAATTGTTATGGTTAGGGTTAGAGTTAGAGTTAGGCTTAGGGTTAGGGTGAAGTTTCAGTTAATAGTCAGGGTTAGGCTTAAGGTTAGAGTAGGGTTAAGGTTAGTGTTTGGCTTAGGTATAGCGTTAGGGTATGGGTAGGGGTAAGGTTAGGGTTAAGGCTAGGTTTACGGTAAAGGGTAGGGCTAGCTTAGGGTTAGATTTAGAGTTAGAGTTAGTGCTAGGGTTTAGGATTATGGTTATGGTCAGGTTTAGAGTTATTGTTAGGGTTAGGGTAGAGTTAAGGTTAGGGTTAATTTAGGGTTAGAGAAAGGGTTAGGTTTACGTCTGGGTTAGGTGTAGGATGCGGGGTAGGGTTAGGGTTAGGGGTTCATGGGAGGGTTAGTGTTAAGTTTACATTAAGCTGATGTTTTCGGGTGTTACTGTTAGGGCTAGGGTTAGCATTAGGTTTAGGGTCAGGGCTAGAGTTAGGGGATAGTTAAGGGTTAGCTTTACTTTCAGGGTTAGGGTTAGCCTTAGGTTTAGGGTGAAGTTTAGGTTAAGGATGAGGGTTAGGGTTAGGGTTAGGCATTTGGGTTAAGGTTAGGGTTAGGTTTAGGATTAGGCTTAGGGTTAGGGTTAGGTGTTTGGGTTAATGTTAGGGTCAGGTTTAGGGTTCGGCTTAGGGTTAGGGCTACAGCTGGGGTAAAGTTTAATTGAAGGGTGAGGGTTGAGCTTAGGGTTAGCGTTAGGGGTTAGGGTTAGAGCTTAGGTTAGGATTAAGTTTAGGGTTAAGGTTAGGTTTAGATTTAGGGTTAGGGTTAGTGTTAGGGTTAAGTCATGTTTAGGTTTAGGGCTAGGTGAAGGTTATAGATAGGGTTAGGTTAAGGGTTGAGGTTAGGTTTAGATGGTAAGATGAGGGTTAGTGCTAGGTTTCCATTTAAGCTGAGTGTGTAGGGTAAGTTTTAGGGTTAGGATTAGGGTTAGAGTTAGAGTTAGGGTCAGGGTTAGTTTTGAGTTTAGAGTTAGGGTTACGTTTATGGTACGGTCAGGGTTAGGGGAGATTTAGTGTGACATTTAGTTTTAGGGTTACGGTTACAGAGAAGTTTATGTTAAGCGAGAGGGTTGGGGTTAGGGGTTTGGGTTCAGGTCAGAGTCAGGGTTAGGGTTAGGCTTAGGGTTAGGGTTACATGTAGTGTTAGTGTTAGTTTTGCTTAGGGTTCGGGTTTGAATGAAGTTAGGGTACGCTTAGCGTTATGCTTAGGGTGAAATTCTGGTTAAGGGTGAGGGTTCGGCTCAGGGTTAGGGTTTGAGTTAGGGTCAGTGGTTAGGGTTAGGTTTAGGGTTAAGGTTAGTTTTAGGCTAAGGATTAGGATTAGAGTTAGGGTTAAGGGTTACTGTTTCAGTTAGGTTTAGGTTAAGGTTATAATTAGGGTTAAGTTTAGGGTTAGGGTAAGAGTTAGAGTTACATTTACAGTTAAGGTGAGGGTTTTGGGTAAGTGTCACCGTTAAGGTTAGGGTTAGGGCTAGGGTTAGGGTTAGAGTTAAGGTTAAGGGTTAGGGTTAGGTTTAAGTTTATGGTAGGCTTAAAGATAGGGTTAAGGTTAGGTTAGGGTTAGGGTCAGGGTTAGAATTAGAATTAGGTTTAGGGCGAGGATTAGGGTCAGAGTTATTGTAAGGGTTAGGTTTCGGGTTACAGGTGGGCCAAGGTTAAGGTGAGGGTTAGGTTTATGGGGAGGGTTAGGGTTAAAGTCAGGGTGAGTTTTAGGTTAGGGATAGGGTGAAGTTTAAGATAGGGTGAGGGTTAGGGTTATGGCTAAGGTTTGGGCTTGTTTTCAGGTTAGTGTTAAGGTTATGTTCAGGGTTAGGGTTACGTTCAGGGGTTGTGTTCAGTTTTAGGGTTAGGGTTAGATTTAACGTTAGGGTTAAGTTTAGTGTTACGTTTAGGGTTAGGGTCACGGTTGTGTTAGGCTTTGTGGTTGGGGTGAGGGTTAGTTTTAGGGTTAGGGTTGGTTAGGGTTAGGATTATCGTTATGATAAGGCGTTAGGGGTTAGAGGTGTAGTTTAGGGTTAGGGTTTGGGTGAGGGTTCCGGTTAGGCCTTGCGGTTCTGGTCATGGTTAGGTTTGGTTTAGGCTTAGGGTTAGGTTCATGATTCGGTTTCGGGTTAGTGTTAGAGTTAGGGTGAGAGTTAGTGTTAAGGTTTTTGCTAGGCTTTGGTGTTAGGGTTAGGGTTTGTGTTAGGGTTAGGTTTATCATTAGGGCTCAGGGGTTTCAGGTTAATGTTAGGGTTAGGGTTAGGGATAGCATTAGGGTTAGGGTTGTGGGATACGGTTAGGATTTAGGGTGCGGGTTACGGTTAGTTTTACAGTTAAGGTGAGGGTTTAGGGTAATTGTTATGATTAGGGTTATAGTCAGAGTTAGGGTTTGGTTTAGGATTAGGGTTAGGTGTAGGGTAAGAATTAGGTTTAGGTCCATGTTGTGGGTTAGACTTAGTGTTCTATTTAGGGTAAAGTTTAGGGGTAGGGTTAGGATTAGGTCTAGGGTTAGGATTAGGATTATTTTAGGGTTAGGTTCAGGGCTATTGTAAGTGTTCGGTTTAGGGTTACAGATGGACTAGCGTTATTCTTAGAGTTAGGTTTAAGGTTAGGGTTTGGGTTAGGTCTAGGTTTAGGGTTAAGGTTATGGTTAGTGTTTGGATGAAGTTCAGGATGGGGTGAGGGTTATTTTTATGGTGAGGGCTAGGGTTTGGGTTTGTGTTCAGGTTAGTGTTAAGGATAGGTTTAGGGTTCGGTTAGGGTTAGGCGTTATGTCTAGGGTCAGCGTTAGGTTAGGTTTAGGGTTAGTGTGAAGTTTAGGTTAAGGGTGAGGGTTATGGTCAGGGTTAGGATTATAGACGGTGTTAGACGTTAGGTTTAGGGTGTTAGGGTTAGGTTTATGGTTAGGGTAGATTTAAGTTTAGGTTTAATATTAGGGTTAGGGTTAGATTTGGGTTACTGTTCGTATTAGGGTTAGGGTTAGGGATAAGTTTGGGGATAGCGTTAGGTTTAGGGTTGGGGATACGGTTAAGGATTAGGGTGAGGGTTAGGGTTAGGTTTACAGTTAAGGCGAGGGTTTAGGGTAATTGTTATGGTTAGGGTTAGAGTTAGAGTTAGGCTTAGGGTTAGGGTGAAGTTTCAGTTAATAGTCAGGGTTAGGCTTAAGGTTAGAGTAGGGTTAAGGTTAGTGTTTGGCTTAGGTATAGCGTTAGGGTATGGGTAGGGGTAAGGTTAGGGTTAAGGCTAGGTTTACGGTAAAGGGTAGGGCTAGCTTAGGGTTAGATTTAGAGTTAGAGTTAGTGCTAGGGTTTAGGATTATGGTTATGGTCAGGTTTAGAGTTATTGTTAGGGTTAGGGTAGAGTTAAGGTTAGGGTTAATTTAGGGTTAGAGAAAGGGTTAGGTTTAGGTCTGGGTTAGGTGTAGGATGCGGGGTAGGGTTAGGGTTAGGGGTTCATGGGAGGGTTAGTGTTAAGTTTACATTAAGCTGATGTTTTCGGGTGTTACTGTTAGGGCTAGGGTTAGCATTAGGTTTAGGGTCAGGGCTAGAGTTAGGGGATAGTTAAGGGTTAGCTTTACTTTCAGGGTTAGGGTTAGCCTTAGGTTTAGGGTGAAGTTTAGGTTAAGGATGAGGGTTAGGGTTAGGGTTAGGCATTTGGGTTAAGGTTAGGGTTAGGTTTAGGATTAGGCTTAGGGTTAGGGTTAGGTGTTTGGGTTAATGTTAGGGTCAGGTTTAGGGTTCGGCTTAGGGTTAGGGCTACAGCTGGGGTAAAGTTTAATTGAAGGGTGAGGGTTGAGCTTAGGGTTAGCGTTAGGGGTTAGGGTTAGAGCTTAGGTTAGGATTAAGTTTAGGGTTAAGGTTAGGTTTAGATTTAGGGTTAGGGTTAGTGTTAGGGTTAAGTCATGTTTAGGTTTAGGGCTAGGTGAAGGTTATAGATAGGGTTAGGTTAAGGGTTGAGGTTAGGTTTAGATGGTAAGATGAGGGTTAGTGCTAGGTTTCCATTTAAGCTGAGTGTGTAGGGTAAGTTTTAGGGTTAGGATTAGGGTTAGAGTTAGAGTTAGGGTCAGGGTTAGTTTTGAGTTTAGAGTTAGGGTTACATTTATGGTACGGTCAGGGTTAGGGGAGATTTAGTGTGACGTTTAGTTTTAGGGTTAGGGTTACAGAGAAGTTTATGTTAAGCGAGAGGGTTGGGGTTAGGGGTTTGGGTTCAGGTCAGAGTCAGGGTTAGGGTTAGGTTTAGGGTTAGGGTTACGTGTAGTGTTAGTGTTAGTTTTGCTTAGGGTTCGGGTTTGAATGAAGTTAGGGTACGCTTAGCGTTATGCTTAGGGTGAAATTCTGGTTAAGGGTGAGGGTTCGGCTCAGGGTTAGGGTTAGAGTTAGGGTCAGTGGTTAGGGTTAGGTTTAGGGTTAAGGTTAGTTTTAGGCTAAGGATTAGGATTAGAGTTAGGGTTAAGGGTTACTGTTTCAGTTAGGTTTAGGTTAAGGTTATAATTAGGGTTAAGTTTAGGGTTAGGGTAAGAGTTAGAGTTACATTTACAGTTAAGGTGAGGGTTAGGGCTAGGGTTAGGGTTAGAGTTAAGGTTAAGGGTTAGGGTTAGGTTTAAGTTTATGGTAGGCTTAAAGATAGGGTTAAGGTTAGGTTAGGGTTAGGGTCAGGGTTAGAATTAGAATTAGGTTTAGGGCGAGGATTAGGGTCAGAGTTATTGTAAGGGTTAGGTTTCGGGTCACAGGTGGGCCAAGGTTAAGGTGAGGGTTAGGTTTATGGGGAGGGTTAGGGTTAAAGTCAGGGTGAGTTTTAGGTTAGGGATAGGGTGAAGTTTAAGATAGGGTGAGGGTTAGGGTTATGGCTAAGGTTTGGGCTTGTTTTCAGGTTAGTGTTAAGGTTATGTTCAGGGTTAGGGTTACGTTCAGGGGTTGTGTTCAGTTTTAGGGTTAGGGTTAGATTTAACGTTAGGGTTAAGTTTAGTGTTACGTTTAGGGTTAGGGTCACGGTTGTGTTAGGCTTTGTGGTTGGGGTGAGGGTTAGTTTTAGGGTTAGGGTTGGTTAGGGTTAGGATTATCGTTATGATAAGGCGTTAGGGGTTAGAGGTGTAGTTTAGGGTTAGGGTTTGGGTGAGGGTTCCGGTTAGGCCTTGCGGTTCTGGTCATGGTTAGGTTTGGTTTAGGCTTAGGGTTAGGTTCATGATTCGGTTTCGGGTTAGTGTTAGAGTTAGGGTGAGAGTTAGTGTTAAGGTTTTTGCTAGGCTTTGGTGTTAGGGTTAGGGTTTGTGTTAGGGTTAGGTTTATCATTAGGGCTCAGGGGTTTCAGGTTAATGTTAGGGTTAGGGTTAGGGATAGCATTAGGGTTAGGGTTGTGGGATACGGTTAGGATTTAGGGTGCGGGTTACGGTTAGTTTTACAGTTAAGGTGAGGGTTTAGGGTAATTGTTATGATTAGGGTTATAGTCAGAGTTAGGGTTTGGTTTAGGATTAGGGTTAGGTGTAGGGTAAGAATTAGGTTTAGGTCCATGTTGTGGGTTAGACTTAGTGTTCTATTTAGGGTAAAGTTTAGGGGTAGGGTTAGGATTAGGTCTAGGGTTAGGATTAGGATTATTTTAGGGTTAGGTTCAGGGCTATTGTAAGTGTTCGGTTTAGGGTTACAGATGGACTAGCGTTATTCTTAGAGTTAGGTTTAAGGTTAGGGTTTGGGTTAGGTCTAGGTTTAGGGTTAAGGTTATGGTTAGTGTTTGGATGAAGTTCAGGATGGGGTGAGGGTTATTTTTATGGTGAGGGCTAGGGTTTGGGTTTGTGTTCAGGTTAGTGTTAAGGATAGGTTTAGGGTTCGGTTAGGGTTAGGCGTTATGTCTAGGGTCAGCGTTAGGTTAGGTTTAGGGTTAGTGTGAAGTTTAGGTTAAGGGTGAGGGTTATGGTCAGGGTTAGGATTATAGACGGTGTTAGACGTTAGGTTTAGGGTGTTAGGGTTAGGTTTATGGTTAGGGTAGATTTAAGTTTAGGTTTAATATTAGGGTTAGGGTTAGATTTGGGTTACTGTTCGTATTAGGGTTAGGGTTAGGGATAAGTTTGGGGATAGCGTTAGGTTTAGGGTTGGGGATACGGTTAAGGATTAGGGTGAGGGTTAGGGTTAGGTTTACAGTTAAGGCGAGGGTTTAGGGTAATTGTTATGGTTAGGGTTAGAGTTAGAGTTAGGCTTAGGGTTAGGGTGAAGTTTCAGTTAATAGTCAGGGTTAGGCTTAAGGTTAGAGTAGGGTTAAGGTTAGTGTTTGGCTTAGGTATAGCGTTAGGGTATGGGTAGGGGTAAGGTTAGGGTTAAGGCTAGGTTTACGGTAAAGGGTAGGGCTAGCTTAGGGTTAGATTTAGAGTTAGAGTTAGTGCTAGGGTTTAGGATTATGGTTATGGTCAGGTTTAGAGTTATTGTTAGGGTTAGGGTAGAGTTAAGGTTAGGGTTAATTTAGGGTTAGAGAAAGGGTTAGGTTTAGGTCTGGGTTAGGTGTAGGATGCGGGGTAGGGTTAGGGTTAGGGGTTCATGGGAGGGTTAGTGTTAAGTTTACATTAAGCTGATGTTTTCGGGTGTTACTGTTAGGGCTAGGGTTAGCATTAGGTTTAGGGTCAGGGCTAGAGTTAGGGGATAGTTAAGGGTTAGCTTTACTTTCAGGGTTAGGGTTAGCCTTAGGTTTAGGGTGAAGTTTAGGTTAAGGATGAGGGTTAGGGTTAGGGTTAGGCATTTGGGTTAAGGTTAGGGTTAGGTTTAGGATTAGGCTTAGGGTTAGGGTTAGGTGTTTGGGTTAATGTTAGGGTCAGGTTTAGGGTTCGGCTTAGGGTTAGGGCTACAGCTGGGGTAAAGTTTAATTGAAGGGTGAGGGTTGAGCTTAGGGTTAGCGTTAGGGGTTAGGGTTAGAGCTTAGGTTAGGATTAAGTTTAGGGTTAAGGTTAGGTTTAGATTTAGGGTTAGGGTTAGTGTTAGGGTTAAGTCATGTTTAGGTTTAGGGCTAGGTGAAGGTTATAGATAGGGTTAGGTTAAGGGTTGAGGTTAGGTTTAGATGGTAAGATGAGGGTTAGTGCTAGGTTTCCATTTAAGCTGAGTGTGTAGGGTAAGTTTTAGGGTTAGGATTAGGGTTAGAGTTAGAGTTAGGGTCAGGGTTAGTTTTGAGTTTAGAGTTAGGGTTACATTTATGGTACGGTCAGGGTTAGGGGAGATTTAGTGTGACGTTTAGTTTTAGGGTTAGGGTTACAGAGAAGTTTATGTTAAGCGAGAGGGTTGGGGTTAGGGGTTTGGGTTCAGGTCAGAGTCAGGGTTAGGGTTAGGTTTAGGGTTAGGGTTACGTGTAGTGTTAGTGTTAGTTTTGCTTAGGGTTCGGGTTTGAATGAAGTTAGGGTACGCTTAGCGTTATGCTTAGGGTGAAATTCTGGTTAAGGGTGAGGGTTCGGCTCAGGGTTAGGGTTAGAGTTAGGGTCAGTGGTTAGGGTTAGGTTTAGGGTTAAGGTTAGTTTTAGGCTAAGGATTAGGATTAGAGTTAGGGTTAAGGGTTACTGTTTCAGTTAGGTTTAGGTTAAGGTTATAATTAGGGTTAAGTTTAGGGTTAGGGTAAGAGTTAGAGTTACATTTACAGTTAAGGTGAGGGTTAGGGCTAGGGTTAGGGTTAGAGTTAAGGTTAAGGGTTAGGGTTAGGTTTAAGTTTATGGTAGGCTTAAAGATAGGGTTAAGGTTAGGTTAGGGTTAGGGTCAGGGTTAGAATTAGAATTAGGTTTAGGGCGAGGATTAGGGTCAGAGTTATTGTAAGGGTTAGGTTTCGGGTCACAGGTGGGCCAAGGTTAAGGTGAGGGTTAGGTTTATGGGGAGGGTTAGGGTTAAAGTCAGGGTGAGTTTTAGGTTAGGGATAGGGTGAAGTTTAAGATAGGGTGAGGGTTAGGGTTATGGCTAAGGTTTGGGCTTGTTTTCAGGTTAGTGTTAAGGTTATGTTCAGGGTTAGGGTTACGTTCAGGGGTTGTGTTCAGTTTTAGGGTTAGGGTTAGATTTAACGTTAGGGTTAAGTTTAGTGTTACGTTTAGGGTTAGGGTCACGGTTGTGTTAGGCTTTGTGGTTGGGGTGAGGGTTAGTTTTAGGGTTAGGGTTGGTTAGGGTTAGGATTATCGTTATGATAAGGCGTTAGGGGTTAGAGGTGTAGTTTAGGGTTAGGGTTTGGGTGAGGGTTCCGGTTAGGCCTTGCGGTTCTGGTCATGGTTAGGTTTGGTTTAGGCTTAGGGTTAGGTTCATGATTCGGTTTCGGGTTAGTGTTAGAGTTAGGGTGAGAGTTAGTGTTAAGGTTTTTGCTAGGCTTTGGTGTTAGGGTTAGGGTTTGTGTTAGGGTTAGGTTTATCATTAGGGCTCAGGGGTTTCAGGTTAATGTTAGGGTTAGGGTTAGGGATAGCATTAGGGTTAGGGTTGTGGGATACGGTTAGGATTTAGGGTGCGGGTTACGGTTAGTTTTACAGTTAAGGTGAGGGTTTAGGGTAATTGTTATGATTAGGGTTATAGTCAGAGTTAGGGTTTGGTTTAGGATTAGGGTTAGGTGTAGGGTAAGAATTAGGTTTAGGTCCATGTTGTGGGTTAGACTTAGTGTTCTATTTAGGGTAAAGTTTAGGGGTAGGGTTAGGATTAGGTCTAGGGTTAGGATTAGGATTATTTTAGGGTTAGGTTCAGGGCTATTGTAAGTGTTCGGTTTAGGGTTACAGATGGACTAGCGTTATTCTTAGAGTTAGGTTTAAGGTTAGGGTTTGGGTTAGGTCTAGGTTTAGGGTTAAGGTTATGGTTAGTGTTTGGATGAAGTTCAGGATGGGGTGAGGGTTATTTTTATGGTGAGGGCTAGGGTTTGGGTTTGTGTTCAGGTTAGTGTTAAGGATAGGTTTAGGGTTCGGTTAGGGTTAGGCGTTATGTCTAGGGTCAGCGTTAGGTTAGGTTTAGGGTTAGTGTGAAGTTTAGGTTAAGGGTGAGGGTTATGGTCAGGGTTAGGATTATAGACGGTGTTAGACGTTAGGTTTAGGGTGTTAGGGTTAGGTTTATGGTTAGGGTAGATTTAAGTTTAGGTTTAATATTAGGGTTAGGGTTAGATTTGGGTTACTGTTCGTATTAGGGTTAGGGTTAGGGATAAGTTTGGGGATAGCGTTAGGTTTAGGGTTGGGGATACGGTTAAGGATTAGGGTGAGGGTTAGGGTTAGGTTTACAGTTAAGGCGAGGGTTTAGGGTAATTGTTATGGTTAGGGTTAGAGTTAGAGTTAGGCTTAGGGTTAGGGTGAAGTTTCAGTTAATAGTCAGGGTTAGGCTTAAGGTTAGAGTAGGGTTAAGGTTAGTGTTTGGCTTAGGTATAGCGTTAGGGTATGGGTAGGGGTAAGGTTAGGGTTAAGGCTAGGTTTACGGTAAAGGGTAGGGCTAGCTTAGGGTTAGATTTAGAGTTAGAGTTAGTGCTAGGGTTTAGGATTATGGTTATGGTCAGGTTTAGAGTTATTGTTAGGGTTAGGGTAGAGTTAAGGTTAGGGTTAATTTAGGGTTAGAGAAAGGGTTAGGTTTAGGTCTGGGTTAGGTGTAGGATGCGGGGTAGGGTTAGGGTTAGGGGTTCATGGGAGGGTTAGTGTTAAGTTTACATTAAGCTGATGTTTTCGGGTGTTACTGTTAGGGCTAGGGTTAGCATTAGGTTTAGGGTCAGGGCTAGAGTTAGGGGATAGTTAAGGGTTAGCTTTACTTTCAGGGTTAGGGTTAGCCTTAGGTTTAGGGTGAAGTTTAGGTTAAGGATGAGGGTTAGGGTTAGGGTTAGGCATTTGGGTTAAGGTTAGGGTTAGGTTTAGGATTAGGCTTAGGGTTAGGGTTAGGTGTTTGGGTTAATGTTAGGGTCAGGTTTAGGGTTCGGCTTAGGGTTAGGGCTACAGCTGGGGTAAAGTTTAATTGAAGGGTGAGGGTTGAGCTTAGGGTTAGCGTTAGGGGTTAGGGTTAGAGCTTAGGTTAGGATTAAGTTTAGGGTTAAGGTTAGGTTTAGATTTAGGGTTAGGGTTAGTGTTAGGGTTAAGTCATGTTTAGGTTTAGGGCTAGGTGAAGGTTATAGATAGGGTTAGGTTAAGGGTTGAGGTTAGGTTTAGATGGTAAGATGAGGGTTAGTGCTAGGTTTCCATTTAAGCTGAGTGTGTAGGGTAAGTTTTAGGGTTAGGATTAGGGTTAGAGTTAGAGTTAGGGTCAGGGTTAGTTTTGAGTTTAGAGTTAGGGTTACATTTATGGTACGGTCAGGGTTAGGGGAGATTTAGTGTGACGTTTAGTTTTAGGGTTAGGGTTACAGAGAAGTTTATGTTAAGCGAGAGGGTTGGGGTTAGGGGTTTGGGTTCAGGTCAGAGTCAGGGTTAGGGTTAGGTTTAGGGTTAGGGTTACGTGTAGTGTTAGTGTTAGTTTTGCTTAGGGTTCGGGTTTGAATGAAGTTAGGGTACGCTTAGCGTTATGCTTAGGGTGAAATTCTGGTTAAGGGTGAGGGTTCGGCTCAGGGTTAGGGTTAGAGTTAGGGTCAGTGGTTAGGGTTAGGTTTAGGGTTAAGGTTAGTTTTAGGCTAAGGATTAGGATTAGAGTTAGGGTTAAGGGTTACTGTTTCAGTTAGGTTTAGGTTAAGGTTATAATTAGGGTTAAGTTTAGGGTTAGGGTAAGAGTTAGAGTTACATTTACAGTTAAGGTGAGGGTTAGGGCTAGGGTTAGGGTTAGAGTTAAGGTTAAGGGTTAGGGTTAGGTTTAAGTTTATGGTAGGCTTAAAGATAGGGTTAAGGTTAGGTTAGGGTTAGGGTCAGGGTTAGAATTAGAATTAGGTTTAGGGCGAGGATTAGGGTCAGAGTTATTGTAAGGGTTAGGTTTCGGGTCACAGGTGGGCCAAGGTTAAGGTGAGGGTTAGGTTTATGGGGAGGGTTAGGGTTAAAGTCAGGGTGAGTTTTAGGTTAGGGATAGGGTGAAGTTTAAGATAGGGTGAGGGTTAGGGTTATGGCTAAGGTTTGGGCTTGTTTTCAGGTTAGTGTTAAGGTTATGTTCAGGGTTAGGGTTACGTTCAGGGGTTGTGTTCAGTTTTAGGGTTAGGGTTAGATTTAACGTTAGGGTTAAGTTTAGTGTTACGTTTAGGGTTAGGGTCACGGTTGTGTTAGGCTTTGTGGTTGGGGTGAGGGTTAGTTTTAGGGTTAGGGTTGGTTAGGGTTAGGATTATCGTTATGATAAGGCGTTAGGGGTTAGAGGTGTAGTTTAGGGTTAGGGTTTGGGTGAGGGTTCCGGTTAGGCCTTGCGGTTCTGGTCATGGTTAGGTTTGGTTTAGGCTTAGGGTTAGGTTCATGATTCGGTTTCGGGTTAGTGTTAGAGTTAGGGTGAGAGTTAGTGTTAAGGTTTTTGCTAGGCTTTGGTGTTAGGGTTAGGGTTTGTGTTAGGGTTAGGTTTATCATTAGGGCTCAGGGGTTTCAGGTTAATGTTAGGGTTAGGGTTAGGGATAGCATTAGGGTTAGGGTTGTGGGATACGGTTAGGATTTAGGGTGCGGGTTACGGTTAGTTTTACAGTTAAGGTGAGGGTTTAGGGTAATTGTTATGATTAGGGTTATAGTCAGAGTTAGGGTTTGGTTTAGGATTAGGGTTAGGTGTAGGGTAAGAATTAGGTTTAGGTCCATGTTGTGGGTTAGACTTAGTGTTCTATTTAGGGTAAAGTTTAGGGGTAGGGTTAGGATTAGGTCTAGGGTTAGGATTAGGATTATTTTAGGGTTAGGTTCAGGGCTATTGTAAGTGTTCGGTTTAGGGTTACAGATGGACTAGCGTTATTCTTAGAGTTAGGTTTAAGGTTAGGGTTTGGGTTAGGTCTAGGTTTAGGGTTAAGGTTATGGTTAGTGTTTGGATGAAGTTCAGGATGGGGTGAGGGTTATTTTTATGGTGAGGGCTAGGGTTTGGGTTTGTGTTCAGGTTAGTGTTAAGGATAGGTTTAGGGTTCGGTTAGGGTTAGGCGTTATGTCTAGGGTCAGCGTTAGGTTAGGTTTAGGGTTAGTGTGAAGTTTAGGTTAAGGGTGAGGGTTATGGTCAGGGTTAGGATTATAGACGGTGTTAGACGTTAGGTTTAGGGTGTTAGGGTTAGGTTTATGGTTAGGGTAGATTTAAGTTTAGGTTTAATATTAGGGTTAGGGTTAGATTTGGGTTACTGTTCGTATTAGGGTTAGGGTTAGGGATAAGTTTGGGGATAGCGTTAGGTTTAGGGTTGGGGATACGGTTAAGGATTAGGGTGAGGGTTAGGGTTAGGTTTACAGTTAAGGCGAGGGTTTAGGGTAATTGTTATGGTTAGGGTTAGAGTTAGAGTTAGGCTTAGGGTTAGGGTGAAGTTTCAGTTAATAGTCAGGGTTAGGCTTAAGGTTAGAGTAGGGTTAAGGTTAGTGTTTGGCTTAGGTATAGCGTTAGGGTATGGGTAGGGGTAAGGTTAGGGTTAAGGCTAGGTTTACGGTAAAGGGTAGGGCTAGCTTAGGGTTAGATTTAGAGTTAGAGTTAGTGCTAGGGTTTAGGATTATGGTTATGGTCAGGTTTAGAGTTATTGTTAGGGTTAGGGTAGAGTTAAGGTTAGGGTTAATTTAGGGTTAGAGAAAGGGTTAGGTTTAGGTCTGGGTTAGGTGTAGGATGCGGGGTAGGGTTAGGGTTAGGGGTTCATGGGAGGGTTAGTGTTAAGTTTACATTAAGCTGATGTTTTCGGGTGTTACTGTTAGGGCTAGGGTTAGCATTAGGTTTAGGGTCAGGGCTAGAGTTAGGGGATAGTTAAGGGTTAGCTTTACTTTCAGGGTTAGGGTTAGCCTTAGGTTTAGGGTGAAGTTTAGGTTAAGGATGAGGGTTAGGGTTAGGGTTAGGCATTTGGGTTAAGGTTAGGGTTAGGTTTAGGATTAGGCTTAGGGTTAGGGTTAGGTGTTTGGGTTAATGTTAGGGTCAGGTTTAGGGTTCGGCTTAGGGTTAGGGCTACAGCTGGGGTAAAGTTTAATTGAAGGGTGAGGGTTGAGCTTAGGGTTAGCGTTAGGGGTTAGGGTTAGAGCTTAGGTTAGGATTAAGTTTAGGGTTAAGGTTAGGTTTAGATTTAGGGTTAGGGTTAGTGTTAGGGTTAAGTCATGTTTAGGTTTAGGGCTAGGTGAAGGTTATAGATAGGGTTAGGTTAAGGGTTGAGGTTAGGTTTAGATGGTAAGATGAGGGTTAGTGCTAGGTTTCCATTTAAGCTGAGTGTGTAGGGTAAGTTTTAGGGTTAGGATTAGGGTTAGAGTTAGAGTTAGGGTCAGGGTTAGTTTTGAGTTTAGAGTTAGGGTTACATTTATGGTACGGTCAGGGTTAGGGGAGATTTAGTGTGACGTTTAGTTTTAGGGTTAGGGTTACAGAGAAGTTTATGTTAAGCGAGAGGGTTGGGGTTAGGGGTTTGGGTTCAGGTCAGAGTCAGGGTTAGGGTTAGGTTTAGGGTTAGGGTTACGTGTAGTGTTAGTGTTAGTTTTGCTTAGGGTTCGGGTTTGAATGAAGTTAGGGTACGCTTAGCGTTATGCTTAGGGTGAAATTCTGGTTAAGGGTGAGGGTTCGGCTCAGGGTTAGGGTTAGAGTTAGGGTCAGTGGTTAGGGTTAGGTTTAGGGTTAAGGTTAGTTTTAGGCTAAGGATTAGGATTAGAGTTAGGGTTAAGGGTTACTGTTTCAGTTAGGTTTAGGTTAAGGTTATAATTAGGGTTAAGTTTAGGGTTAGGGTAAGAGTTAGAGTTACATTTACAGTTAAGGTGAGGGTTAGGGCTAGGGTTAGGGTTAGAGTTAAGGTTAAGGGTTAGGGTTAGGTTTAAGTTTATGGTAGGCTTAAAGATAGGGTTAAGGTTAGGTTAGGGTTAGGGTCAGGGTTAGAATTAGAATTAGGTTTAGGGCGAGGATTAGGGTCAGAGTTATTGTAAGGGTTAGGTTTCGGGTCACAGGTGGGCCAAGGTTAAGGTGAGGGTTAGGTTTATGGGGAGGGTTAGGGTTAAAGTCAGGGTGAGTTTTAGGTTAGGGATAGGGTGAAGTTTAAGATAGGGTGAGGGTTAGGGTTATGGCTAAGGTTTGGGCTTGTTTTCAGGTTAGTGTTAAGGTTATGTTCAGGGTTAGGGTTACGTTCAGGGGTTGTGTTCAGTTTTAGGGTTAGGGTTAGATTTAACGTTAGGGTTAAGTTTAGTGTTACGTTTAGGGTTAGGGTCACGGTTGTGTTAGGCTTTGTGGTTGGGGTGAGGGTTAGTTTTAGGGTTAGGGTTGGTTAGGGTTAGGATTATCGTTATGATAAGGCGTTAGGGGTTAGAGGTGTAGTTTAGGGTTAGGGTTTGGGTGAGGGTTCCGGTTAGGCCTTGCGGTTCTGGTCATGGTTAGGTTTGGTTTAGGCTTAGGGTTAGGTTCATGATTCGGTTTCGGGTTAGTGTTAGAGTTAGGGTGAGAGTTAGTGTTAAGGTTTTTGCTAGGCTTTGGTGTTAGGGTTAGGGTTTGTGTTAGGGTTAGGTTTATCATTAGGGCTCAGGGGTTTCAGGTTAATGTTAGGGTTAGGGTTAGGGATAGCATTAGGGTTAGGGTTGTGGGATACGGTTAGGATTTAGGGTGCGGGTTACGGTTAGTTTTACAGTTAAGGTGAGGGTTTAGGGTAATTGTTATGATTAGGGTTATAGTCAGAGTTAGGGTTTGGTTTAGGATTAGGGTTAGGTGTAGGGTAAGAATTAGGTTTAGGTCCATGTTGTGGGTTAGACTTAGTGTTCTATTTAGGGTAAAGTTTAGGGGTAGGGTTAGGATTAGGTCTAGGGTTAGGATTAGGATTATTTTAGGGTTAGGTTCAGGGCTATTGTAAGTGTTCGGTTTAGGGTTACAGATGGACTAGCGTTATTCTTAGAGTTAGGTTTAAGGTTAGGGTTTGGGTTAGGTCTAGGTTTAGGGTTAAGGTTATGGTTAGTGTTTGGATGAAGTTCAGGATGGGGTGAGGGTTATTTTTATGGTGAGGGCTAGGGTTTGGGTTTGTGTTCAGGTTAGTGTTAAGGATAGGTTTAGGGTTCGGTTAGGGTTAGGCGTTATGTCTAGGGTCAGCGTTAGGTTAGGTTTAGGGTTAGTGTGAAGTTTAGGTTAAGGGTGAGGGTTATGGTCAGGGTTAGGATTATAGACGGTGTTAGACGTTAGGTTTAGGGTGTTAGGGTTAGGTTTATGGTTAGGGTAGATTTAAGTTTAGGTTTAATATTAGGGTTAGGGTTAGATTTGGGTTACTGTTCGTATTAGGGTTAGGGTTAGGGATAAGTTTGGGGATAGCGTTAGGTTTAGGGTTGGGGATACGGTTAAGGATTAGGGTGAGGGTTAGGGTTAGGTTTACAGTTAAGGCGAGGGTTTAGGGTAATTGTTATGGTTAGGGTTAGAGTTAGAGTTAGGCTTAGGGTTAGGGTGAAGTTTCAGTTAATAGTCAGGGTTAGGCTTAAGGTTAGAGTAGGGTTAAGGTTAGTGTTTGGCTTAGGTATAGCGTTAGGGTATGGGTAGGGGTAAGGTTAGGGTTAAGGCTAGGTTTACGGTAAAGGGTAGGGCTAGCTTAGGGTTAGATTTAGAGTTAGAGTTAGTGCTAGGGTTTAGGATTATGGTTATGGTCAGGTTTAGAGTTATTGTTAGGGTTAGGGTAGAGTTAAGGTTAGGGTTAATTTAGGGTTAGAGAAAGGGTTAGGTTTAGGTCTGGGTTAGGTGTAGGATGCGGGGTAGGGTTAGGGTTAGGGGTTCATGGGAGGGTTAGTGTTAAGTTTACATTAAGCTGATGTTTTCGGGTGTTACTGTTAGGGCTAGGGTTAGCATTAGGTTTAGGGTCAGGGCTAGAGTTAGGGGATAGTTAAGGGTTAGCTTTACTTTCAGGGTTAGGGTTAGCCTTAGGTTTAGGGTGAAGTTTAGGTTAAGGATGAGGGTTAGGGTTAGGGTTAGGCATTTGGGTTAAGGTTAGGGTTAGGTTTAGGATTAGGCTTAGGGTTAGGGTTAGGTGTTTGGGTTAATGTTAGGGTCAGGTTTAGGGTTCGGCTTAGGGTTAGGGCTACAGCTGGGGTAAAGTTTAATTGAAGGGTGAGGGTTGAGCTTAGGGTTAGCGTTAGGGGTTAGGGTTAGAGCTTAGGTTAGGATTAAGTTTAGGGTTAAGGTTAGGTTTAGATTTAGGGTTAGGGTTAGTGTTAGGGTTAAGTCATGTTTAGGTTTAGGGCTAGGTGAAGGTTATAGATAGGGTTAGGTTAAGGGTTGAGGTTAGGTTTAGATGGTAAGATGAGGGTTAGTGCTAGGTTTCCATTTAAGCTGAGTGTGTAGGGTAAGTTTTAGGGTTAGGATTAGGGTTAGAGTTAGAGTTAGGGTCAGGGTTAGTTTTGAGTTTAGAGTTAGGGTTACATTTATGGTACGGTCAGGGTTAGGGGAGATTTAGTGTGACGTTTAGTTTTAGGGTTAGGGTTACAGAGAAGTTTATGTTAAGCGAGAGGGTTGGGGTTAGGGGTTTGGGTTCAGGTCAGAGTCAGGGTTAGGGTTAGGTTTAGGGTTAGGGTTACGTGTAGTGTTAGTGTTAGTTTTGCTTAGGGTTCGGGTTTGAATGAAGTTAGGGTACGCTTAGCGTTATGCTTAGGGTGAAATTCTGGTTAAGGGTGAGGGTTCGGCTCAGGGTTAGGGTTAGAGTTAGGGTCAGTGGTTAGGGTTAGGTTTAGGGTTAAGGTTAGTTTTAGGCTAAGGATTAGGATTAGAGTTAGGGTTAAGGGTTACTGTTTCAGTTAGGTTTAGGTTAAGGTTATAATTAGGGTTAAGTTTAGGGTTAGGGTAAGAGTTAGAGTTACATTTACAGTTAAGGTGAGGGTTAGGGCTAGGGTTAGGGTTAGAGTTAAGGTTAAGGGTTAGTGTTAGGTTTAAGTTTATGGTAGGCTTAAAGATAGGGTTAAGGTTAGGTTAGGGTTAGGGTCAGGGTTAGAATTAGAATTAGGTTTAGGGCGAGGATTAGGGTCAGAGTTATTGTAAGGGTTAGGTTTCGGGTCACAGGTGGGCCAAGGTTAAGGTGAGGGTTAGGTTTATGGGGAGGGTTAGGGTTAAAGTCAGGGTGAGTTTTAGGTTAGGGATAGGGTGAAGTTTAAGATAGGGTGAGGGTTAGGGTTATGGCTAAGGTTTGGGCTTGTTTTCAGGTTAGTGTTAAGGTTATGTTCAGGGTTAGGGTTACGTTCAGGGGTTGTGTTCAGTTTTAGGGTTAGGGTTAGATTTAACGTTAGGGTTAAGTTTAGTGTTACGTTTAGGGTTAGGGTCACGGTTGTGTTAGGCTTTGTGGTTGGGGTGAGGGTTAGTTTTAGGGTTAGGGTTGGTTAGGGTTAGGATTATCGTTATGATAAGGCGTTAGGGGTTAGAGGTGTAGTTTAGGGTTAGGGTTTGGGTGAGGGTTCCGGTTAGGCCTTGCGGTTCTGGTCATGGTTAGGTTTGGTTTAGGCTTAGGGTTAGGTTCATGATTCGGTTTCGGGTTAGTGTTAGAGTTAGGGTGAGAGTTAGTGTTAAGGTTTTTGCTAGGCTTTGGTGTTAGGGTTAGGGTTTGTGTTAGGGTTAGGTTTATCATTAGGGCTCAGGGGTTTCAGGTTAATGTTAGGGTTAGGGTTAGGGATAGCATTAGGGTTAGGGTTGTGGGATACGGTTAGGATTTAGGGTGCGGGTTACGGTTAGTTTTACAGTTAAGGTGAGGGTTTAGGGTAATTGTTATGATTAGGGTTATAGTCAGAGTTAGGGTTTGGTTTAGGATTAGGGTTAGGTGTAGGGTAAGAATTAGGTTTAGGTCCATGTTGTGGGTTAGACTTAGTGTTCTATTTAGGGTAAAGTTTAGGGGTAGGGTTAGGATTAGGTCTAGGGTTAGGATTAGGATTATTTTAGGGTTAGGTTCAGGGCTATTGTAAGTGTTCGGTTTAGGGTTACAGATGGACTAGCGTTATTCTTAGAGTTAGGTTTAAGGTTAGGGTTTGGGTTAGGTCTAGGTTTAGGGTTAAGGTTATGGTTAGTGTTTGGATGAAGTTCAGGATGGGGTGAGGGTTATTTTTATGGTGAGGGCTAGGGTTTGGGTTTGTGTTCAGGTTAGTGTTAAGGATAGGTTTAGGGTTCGGTTAGGGTTAGGCGTTATGTCTAGGGTCAGCGTTAGGTTAGGTTTAGGGTTAGTGTGAAGTTTAGGTTAAGGGTGAGGGTTATGGTCAGGGTTAGGATTATAGACGGTGTTAGACGTTAGGTTTAGGGTGTTAGGGTTAGGTTTATGGTTAGGGTAGATTTAAGTTTAGGTTTAATATTAGGGTTAGGGTTAGATTTGGGTTACTGTTCGTATTAGGGTTAGGGTTAGGGATAAGTTTGGGGATAGCGTTAGGTTTAGGGTTGGGGATACGGTTAAGGATTAGGGTGAGGGTTAGGGTTAGGTTTACAGTTAAGGCGAGGGTTTAGGGTAATTGTTATGGTTAGGGTTAGAGTTAGAGTTAGGCTTAGGGTTAGGGTGAAGTTTCAGTTAATAGTCAGGGTTAGGCTTAAGGTTAGAGTAGGGTTAAGGTTAGTGTTTGGCTTAGGTATAGCGTTAGGGTATGGGTAGGGGTAAGGTTAGGGTTAAGGCTAGGTTTACGGTAAAGGGTAGGGCTAGCTTAGGGTTAGATTTAGAGTTAGAGTTAGTGCTAGGGTTTAGGATTATGGTTATGGTCAGGTTTAGAGTTATTGTTAGGGTTAGGGTAGAGTTAAGGTTAGGGTTAATTTAGGGTTAGAGAAAGGGTTAGGTTTAGGTCTGGGTTAGGTGTAGGATGCGGGGTAGGGTTAGGGTTAGGGGTTCATGGGAGGGTTAGTGTTAAGTTTACATTAAGCTGATGTTTTCGGGTGTTACTGTTAGGGCTAGGGTTAGCATTAGGTTTAGGGTCAGGGCTAGAGTTAGGGGATAGTTAAGGGTTAGCTTTACTTTCAGGGTTAGGGTTAGCCTTAGGTTTAGGGTGAAGTTTAGGTTAAGGATGAGGGTTAGGGTTAGGGTTAGGCATTTGGGTTAAGGTTAGGGTTAGGTTTAGGATTAGGCTTAGGGTTAGGGTTAGGTGTTTGGGTTAATGTTAGGGTCAGGTTTAGGGTTCGGCTTAGGGTTAGGGCTACAGCTGGGGTAAAGTTTAATTGAAGGGTGAGGGTTGAGCTTAGGGTTAGCGTTAGGGGTTAGGGTTAGAGCTTAGGTTAGGATTAAGTTTAGGGTTAAGGTTAGGTTTAGATTTAGGGTTAGGGTTAGTGTTAGGGTTAAGTCATGTTTAGGTTTAGGGCTAGGTGAAGGTTATAGATAGGGTTAGGTTAAGGGTTGAGGTTAGGTTTAGATGGTAAGATGAGGGTTAGTGCTAGGTTTCCATTTAAGCTGAGTGTGTAGGGTAAGTTTTAGGGTTAGGATTAGGGTTAGAGTTAGAGTTAGGGTCAGGGTTAGTTTTGAGTTTAGAGTTAGGGTTACATTTATGGTACGGTCAGGGTTAGGGGAGATTTAGTGTGACGTTTAGTTTTAGGGTTAGGGTTACAGAGAAGTTTATGTTAAGCGAGAGGGTTGGGGTTAGGGGTTTGGGTTCAGGTCAGAGTCAGGGTTAGGGTTAGGTTTAGGGTTAGGGTTACGTGTAGTGTTAGTGTTAGTTTTGCTTAGGGTTCGGGTTTGAATGAAGTTAGGGTACGCTTAGCGTTATGCTTAGGGTGAAATTCTGGTTAAGGGTGAGGGTTCGGCTCAGGGTTAGGGTTAGAGTTAGGGTCAGTGGTTAGGGTTAGGTTTAGGGTTAAGGTTAGTTTTAGGCTAAGGATTAGGATTAGAGTTAGGGTTAAGGGTTACTGTTTCAGTTAGGTTTAGGTTAAGGTTATAATTAGGGTTAAGTTTAGGGTTAGGGTAAGAGTTAGAGTTACATTTACAGTTAAGGTGAGGGTTAGGGCTAGGGTTAGGGTTAGAGTTAAGGTTAAGGGTTAGTGTTAGGTTTAAGTTTATGGTAGGCTTAAAGATAGGGTTAAGGTTAGGTTAGGGTTAGGGTCAGGGTTAGAATTAGAATTAGGTTTAGGGCGAGGATTAGGGTCAGAGTTATTGTAAGGGTTAGGTTTCGGGTCACAGGTGGGCCAAGGTTAAGGTGAGGGTTAGGTTTATGGGGAGGGTTAGGGTTAAAGTCAGGGTGAGTTTTAGGTTAGGGATAGGGTGAAGTTTAAGATAGGGTGAGGGTTAGGGTTATGGCTAAGGTTTGGGCTTGTTTTCAGGTTAGTGTTAAGGTTATGTTCAGGGTTAGGGTTACGTTCAGGGGTTGTGTTCAGTTTTAGGGTTAGGGTTAGATTTAACGTTAGGGTTAAGTTTAGTGTTACGTTTAGGGTTAGGGTCACGGTTGTGTTAGGCTTTGTGGTTGGGGTGAGGGTTAGTTTTAGGGTTAGGGTTGGTTAGGGTTAGGATTATCGTTATGATAAGGCGTTAGGGGTTAGAGGTGTAGTTTAGGGTTAGGGTTTGGGTGAGGGTTCCGGTTAGGCCTTGCGGTTCTGGTCATGGTTAGGTTTGGTTTAGGCTTAGGGTTAGGTTCATGATTCGGTTTCGGGTTAGTGTTAGAGTTAGGGTGAGAGTTAGTGTTAAGGTTTTTGCTAGGCTTTGGTGTTCGGGTTAGGGTTTGTGTTAGGGTTAGGTTTATCATTAGGGCTCAGGGGTTTCAGGTTAATGTTAGGGTTAGGGTTAGGGATAGCATTAGGGTTAGGGTTGTGGGATACGGTTAGGATTTAGGGTGCGGGTTACGGTTAGTTTTACAGTTAAGGTGAGGGTTTAGGGTAATTGTTATGATTAGGGTTATAGTCAGAGTTAGGGTTTGGTTTAGGATTAGGGTTAGGTGTAGGGTAAGAATTAGGTTTAGGTCCATGTTGTGGGTTAGACTTAGTGTTCTATTTAGGGTAAAGTTTAGGGGTAGGGTTAGGATTAGGTCTAGGGTTAGGATTAGGATTATTTTAGGGTTAGGTTCAGGGCTATTGTAAGTGTTCGGTTTAGGGTTACAGATGGACTAGCGTTATTCTTAGAGTTAGGTTTAAGGTTAGGGTTTGGGTTAGGTCTAGGTTTAGGGTTAAGGTTATGGTTAGTGTTTGGATGAAGTTCAGGATGGGGTGAGGGTTATTTTTATGGTGAGGGCTAGGGTTTGGGTTTGTGTTCAGGTTAGTGTTAAGGATAGGTTTAGGGTTCGGTTAGGGTTAGGCGTTATGTCTAGGGTCAGCGTTAGGTTAGGTTTAGGGTTAGTGTGAAGTTTAGGTTAAGGGTGAGGGTTATGGTCAGGGTTAGGATTATAGACGGTGTTAGACGTTAGGTTTAGGGTGTTAGGGTTAGGTTTATGGTTAGGGTAGATTTAAGTTTAGGTTTAATATTAGGGTTAGGGTTAGATTTGGGTTACTGTTCGTATTAGGGTTAGGGTTAGGGATAAGTTTGGGGATAGCGTTAGGTTTAGGGTTGGGGATACGGTTAAGGATTAGGGTGAGGGTTAGGGTTAGGTTTACAGTTAAGGCGAGGGTTTAGGGTAATTGTTATGGTTAGGGTTAGAGTTAGAGTTAGGCTTAGGGTTAGGGTGAAGTTTCAGTTAATAGTCAGGGTTAGGCTTAAGGTTAGAGTAGGGTTAAGGTTAGTGTTTGGCTTAGGTATAGCGTTAGGGTATGGGTAGGGGTAAGGTTAGGGTTAAGGCTAGGTTTACGGTAAAGGGTAGGGCTAGCTTAGGGTTAGATTTAGAGTTAGAGTTAGTGCTAGGGTTTAGGATTATGGTTATGGTCAGGTTTAGAGTTATTGTTAGGGTTAGGGTAGAGTTAAGGTTAGGGTTAATTTAGGGTTAGAGAAAGGGTTAGGTTTAGGTCTGGGTTAGGTGTAGGATGCGGGGTAGGGTTAGGGTTAGGGGTTCATGGGAGGGTTAGTGTTAAGTTTACATTAAGCTGATGTTTTCGGGTGTTACTGTTAGGGCTAGGGTTAGCATTAGGTTTAGGGTCAGGGCTAGAGTTAGGGGATAGTTAAGGGTTAGCTTTACTTTCAGGGTTAGGGTTAGCCTTAGGTTTAGGGTGAAGTTTAGGTTAAGGATGAGGGTTAGGATTAGGGTTAGGCATTTGGGTTAAGGTTAGGGTTAGGTTTAGGATTAGGCTTAGGGTTAGGGTTAGGTGTTTGGGTTAATGTTAGGGTCAGGTTTAGGGTTCGGCTTAGGGTTAGGGCTACAGCTGGGGTAAAGTTTAATTGAAGGGTGAGGGTTGAGCTTAGGGTTAGCGTTAGGGGTTAGGGTTAGAGCTTAGGTTAGGATTAAGTTTAGGGTTAAGGTTAGGTTTAGATTTAGGGTTAGGGTTAGTGTTAGGGTTAAGTCATGTTTAGGTTTAGGGCTAGGTGAAGGTTATAGATAGGGTTAGGTTAAGGGTTGAGGTTAGGTTTAGATGGTAAGATGAGGGTTAGTGCTAGGTTTCCATTTAAGCTGAGTGTGTAGGGTAAGTTTTAGGGTTAGGATTAGGGTTAGAGTTAGAGTTAGGGTCAGGGTTAGTTTTGAGTTTAGAGTTAGGGTTACATTTATGGTACGGTCAGGGTTAGGGGAGATTTAGTGTGACGTTTAGTTTTAGGGTTAGGGTTACAGAGAAGTTTATGTTAAGCGAGAGGGTTGGGGTTAGGGGTTTGGGTTCAGGTCAGAGTCAGGGTTAGGGTTAGGTTTAGGGTTAGGGTTACGTGTAGTGTTAGTGTTAGTTTTGCTTAGGGTTCGGGTTTGAATGAAGTTAGGGTACGCTTAGCGTTATGCTTAGGGTGAAATTCTGGTTAAGGGTGAGGGTTCGGCTCAGGGTTAGGGTTAGAGTTAGGGTCAGTGGTTAGGGTTAGGTTTAGGGTTAAGGTTAGTTTTAGGCTAAGGATTAGGATTAGAGTTAGGGTTAAGGGTTACTGTTTCAGTTAGGTTTAGGTTAAGGTTATAATTAGGGTTAAGTTTAGGGTTAGGGTAAGAGTTAGAGTTACATTTACAGTTAAGGTGAGGGTTAGGGCTAGGGTTAGGGTTAGAGTTAAGGTTAAGGGTTAGGGTTAGGTTTAAGTTTATGGTAGGCTTAAAGATAGGGTTAAGGTTAGGTTAGGGTTAGGGTCAGGGTTAGAATTAGAATTAGGTTTAGGGCGAGGATTAGGGTCAGAGTTATTGTAAGGGTTAGGTTTCGGGTCACAGGTGGGCCAAGGTTAAGGTGAGGGTTAGGTTTATGGGGAGGGTTAGGGTTAAAGTCAGGGTGAGTTTTAGGTTAGGGATAGGGTGAAGTTTAAGATAGGGTGAGGGTTAGGGTTATGGCTAAGGTTTGGGCTTGTTTTCAGGTTAGTGTTAAGGTTATGTTCAGGGTTAGGGTTACGTTCAGGGGTTGTGTTCAGTTTTAGGGTTAGGGTTAGATTTAACGTTAGGGTTAAGTTTAGTGTTACGTTTAGGGTTAGGGTCACGGTTGTGTTAGGCTTTGTGGTTGGGGTGAGGGTTAGTTTTAGGGTTAGGGTTGGTTAGGGTTAGGATTATCGTTATGATAAGGCGTTAGGGGTTAGAGGTGTAGTTTAGGGTTAGGGTTTGGGTGAGGGTTCCGGTTAGGCCTTGCGGTTCTGGTCATGGTTAGGTTTGGTTTAGGCTTAGGGTTAGGTTCATGATTCGGTTTCGGGTTAGTGTTAGAGTTAGGGTGAGAGTTAGTGTTAAGGTTTTTGCTAGGCTTTGGTGTTAGGGTTAGGGTTTGTGTTAGGGTTAGGTTTATCATTAGGGCTCAGGGGTTTCAGGTTAATGTTAGGGTTAGGGTTAGGGATAGCATTAGGGTTAGGGTTGTGGGATACGGTTAGGATTTAGGGTGCGGGTTACGGTTAGTTTTACAGTTAAGGTGAGGGTTTAGGGTAATTGTTATGATTAGGGTTATAGTCAGAGTTAGGGTTTGGTTTAGGATTAGGGTTAGGTGTAGGGTAAGAATTAGGTTTAGGTCCATGTTGTGGGTTAGACTTAGTGTTCTATTTAGGGTAAAGTTTAGGGGTAGGGTTAGGATTAGGTCTAGGGTTAGGATTAGGATTATTTTAGGGTTAGGTTCAGGGCTATTGTAAGTGTTCGGTTTAGGGTTACAGATGGACTAGCGTTATTCTTAGAGTTAGGTTTAAGGTTAGGGTTTGGGTTAGGTCTAGGTTTAGGGTTAAGGTTATGGTTAGTGTTTGGATGAAGTTCAGGATGGGGTGAGGGTTATTTTTATGGTGAGGGCTAGGGTTTGGGTTTGTGTTCAGGTTAGTGTTAAGGATAGGTTTAGGGTTCGGTTAGGGTTAGGCGTTATGTCTAGGGTCAGCGTTAGGTTAGGTTTAGGGTTAGTGTGAAGTTTAGGTTAAGGGTGAGGGTTATGGTCAGGGTTAGGATTATAGACGGTGTTAGACGTTAGGTTTAGGGTGTTAGGGTTAGGTTTATGGTTAGGGTAGATTTAAGTTTAGGTTTAATATTAGGGTTAGGGTTAGATTTGGGTTACTGTTCGTATTAGGGTTAGGGTTAGGGATAAGTTTGGGGATAGCGTTAGGTTTAGGGTTGGGGATACGGTTAAGGATTAGGGTGAGGGTTAGGGTTAGGTTTACAGTTAAGGCGAGGGTTTAGGGTAATTGTTATGGTTAGGGTTAGAGTTAGAGTTAGGCTTAGGGTTAGGGTGAAGTTTCAGTTAATAGTCAGGGTTAGGCTTAAGGTTAGAGTAGGGTTAAGGTTAGTGTTTGGCTTAGGTATAGCGTTAGGGTATGGGTAGGGGTAAGGTTAGGGTTAAGGCTAGGTTTACGGTAAAGGGTAGGGCTAGCTTAGGGTTAGATTTAGAGTTAGAGTTAGTGCTAGGGTTTAGGATTATGGTTATGGTCAGGTTTAGAGTTATTGTTAGGGTTAGGGTAGAGTTAAGGTTAGGGTTAATTTAGGGTTAGAGAAAGGGTTAGGTTTACGTCTGGGTTAGGTGTAGGATGCGGGGTAGGGTTAGGGTTAGGGGTTCATGGGAGGGTTAGTGTTAAGTTTACATTAAGCTGATGTTTTCGGGTGTTACTGTTAGGGCTAGGGTTAGCATTAGGTTTAGGGTCAGGGCTAGAGTTAGGGGATAGTTAAGGGTTAGCTTTACTTTCAGGGTTAGGGTTAGCCTTAGGTTTAGGGTGAAGTTTAGGTTAAGGATGAGGGTTAGGGTTAGGGTTAGGCATTTGGGTTAAGGTTAGGGTTAGGTTTAGGATTAGGCTTAGGGTTAGGGTTAGGTGTTTGGGTTAATGTTAGGGTCAGGTTTAGGGTTCGGCTTAGGGTTAGGGCTACAGCTGGGGTAAAGTTTAATTGAAGGGTGAGGGTTGAGCTTAGGGTTAGCGTTAGGGGTTAGGGTTAGAGCTTAGGTTAGGATTAAGTTTAGGGTTAAGGTTAGGTTTAGATTTAGGGTTAGGGTTAGTGTTAGGGTTAAGTCATGTTTAGGTTTAGGGCTAGGTGAAGGTTATAGATAGGGTTAGGTTAAGGGTTGAGGTTAGGTTTAGATGGTAAGATGAGGGTTAGTGCTAGGTTTCCATTTAAGCTGAGTGTGTAGGGTAAGTTTTAGGGTTAGGATTAGGGTTAGAGTTAGAGTTAGGGTCAGGGTTAGTTTTGAGTTTAGAGTTAGGGTTACATTTATGGTACGGTCAGGGTTAGGGGAGATTTAGTGTGACGTTTAGTTTTAGGGTTAGGGTTACAGAGAAGTTTATGTTAAGCGAGAGGGTTGGGGTTAGGGGTTTGGGTTCAGGTCAGAGTCAGGGTTAGGGTTAGGTTTAGGGTTAGGGTTACGTGTAGTGTTAGTGTTAGTTTTGCTTAGGGTTCGGGTTTGAATGAAGTTAGGGTACGCTTAGCGTTATGCTTAGGGTGAAATTCTGGTTAAGGGTGAGGGTTCGGCTCAGGGTTAGGGTTAGAGTTAGGGTCAGTGGTTAGGGTTAGGTTTAGGGTTAAGGTTAGTTTTAGGCTAAGGATTAGGATTAGAGTTAGGGTTAAGGGTTACTGTTTCAGTTAGGTTTAGGTTAAGGTTATAATTAGGGTTAAGTTTAGGGTTAGGGTAAGAGTTAGAGTTACATTTACAGTTAAGGTGAGGGTTAGGGCTAGGGTTAGGGTTAGAGTTAAGGTTAAGGGTTAGGGTTAGGTTTAAGTTTATGGTAGGCTTAAAGATAGGGTTAAGGTTAGGTTAGGGTTAGGGTCAGGGTTAGAATTAGAATTAGGTTTAGGGCGAGGATTAGGGTCAGAGTTATTGTAAGGGTTAGGTTTCGGGTCACAGGTGGGCCAAGGTTAAGGTGAGGGTTAGGTTTATGGGGAGGGTTAGGGTTAAAGTCAGGGTGAGTTTTAGGTTAGGGATAGGGTGAAGTTTAAGATAGGGTGAGGGTTAGGGTTATGGCTAAGGTTTGGGCTTGTTTTCAGGTTAGTGTTAAGGTTATGTTCAGGGTTAGGGTTACGTTCAGGGGTTGTGTTCAGTTTTAGGGTTAGGGTTAGATTTAACGTTAGGGTTAAGTTTAGTGTTACGTTTAGGGTTAGGGTCACGGTTGTGTTAGGCTTTGTGGTTGGGGTGAGGGTTAGTTTTAGGGTTAGGGTTGGTTAGGGTTAGGATTATCGTTATGATAAGGCGTTAGGGGTTAGAGGTGTAGTTTAGGGTTAGGGTTTGGGTGAGGGTTCCGGTTAGGCCTTGCGGTTCTGGTCATGGTTAGGTTTGGTTTAGGCTTAGGGTTAGGTTCATGATTCGGTTTCGGGTTAGTGTTAGAGTTAGGGTGAGAGTTAGTGTTAAGGTTTTTGCTAGGCTTTGGTGTTAGGGTTAGGGTTTGTGTTAGGGTTAGGTTTATCATTAGGGCTCAGGGGTTTCAGGTTAATGTTAGGGTTAGGGTTAGGGATAGCATTAGGGTTAGGGTTGTGGGATACGGTTAGGATTTAGGGTGCGGGTTACGGTTAGTTTTACAGTTAAGGTGAGGGTTTAGGGTAATTGTTATGATTAGGGTTATAGTCAGAGTTAGGGTTTGGTTTAGGATTAGGGTTAGGTGTAGGGTAAGAATTAGGTTTAGGTCCATGTTGTGGGTTAGACTTAGTGTTCTATTTAGGGTAAAGTTTAGGGGTAGGGTTAGGATTAGGTCTAGGGTTAGGATTAGGATTATTTTAGGGTTAGGTTCAGGGCTATTGTAAGTGTTCGGTTTAGGGTTACAGATGGACTAGCGTTATTCTTAGAGTTAGGTTTAAGGTTAGGGTTTGGGTTAGGTCTAGGTTTAGGGTTAAGGTTATGGTTAGTGTTTGGATGAAGTTCAGGATGGGGTGAGGGTTATTTTTATGGTGAGGGCTAGGGTTTGGGTTTGTGTTCAGGTTAGTGTTAAGGATAGGTTTAGGGTTCGGTTAGGGTTAGGCGTTATGTCTAGGGTCAGCGTTAGGTTAGGTTTAGGGTTAGTGTGAAGTTTAGGTTAAGGGTGAGGGTTATGGTCAGGGTTAGGATTATAGACGGTGTTAGACGTTAGGTTTAGGGTGTTAGGGTTAGGTTTATGGTTAGGGTAGATTTAAGTTTAGGTTTAATATTAGGGTTAGGGTTAGATTTGGGTTACTGTTCGTATTAGGGTTAGGGTTAGGGATAAGTTTGGGGATAGCGTTAGGTTTAGGGTTGGGGATACGGTTAAGGATTAGGGTGAGGGTTAGGGTTAGGTTTACAGTTAAGGCGAGGGTTTAGGGTAATTGTTATGGTTAGGGTTAGAGTTAGAGTTAGGCTTAGGGTTAGGGTGAAGTTTCAGTTAATAGTCAGGGTTAGGCTTAAGGTTAGAGTAGGGTTAAGGTTAGTGTTTGGCTTAGGTATAGCGTTAGGGTATGGGTAGGGGTAAGGTTAGGGTTAAGGCTAGGTTTACGGTAAAGGGTAGGGCTAGCTTAGGGTTAGATTTAGAGTTAGAGTTAGTGCTAGGGTTTAGGATTATGGTTATGGTCAGGTTTAGAGTTATTGTTAGGGTTAGGGTAGAGTTAAGGTTAGGGTTAATTTAGGGTTAGAGAAAGGGTTAGGTTTAGGTCTGGGTTAGGTGTAGGATGCGGGGTAGGGTTAGGGTTAGGGGTTCATGGGAGGGTTAGTGTTAAGTTTACATTAAGCTGATGTTTTCGGGTGTTACTGTTAGGGCTAGGGTTAGCATTAGGTTTAGGGTCAGGGCTAGAGTTAGGGGATAGTTAAGGGTTAGCTTTACTTTCAGGGTTAGGGTTAGCCTTAGGTTTAGGGTGAAGTTTAGGTTAAGGATGAGGGTTAGGGTTAGGGTTAGGCATTTGGGTTAAGGTTAGGGTTAGGTTTAGGATTAGGCTTAGGGTTAGGGTTAGGTGTTTGGGTTAATGTTAGGGTCAGGTTTAGGGTTCGGCTTAGGGTTAGGGCTACAGCTGGGGTAAAGTTTAATTGAAGGGTGAGGGTTGAGCTTAGGGTTAGCGTTAGGGGTTAGGGTTAGAGCTTAGGTTAGGATTAAGTTTAGGGTTAAGGTTAGGTTTAGATTTAGGGTTAGGGTTAGTGTTAGGGTTAAGTCATGTTTAGGTTTAGGGCTAGGTGAAGGTTATAGATAGGGTTAGGTTAAGGGTTGAGGTTAGGTTTAGATGGTAAGATGAGGGTTAGTGCTAGGTTTCCATTTAAGCTGAGTGTGTAGGGTAAGTTTTAGGGTTAGGATTAGGGTTAGAGTTAGAGTTAGGGTCAGGGTTAGTTTTGAGTTTAGAGTTAGGGTTACATTTATGGTACGGTCAGGGTTAGGGGAGATTTAGTGTGACGTTTAGTTTTAGGGTTAGGGTTACAGAGAAGTTTATGTTAAGCGAGAGGGTTGGGGTTAGGGGTTTGGGTTCAGGTCAGAGTCAGGGTTAGGGTTAGGTTTAGGGTTAGGGTTACGTGTAGTGTTAGTGTTAGTTTTGCTTAGGGTTCGGGTTTGAATGAAGTTAGGGTACGCTTAGCGTTATGCTTAGGGTGAAATTCTGGTTAAGGGTGAGGGTTCGGCTCAGGGTTAGGGTTAGAGTTAGGGTCAGTGGTTAGGGTTAGGTTTAGGGTTAAGGTTAGTTTTAGGCTAAGGATTAGGATTAGAGTTAGGGTTAAGGGTTACTGTTTCAGTTAGGTTTAGGTTAAGGTTATAATTAGGGTTAAGTTTAGGGTTAGGGTAAGAGTTAGAGTTACATTTACAGTTAAGGTGAGGGTTAGGGCTAGGGTTAGGGTTAGAGTTAAGGTTAAGGGTTAGGGTTAGGTTTAAGTTTATGGTAGGCTTAAAGATAGGGTTAAGGTTAGGTTAGGGTTAGGGTCAGGGTTAGAATTAGAATTAGGTTTAGGGCGAGGATTAGGGTCAGAGTTATTGTAAGGGTTAGGTTTCGGGTCACAGGTGGGCCAAGGTTAAGGTGAGGGTTAGGTTTATGGGGAGGGTTAGGGTTAAAGTCAGGGTGAGTTTTAGGTTAGGGATAGGGTGAAGTTTAAGATAGGGTGAGGGTTAGGGTTATGGCTAAGGTTTGGGCTTGTTTTCAGGTTAGTGTTAAGGTTATGTTCAGGGTTAGGGTTACGTTCAGGGGTTGTGTTCAGTTTTAGGGTTAGGGTTAGATTTAACGTTAGGGTTAAGTTTAGTGTTACGTTTAGGGTTAGGGTCACGGTTGTGTTAGGCTTTGTGGTTGGGGTGAGGGTTAGTTTTAGGGTTAGGGTTGGTTAGGGTTAGGATTATCGTTATGATAAGGCGTTAGGGGTTAGAGGTGTAGTTTAGGGTTAGGGTTTGGGTGAGGGTTCCGGTTAGGCCTTGCGGTTCTGGTCATGGTTAGGTTTGGTTTAGGCTTAGGGTTAGGTTCATGATTCGGTTTCGGGTTAGTGTTAGAGTTAGGGTGAGAGTTAGTGTTAAGGTTTTTGCTAGGCTTTGGTGTTCGGGTTAGGGTTTGTGTTAGGGTTAGGTTTATCATTAGGGCTCAGGGGTTTCAGGTTAATGTTAGGGTTAGGGTTAGGGATAGCATTAGGGTTAGGGTTGTGGGATACGGTTAGGATTTAGGGTGCGGGTTACGGTTAGTTTTACAGTTAAGGTGAGGGTTTAGGGTAATTGTTATGATTAGGGTTATAGTCAGAGTTAGGGTTTGGTTTAGGATTAGGGTTAGGTGTAGGGTAAGAATTAGGTTTAGGTCCATGTTGTGGGTTAGACTTAGTGTTCTATTTAGGGTAAAGTTTAGGGGTAGGGTTAGGATTAGGTCTAGGGTTAGGATTAGGATTATTTTAGGGTTAGGTTCAGGGCTATTGTAAGTGTTCGGTTTAGGGTTACAGATGGACTAGCGTTATTCTTAGAGTTAGGTTTAAGGTTAGGGTTTGGGTTAGGTCTAGGTTTAGGGTTAAGGTTATGGTTAGTGTTTGGATGAAGTTCAGGATGGGGTGAGGGTTATTTTTATGGTGAGGGCTAGGGTTTGGGTTTGTGTTCAGGTTAGTGTTAAGGATAGGTTTAGGGTTCGGTTAGGGTTAGGCGTTATGTCTAGGGTCAGCGTTAGGTTAGGTTTAGGGTTAGTGTGAAGTTTAGGTTAAGGGTGAGGGTTATGGTCAGGGTTAGGATTATAGACGGTGTTAGACGTTAGGTTTAGGGTGTTAGGGTTAGGTTTATGGTTAGGGTAGATTTAAGTTTAGGTTTAATATTAGGGTTAGGGTTAGATTTGGGTTACTGTTCGTATTAGGGTTAGGGTTAGGGATAAGTTTGGGGATAGCGTTAGGTTTAGGGTTGGGGATACGGTTAAGGATTAGGGTGAGGGTTAGGGTTAGGTTTACAGTTAAGGCGAGGGTTTAGGGTAATTGTTATGGTTAGGGTTAGAGTTAGAGTTAGGCTTAGGGTTAGGGTGAAGTTTCAGTTAATAGTCAGGGTTAGGCTTAAGGTTAGAGTAGGGTTAAGGTTAGTGTTTGGCTTAGGTATAGCGTTAGGGTATGGGTAGGGGTAAGGTTAGGGTTAAGGCTAGGTTTACGGTAAAGGGTAGGGCTAGCTTAGGGTTAGATTTAGAGTTAGAGTTAGTGCTAGGGTTTAGGATTATGGTTATGGTCAGGTTTAGAGTTATTGTTAGGGTTAGGGTAGAGTTAAGGTTAGGGTTAATTTAGGGTTAGAGAAAGGGTTAGGTTTAGGTCTGGGTTAGGTGTAGGATGCGGGGTAGGGTTAGGGTTAGGGGTTCATGGGAGGGTTAGTGTTAAGTTTACATTAAGCTGATGTTTTCGGGTGTTACTGTTAGGGCTAGGGTTAGCATTAGGTTTAGGGTCAGGGCTAGAGTTAGGGGATAGTTAAGGGTTAGCTTTACTTTCAGGGTTAGGGTTAGCCTTAGGTTTAGGGTGAAGTTTAGGTTAAGGATGAGGGTTAGGATTAGGGTTAGGCATTTGGGTTAAGGTTAGGGTTAGGTTTAGGATTAGGCTTAGGGTTAGGGTTAGGTGTTTGGGTTAATGTTAGGGTCAGGTTTAGGGTTCGGCTTAGGGTTAGGGCTACAGCTGGGGTAAAGTTTAATTGAAGGGTGAGGGTTGAGCTTAGGGTTAGCGTTAGGGGTTAGGGTTAGAGCTTAGGTTAGGATTAAGTTTAGGGTTAAGGTTAGGTTTAGATTTAGGGTTAGGGTTAGTGTTAGGGTTAAGTCATGTTTAGGTTTAGGGCTAGGTGAAGGTTATAGATAGGGTTAGGTTAAGGGTTGAGGTTAGGTTTAGATGGTAAGATGAGGGTTAGTGCTAGGTTTCCATTTAAGCTGAGTGTGTAGGGTAAGTTTTAGGGTTAGGATTAGGGTTAGAGTTAGAGTTAGGGTCAGGGTTAGTTTTGAGTTTAGAGTTAGGGTTACATTTATGGTACGGTCAGGGTTAGGGGAGATTTAGTGTGACGTTTAGTTTTAGGGTTAGGGTTACAGAGAAGTTTATGTTAAGCGAGAGGGTTGGGGTTAGGGGTTTGGGTTCAGGTCAGAGTCAGGGTTAGGGTTAGGTTTAGGGTTAGGGTTACGTGTAGTGTTAGTGTTAGTTTTGCTTAGGGTTCGGGTTTGAATGAAGTTAGGGTACGCTTAGCGTTATGCTTAGGGTGAAATTCTGGTTAAGGGTGAGGGTTCGGCTCAGGGTTAGGGTTAGAGTTAGGGTCAGTGGTTAGGGTTAGGTTTAGGGTTAAGGTTAGTTTTAGGCTAAGGATTAGGATTAGAGTTAGGGTTAAGGGTTACTGTTTCAGTTAGGTTTAGGTTAAGGTTATAATTAGGGTTAAGTTTAGGGTTAGGGTAAGAGTTAGAGTTACATTTACAGTTAAGGTGAGGGTTAGGGCTAGGGTTAGGGTTAGAGTTAAGGTTAAGGGTTAGGGTTAGGTTTAAGTTTATGGTAGGCTTAAAGATAGGGTTAAGGTTAGGTTAGGGTTAGGGTCAGGGTTAGAATTAGAATTAGGTTTAGGGCGAGGATTAGGGTCAGAGTTATTGTAAGGGTTAGGTTTCGGGTCACAGGTGGGCCAAGGTTAAGGTGAGGGTTAGGTTTATGGGGAGGGTTAGGGTTAAAGTCAGGGTGAGTTTTAGGTTAGGGATAGGGTGAAGTTTAAGATAGGGTGAGGGTTAGGGTTATGGCTAAGGTTTGGGCTTGTTTTCAGGTTAGTGTTAAGGTTATGTTCAGGGTTAGGGTTACGTTCAGGGGTTGTGTTCAGTTTTAGGGTTAGGGTTAGATTTAACGTTAGGGTTAAGTTTAGTGTTACGTTTAGGGTTAGGGTCACGGTTGTGTTAGGCTTTGTGGTTGGGGTGAGGGTTAGTTTTAGGGTTAGGGTTGGTTAGGGTTAGGATTATCGTTATGATAAGGCGTTAGGGGTTAGAGGTGTAGTTTAGGGTTAGGGTTTGGGTGAGGGTTCCGGTTAGGCCTTGCGGTTCTGGTCATGGTTAGGTTTGGTTTAGGCTTAGGGTTAGGTTCATGATTCGGTTTCGGGTTAGTGTTAGAGTTAGGGTGAGAGTTAGTGTTAAGGTTTTTGCTAGGCTTTGGTGTTCGGGTTAGGGTTTGTGTTAGGGTTAGGTTTATCATTAGGGCTCAGGGGTTTCAGGTTAATGTTAGGGTTAGGGTTAGGGATAGCATTAGGGTTAGGGTTGTGGGATACGGTTAGGATTTAGGGTGCGGGTTACGGTTAGTTTTACAGTTAAGGTGAGGGTTTAGGGTAATTGTTATGATTAGGGTTATAGTCAGAGTTAGGGTTTGGTTTAGGATTAGGGTTAGGTGTAGGGTAAGAATTAGGTTTAGGTCCATGTTGTGGGTTAGACTTAGTGTTCTATTTAGGGTAAAGTTTAGGGGTAGGGTTAGGATTAGGTCTAGGGTTAGGATTAGGATTATTTTAGGGTTAGGTTCAGGGCTATTGTAAGTGTTCGGTTTAGGGTTACAGATGGACTAGCGTTATTCTTAGAGTTAGGTTTAAGGTTAGGGTTTGGGTTAGGTCTAGGTTTAGGGTTAAGGTTATGGTTAGTGTTTGGATGAAGTTCAGGATGGGGTGAGGGTTATTTTTATGGTGAGGGCTAGGGTTTGGGTTTGTGTTCAGGTTAGTGTTAAGGATAGGTTTAGGGTTCGGTTAGGGTTAGGCGTTATGTCTAGGGTCAGCGTTAGGTTAGGTTTAGGGTTAGTGTGAAGTTTAGGTTAAGGGTGAGGGTTATGGTCAGGGTTAGGATTATAGACGGTGTTAGACGTTAGGTTTAGGGTGTTAGGGTTAGGTTTATGGTTAGGGTAGATTTAAGTTTAGGTTTAATATTAGGGTTAGGGTTAGATTTGGGTTACTGTTCGTATTAGGGTTAGGGTTAGGGATAAGTTTGGGGATAGCGTTAGGTTTAGGGTTGGGGATACGGTTAAGGATTAGGGTGAGGGTTAGGGTTAGGTTTACAGTTAAGGCGAGGGTTTAGGGTAATTGTTATGGTTAGGGTTAGAGTTAGAGTTAGGCTTAGGGTTAGGGTGAAGTTTCAGTTAATAGTCAGGGTTAGGCTTAAGGTTAGAGTAGGGTTAAGGTTAGTGTTTGGCTTAGGTATAGCGTTAGGGTATGGGTAGGGGTAAGGTTAGGGTTAAGGCTAGGTTTACGGTAAAGGGTAGGGCTAGCTTAGGGTTAGATTTAGAGTTAGAGTTAGTGCTAGGGTTTAGGATTATGGTTATGGTCAGGTTTAGAGTTATTGTTAGGGTTAGGGTAGAGTTAAGGTTAGGGTTAATTTAGGGTTAGAGAAAGGGTTAGGTTTAGGTCTGGGTTAGGTGTAGGATGCGGGGTAGGGTTAGGGTTAGGGGTTCATGGGAGGGTTAGTGTTAAGTTTACATTAAGCTGATGTTTTCGGGTGTTACTGTTAGGGCTAGGGTTAGCATTAGGTTTAGGGTCAGGGCTAGAGTTAGGGGATAGTTAAGGGTTAGCTTTACTTTCAGGGTTAGGGTTAGCCTTAGGTTTAGGGTGAAGTTTAGGTTAAGGATGAGGGTTAGGGTTAGGGTTAGGCATTTGGGTTAAGGTTAGGGTTAGGTTTAGGATTAGGCTTAGGGTTAGGGTTAGGTGTTTGGGTTAATGTTAGGGTCAGGTTTAGGGTTCGGCTTAGGGTTAGGGCTACAGCTGGGGTAAAGTTTAATTCAAGGGTGAGGGTTGAGCTTAGGGTTAGCGTTAGGGGTTAGGGTTAGAGCTTAGGTTAGGATTAAGTTTAGGGTTAAGGTTAGGTTTAGATTTAGGGTTAGGGTTAGTGTTAGGGTTAAGTCATGTTTAGGTTTAGGGCTAGGTGAAGGTTATAGATAGGGTTAGGTTAAGGGTTGAGGTTAGGTTTAGATGGTAAGATGAGGGTTAGTGCTAGGTTTCCATTTAAGCTGAGTGTGTAGGGTAAGTTTTAGGGTTAGGATTAGGGTTAGAGTTAGAGTTAGGGTCAGGGTTAGTTTTGAGTTTAGAGTTAGGGTTACATTTATGGTACGGTCAGGGTTAGGGGAGATTTAGTGTGACGTTTAGTTTTAGGGTTAGGGTTACAGAGAAGTTTATGTTAAGCGAGAGGGTTGGGGTTAGGGGTTTGGGTTCAGGTCAGAGTCAGGGTTAGGGTTAGGTTTAGGGTTAGGGTTACGTGTAGTGTTAGTGTTAGTTTTGCTTAGGGTTCGGGTTTGAATGAAGTTAGGGTACGCTTAGCGTTATGCTTAGGGTGAAATTCTGGTTAAGGGTGAGGGTTCGGCTCAGGGTTAGGGTTAGAGTTAGGGTCAGTGGTTAGGGTTAGGTTTAGGGTTAAGGTTAGTTTTAGGCTAAGGATTAGGATTAGAGTTAGGGTTAAGGGTTACTGTTTCAGTTAGGTTTAGGTTAAGGTTATAATTAGGGTTAAGTTTAGGGTTAGGGTAAGAGTTAGAGTTACATTTACAGTTAAGGTGAGGGTTAGGGCTAGGGTTAGGGTTAGAGTTAAGGTTAAGGGTTAGGGTTAGGTTTAAGTTTATGGTAGGCTTAAAGATAGGGTTAAGGTTAGGTTAGGGTTAGGGTCAGGGTTAGAATTAGAATTAGGTTTAGGGCGAGGATTAGGGTCAGAGTTATTGTAAGGGTTAGGTTTCGGGTCACAGGTGGGCCAAGGTTAAGGTGAGGGTTAGGTTTATGGGGAGGGTTAGGGTTAAAGTCAGGGTGAGTTTTAGGTTAGGGATAGGGTGAAGTTTAAGATAGGGTGAGGGTTAGGGTTATGGCTAAGGTTTGGGCTTGTTTTCAGGTTAGTGTTAAGGTTATGTTCAGGGTTAGGGTTACGTTCAGGGGTTGTGTTCAGTTTTAGGGTTAGGGTTAGATTTAACGTTAGGGTTAAGTTTAGTGTTACGTTTAGGGTTAGGGTCACGGTTGTGTTAGGCTTTGTGGTTGGGGTGAGGGTTAGTTTTAGGGTTAGGGTTGGTTAGGGTTAGGATTATCGTTATGATAAGGCGTTAGGGGTTAGAGGTGTAGTTTAGGGTTAGGGTTTGGGTGAGGGTTCCGGTTAGGCCTTGCGGTTCTGGTCATGGTTAGGTTTGGTTTAGGCTTAGGGTTAGGTTCATGATTCGGTTTCGGGTTAGTGTTAGAGTTAGGGTGAGAGTTAGTGTTAAGGTTTTTGCTAGGCTTTGGTGTTCGGGTTAGGGTTTGTGTTAGGGTTAGGTTTATCATTAGGGCTCAGGGGTTTCAGGTTAATGTTAGGGTTAGGGTTAGGGATAGCATTAGGGTTAGGGTTGTGGGATACGGTTAGGATTTAGGGTGCGGGTTACGGTTAGTTTTACAGTTAAGGTGAGGGTTTAGGGTAATTGTTATGATTAGGGTTATAGTCAGAGTTAGGGTTTGGTTTAGGATTAGGGTTAGGTGTAGGGTAAGAATTAGGTTTAGGTCCATGTTGTGGGTTAGACTTAGTGTTCTATTTAGGGTAAAGTTTAGGGGTAGGGTTAGGATTAGGTCTAGGGTTAGGATTAGGATTATTTTAGGGTTAGGTTCAGGGCTATTGTAAGTGTTCGGTTTAGGGTTACAGATGGACTAGCGTTATTCTTAGAGTTAGGTTTAAGGTTAGGGTTTGGGTTAGGTCTAGGTTTAGGGTTAAGGTTATGGTTAGTGTTTGGATGAAGTTCAGGATGGGGTGAGGGTTATTTTTATGGTGAGGGCTAGGGTTTGGGTTTGTGTTCAGGTTAGTGTTAAGGATAGGTTTAGGGTTCGGTTAGGGTTAGGCGTTATGTCTAGGGTCAGCGTTAGGTTAGGTTTAGGGTTAGTGTGAAGTTTAGGTTAAGGGTGAGGGTTATGGTCAGGGTTAGGATTATAGACGGTGTTAGACGTTAGGTTTAGGGTGTTAGGGTTAGGTTTATGGTTAGGGTAGATTTAAGTTTAGGTTTAATATTAGGGTTAGGGTTAGATTTGGGTTACTGTTCGTATTAGGGTTAGGGTTAGGGATAAGTTTGGGGATAGCGTTAGGTTTAGGGTTGGGGATACGGTTAAGGATTAGGGTGAGGGTTAGGGTTAGGTTTACAGTTAAGGCGAGGGTTTAGGGTAATTGTTATGGTTAGGGTTAGAGTTAGAGTTAGGCTTAGGGTTAGGGTGAAGTTTCAGTTAATAGTCAGGGTTAGGCTTAAGGTTAGAGTAGGGTTAAGGTTAGTGTTTGGCTTAGGTATAGCGTTAGGGTATGGGTAGGGGTAAGGTTAGGGTTAAGGCTAGGTTTACGGTAAAGGGTAGGGCTAGCTTAGGGTTAGATTTAGAGTTAGAGTTAGTGCTAGGGTTTAGGATTATGGTTATGGTCAGGTTTAGAGTTATTGTTAGGGTTAGGGTAGAGTTAAGGTTAGGGTTAATTTAGGGTTAGAGAAAGGGTTAGGTTTAGGTCTGGGTTAGGTGTAGGATGCGGGGTAGGGTTAGGGTTAGGGGTTCATGGGAGGGTTAGTGTTAAGTTTACATTAAGCTGATGTTTTCGGGTGTTACTGTTAGGGCTAGGGTTAGCATTAGGTTTAGGGTCAGGGCTAGAGTTAGGGGATAGTTAAGGGTTAGCTTTACTTTCAGGGTTAGGGTTAGCCTTAGGTTTAGGGTGAAGTTTAGGTTAAGGATGAGGGTTAGGGTTAGGGTTAGGCATTTGGGTTAAGGTTAGGGTTAGGTTTAGGATTAGGCTTAGGGTTAGGGTTAGGTGTTTGGGTTAATGTTAGGGTCAGGTTTAGGGTTCGGCTTAGGGTTAGGGCTACAGCTGGGGTAAAGTTTAATTGAAGGGTGAGGGTTGAGCTTAGGGTTAGCGTTAGGGGTTAGGGTTAGAGCTTAGGTTAGGATTAAGTTTAGGGTTAAGGTTAGGTTTAGATTTAGGGTTAGGGTTAGTGTTAGGGTTAAGTCATGTTTAGGTTTAGGGCTAGGTGAAGGTTATAGATAGGGTTAGGTTAAGGGTTGAGGTTAGGTTTAGATGGTAAGATGAGGGTTAGTGCTAGGTTTCCATTTAAGCTGAGTGTGTAGGGTAAGTTTTAGGGTTAGGATTAGGGTTAGAGTTAGAGTTAGGGTCAGGGTTAGTTTTGAGTTTAGAGTTAGGGTTACATTTATGGTACGGTCAGGGTTAGGGGAGATTTAGTGTGACGTTTAGTTTTAGGGTTAGGGTTACAGAGAAGTTTATGTTAAGCGAGAGGGTTGGGGTTAGGGGTTTGGGTTCAGGTCAGAGTCAGGGTTAGGGTTAGGTTTAGGGTTAGGGTTACGTGTAGTGTTAGTGTTAGTTTTGCTTAGGGTTCGGGTTTGAATGAAGTTAGGGTACGCTTAGCGTTATGCTTAGGGTGAAATTCTGGTTAAGGGTGAGGGTTCGGCTCAGGGTTAGGGTTAGAGTTAGGGTCAGTGGTTAGGGTTAGGTTTAGGGTTAAGGTTAGTTTTAGGCTAAGGATTAGGATTAGAGTTAGGGTTAAGGGTTACTGTTTCAGTTAGGTTTAGGTTAAGGTTATAATTAGGGTTAAGTTTAGGGTTAGGGTAAGAGTTAGAGTTACATTTACAGTTAAGGTGAGGGTTAGGGCTAGGGTTAGGGTTAGAGTTAAGGTTAAGGGTTAGGGTTAGGTTTAAGTTTATGGTAGGCTTAAAGATAGGGTTAAGGTTAGGTTAGGGTTAGGGTCAGGGTTAGAATTAGAATTAGGTTTAGGGCGAGGATTAGGGTCAGAGTTATTGTAAGGGTTAGGTTTCGGGTCACAGGTGGGCCAAGGTTAAGGTGAGGGTTAGGTTTATGGGGAGGGTTAGGGTTAAAGTCAGGGTGAGTTTTAGGTTAGGGATAGGGTGAAGTTTAAGATAGGGTGAGGGTTAGGGTTATGGCTAAGGTTTGGGCTTGTTTTCAGGTTAGTGTTAAGGTTATGTTCAGGGTTAGGGTTACGTTCAGGGGTTGTGTTCAGTTTTAGGGTTAGGGTTAGATTTAACGTTAGGGTTAAGTTTAGTGTTACGTTTAGGGTTAGGGTCACGGTTGTGTTAGGCTTTGTGGTTGGGGTGAGGGTTAGTTTTAGGGTTAGGGTTGGTTAGGGTTAGGATTATCGTTATGATAAGGCGTTAGGGGTTAGAGGTGTAGTTTAGGGTTAGGGTTTGGGTGAGGGTTCCGGTTAGGCCTTGCGGTTCTGGTCATGGTTAGGTTTGGTTTAGGCTTAGGGTTAGGTTCATGATTCGGTTTCGGGTTAGTGTTAGAGTTAGGGTGAGAGTTAGTGTTAAGGTTTTTGCTAGGCTTTGGTGTTCGGGTTAGGGTTTGTGTTAGGGTTAGGTTTATCATTAGGGCTCAGGGGTTTCAGGTTAATGTTAGGGTTAGGGTTAGGGATAGCATTAGGGTTAGGGTTGTGGGATACGGTTAGGATTTAGGGTGCGGGTTACGGTTAGTTTTACAGTTAAGGTGAGGGTTTAGGGTAATTGTTATGATTAGGGTTATAGTCAGAGTTAGGGTTTGGTTTAGGATTAGGGTTAGGTGTAGGGTAAGAATTAGGTTTAGGTCCATGTTGTGGGTTAGACTTAGTGTTCTATTTAGGGTAAAGTTTAGGGGTAGGGTTAGGATTAGGTCTAGGGTTAGGATTAGGATTATTTTAGGGTTAGGTTCAGGGCTATTGTAAGTGTTCGGTTTAGGGTTACAGATGGACTAGCGTTATTCTTAGAGTTAGGTTTAAGGTTAGGGTTTGGGTTAGGTCTAGGTTTAGGGTTAAGGTTATGGTTAGTGTTTGGATGAAGTTCAGGATGGGGTGAGGGTTATTTTTATGGTGAGGGCTAGGGTTTGGGTTTGTGTTCAGGTTAGTGTTAAGGATAGGTTTAGGGTTCGGTTAGGGTTAGGCGTTATGTCTAGGGTCAGCGTTAGGTTAGGTTTAGGGTTAGTGTGAAGTTTAGGTTAAGGGTGAGGGTTATGGTCAGGGTTAGGATTATAGACGGTGTTAGACGTTAGGTTTAGGGTGTTAGGGTTAGGTTTATGGTTAGGGTAGATTTAAGTTTAGGTTTAATATTAGGGTTAGGGTTAGATTTGGGTTACTGTTCGTATTAGGGTTAGGGTTAGGGATAAGTTTGGGGATAGCGTTAGGTTTAGGGTTGGGGATACGGTTAAGGATTAGGGTGAGGGTTAGGGTTAGGTTTACAGTTAAGGCGAGGGTTTAGGGTAATTGTTATGGTTAGGGTTAGAGTTAGAGTTAGGCTTAGGGTTAGGGTGAAGTTTCAGTTAATAGTCAGGGTTAGGCTTAAGGTTAGAGTAGGGTTAAGGTTAGTGTTTGGCTTAGGTATAGCGTTAGGGTTTGGGTAGGGGTAAGGTTAGGGTTAAGGCTAGGTTTACGGTAAAGGGTAGGGCTAGCTTAGGGTTAGATTTAGAGTTAGAGTTAGTGCTAGGGTTTAGGATTATGGTTATGGTCAGGTTTAGAGTTATTGTTAGGGTTAGGGTAGAGTTAAGGTTAGGGTTAATTTAGGGTTAGAGAAAGGGTTAGGTTTAGGTCTGGGTTAGGTGTAGGATGCGGGGTAGGGTTAGGGTTAGGGGTTCATGGGAGGGTTAGTGTTAAGTTTACATTAAGCTGATGTTTTCGGGTGTTACTGTTAGGGCTAGGGTTAGCATTAGGTTTAGGGTCAGGGCTAGAGTTAGGGGATAGTTAAGGGTTAGCTTTACTTTCAGGGTTAGGGTTAGCCTTAGGTTTAGGGTGAAGTTTAGGTTAAGGATGAGGGTTAGGGTTAGGGTTAGGCATTTGGGTTAAGGTTAGGGTTAGGTTTAGGATTAGGCTTAGGGTTAGGGTTAGGTGTTTGGGTTAATGTTAGGGTCAGGTTTAGGGTTCGGCTTAGGGTTAGGGCTACAGCTGGGGTAAAGTTTAATTGAAGGGTGAGGGTTGAGCTTAGGGTTAGCGTTAGGGGTTAGGGTTAGAGCTTAGGTTAGGATTAAGTTTAGGGTTAAGGTTAGGTTTAGATTTAGGGTTAGGGTTAGTGTTAGGGTTAAGTCATGTTTAGGTTTAGGGCTAGGTGAAGGTTATAGATAGGGTTAGGTTAAGGGTTGAGGTTAGGTTTAGATGGTAAGATGAGGGTTAGTGCTAGGTTTCCATTTAAGCTGAGTGTGTAGGGTAAGTTTTAGGGTTAGGATTAGGGTTAGAGTTAGAGTTAGGGTCAGGGTTAGTTTTGAGTTTAGAGTTAGGGTTACATTTATGGTACGGTCAGGGTTAGGGGAGATTTAGTGTGACGTTTAGTTTTAGGGTTAGGGTTACAGAGAAGTTTATGTTAAGCGAGAGGGTTGGGGTTAGGGGTTTGGGTTCAGGTCAGAGTCAGGGTTAGGGTTAGGTTTAGGGTTAGGGTTACGTGTAGTGTTAGTGTTAGTTTTGCTTAGGGTTCGGGTTTGAATGAAGTTAGGGTACGCTTAGCGTTATGCTTAGGGTGAAATTCTGGTTAAGGGTGAGGGTTCGGCTCAGGGTTAGGGTTAGAGTTAGGGTCAGTGGTTAGGGTTAGGTTTAGGGTTAAGGTTAGTTTTAGGCTAAGGATTAGGATTAGAGTTAGGGTTAAGGGTTACTGTTTCAGTTAGGTTTAGGTTAAGGTTATAATTAGGGTTAAGTTTAGGGTTAGGGTAAGAGTTAGAGTTACATTTACAGTTAAGGTGAGGGTTAGGGCTAGGGTTAGGGTTAGAGTTAAGGTTAAGGGTTAGGGTTAGGTTTAAGTTTATGGTAGGCTTAAAGATAGGGTTAAGGTTAGGTTAGGGTTAGGGTCAGGGTTAGAATTAGAATTAGGTTTAGGGCGAGGATTAGGGTCAGAGTTATTGTAAGGGTTAGGTTTCGGGTCACAGGTGGGCCAAGGTTAAGGTGAGGGTTAGGTTTATGGGGAGGGTTAGGGTTAAAGTCAGGGTGAGTTTTAGGTTAGGGATAGGGTGAAGTTTAAGATAGGGTGAGGGTTAGGGTTATGGCTAAGGTTTGGGCTTGTTTTCAGGTTAGTGTTAAGGTTATGTTCAGGGTTAGGGTTACGTTCAGGGGTTGTGTTCAGTTTTAGGGTTAGGGTTAGATTTAACGTTAGGGTTAAGTTTAGTGTTACGTTTAGGGTTAGGGTCACGGTTGTGTTAGGCTTTGTGGTTGGGGTGAGGGTTAGTTTTAGGGTTAGGGTTGGTTAGGGTTAGGATTATCGTTATGATAAGGCGTTAGGGGTTAGAGGTGTAGTTTAGGGTTAGGGTTTGGGTGAGGGTTCCGGTTAGGCCTTGCGGTTCTGGTCATGGTTAGGTTTGGTTTAGGCTTAGGGTTAGGTTCATGATTCGGTTTCGGGTTAGTGTTAGAGTTAGGGTGAGAGTTAGTGTTAAGGTTTTTGCTAGGCTTTGGTGTTCGGGTTAGGGTTTGTGTTAGGGTTAGGTTTATCATTAGGGCTCAGGGGTTTCAGGTTAATGTTAGGGTTAGGGTTAGGGATAGCATTAGGGTTAGGGTTGTGGGATACGGTTAGGATTTAGGGTGCGGGTTACGGTTAGTTTTACAGTTAAGGTGAGGGTTTAGGGTAATTGTTATGATTAGGGTTATAGTCAGAGTTAGGGTTTGGTTTAGGATTAGGGTTAGGTGTAGGGTAAGAATTAGGTTTAGGTCCATGTTGTGGGTTAGACTTAGTGTTCTATTTAGGGTAAAGTTTAGGGGTAGGGTTAGGATTAGGTCTAGGGTTAGGATTAGGATTATTTTAGGGTTAGGTTCAGGGCTATTGTAAGTGTTCGGTTTAGGGTTACAGATGGACTAGCGTTATTCTTAGAGTTAGGTTTAAGGTTAGGGTTTGGGTTAGGTCTAGGTTTAGGGTTAAGGTTATGGTTAGTGTTTGGATGAAGTTCAGGATGGGGTGAGGGTTATTTTTATGGTGAGGGCTAGGGTTTGGGTTTGTGTTCAGGTTAGTGTTAAGGATAGGTTTAGGGTTCGGTTAGGGTTAGGCGTTATGTCTAGGGTCAGCGTTAGGTTAGGTTTAGGGTTAGTGTGAAGTTTAGGTTAAGGGTGAGGGTTATGGTCAGGGTTAGGATTATAGACGGTGTTAGACGTTAGGTTTAGGGTGTTAGGGTTAGGTTTATGGTTAGGGTAGATTTAAGTTTAGGTTTAATATTAGGGTTAGGGTTAGATTTGGGTTACTGTTCGTATTAGGGTTAGGGTTAGGGATAAGTTTGGGGATAGCGTTAGGTTTAGGGTTGGGGATACGGTTAAGGATTAGGGTGAGGGTTAGGGTTAGGTTTACAGTTAAGGCGAGGGTTTAGGGTAATTGTTATGGTTAGGGTTAGAGTTAGAGTTAGGCTTAGGGTTAGGGTGAAGTTTCAGTTAATAGTCAGGGTTAGGCTTAAGGTTAGAGTCGGGTTAAGGTTAGTGTTTGGCTTAGGTATAGCGTTAGGGTATGGGTAGGGGTAAGGTTAGGGTTAAGGCTAGGTTTACGGTAAAGGGTAGGGCTAGCTTAGGGTTAGATTTAGAGTTAGAGTTAGTGCTAGGGTTTAGGATTATGGTTATGGTCAGGTTTAGAGTTATTGTTAGGGTTAGGGTAGAGTTAAGGTTAGGGTTAATTTAGGGTTAGAGAAAGGGTTAGGTTTAGGTCTGGGTTAGGTGTAGGATGCGGGGTAGGGTTAGGGTTAGGGGTTCATGGGAGGGTTAGTGTTAAGTTTACATTAAGCTGATGTTTTCGGGTGTTACTGTTAGGGCTAGGGTTAGCATTAGGTTTAGGGTCAGGGCTAGAGTTAGGGGATAGTTAAGGGTTAGCTTTACTTTCAGGGTTAGGGTTAGCCTTAGGTTTAGGGTGAAGTTTAGGTTAAGGATGAGGGTTAGGGTTAGGGTTAGGCATTTGGGTTAAGGTTAGGGTTAGGTTTAGGATTAGGCTTAGGGTTAGGGTTAGGTGTTTGGGTTAATGTTAGGGTCAGGTTTAGGGTTCGGCTTAGGGTTAGGGCTACAGCTGGGGTAAAGTTTAATTGAAGGGTGAGGGTTGAGCTTAGGGTTAGCGTTAGGGGTTAGGGTTAGAGCTTAGGTTAGGATTAAGTTTAGGGTTAAGGTTAGGTTTAGATTTAGGGTTAGGGTTAGTGTTAGGGTTAAGTCATGTTTAGGTTTAGGGCTAGGTGAAGGTTATAGATAGGGTTAGGTTAAGGGTTGAGGTTAGGTTTAGATGGTAAGATGAGGGTTAGTGCTAGGTTTCCATTTAAGCTGAGTGTGTAGGGTAAGTTTTAGGGTTAGGATTAGGGTTAGAGTTAGAGTTAGGGTCAGGGTTAGTTTTGAGTTTAGAGTTAGGGTTACATTTATGGTACGGTCAGGGTTAGGGGAGATTTAGTGTGACGTTTAGTTTTAGGGTTAGGGTTACAGAGAAGTTTATGTTAAGCGAGAGGGTTGGGGTTAGGGGTTTGGGTTCAGGTCAGAGTCAGGGTTAGGGTTAGGTTTAGGGTTAGGGTTACGTGTAGTGTTAGTGTTAGTTTTGCTTAGGGTTCGGGTTTGAATGAAGTTAGGGTACGCTTAGCGTTATGCTTAGGGTGAAATTCTGGTTAAGGGTGAGGGTTCGGCTCAGGGTTAGGGTTAGAGTTAGGGTCAGTGGTTAGGGTTAGGTTTAGGGTTAAGGTTAGTTTTAGGCTAAGGATTAGGATTAGAGTTAGGGTTAAGGGTTACTGTTTCAGTTAGGTTTAGGTTAAGGTTATAATTAGGGTTAAGTTTAGGGTTAGGGTAAGAGTTAGAGTTACATTTACAGTTAAGGTGAGGGTTAGGGCTAGGGTTAGGGTTAGAGTTAAGGTTAAGGGTTAGGGTTAGGTTTAAGTTTATGGTAGGCTTAAAGATAGGGTTAAGGTTAGGTTAGGGTTAGGGTCAGGGTTAGAATTAGAATTAGGTTTAGGGCGAGGATTAGGGTCAGAGTTATTGTAAGGGTTAGGTTTCGGGTCACAGGTGGGCCAAGGTTAAGGTGAGGGTTAGGTTTATGGGGAGGGTTAGGGTTAAAGTCAGGGTGAGTTTTAGGTTAGGGATAGGGTGAAGTTTAAGATAGGGTGAGGGTTAGGGTTATGGCTAAGGTTTGGGCTTGTTTTCAGGTTAGTGTTAAGGTTATGTTCAGGGTTAGGGTTACGTTCAGGGGTTGTGTTCAGTTTTAGGGTTAGGGTTAGATTTAACGTTAGGGTTAAGTTTAGTGTTACGTTTAGGGTTAGGGTCACGGTTGTGTTAGGCTTTGTGGTTGGGGTGAGGGTTAGTTTTAGGGTTAGGGTTGGTTAGGGTTAGGATTATCGTTATGATAAGGCGTTAGGGGTTAGAGGTGTAGTTTAGGGTTAGGGTTTGGGTGAGGGTTCCGGTTAGGCCTTGCGGTTCTGGTCATGGTTAGGTTTGGTTTAGGCTTAGGGTTAGGTTCATGATTCGGTTTCGGGTTAGTGTTAGAGTTAGGGTGAGAGTTAGTGTTAAGGTTTTTGCTAGGCTTTGGTGTTCGGGTTAGGGTTTGTGTTAGGGTTAGGTTTATCATTAGGGCTCAGGGGTTTCAGGTTAATGTTAGGGTTAGGGTTAGGGATAGCATTAGGGTTAGGGTTGTGGGATACGGTTAGGATTTAGGGTGCGGGTTACGGTTAGTTTTACAGTTAAGGTGAGGGTTTAGGGTAATTGTTATGATTAGGGTTATAGTCAGAGTTAGGGTTTGGTTTAGGATTAGGGTTAGGTGTAGGGTAAGAATTAGGTTTAGGTCCATGTTGTGGGTTAGACTTAGTGTTCTATTTAGGGTAAAGTTTAGGGGTAGGGTTAGGATTAGGTCTAGGGTTAGGATTAGGATTATTTTAGGGTTAGGTTCAGGGCTATTGTAAGTGTTCGGTTTAGGGTTACAGATGGACTAGCGTTATTCTTAGAGTTAGGTTTAAGGTTAGGGTTTGGGTTAGGTCTAGGTTTAGGGTTAAGGTTATGGTTAGTGTTTGGATGAAGTTCAGGATGGGGTGAGGGTTATTTTTATGGTGAGGGCTAGGGTTTGGGTTTGTGTTCAGGTTAGTGTTAAGGATAGGTTTAGGGTTCGGTTAGGGTTAGGCGTTATGTCTAGGGTCAGCGTTAGGTTAGGTTTAGGGTTAGTGTGAAGTTTAGGTTAAGGGTGAGGGTTATGGTCAGGGTTAGGATTATAGACGGTGTTAGACGTTAGGTTTAGGGTGTTAGGGTTAGGTTTATGGTTAGGGTAGATTTAAGTTTAGGTTTAATATTAGGGTTAGGGTTAGATTTGGGTTACTGTTCGTATTAGGGTTAGGGTTAGGGATAAGTTTGGGGATAGCGTTAGGTTTAGGGTTGGGGATACGGTTAAGGATTAGGGTGAGGGTTAGGGTTAGGTTTACAGTTAAGGCGAGGGTTTAGGGTAATTGTTATGGTTAGGGTTAGAGTTAGAGTTAGGCTTAGGGTTAGGGTGAAGTTTCAGTTAATAGTCAGGGTTAGGCTTAAGGTTAGAGTCGGGTTAAGGTTAGTGTTTGGCTTAGGTATAGCGTTAGGGTATGGGTAGGGGTAAGGTTAGGGTTAAGGCTAGGTTTACGGTAAAGGGTAGGGCTAGCTTAGGGTTAGATTTAGAGTTAGAGTTAGTGCTAGGGTTTAGGATTATGGTTATGGTCAGGTTTAGAGTTATTGTTAGGGTTAGGGTAGAGTTAAGGTTAGGGTTAATTTAGGGTTAGAGAAAGGGTTAGGTTTAGGTCTGGGTTAGGTGTAGGATGCGGGGTAGGGTTAGGGTTAGGGGTTCATGGGAGGGTTAGTGTTAAGTTTACATTAAGCTGATGTTTTCGGGTGTTACTGTTAGGGCTAGGGTTAGCATTAGGTTTAGGGTCAGGGCTAGAGTTAGGGGATAGTTAAGGGTTAGCTTTACTTTCAGGGTTAGGGTTAGCCTTAGGTTTAGGGTGAAGTTTAGGTTAAGGATGAGGGTTAGGGTTAGGGTTAGGCATTTGGGTTAAGGTTAGGGTTAGGTTTAGGATTAGGCTTAGGGTTAGGGTTAGGTGTTTGGGTTAATGTTAGGGTCAGGTTTAGGGTTCGGCTTAGGGTTAGGGCTACAGCTGGGGTAAAGTTTAATTGAAGGGTGAGGGTTGAGCTTAGGGTTAGCGTTAGGGGTTAGGGTTAGAGCTTAGGTTAGGATTAAGTTTAGGGTTAAGGTTAGGTTTAGATTTAGGGTTAGGGTTAGTGTTAGGGTTAAGTCATGTTTAGGTTTAGGGCTAGGTGAAGGTTATAGATAGGGTTAGGTTAAGGGTTGAGGTTAGGTTTAGATGGTAAGATGAGGGTTAGTGCTAGGTTTCCATTTAAGCTGAGTGTGTAGGGTAAGTTTTAGGGTTAGGATTAGGGTTAGAGTTAGAGTTAGGGTCAGGGTTAGTTTTGAGTTTAGAGTTAGGGTTACATTTATGGTACGGTCAGGGTTAGGGGAGATTTAGTGTGACGTTTAGTTTTAGGGTTAGGGTTACAGAGAAGTTTATGTTAAGCGAGAGGGTTGGGGTTAGGGGTTTGGGTTCAGGTCAGAGTCAGGGTTAGGGTTAGGTTTAGGGTTAGGGTTACGTGTAGTGTTAGTGTTAGTTTTGCTTAGGGTTCGGGTTTGAATGAAGTTAGGGTACGCTTAGCGTTATGCTTAGGGTGAAATTCTGGTTAAGGGTGAGGGTTCGGCTCAGGGTTAGGGTTAGAGTTAGGGTCAGTGGTTAGGGTTAGGTTTAGGGTTAAGGTTAGTTTTAGGCTAAGGATTAGGATTAGAGTTAGGGTTAAGGGTTACTGTTTCAGTTAGGTTTAGGTTAAGGTTATAATTAGGGTTAAGTTTAGGGTTAGGGTAAGAGTTAGAGTTACATTTACAGTTAAGGTGAGGGTTAGGGCTAGGGTTAGGGTTAGAGTTAAGGTTAAGGGTTAGGGTTAGGTTTAAGTTTATGGTAGGCTTAAAGATAGGGTTAAGGTTAGGTTAGGGTTAGGGTCAGGGTTAGAATTAGAATTAGGTTTAGGGCGAGGATTAGGGTCAGAGTTATTGTAAGGGTTAGGTTTCGGGTCACAGGTGGGCCAAGGTTAAGGTGAGGGTTAGGTTTATGGGGAGGGTTAGGGTTAAAGTCAGGGTGAGTTTTAGGTTAGGGATAGGGTGAAGTTTAAGATAGGGTGAGGGTTAGGGTTATGGCTAAGGTTTGGGCTTGTTTTCAGGTTAGTGTTAAGGTTATGTTCAGGGTTAGGGTTACGTTCAGGGGTTGTGTTCAGTTTTAGGGTTAGGGTTAGATTTAACGTTAGGGTTAAGTTTAGTGTTACGTTTAGGGTTAGGGTCACGGTTGTGTTAGGCTTTGTGGTTGGGGTGAGGGTTAGTTTTAGGGTTAGGGTTGGTTAGGGTTAGGATTATCGTTATGATAAGGCGTTAGGGGTTAGAGGTGTAGTTTAGGGTTAGGGTTTGGGTGAGGGTTCCGGTTAGGCCTTGCGGTTCTGGTCATGGTTAGGTTTGGTTTAGGCTTAGGGTTAGGTTCATGATTCGGTTTCGGGTTAGTGTTAGAGTTAGGGTGAGAGTTAGTGTTAAGGTTTTTGCTAGGCTTTGGTGTTCGGGTTAGGGTTTGTGTTAGGGTTAGGTTTATCATTAGGGCTCAGGGGTTTCAGGTTAATGTTAGGGTTAGGGTTAGGGATAGCATTAGGGTTAGGGTTGTGGGATACGGTTAGGATTTAGGGTGCGGGTTACGGTTAGTTTTACAGTTAAGGTGAGGGTTTAGGGTAATTGTTATGATTAGGGTTATAGTCAGAGTTAGGGTTTGGTTTAGGATTAGGGTTAGGTGTAGGGTAAGAATTAGGTTTAGGTCCATGTTGTGGGTTAGACTTAGTGTTCTATTTAGGGTAAAGTTTAGGGGTAGGGTTAGGATTAGGTCTAGGGTTAGGATTAGGATTATTTTAGGGTTAGGTTCAGGGCTATTGTAAGTGTTCGGTTTAGGGTTACAGATGGACTAGCGTTATTCTTAGAGTTAGGTTTAAGGTTAGGGTTTGGGTTAGGTCTAGGTTTAGGGTTAAGGTTATGGTTAGTGTTTGGATGAAGTTCAGGATGGGGTGAGGGTTATTTTTATGGTGAGGGCTAGGGTTTGGGTTTGTGTTCAGGTTAGTGTTAAGGATAGGTTTAGGGTTCGGTTAGGGTTAGGCGTTATGTCTAGGGTCAGCGTTAGGTTAGGTTTAGGGTTAGTGTGAAGTTTAGGTTAAGGGTGAGGGTTATGGTCAGGGTTAGGATTATAGACGGTGTTAGACGTTAGGTTTAGGGTGTTAGGGTTAGGTTTATGGTTAGGGTAGATTTAAGTTTAGGTTTAATATTAGGGTTAGGGTTAGATTTGGGTTACTGTTCGTATTAGGGTTAGGGTTAGGGATAAGTTTGGGGATAGCGTTAGGTTTAGGGTTGGGGATACGGTTAAGGATTAGGGTGAGGGTTAGGGTTAGGTTTACAGTTAAGGCGAGGGTTTAGGGTAATTGTTATGGTTAGGGTTAGAGTTAGAGTTAGGCTTAGGGTTAGGGTGAAGTTTCAGTTAATAGTCAGGGTTAGGCTTAAGGTTAGAGTCGGGTTAAGGTTAGTGTTTGGCTTAGGTATAGCGTTAGGGTATGGGTAGGGGTAAGGTTAGGGTTAAGGCTAGGTTTACGGTAAAGGGTAGGGCTAGCTTAGGGTTAGATTTAGAGTTAGAGTTAGTGCTAGGGTTTAGGATTATGGTTATGGTCAGGTTTAGAGTTATTGTTAGGGTTAGGGTAGAGTTAAGGTTAGGGTTAATTTAGGGTTAGAGAAAGGGTTAGGTTTAGGTCTGGGTTAGGTGTAGGATGCGGGGTAGGGTTAGGGTTAGGGGTTCATGGGAGGGTTAGTGTTAAGTTTACATTAAGCTGATGTTTTCGGGTGTTACTGTTAGGGCTAGGGTTAGCATTAGGTTTAGGGTCAGGGCTAGAGTTAGGGGATAGTTAAGGGTTAGCTTTACTTTCAGGGTTAGGGTTAGCCTTAGGTTTAGGGTGAAGTTTAGGTTAAGGATGAGGGTTAGGGTTAGGGTTAGGCATTTGGGTTAAGGTTAGGGTTAGGTTTAGGATTAGGCTTAGGGTTAGGGTTAGGTGTTTGGGTTAATGTTAGGGTCAGGTTTAGGGTTCGGCTTAGGGTTAGGGCTACAGCTGGGGTAAAGTTTAATTGAAGGGTGAGGGTTGAGCTTAGGGTTAGCGTTAGGGGTTAGGGTTAGAGCTTAGGTTAGGATTAAGTTTAGGGTTAAGGTTAGGTTTAGATTTAGGGTTAGGGTTAGTGTTAGGGTTAAGTCATGTTTAGGTTTAGGGCTAGGTGAAGGTTATAGATAGGGTTAGGTTAAGGGTTGAGGTTAGGTTTAGATGGTAAGATGAGGGTTAGTGCTAGGTTTCCATTTAAGCTGAGTGTGTAGGGTAAGTTTTAGGGTTAGGATTAGGGTTAGAGTTAGAGTTAGGGTCAGGGTTAGTTTTGAGTTTAGAGTTAGGGTTACATTTATGGTACGGTCAGGGTTAGGGGAGATTTAGTGTGACGTTTAGTTTTAGGGTTAGGGTTACAGAGAAGTTTATGTTAAGCGAGAGGGTTGGGGTTAGGGGTTTGGGTTCAGGTCAGAGTCAGGGTTAGGGTTAGGTTTAGGGTTAGGGTTACGTGTAGTGTTAGTGTTAGTTTTGCTTAGGGTTCGGGTTTGAATGAAGTTAGGGTACGCTTAGCGTTATGCTTAGGGTGAAATTCTGGTTAAGGGTGAGGGTTCGGCTCAGGGTTAGGGTTAGAGTTAGGGTCAGTGGTTAGGGTTAGGTTTAGGGTTAAGGTTAGTTTTAGGCTAAGGATTAGGATTAGAGTTAGGGTTAAGGGTTACTGTTTCAGTTAGGTTTAGGTTAAGGTTATAATTAGGGTTAAGTTTAGGGTTAGGGTAAGAGTTAGAGTTACATTTACAGTTAAGGTGAGGGTTAGGGCTAGGGTTAGGGTTAGAGTTAAGGTTAAGGGTTAGGGTTAGGTTTAAGTTTATGGTAGGCTTAAAGATAGGGTTAAGGTTAGGTTAGGGTTAGGGTCAGGGTTAGAATTAGAATTAGGTTTAGGGCGAGGATTAGGGTCAGAGTTATTGTAAGGGTTAGGTTTCGGGTCACAGGTGGGCCAAGGTTAAGGTGAGGGTTAGGTTTATGGGGAGGGTTAGGGTTAAAGTCAGGGTGAGTTTTAGGTTAGGGATAGGGTGAAGTTTAAGATAGGGTGAGGGTTAGGGTTATGGCTAAGGTTTGGGCTTGTTTTCAGGTTAGTGTTAAGGTTATGTTCAGGGTTAGGGTTACGTTCAGGGGTTGTGTTCAGTTTTAGGGTTAGGGTTAGATTTAACGTTAGGGTTAAGTTTAGTGTTACGTTTAGGGTTAGGGTCACGGTTGTGTTAGGCTTTGTGGTTGGGGTGAGGGTTAGTTTTAGGGTTAGGGTTGGTTAGGGTTAGGATTATCGTTATGATAAGGCGTTAGGGGTTAGAGGTGTAGTTTAGGGTTAGGGTTTGGGTGAGGGTTCCGGTTAGGCCTTGCGGTTCTGGTCATGGTTAGGTTTGGTTTAGGCTTAGGGTTAGGTTCATGATTCGGTTTCGGGTTAGTGTTAGAGTTAGGGTGAGAGTTAGTGTTAAGGTTTTTGCTAGGCTTTGGTGTTCGGGTTAGGGTTTGTGTTAGGGTTAGGTTTATCATTAGGGCTCAGGGGTTTCAGGTTAATGTTAGGGTTAGGGTTAGGGATAGCATTAGGGTTAGGGTTGTGGGATACGGTTAGGATTTAGGGTGCGGGTTACGGTTAGTTTTACAGTTAAGGTGAGGGTTTAGGGTAATTGTTATGATTAGGGTTATAGTCAGAGTTAGGGTTTGGTTTAGGATTAGGGTTAGGTGTAGGGTAAGAATTAGGTTTAGGTCCATGTTGTGGGTTAGACTTAGTGTTCTATTTAGGGTAAAGTTTAGGGGTAGGGTTAGGATTAGGTCTAGGGTTAGGATTAGGATTATTTTAGGGTTAGGTTCAGGGCTATTGTAAGTGTTCGGTTTAGGGTTACAGATGGACTAGCGTTATTCTTAGAGTTAGGTTTAAGGTTAGGGTTTGGGTTAGGTCTAGGTTTAGGGTTAAGGTTATGGTTAGTGTTTGGATGAAGTTCAGGATGGGGTGAGGGTTATTTTTATGGTGAGGGCTAGGGTTTGGGTTTGTGTTCAGGTTAGTGTTAAGGATAGGTTTAGGGTTCGGTTAGGGTTAGGCGTTATGTCTAGGGTCAGCGTTAGGTTAGGTTTAGGGTTAGTGTGAAGTTTAGGTTAAGGGTGAGGGTTATGGTCAGGGTTAGGATTATAGACGGTGTTAGACGTTAGGTTTAGGGTGTTAGGGTTAGGTTTATGGTTAGGGTAGATTTAAGTTTAGGTTTAATATTAGGGTTAGGGTTAGATTTGGGTTACTGTTCGTATTAGGGTTAGGGTTAGGGATAAGTTTGGGGATAGCGTTAGGTTTAGGGTTGGGGATACGGTTAAGGATTAGGGTGAGGGTTAGGGTTAGGTTTACAGTTAAGGCGAGGGTTTAGGGTAATTGTTATGGTTAGGGTTAGAGTTAGAGTTAGGCTTAGGGTTAGGGTGAAGTTTCAGTTAATAGTCAGGGTTAGGCTTAAGGTTAGAGTCGGGTTAAGGTTAGTGTTTGGCTTAGGTATAGCGTTAGGGTATGGGTAGGGGTAAGGTTAGGGTTAAGGCTAGGTTTACGGTAAAGGGTAGGGCTAGCTTAGGGTTAGATTTAGAGTTAGAGTTAGTGCTAGGGTTTAGGATTATGGTTATGGTCAGGTTTAGAGTTATTGTTAGGGTTAGGGTAGAGTTAAGGTTAGGGTTAATTTAGGGTTAGAGAAAGGGTTAGGTTTAGGTCTGGGTTAGGTGTAGGATGCGGGGTAGGGTTAGGGTTAGGGGTTCATGGGAGGGTTAGTGTTAAGTTTACATTAAGCTGATGTTTTCGGGTGTTACTGTTAGGGCTAGGGTTAGCATTAGGTTTAGGGTCAGGGCTAGAGTTAGGGGATAGTTAAGGGTTAGCTTTACTTTCAGGGTTAGGGTTAGCCTTAGGTTTAGGGTGAAGTTTAGGTTAAGGATGAGGGTTAGGGTTAGGGTTAGGCATTTGGGTTAAGGTTAGGGTTAGGTTTAGGATTAGGCTTAGGGTTAGGGTTAGGTGTTTGGGTTAATGTTAGGGTCAGGTTTAGGGTTCGGCTTAGGGTTAGGGCTACAGCTGGGGTAAAGTTTAATTGAAGGGTGAGGGTTGAGCTTAGGGTTAGCGTTAGGGGTTAGGGTTAGAGCTTAGGTTAGGATTAAGTTTAGGGTTAAGGTTAGGTTTAGATTTAGGGTTAGGGTTAGTGTTAGGGTTAAGTCATGTTTAGGTTTAGGGCTAGGTGAAGGTTATAGATAGGGTTAGGTTAAGGGTTGAGGTTAGGTTTAGATGGTAAGATGAGGGTTAGTGCTAGGTTTCCATTTAAGCTGAGTGTGTAGGGTAAGTTTTAGGGTTAGGATTAGGGTTAGAGTTAGAGTTAGGGTCAGGGTTAGTTTTGAGTTTAGAGTTAGGGTTACATTTATGGTACGGTCAGGGTTAGGGGAGATTTAGTGTGACGTTTAGTTTTAGGGTTAGGGTTACAGAGAAGTTTATGTTAAGCGAGAGGGTTGGGGTTAGGGGTTTGGGTTCAGGTCAGAGTCAGGGTTAGGGTTAGGTTTAGGGTTAGGGTTACGTGTAGTGTTAGTGTTAGTTTTGCTTAGGGTTCGGGTTTGAATGAAGTTAGGGTACGCTTAGCGTTATGCTTAGGGTGAAATTCTGGTTAAGGGTGAGGGTTCGGCTCAGGGTTAGGGTTAGAGTTAGGGTCAGTGGTTAGGGTTAGGTTTAGGGTTAAGGTTAGTTTTAGGCTAAGGATTAGGATTAGAGTTAGGGTTAAGGGTTACTGTTTCAGTTAGGTTTAGGTTAAGGTTATAATTAGGGTTAAGTTTAGGGTTAGGGTAAGAGTTAGAGTTACATTTACAGTTAAGGTGAGGGTTCTGGGTAAGTGTTACCGTTAAGGTTAGGGTTAGGACTAGGGTTAGGGTTAGAGTTAAGGTTAAGGGTTAGGGTTAGGTTTAAGTTTATGGTAGGCTTAAAGATAGGGTTAAGGTTAGGTTAGGGTTAGGGTCAGGGTTAGAATTAGAATTAGGTTTAGGGCGAGGATTAGGGTCAGAGTTATTGTAAGGGTTAGGTTTCGGGTCACAGGTGGGCCAAGGTTAAGGTGAGGGTTAGGTTTATGGGGAGGGTTAGGGTTAAAGTCAGGGTGAGTTTTAGGTTAGGGATAGGGTGAAGTTTAAGATAGGGTGAGGGTTAGGGTTATGGCTAAGGTTTGGGCTTGTTTTCAGGTTAGTGTTAAGGTTATGTTCAGGGTTAGGGTTACGTTCAGGGGTTGTGTTCAGTTTTAGGGTTAGGGTTAGATTTAACGTTAGGGTTAAGTTTAGTGTTACGTTTAGGGTTAGGGTCACGGTTGTGTTAGGCTTTGTGGTTGGGGTGAGGGTTAGTTTTAGGGTTAGGGTTGGTTAGGGTTAGGATTATCGTTATGATAAGGCGTTAGGGGTTAGAGGTGTAGTTTAGGGTTAGGGTTTGGGTGAGGGTTCCGGTTAGGCCTTGCGGTTCTGGTCATGGTTAGGTTTGGTTTAGGCTTAGGGTTAGGTTCATGATTCGGTTTCGGGTTAGTGTTAGAGTTAGGGTGAGAGTTAGTGTTAAGGTTTTTGCTAGGCTTTGGTGTTCGGGTTAGGGTTTGTGTTAGGGTTAGGTTTATCATTAGGGCTCAGGGGTTTCAGGTTAATGTTAGGGTTAGGGTTAGGGATAGCATTAGGGTTAGGGTTGTGGGATACGGTTAGGATTTAGGGTGCGGGTTACGGTTAGTTTTACAGTTAAGGTGAGGGTTTAGGGTAATTGTTATGATTAGGGTTATAGTCAGAGTTAGGGTTTGGTTTAGGATTAGGGTTAGGTGTAGGGTAAGAATTAGGTTTAGGTCCATGTTGAGGGTTAGACTTAGTGTTCTATTTAGGGTAAAGTTTAGGGGTAGGGTTAGGATTAGGTCTAGGGTTAGGATTAGGATTATTTTAGGGTTAGGTTCAGGGCTATTGTAAGTGTTCGGTTTAGGGTTACAGATGGACTAGCGTTATTCTTAGAGTTAGGTTTAAGGTTAGGGTTTGGGTTAGGTCTAGGTTTAGGGTTAAGGTTATGGTTAGTGTTTGGATGAAGTTCAGGATGGGGTGAGGGTTATTTTTATGGTGAGGGCTAGGGTTTGGGTTTGTGTTCAGGTTAGTGTTAAGGATAGGTTTAGGGTTCGGTTAGGGTTAGGCGTTATGTCTAGGGTCAGCGTTAGGTTAGGTTTAGGGTTAGTGTGAAGTTTAGGTTAAGGGTGAGGGTTATGGTCAGGGTTAGGATTATAGACGGTGTTAGACGTTAGGTTTAGGGTGTTAGGGTTAGGTTTATGGTTAGGGTAGATTTAAGTTTAGGTTTAATATTAGGGTTAGGGTTAGATTTGGGTTACTGTTCGTATTAGGGTTAGGGTTAGGGATAAGTTTGGGGATAGCGTTAGGTTTAGGGTTGGGGATACGGTTAAGGATTAGGGTGAGGGTTAGGGTTAGGTTTACAGTTAAGGCGAGGGTTTAGGGTAATTGTTATGGTTAGGGTTAGAGTTAGAGTTAGGCTTAGGGTTAGGGTGAAGTTTCAGTTAATAGTCAGGGTTAGGCTTAAGGTTAGAGTAGGGTTAAGGTTAGTGTTTGGATTAGGTATAGCGTTAGGGTATGGGTAGGGGTAAGGTTAGGGTTAAGGCTAGGTTTACGGTAAAGGGTAGGGCTAGCTTAGGGTTAGATTTAGAGTTAGAGTTAGTGCTAGGGTTTAGGATTATGGTTATGGTCAGGTTTAGAGTTATTGTTAGGGTTAGGGTAGAGTTAAGGTTAGGGTTAATTTAGGGTTAGAGAAAGGGTTAGGTTTAGGTCTGGGTTAGGTGTAGGATGCGGGGTAGGGTTAGGGTTAGGGGTTCATGGGAGGGTTAGTGTTAAGTTTACATTAAGCTGATGTTTTCGGGTGTTACTGTTAGGGCTAGGGTTAGCATTAGGTTTAGGGTCAGGGCTAGAGTTAGGGGATAGTTAAGGGTTAGCTTTACTTTCAGGGTTAGGGTTAGCCTTAGGTTTAGGGTGAAGTTTAGGTTAAGGATGAGGGTTAGGGTTAGGGTTAGGCATTTGGGTTAAGGTTAGGGTTAGGTTTAGGATTAGGCTTAGGGTTAGGGTTAGGTGTTTGGGTTAATGTTAGGGTCAGGTTTAGGGTTCGGCTTAGGGTTAGGGCTACAGCTGGGGTAAAGTTTAATTCAAGGGTGAGGGTTGAGCTTAGGGTTAGCGTTAGGGGTTAGGGTTAGAGCTTAGGTTAGGATTAAGTTTAGGGTTAAGGTTAGGTTTAGATTTAGGGTTAGGGTTAGTGTTAGGGTTAAGTCATGTTTAGGTTTAGGGCTAGGTGAAGGTTATAGATAGGGTTAGGTTAAGGGTTGAGGTTAGGTTTAGATGGTAAGATGAGGGTTAGTGCTAGGTTTCCATTTAAGCTGAGTGTGTAGGGTAAGTTTTAGGGTTAGGATTAGGGTTAGAGTTAGAGTTAGGGTCAGGGTTAGTTTTGAGTTTAGAGTTAGGGTTACATTTATGGTACGGTCAGGGTTAGGGGAGATTTAGTGTGACGTTTAGTTTTAGGGTTAGGGTTACAGAGAAGTTTATGTTAAGCGAGAGGGTTGGGGTTAGGGGTTTGGGTTCAGGTCAGAGTCAGGGTTAGGGTTAGGTTTAGGGTTAGGGTTACGTGTAGTGTTAGTGTTAGTTTTGCTTAGGGTTCGGGTTTGAATGAAGTTAGGGTACGCTTAGCGTTATGCTTAGGGTGAAATTCTGGTTAAGGGTGAGGGTTCGGCTCAGGGTTAGGGTTAGAGTTAGGGTCAGTGGTTAGGGTTAGGTTTAGGGTTAAGGTTAGTTTTAGGCTAAGGATTAGGATTAGAGTTAGGGTTAAGGGTTACTGTTTCAGTTAGGTTTAGGTTAAGGTTATAATTAGGGTTAAGTTTAGGGTTAGGGTAAGAGTTAGAGTTACATTTACAGTTAAGGTGAGGGTTCTGGGTAAGTGTTACCGTTAAGGTTAGGGTTAGGACTAGGGTTAGGGTTAGAGTTAAGGTTAAGGGTTAGGGTTAGGTTTAAGTTTATGGTAGGCTTAAAGATAGGGTTAAGGTTAGGTTAGGGTTAGGGTCAGGGTTAGAATTAGAATTAGGTTTAGGGCGAGGATTAGGGTCAGAGTTATTGTAAGGGTTAGGTTTCGGGTTACAGGTGGGCCAAGGTTAAGGTGAGGGTTAGGTTTATGGGGAGGGTTAGGGTTAAAGTCAGGGTGAGTTTTAGGTTAGGGATAGGGTGAAGTTTAAGATAGGGTGAGGGTTAGGGTTATGGCTAAGGTTTGGGCTTGTTTTCAGGTTAGTGTTAAGGTTATGTTCAGGGTTAGGGTTACGTTCAGGGGTTGTGTTCAGTTTTAGGGTTAGGGTTAGATTTAACGTTAGGGTTAAGTTTAGTGTTACGTTTAGGGTTAGGGTCACGGTTGTGTTAGGCTTTGTGGTTGGGGTGAGGGTTAGTTTTAGGGTTAGGGTTGGTTAGGGTTAGGATTATCGTTATGATAAGGCGTTAGGGGTTAGAGGTGTAGTTTAGGGTTAGGGTTTGGGTGAGGGTTCCGGTTAGGCCTTGCGGTTCTGGTCATGGTTAGGTTTGGTTTAGGCTTAGGGTTAGGTTCATGATTCGGTTTCGGGTTAGTGTTAGAGTTAGGGTGAGAGTTAGTGTTAAGGTTTTTGCTAGGCTTTGGTGTTCGGGTTAGGGTTTGTGTTAGGGTTAGGTTTATCATTAGGGCTCAGGGGTTTCAGGTTAATGTTAGGGTTAGGGTTAGGGATAGCATTAGGGTTAGGGTTGTGGGATACGGTTAGGATTTAGGGTGCGGGTTACGGTTAGTTTTACAGTTAAGGTGAGGGTTTAGGGTAATTGTTATGATTAGGGTTATAGTCAGAGTTAGGGTTTGGTTTAGGATTAGGGTTAGGTGTAGGGTAAGAATTAGGTTTAGGTCCATGTTGAGGGTTAGACTTAGTGTTCTATTTAGGGTAAAGTTTAGGGGTAGGGTTAGGATTAGGTCTAGGGTTAGGATTAGGATTATTTTAGGGTTAGGTTCAGGGCTATTGTAAGTGTTCGGTTTAGGGTTACAGATGGACTAGCGTTATTCTTAGAGTTAGGTTTAAGGTTAGGGTTTGGGTTAGGTCTAGGTTTAGGGTTAAGGTTATGGTTAGTGTTTGGATGAAGTTCAGGATGGGGTGAGGGTTATTTTTATGGTGAGGGCTAGGGTTTGGGTTTGTGTTCAGGTTAGTGTTAAGGATAGGTTTAGGGTTCGGTTAGGGTTAGGCGTTATGTCTAGGGTCAGCGTTAGGTTAGGTTTAGGGTTAGTGTGAAGTTTAGGTTAAGGGTGAGGGTTATGGTCAGGGTTAGGATTATAGACGGTGTTAGACGTTAGGTTTAGGGTGTTAGGGTTAGGTTTATGGTTAGGGTAGATTTAAGTTTAGGTTTAATATTAGGGTTAGGGTTAGATTTGGGTTACTGTTCGTATTAGGGTTAGGGTTAGGGATAAGTTTGGGGATAGCGTTAGGTTTAGGGTTGGGGATACGGTTAAGGATTAGGGTGAGGGTTAGGGTTAGGTTTACAGTTAAGGCGAGGGTTTAGGGTAATTGTTATGGTTAGGGTTAGAGTTAGAGTTAGGCTTAGGGTTAGGGTGAAGTTTCAGTTAATAGTCAGGGTTAGGCTTAAGGTTAGAGTAGGGTTAAGGTTAGTGTTTGGATTAGGTATAGCGTTAGGGTATGGGTAGGGGTAAGGTTAGGGTTAAGGCTAGGTTTACGGTAAAGGGTAGGGCTAGCTTAGGGTTAGATTTAGAGTTAGAGTTAGTGCTAGGGTTTAGGATTATGGTTATGGTCAGGTTTAGAGTTATTGTTAGGGTTAGGGTAGAGTTAAGGTTAGGGTTAATTTAGGGTTAGAGAAAGGGTTAGGTTTAGGTCTGGGTTAGGTGTAGGATGCGGGGTAGGGTTAGGGTTAGGGGTTCATGGGAGGGTTAGTGTTAAGTTTACATTAAGCTGATGTTTTCGGGTGTTACTGTTAGGGCTAGGGTTAGCATTAGGTTTAGGGTCAGGGCTAGAGTTAGGGGATAGTTAAGGGTTAGCTTTACTTTCAGGGTTAGGGTTAGCCTTAGGTTTAGGGTGAAGTTTAGGTTAAGGATGAGGGTTAGGGTTAGGGTTAGGCATTTGGGTTAAGGTTAGGGTTAGGTTTAGGATTAGGCTTAGGGTTAGGGTTAGGTGTTTGGGTTAATGTTAGGGTCAGGTTTAGGGTTCGGCTTAGGGTTAGGGCTACAGCTGGGGTAAAGTTTAATTGAAGGGTGAGGGTTGAGCTTAGGGTTAGCGTTAGGGGTTAGGGTTAGAGCTTAGGTTAGGATTAAGTTTAGGGTTAAGGTTAGGTTTAGATTTAGGGTTAGGGTTAGTGTTAGGGTTAAGTCATGTTTAGGTTTAGGGCTAGGTGAAGGTTATAGATAGGGTTAGGTTAAGGGTTGAGGTTAGGTTTAGATGGTAAGATGAGGGTTAGTGCTAGGTTTCCATTTAAGCTGAGTGTGTAGGGTAAGTTTTAGGGTTAGGATTAGGGTTAGAGTTAGAGTTAGGGTCAGGGTTAGTTTTGAGTTTAGAGTTAGGGTTACATTTATGGTACGGTCAGGGTTAGGGGAGATTTAGTGTGACGTTTAGTTTTAGGGTTAGGGTTACAGAGAAGTTTATGTTAAGCGAGAGGGTTGGGGTTAGGGGTTTGGGTTCAGGTCAGAGTCAGGGTTAGGGTTAGGTTTAGGGTTAGGGTTACGTGTAGTGTTAGTGTTAGTTTTGCTTAGGGTTCGGGTTTGAATGAAGTTAGGGTACGCTTAGCGTTATGCTTAGGGTGAAATTCTGGTTAAGGGTGAGGGTTCGGCTCAGGGTTAGGGTTAGAGTTAGGGTCAGTGGTTAGGGTTAGGTTTAGGGTTAAGGTTAGTTTTAGGCTAAGGATTAGGATTAGAGTTAGGGTTAAGGGTTACTGTTTCAGTTAGGTTTAGGTTAAGGTTATAATTAGGGTTAAGTTTAGGGTTAGGGTAAGAGTTAGAGTTACATTTACAGTTAAGGTGAGGGTTAGGGCTAGGGTTAGGGTTAGAGTTAAGGTTAAGGGTTAGGGTTAGGTTTAAGTTTATGGTAGGCTTAAAGATAGGGTTAAGGTTAGGTTAGGGTTAGGGTCAGGGTTAGAATTAGAATTAGGTTTAGGGCGAGGATTAGGGTCAGAGTTATTGTAAGGGTTAGGTTTCGGGTCACAGGTGGGCCAAGGTTAAGGTGAGGGTTAGGTTTATGGGGAGGGTTAGGGTTAAAGTCAGGGTGAGTTTTAGGTTAGGGATAGGGTGAAGTTTAAGATAGGGTGAGGGTTAGGGTTATGGCTAAGGTTTGGGCTTGTTTTCAGGTTAGTGTTAAGGTTATGTTCAGGGTTAGGGTTACGTTCAGGGGTTGTGTTCAGTTTTAGGGTTAGGGTTAGATTTAACGTTAGGGTTAAGTTTAGTGTTACGTTTAGGGTTAGGGTCACGGTTGTGTTAGGCTTTGTGGTTGGGGTGAGGGTTAGTTTTAGGGTTAGGGTTGGTTAGGGTTAGGATTATCGTTATGATAAGGCGTTAGGGGTTAGAGGTGTAGTTTAGGGTTAGGGTTTGGGTGAGGGTTCCGGTTAGGCCTTGCGGTTCTGGTCATGGTTAGGTTTGGTTTAGGCTTAGGGTTAGGTTCATGATTCGGTTTCGGGTTAGTGTTAGAGTTAGGGTGAGAGTTAGTGTTAAGGTTTTTGCTAGGCTTTGGTGTTAGGGTTAGGGTTTGTGTTAGGGTTAGGTTTATCATTAGGGCTCAGGGGTTTCAGGTTAATGTTAGGGTTAGGGTTAGGGATAGCATTAGGGTTAGGGTTGTGGGATACGGTTAGGATTTAGGGTGCGGGTTACGGTTAGTTTTACAGTTAAGGTGAGGGTTTAGGGTAATTGTTATGATTAGGGTTATAGTCAGAGTTAGGGTTTGGTTTAGGATTAGGGTTAGGTGTAGGGTAAGAATTAGGTTTAGGTCCATGTTGAGGGTTAGACTTAGTGTTCTATTTAGGGTAAAGTTTAGGGGTAGGGTTAGGATTAGGTCTAGGGTTAGGATTAGGATTATTTTAGGGTTAGGTTCAGGGCTATTGTAAGTGTTCGGTTTAGGGTTACAGATGGACTAGCGTTATTCTTAGAGTTAGGTTTAAGGTTAGGGTTTGGGTTAGGTCTAGGTTTAGGGTTAAGGTTATGGTTAGTGTTTGGATGAAGTTCAGGATGGGGTGAGGGTTATTTTTATGGTGAGGGCTAGGGTTTGGGTTTGTGTTCAGGTTAGTGTTAAGGATAGGTTTAGGGTTCGGTTAGGGTTAGGCGTTATGTCTAGGGTCAGCGTTAGGTTAGGTTTAGGGTTAGTGTGAAGTTTAGGTTAAGGGTGAGGGTTATGGTCAGGGTTAGGATTATAGACGGTGTTAGACGTTAGGTTTAGGGTGTTAGGGTTAGGTTTATGGTTAGGGTAGATTTAAGTTTAGGTTTAATATTAGGGTTAGGGTTAGATTTGGGTTACTGTTCGTATTAGGGTTAGGGTTAGGGATAAGTTTGGGGATAGCGTTAGGTTTAGGGTTGGGGATACGGTTAAGGATTAGGGTGAGGGTTAGGGTTAGGTTTACAGTTAAGGCGAGGGTTTAGGGTAATTGTTATGGTTAGGGTTAGAGTTAGAGTTAGGCTTAGGGTTAGGGTGAAGTTTCAGTTAATAGTCAGGGTTAGGCTTAAGGTTAGAGTAGGGTTAAGGTTAGTGTTTGGCTTAGGTATAGCGTTAGGGTATGGGTAGGGGTAAGGTTAGGGTTAAGGCTAGGTTTACGGTAAAGGGTAGGGCTAGCTTAGGGTTAGATTTAGAGTTAGAGTTAGTGCTAGGGTTTAGGATTATGGTTATGGTCAGGTTTAGAGTTATTGTTAGGGTTAGGGTAGAGTTAAGGTTAGGGTTAATTTAGGGTTAGAGAAAGGGTTAGGTTTAGGTCTGGGTTAGGTGTAGGATGCGGGGTAGGGTTAGGGTTAGGGGTTCATGGGAGGGTTAGTGTTAAGTTTACATTAAGCTGATGTTTTCGGGTGTTACTGTTAGGGCTAGGGTTAGCATTAGGTTTAGGGTCAGGGCTAGAGTTAGGGGATAGTTAAGGGTTAGCTTTACTTTCAGGGTTAGGGTTAGCCTTAGGTTTAGGGTGAAGTTTAGGTTAAGGATGAGGGTTAGGGTTAGGGTTAGGCATTTGGGTTAAGGTTAGGGTTAGGTTTAGGATTAGGCTTAGGGTTAGGGTTAGGTGTTTGGGTTAATGTTAGGGTCAGGTTTAGGGTTCGGCTTAGGGTTAGGGCTACAGCTGGGGTAAAGTTTAATTGAAGGGTGAGGGTTGAGCTTAGGGTTAGCGTTAGGGGTTAGGGTTAGAGCTTAGGTTAGGATTAAGTTTAGGGTTAAGGTTAGGTTTAGATTTAGGGTTAGGGTTAGTGTTAGGGTTAAGTCATGTTTAGGTTTAGGGCTAGGTGAAGGTTATAGATAGGGTTAGGTTAAGGGTTGAGGTTAGGTTTAGATGGTAAGATGAGGGTTAGTGCTAGGTTTCCATTTAAGCTGAGTGTGTAGGGTAAGTTTTAGGGTTAGGATTAGGGTTAGAGTTAGAGTTAGGGTCAGGGTTAGTTTTGAGTTTAGATTTAGGGTTACGTTTATGGTACGGTCAGGGTTAGGGGAGATTTAGTGTGACGTTTAGTTTTAGGGTTAGGGTTACAGAGAAGTTTATGTTAAGCGAGAGGGTTGGGGTTAGGGGTTTGGGTTCAGGTCAGAGTCAGGGTTAGGGTTAGGTTTAGGGTTAGGGTTACGTGTAGTGTTAGTGTTAGTTTTGCTTAGGGTTCGAGTTTGAATGAAGTTAGGGTACGCTTAGCGTTATGCTTAGGGTGAAATTCTGGTTAAGGGTGAGGGTTCGGCTCAGGGTTAGGGTTAGAGTTAGGGTCAGTGGTTAGGGTTAGGTTTAGGGTTAAGGTTAGTTTTAGGCTAAGGATTAGGATTAGAGTTAGGGTTAAGGGTTACTGTTTCAGTTAGGTTTAGGTTAAGGTTATAATTAGGGTTAAGTTTAGGGTTAGGGTAAGAGTTAGAGTTACATTTACAGTTAAGGTGAGGGTTCTGGGTAAGTGTTACCGTTAAGGTTAGGGTTAGGACTAGGGTTAGGGTTAGAGTTAAGGTTAAGGGTTAGGGTTAGGTTTAAGTTTATGGTAGGCTTAAAGATAGGGTTAAGGTTAGGTTAGGGTTAGGGTCAGGGTTAGAATTAGAATTAGGTTTAGGGCGAGGATTAGGGTCAGAGTTATTGTAAGGGTTAGGTTTCGGGTTACAGGTGGGCCAAGGTTAAGGTGAGGGTTAGGTTTATGGGGAGGGTTAGGGTTAAAGTCAGGGTGAGTTTTAGGTTAGGGATAGGGTGAAGTTTAAGATAGGGTGAGGGTTAGGGTTATGGCTAAGGTTTGGGCTTGTTTTCAGGTTAGTGTTAAGGTTATGTTCAGGGTTAGGGTTACGTTCAGGGGTTGTGTTCAGTTTTAGGGTTAGGGTTAGATTTAACGTTAGGGTTAAGTTTAGTGTTACGTTTAGGGTTAGGGTCACGGTTGTGTTAGGCTTTGTGGTTGGGGTGAGGGTTAGTTTTAGGGTTAGGGTTGGTTAGGGTTAGGATTATCGTTATGATAAGGCGTTAGGGGTTAGAGGTGTAGTTTAGGGTTAGGGTTTGGGTGAGGGTTCCGGTTAGGCCTTGCGGTTCTGGTCATGGTTAGGTTTGGTTTAGGCTTAGGGTTAGGTTCATGATTCGGTTTCGGGTTAGTGTTAGAGTTAGGGTGAGAGTTAGTGTTAAGGTTTTTGCTAGGCTTTGGTGTTCGGGTTAGGGTTTGTGTTAGGGTTAGGTTTATCATTAGGGCTCAGGGGTTTCAGGTTAATGTTAGGGTTAGGGTTAGGGATAGCATTAGGGTTAGGGTTGTGGGATACGGTTAGGATTTAGGGTGCGGGTTACGGTTAGTTTTACAGTTAAGGTGAGGGTTTAGGGTAATTGTTATGATTAGGGTTATAGTCAGAGTTAGGGTTTGGTTTAGGATTAGGGTTAGGTGTAGGGTAAGAATTAGGTTTAGGTCCATGTTGAGGGTTAGACTTAGTGTTCTATTTAGGGTAAAGTTTAGGGGTAGGGTTAGGATTAGGTCTAGGGTTAGGATTAGGATTATTTTAGGGTTAGGTTCAGGGCTATTGTAAGTGTTCGGTTTAGGGTTACAGATGGACTAGCGTTATTCTTAGAGTTAGGTTTAAGGTTAGGGTTTGGGTTAGGTCTAGGTTTAGGGTTAAGGTTATGGTTAGTGTTTGGATGAAGTTCAGGATAGGGTGAGGGTTATTTTTATGGTGAGGGCTAGGGTTTGGGTTTGTGTTCAGGTTAGTGTTAAGGATAGGTTTAGGGTTCGGTTAGGGTTAGGCGTTATGTCTAGGGTCAGCGTTAGGTTAGGTTTAGGGTTAGTGTGAAGTTTAGGTTAAGGGTGAGGGTTATGGTCAGGGTTAGGATTATAGACGGTGTTAGACGTTAGGTTTAGGGTGTTAGGGTTAGGTTTATGGTTAGGGTAGATTTAAGTTTAGGTTTAATATTAGGGTTAGGGTTAGATTTGGGTTACTGTTCGTATTAGGGTTAGGGTTAGGGATAAGTTTGGGGATAGCGTTAGGTTTAGGGTTGGGGATACGGTTAAGGATTAGGGTGAGGGTTAGGGTTAGGTTTACAGTTAAGGCGAGGGTTTAGGGTAATTGTTATGGTTAGGGTTAGAGTTAGAGTTAGGCTTAGGGTTAGGGTGAAGTTTCAGTTAATAGTCAGGGTTAGGCTTAAGGTTAGAGTCGGGTTAAGGTTAGTGTTCGGGTTAGGTATAGCGTTAGGGTTTGGGTAGGGGTAAGGTTAGGGTTAAGGCTAGGTTTACGGTAAAGGGTAGGGCTAGCTTAGGGTTAGATTTAGAGTTAGAGTTAGTGCTAGGGTTTAGGATTATGGTTATGGTCAGGTTTAGAGTTATTGTTAGGGTTAGGGTAGAGTTAAGGTTAGGGTTAATTTAGGGTTAGAGAAAGGGTTAGGTTTAGGTCTGGGTTAGGTGTAGGATGCGGGGTAGGGTTAGGGTTAGGGGTTCATGGGAGGGTTAGTGTTAAGTTTACATTAAGCTGATGTTTTCGGGTGTTACTGTTAGGGCTAGGGTTAGCATTAGGTTTAGGGTCAGGGCTAGAGTTAGGGGATAGTTAAGGGTTAGCTTTACTTTCAGGGTTAGGGTTAGCCTTAGGTTTAGGGTGAAGTTTAGGTTAAGGATGAGGGTTAGGGTTAGGGTTAGGCATTTGGGTTAAGGTTAGGGTTAGGTTTAGGATTAGGCTTAGGGTTAGGGTTAGGTGTTTGGGTTAATGTTAGGGTCAGGTTTAGGGTTCGGCTTAGGGTTAGGGCTACAGCTGGGGTAAAGTTTAATTCAAGGGTGAGGGTTGAGCTTAGGGTTAGCGTTAGGGGTTAGGGTTAGAGCTTAGGTTAGGATTAAGTTTAGGGTTAAGGTTAGGTTTAGATTTAGGGTTAGGGTTAGTGTTAGGGTTAAGTCATGTTTAGGTTTAGGGCTAGGTGAAGGTTATAGATAGGGTTAGGTTAAGGGTTGAGGTTAGGTTTAGATGGTAAGATGAGGGTTAGTGCTAGGTTTCCATTTAAGCTGAGTGTGTAGGGTAAGTTTTAGGGTTAGGATTAGGGTTAGAGTTAGAGTTAGGGTCAGGGTTAGTTTTGAGTTTAGATTTAGGGTTACGTTTATGGTACGGTCAGGGTTAGGGGAGATTTAGTGTGACGTTTAGTTTTAGGGTTAGGGTTACAGAGAAGTTTATGTTAAGCGAGAGGGTTGGGGTTAGGGGTTTGGGTTCAGGTCAGAGTCAGGGTTAGGGTTAGGTTTAGGGTTAGGGTTACGTGTAGTGTTAGTGTTAGTTTTGCTTAGGGTTCGAGTTTGAATGAAGTTAGGGTACGCTTAGCGTTATGCTTAGGGTGAAATTCTGGTTAAGGGTGAGGGTTCGGCTCAGGGTTAGGGTTAGAGTTAGGGTCAGTGGTTAGGGTTAGGTTTAGGGTTAAGGTTAGTTTTAGGCTAAGGATTAGGATTAGAGTTAGGGTTAAGGGTTACTGTTTCAGTTAGGTTTAGGTTAAGGTTATAATTAGGGTTAAGTTTAGGGTTAGGGTAAGAGTTAGAGTTACATTTACAGTTAAGGTGAGGGTTCTGGGTAAGTGTTACCGTTAAGGTTAGGGTTAGGGCTAGGGTTAGGGTTAGAGTTAAGGTTAAGGGTTAGGGTTAGGTTTAAGTTTATGGTAGGCTTAAAGATAGGGTTAAGGTTAGGTTAGGGTTAGGGTCAGGGTTAGAATTAGAATTAGGTTTAGGGCGAGGATTAGGGTCAGAGTTATTGTAAGGGTTAGGTTTCGGGTCACAGGTGGGCCAAGGTTAAGGTGAGGGTTAGGTTTATGGGGAGGGTTAGGGTTAAAGTCAGGGTGAGTTTTAGGTTAGGGATAGGGTGAAGTTTAAGATAGGGTGAGGGTTAGGGTTATGGCTAAGGTTTGGGCTTGTTTTCAGGTTAGTGTTAAGGTTATGTTCAGGGTTAGGGTTACGTTCAGGGGTTGTGTTCAGTTTTAGGGTTAGGGTTAGATTTAACGTTAGGGTTAAGTTTAGTGTTACGTTTAGGGTTAGGGTCACGGTTGTGTTAGGCTTTGTGGTTGGGGTGAGGGTTAGTTTTAGGGTTAGGGTTGGTTAGGGTTAGGATTATCGTTATGATAAGGCGTTAGGGGTTAGAGGTGTAGTTTAGGGTTAGGGTTTGGGTGAGGGTTCCGGTTAGGCCTTGCGGTTCTGGTCATGGTTAGGTTTGGTTTAGGCTTAGGGTTAGGTTCATGATTCGGTTTCGGGTTAGTGTTAGAGTTAGGGTGAGAGTTAGTGTTAAGGTTTTTGCTAGGCTTTGGTGTTCGGGTTAGGGTTTGTGTTAGGGTTAGGTTTATCATTAGGGCTCAGGGGTTTCAGGTTAATGTTAGGGTTAGGGTTAGGGATAGCATTAGGGTTAGGGTTGTGGGATACGGTTAGGATTTAGGGTGCGGGTTACGGTTAGTTTTACAGTTAAGGTGAGGGTTTAGGGTAATTGTTATGATTAGGGTTATAGTCAGAGTTAGGGTTTGGTTTAGGATTAGGGTTAGGTGTAGGGTAAGAATTAGGTTTAGGTCCATGTTGAGGGTTAGACTTAGTGTTCTATTTAGGGTAAAGTTTAGGGGTAGGGTTAGGATTAGGTCTAGGGTTAGGATTAGGATTATTTTAGGGTTAGGTTCAGGGCTATTGTAAGTGTTCGGTTTAGGGTTACAGATGGACTAGCGTTATTCTTAGAGTTAGGTTTAAGGTTAGGGTTTGGGTTAGGTCTAGGTTTAGGGTTAAGGTTATGGTTAGTGTTTGGATGAAGTTCAGGATAGGGTGAGGGTTATTTTTATGGTGACGGCTAGGGTTTGGGTTTGTGTTCAGGTTAGTGTTAAGGATAGGTTTAGGGTTCGGTTAGGGTTAGGCGTTATGTCTAGGGTCAGCGTTAGGTTAGGTTTAGGGTTAGTGTGAAGTTTAGGTTAAGGGTGAGGGTTATGGTCAGGGTTAGGATTATAGACGGTGTTAGACGTTAGGTTTAGGGTGTTAGGGTTAGGTTTATGGTTAGGGTAGATTTAAGTTTAGGTTTAATATTAGGGTTAGGGTTAGATTTGGGTTACTGTTCGTATTAGGGTTAGGGTTAGGGATAAGTTTGGGGATAGCGTTAGGTTTAGGGTTGGGGATACGGTTAAGGATTAGGGTGAGGGTTAGGGTTAGGTTTACAGTTAAGGCGAGGGTTTAGGGTAATTGTTATGGTTAGGGTTAGAGTTAGAGTTAGGCTTAGGGTTAGGGTGAAGTTTCAGTTAATAGTCAGGGTTAGGCTTAAGGTTAGAGTCGGGTTAAGGTTAGTGTTCGGGTTAGGTATAGCGTTAGGGTTTGGGTAGGGGTAAGGTTAGGGTTAAGGCTAGGTTTACGGTAAAGGGTAGGGCTAGCTTAGGGTTAGATTTAGAGTTAGAGTTAGTGCTAGGGTTTAGGATTATGGTTATGGTCAGGTTTAGAGTTATTGTTAGGGTTAGGGTAGAGTTAAGGTTAGGGTTAATTTAGGGTTAGAGAAAGGGTTAGGTTTAGGTCTGGGTTAGGTGTAGGATGCGGGGTAGGGTTAGGGTTAGGGGTTCATGGGAGGGTTAGTGTTAAGTTTACATTAAGCTGATGTTTTCGGGTGTTACTGTTAGGGCTAGGGTTAGCATTCGGTTTAGGGTCAGGGCTAGAGTTAGGGGATAGTTAAGGGTTAGCTTTACTTTCAGGGTTAGGGTTAGCCTTAGGTTTAGGGTGAAGTTTAGGTTAAGGATGAGGGTTAGGGTTAGGGTTAGGCATTTGGGTTAAGGTTAGGGTTAGGTTTAGGATTAGGCTTAGGGTTAGGGTTAGGTGTTTGGGTTAATGTTAGGGTCAGGTTTAGGGTTCGGCTTAGGGTTAGGGCTACAGCTGGGGTAAAGTTTAATTCAAGGGTGAGGGTTGAGCTTAGGGTTAGCGTTAGGGGTTAGGGTTAGAGCTTAGGTTCGGATTAAGTTTAGGGTTAAGGTTAGGTTTAGATTTAGGGTTAGGGTTAGTGTTAGGGTTAAGTCATGTTTAGGTTTAGGGCTAGGTGAAGGTTATAGATAGGGTTAGGTTAAGGGTTGAGGTTAGGTTTAGATGGTAAGATGAGGGTTAGTGCTAGGTTTCCATTTAAGCTGAGTGTGTAGGGTAAGTTTTAGGGTTAGGATTAGGGTTAGAGTTAGAGTTAGGGTCAGGGTTAGTTTTGAGTTTAGAGTTAGGGTTACGTTTATGGTACGGTCAGGGTTAGGGGAGATTTAGTGTGACGTTTAGTTTTAGGGTTAGGGTTACAGAGAAGTTTATGTTAAGCGAGAGGGTTGGGGTTAGGGGTTTGGGTTCAGGTCAGAGTCAGGGTTAGGGTTAGGTTTAGGGTTAGGGTTACGTGTAGTGTTAGTGTTAGTTTTGCTTAGGGTTCGGGTTTGAATGAAGTTAGGGTACGCTTAGCGTTATGCTTAGGGTGAAATTCTGGTTAAGGGTGAGGGTTCGGCTCAGGGTTAGGGTTAGAGTTAGGGTCAGTGGTTAGGGTTAGGTTTAGGGTTAAGGTTAGTTTTAGGCTAAGGATTAGGATTAGAGTTAGGGTTAAGGGTTACTGTTTCAGTTAGGTTTAGGTTAAGGTTATAATTAGGGTTAAGTTTAGGGTTAGGGTAAGAGTTAGAGTTACATTTACAGTTAAGGTGAGGGTTAGGGCTAGGGTTAGGGTTAGAGTTAAGGTTAAGGGTTAGGGTTAGGTTTAAGTTTATGGTAGGCTTAAAGATAGGGTTAAGGTTAGGTTAGGGTTAGGGTCAGGGTTAGAATTAGAATTAGGTTTAGGGCGAGGATTAGGGTCAGAGTTATTGTAAGGGTTAGGTTTCGGGTCACAGGTGGGCCAAGGTTAAGGTGAGGGTTAGGTTTATGGGGAGGGTTAGGGTTAAAGTCAGGGTGAGTTTTAGGTTAGGGATAGGGTGAAGTTTAAGATAGGGTGAGGGTTAGGGTTATGGCTAAGGTTTGGGCTTGTTTTCAGGTTAGTGTTAAGGTTATGTTCAGGGTTAGGGTTACGTTCAGGGGTTGTGTTCAGTTTTAGGGTTAGGGTTAGATTTAACGTTAGGGTTAAGTTTAGTGTTACGTTTAGGGTTAGGGTCACGGTTGTGTTAGGCTTTGTGGTTGGGGTGAGGGTTAGTTTTAGGGTTAGGGTTGGTTAGGGTTAGGATTATCGTTATGATAAGGCGTTAGGGGTTAGAGGTGTAGTTTAGGGTTAGGGTTTGGGTGAGGGTTCCGGTTAGGCCTTGCGGTTCTGGTCATGGTTAGGTTTGGTTTAGGCTTAGGGTTAGGTTCATGATTCGGTTTCGGGTTAGTGTTAGAGTTAGGGTGAGAGTTAGTGTTAAGGTTTTTGCTAGGCTTTGGTGTTAGGGTTAGGGTTTGTGTTAGGGTTAGGTTTATCATTAGGGCTCAGGGGTTTCAGGTTAATGTTAGGGTTAGGGTTAGGGATAGCATTAGGGTTAGGGTTGTGGGATACGGTTAGGATTTAGGGTGCGGGTTACGGTTAGTTTTACAGTTAAGGTGAGGGTTTAGGGTAATTGTTATGATTAGGGTTATAGTCAGAGTTAGGGTTTGGTTTAGGATTAGGGTTAGGTGTAGGGTAAGAATTAGGTTTAGGTCCATGTTGAGGGTTAGACTTAGTGTTCTATTTAGGGTAAAGTTTAGGGGTAGGGTTAGGATTAGGTCTAGGGTTAGGATTAGGATTATTTTAGGGTTAGGTTCAGGGCTATTGTAAGTGTTCGGTTTAGGGTTACAGATGGACTAGCGTTATTCTTAGAGTTAGGTTTAAGGTTAGGGTTTGGGTTAGGTCTAGGTTTAGGGTTAAGGTTATGGTTAGTGTTTGGATGAAGTTCAGGATAGGGTGAGGGTTATTTTTATGGTGACGGCTAGGGTTTGGGTTTGTGTTCAGGTTAGTGTTAAGGATAGGTTTAGGGTTCGGTTAGGGTTAGACGTTATGTCTAGGGTCAGCGTTAGGTTAGGTTTAGGGTTAGTGTGAAGTTTAGGTTAAGGGTGAGGGTTATGGTCAGGGTTAGGATTATAGACGGTGTTAGACGTTAGGTTTAGGGTGTTAGGGTTAGGTTTATGGTTAGGGTAGATTTAAGTTTAAGTTTAATATTAGGGTTAGGGTTAGATTTGGGTTACTGTTCGTATTAGGGTTAGGGTTAGGGATAAGTTTGGGGATAGCGTTAGGTTTAGGGTTGGGGATACGGTTAAGGATTAGGGTGAGGGTTAGGGTTAGGTTTACAGTTAAGGCGAGGGTTTAGGGTAATTGTTATGGTTAGGGTTAGAGTTAGAGTTAGGCTTAGGGTTAGGGTGAAGTTTCAGTTAATAGTCAGGGTTAGGCTTAAGGTTAGAGTCGGGTTAAGGTTAGTGTTCGGGTTAGGTATAGCGTTAGGGTTTGGGTAGGGGTAAGGTTAGGGTTAAGGCTAGGTTTACGGTAAAGGGTAGGGCTAGCTTAGGGTTAGATTTAGAGTTAGAGTTAGTGCTAGGGTTTAGGATTATGGTTATGGTCAGGTTTAGAGTTATTGTTAGGGTTAGGGTAGAGTTAAGGTTAGGGTTAATTTAGGGTTAGAGAAAGGGTTAGGTTTAGGTCTGGGTTAGGTGTAGGATGCGGGGTAGGGTTAGGGTTAGGGGTTCATGGGAGGGTTAGTGTTAAGTTTACATTAAGCTGATGTTTTCGGGTGTTACTGTTAGGGCTAGGGTTAGCATTAGGTTTAGGGTCAGGGCTAGAGTTAGGGGATAGTTAAGGGTTAGCTTTACTTTCAGGGTTAGGGTTAGCCTTAGGTTTAGGGTGAAGTTTAGGTTAAGGATGAGGGTTAGGGTTAGGGTTAGGCATTTGGGTTAAGGTTAGGGTTAGGTTTAGGATTAGGCTTAGGGTTAGGGTTAGGTGTTTGGGTTAATGTTAGGGTCAGGTTTAGGGTTCGGCTTAGGGTTAGGGCTACAGCTGGGGTAAAGTTTAATTGAAGGGTGAGGGTTGAGCTTAGGGTTAGCGTTAGGGGTTAGGGTTAGAGCTTAGGTTAGGATTAAGTTTAGGGTTAAGGTTAGGTTTAGATTTAGGGTTAGGGTTAGTGTTAGGGTTAAGTCATGTTTAGGTTTAGGGCTAGGTGAAGGTTATAGATAGGGTTAGGTTAAGGGTTGAGGTTAGGTTTAGATGGTAAGATGAGGGTTAGTGCTAGGTTTCCATTTAAGCTGAGTGTGTAGGGTAAGTTTTAGGGTTAGGATTAGGGTTAGAGTTAGAGTTAGGGTCAGGGTTAGTTTTGAGTTTAGAGTTAGGGTTACGTTTATGGTACGGTCAGGGTTAGGGGAGATTTAGTGTGACGTTTAGTTTTAGGGTTAGGGTTACAGAGAAGTTTATGTTAAGCGAGAGGGTTGGGGTTAGGGGTTTGGGTTCAGGTCAGAGTCAGGGTTAGGGTTAGGTTTAGGGTTAGGGTTACGTGTAGTGTTAGTGTTAGTTTTGCTTAGGGTTCGGGTTTGAATGAAGTTAGGGTACGCTTAGCGTTATGCTTAGGGTGAAATTCTGGTTAAGGGAGAGGGTTCGGCTCAGGGTTAGGGTTAGAGTTAGGGTCAGTGGTTAGGGTTAGGTTTAGGGTTAAGGTTAGTTTTAGGCTAAGGATTAGGATTAGAGTTAGGGTTAAGGGTTACTGTTTCAGTTAGGTTTAGGTTAAGGTTATAATTAGGGTTAAGTTTAGGGTTAGGGTAAGAGTTAGAGTTACATTTACAGTTAAGGTGAGGGTTCTGGGTAAGTGTTACCGTTAAGGTTAGGGTTAGGGCTAGGGTTAGGGTTAGAGTTAAGGTTAAGGGTTAGGGTTAGGTTTAAGTTTATGGTAGGCTTAAAGATAGGGTTAAGGTTAGGTTAGGGTTAGGGTCAGGGTTAGAATTAGAATTAGGTTTAGGGCGAGGATTAGGGTCAGAGTTATTGTAAGGGTTAGGTTTCGGGTTACAGGTGGGCCAAGGTTAAGGTGAGGGTTAGGTTTATGGGGAGGGTTAGGGTTAAAGTCAGGGTGAGTTTTAGGTTAGGGATAGGGTGAAGTTTAAGATAGGGTGAGGGTTAGGGTTATGGCTAAGGTTTGGGCTTGTTTTCAGGTTAGTGTTAAGGTTATGTTCAGGGTTAGGGTTACGTTCAGGGGTTGTGTTCAGTTTTAGGGTTAGGGTTAGATTTAACGTTAGGGTTAAGTTTAGTGTTACGTTTAGGGTTAGGGTCACGGTTGTGTTAGGCTTTGTGGTTGGGGTGAGGGTTAGTTTTAGGGTTAGGGTTGGTTAGGGTTAGGATTATCGTTATGATAAGGCGTTAGGGGTTAGAGGTGTAGTTTAGGGTTAGGGTTTGGGTGAGGGTTCCGGTTAGGCCTTGCGGTTCTGGTCATGGTTAGGTTTGGTTTAGGCTTAGGGTTAGGTTCATGATTCGGTTTCGGGTTAGTGTTAGAGTTAGGGTGAGAGTTAGTGTTAAGGTTTTTGCTAGGCTTTGGTGTTAGGGTTAGGGTTTGTGTTAGGGTTAGGTTTATCATTAGGGCTCAGGGGTTTCAGGTTAATGTTAGGGTTAGGGTTAGGGATAGCATTAGGGTTAGGGTTGTGGGATACGGTTAGGATTTAGGGTGCGGGTTACGGTTAGTTTTACAGTTAAGGTGAGGGTTTAGGGTAATTGTTATGATTAGGGTTATAGTCAGAGTTAGGGTTTGGTTTAGGATTAGGGTTAGGTGTAGGGTAAGAATTAGGTTTAGGTCCATGTTGAGGGTTAGACTTAGTGTTCTATTTAGGGTAAAGTTTAGGGGTAGGGTTAGGATTAGGTCTAGGGTTAGGATTAGGATTATTTTAGGGTTAGGTTCAGGGCTATTGTAAGTGTTCGGTTTAGGGTTACAGATGGACTAGCGTTATTCTTAGAGTTAGGTTTAAGGTTAGGGTTTGGGTTAGGTCTAGGTTTAGGGTTAAGGTTATGGTTAGTGTTTGGATGAAGTTCAGGATAGGGTGAGGGTTATTTTTATGGTGACGGCTAGGGTTTGGGTTTGTGTTCAGGTTAGTGTTAAGGATAGGTTTAGGGTTCGGTTAGGGTTAGGCGTTATGTCTAGGGTCAGCGTTAGGTTAGGTTTAGGGTTAGTGTGAAGTTTAGGTTAAGGGTGAGGGTTATGGTCAGGGTTAGGATTATAGACGGTGTTAGACGTTAGGTTTAGGGTGTTAGGGTTAGGTTTATGGTTAGGGTAGATTTAAGTTTAGGTTTAATATTAGGGTTAGGGTTAGATTTGGGTTACTGTTCGTATTAGGGTTAGGGTTAGGGATAAGTTTGGGGATAGCGTTAGGTTTAGGGTTGGGGATACGGTTAAGGATTAGGGTGAGGGTTAGGGTTAGGTTTACAGTTAAGGCGAGGGTTTAGGGTAATTGTTATGGTTAGGGTTAGAGTTAGAGTTAGGCTTAGGGTTAGGGTGAAGTTTCAGTTAATAGTCAGGGTTAGGCTTAAGGTTAGAGTCGGGTTAAGGTTAGTGTTCGGGTTAGGTATAGCGTTAGGGTTTGGGTAGGGGTAAGGTTAGGGTTAAGGCTAGGTTTACGGTAAAGGGTAGGGCTAGCTTAGGGTTAGATTTAGAGTTAGAGTTAGTGCTAGGGTTTAGGATTATGGTTATGGTCAGGTTTAGAGTTATTGTTAGGGTTAGGGTAGAGTTAAGGTTAGGGTTAATTTAGGGTTAGAGAAAGGGTTAGGTTTAGGTCTGGGTTAGGTGTAGGATGCGGGGTAGGGTTAGGGTTAGGGGTTCATGGGAGGGTTAGTGTTAAGTTTACATTAAGCTGATGTTTTCGGGTGTTACTGTTAGGGCTAGGGTTAGCATTAGGTTTAGGGTCAGGGCTAGAGTTAGGGGATAGTTAAGGGTTAGCTTTACTTTCAGGGTTAGGGTTAGCCTTAGGTTTAGGGTGAAGTTTAGGTTAAGGATGAGGGTTAGGGTTAGGGTTAGGCATTTGGGTTAAGGTTAGGGTTAGGTTTAGGATTAGGCTTAGGGTTAGGGTTAGGTGTTTGGGTTAATGTTAGGGTCAGGTTTAGGGTTCGGCTTAGGGTTAGGGCTACAGCTGGGGTAAAGTTTAATTCAAGGGTGAGGGTTGAGCTTAGGGTTAGCGTTAGGGGTTAGGGTTAGAGCTTAGGTTAGGATTAAGTTTAGGGTTAAGGTTAGGTTTAGATTTAGGGTTAGGGTTAGTGTTAGGGTTAAGTCATGTTTAGGTTTAGGGCTAGGTGAAGGTTATAGATAGGGTTAGGTTAAGGGTTGAGGTTAGGTTTAGATGGTAAGATGAGGGTTAGTGCTAGGTTTCCATTTAAGCTGAGTGTGTAGGGTAAGTTTTAGGGTTAGGATTAGGGTTAGAGTTAGAGTTAGGGTCAGGGTTAGTTTTGAGTTTAGATTTAGGGTTACGTTTATGGTACGGTCAGGGTTAGGGGAGATTTAGTGTGACGTTTAGTTTTAGGGTTAGGGTTACAGAGAAGTTTATGTTAAGCGAGAGGGTTGGGGTTAGGGGTTTGGGTTCAGGTCAGAGTCAGGGTTAGGGTTAGGTTTAGGGTTAGGGTTACGTGTAGTGTTAGTGTTAGTTTTGCTTAGGGTTCGAGTTTGAATGAAGTTAGGGTACGCTTAGCGTTATGCTTAGGGTGAAATTCTGGTTAAGGGTGAGGGTTCGGCTCAGGGTTAGGGTTAGAGTTAGGGTCAGTGGTTAGGGTTAGGTTTAGGGTTAAGGTTAGTTTTAGGCTAAGGATTAGGATTAGAGTTAGGGTTAAGGGTTACTGTTTCAGTTAGGTTTAGGTTAAGGTTATAATTAGGGTTAAGTTTAGGGTTAGGGTAAGAGTTAGAGTTACATTTACAGTTAAGGTGAGGGTTCTGGGTAAGTGTTACCGTTAAGGTTAGTGTTAGGACTAGGGTTAGGGTTAGAGTTAAGGTTAAGGGTTAGGGTTAGGTTTAAGTTTATGGTAGGCTTAAAGATAGGGTTAAGGTTAGGTTAGGGTTAGGGTCAGGGTTAGAATTAGAATTAGGTTTAGGGCGAGGATTAGGGTCAGAGTTATTGTAAGGGTTAGGTTTCGGGTTACAGGTGGGCCAAGGTTAAGGTGAGGGTTAGGTTTATGGGGAGGGTTAGGGTTAAAGTCAGGGTGAGTTTTAGGTTAGGGATAGGGTGAAGTTTAAGATAGGGTGAGGGTTAGGGTTATGGCTAAGGTTTGGGCTTGTTTTCAGGTTAGTGTTAAGGTTATGTTCAGGGTTAGGGTTACGTTCAGGGGTTGTGTTCAGTTTTAGGGTTAGGGTTAGATTTAACGTTAGGGTTAAGTTTAGTGTTACGTTTAGGGTTAGGGTCACGGTTGTGTTAGGCTTTGTGGTTGGGGTGAGGGTTAGTTTTAGGGTTAGGGTTGGTTAGGGTTAGGATTATCGTTATGATAAGGCGTTAGGGGTTAGAGGTGTAGTTTAGGGTTAGGGTTTGGGTGAGGGTTCCGGTTAGGCCTTGCGGTTCTGGTCATGGTTAGGTTTGGTTTAGGCTTAGGGTTAGGTTCATGATTCGGTTTCGGGTTAGTGTTAGAGTTAGGGTGAGAGTTAGTGTTAAGGTTTTTGCTAGGCTTTGGTGTTCGGGTTAGGGTTTGTGTTAGGGTTAGGTTTATCATTAGGGCTCAGGGGTTTCAGGTTAATGTTAGGGTTAGGGTTAGGGATAGCATTAGGGTTAGGGTTGTGGGATACGGTTAGGATTTAGGGTGCGGGTTACGGTTAGTTTTACAGTTAAGGTGAGGGTTTAGGGTAATTGTTATGATTAGGGTTATAGTCAGAGTTAGGGTTTGGTTTAGGATTAGGGTTAGGTGTAGGGTAAGAATTAGGTTTAGGTCCATGTTGAGGGTTAGACTTAGTGTTCTATTTAGGGTAAAGTTTAGGGGTAGGGTTAGGATTAGGTCTAGGGTTAGGATTAGGATTATTTTAGGGTTAGGTTCAGGGCTATTGTAAGTGTTCGGTTTAGGGTTACAGATGGACTAGCGTTATTCTTAGAGTTAGGTTTAAGGTTAGGGTTTGGGTTAGGTCTAGGTTTAGGGTTAAGGTTATGGTTAGTGTTTGGATGAAGTTCAGGATAGGGTGAGGGTTATTTTTATGGTGAGGGCTAGGGTTTGGGTTTGTGTTCAGGTTAGTGTTAAGGATAGGTTTAGGGTTCGGTTAGGGTTAGGCGTTATGTCTAGGGTCAGCGTTAGGTTAGGTTTAGGGTTAGTGTGAAGTTTAGGTTAAGGGTGAGGGTTATGGTCAGGGTTAGGATTATAGACGGTGTTAGACGTTAGGTTTAGGGTGTTAGGGTTAGGTTTATGGTTAGGGTAGATTTAAGTTTAGGTTTAATATTAGGGTTAGGGTTAGATTTGGGTTACTGTTCGTATTAGGGTTAGGGTTAGGGATAAGTTTGGGGATAGCGTTAGGTTTAGGGTTGGGGATACGGTTAAGGATTAGGGTGAGGGTTAGGGTTAGGTTTACAGTTAAGGCGAGGGTTTAGGGTAATTGTTATGGTTAGGGTTAGAGTTAGAGTTAGGCTTAGGGTTAGGGTGAAGTTTCAGTTAATAGTCAGGGTTAGGCTTAAGGTTAGAGTCGGGTTAAGGTTAGTGTTCGGGTTAGGTATAGCGTTAGGGTTTGGGTAGGGGTAAGGTTAGGGTTAAGGCTAGGTTTACGGTAAAGGGTAGGGCTAGCTTAGGGTTAGATTTAGAGTTAGAGTTAGTGCTAGGGTTTAGGATTATGGTTATGGTCAGGTTTAGAGTTATTGTTAGGGTTAGGGTAGAGTTAAGGTTAGGGTTAATTTAGGGTTAGAGAAAGGGTTAGGTTTAGGTCTGGGTTAGGTGTAGGATGCGGGGTAGGGTTAGGGTTAGGGGTTCATGGGAGGGTTAGTGTTAAGTTTACATTAAGCTGATGTTTTCGGGTGTTACTGTTAGGGCTAGGGTTAGCATTAGGTTTAGGGTCAGGGCTAGAGTTAGGGGATAGTTAAGGGTTAGCTTTACTTTCAGGGTTAGGGTTAGCCTTAGGTTTAGGGTGAAGTTTAGGTTAAGGATGAGGGTTAGGGTTAGGGTTAGGCATTTGGGTTAAGGTTAGGGTTAGGTTTAGGATTAGGCTTAGGGTTAGGGTTAGGTGTTTGGGTTAATGTTAGGGTCAGGTTTAGGGTTCGGCTTAGGGTTAGGGCTACAGCTGGGGTAAAGTTTAATTCAAGGGTGAGGGTTGAGCTTAGGGTTAGCGTTAGGGGTTAGGGTTAGAGCTTAGGTTAGGATTAAGTTTAGGGTTAAGGTTAGGTTTAGATTTAGGGTTAGGGTTAGTGTTAGGGTTAAGTCATGTTTAGGTTTAGGGCTAGGTGAAGGTTATAGATAGGGTTAGGTTAAGGGTTGAGGTTAGGTTTAGATGGTAAGATGAGGGTTAGTGCTAGGTTTCCATTTAAGCTGAGTGTGTAGGGTAAGTTTTAGGGTTAGGATTAGGGTTAGAGTTAGAGTTAGGGTCAGGGTTAGTTTTGAGTTTAGATTTAGGGTTACGTTTATGGTACGGTCAGGGTTAGGGGAGATTTAGTGTGACGTTTAGTTTTAGGGTTAGGGTTACAGAGAAGTTTATGTTAAGCGAGAGGGTTGGGGTTAGGGGTTTGGGTTCAGGTCAGAGTCAGGGTTAGGGTTAGGTTTAGGGTTAGGGTTACGTGTAGTGTTAGTGTTAGTTTTGCTTAGGGTTCGAGTTTGAATGAAGTTAGGGTACGCTTAGCGTTATGCTTAGGGTGAAATTCTGGTTAAGGGTGAGGGTTCGGCTCAGGGTTAGGGTTAGAGTTAGGGTCAGTGGTTAGGGTTAGGTTTAGGGTTAAGGTTAGTTTTAGGCTAAGGATTAGGATTAGAGTTAGGGTTAAGGGTTACTGTTTCAGTTAGGTTTAGGTTAAGGTTATAATTAGGGTTAAGTTTAGGGTTAGGGTAAGAGTTAGAGTTACATTTACAGTTAAGGTGAGGGTTCTGGGTAAGTGTTACCGTTAAGGTTAGGGTTAGGACTAGGGTTAGGGTTAGAGTTAAGGTTAAGGGTTAGGGTTAGGTTTAAGTTTATGGTAGGCTTAAAGATAGGGTTAAGGTTAGGTTAGGGTTAGGGTCAGGGTTAGAATTAGAATTAGGTTTAGGGCGAGGATTAGGGTCAGAGTTATTGTAAGGGTTAGGTTTCGGGTTACAGGTGGGCCAAGGTTAAGGTGAGGGTTAGGTTTATGGGGAGGGTTAGGGTTAAAGTCAGGGTGAGTTTTAGGTTAGGGATAGGGTGAAGTTTAAGATAGGGTGAGGGTTAGGGTTATGGCTAAGGTTTGGGCTTGTTTTCAGGTTAGTGTTAAGGTTATGTTCAGGGTTAGGGTTACGTTCAGGGGTTGTGTTCAGTTTTAGGGTTAGGGTTAGATTTAACGTTAGGGTTAAGTTTAGTGTTACGTTTAGGGTTAGGGTCACGGTTGTGTTAGGCTTTGTGGTTGGGGTGAGGGTTAGTTTTAGGGTTAGGGTTGGTTAGGGTTAGGATTATCGTTATGATAAGGCGTTAGGGGTTAGAGGTGTAGTTTAGGGTTAGGGTTTGGGTGAGGGTTCCGGTTAGGCCTTGCGGTTCTGGTCATGGTTAGGTTTGGTTTAGGCTTAGGGTTAGGTTCATGATTCGGTTTCGGGTTAGTGTTAGAGTTAGGGTGAGAGTTAGTGTTAAGGTTTTTGCTAGGCTTTGGTGTTCGGGTTAGGGTTTGTGTTAGGGTTAGGTTTATCATTAGGGCTCAGGGGTTTCAGGTTAATGTTAGGGTTAGGGTTAGGGATAGCATTAGGGTTAGGGTTGTGGGATACGGTTAGGATTTAGGGTGCGGGTTACGGTTAGTTTTACAGTTAAGGTGAGGGTTTAGGGTAATTGTTATGATTAGGGTTATAGTCAGAGTTAGGGTTTGGTTTAGGATTAGGGTTAGGTGTAGGGTAAGAATTAGGTTTAGGTCCATGTTGAGGGTTAGACTTAGTGTTCTATTTAGGGTAAAGTTTAGGGGTAGGGTTAGGATTAGGTCTAGGGTTAGGATTAGGATTATTTTAGGGTTAGGTTCAGGGCTATTGTAAGTGTTCGGTTTAGGGTTACAGATGGACTAGCGTTATTCTTAGAGTTAGGTTTAAGGTTAGGGTTTGGGTTAGGTCTAGGTTTAGGGTTAAGGTTATGGTTAGTGTTTGGATGAAGTTCAGGATAGGGTGAGGGTTATTTTTATGGTGAGGGCTAGGGTTTGGGTTTGTGTTCAGGTTAGTGTTAAGGATAGGTTTAGGGTTCGGTTAGGGTTAGGCGTTATGTCTAGGGTCAGCGTTAGGTTAGGTTTAGGGTTAGTGTGAAGTTTAGGTTAAGGGTGAGGGTTATGGTCAGGGTTAGGATTATAGACGGTGTTAGACGTTAGGTTTAGGGTGTTAGGGTTAGGTTTATGGTTAGGGTAGATTTAAGTTTAGGTTTAATATTAGGGTTAGGGTTAGATTTGGGTTACTGTTCGTATTAGGGTTAGGGTTAGGGATAAGTTTGGGGATAGCGTTAGGTTTAGGGTTGGGGATACGGTTAAGGATTAGGGTGAGGGTTAGGGTTAGGTTTACAGTTAAGGCGAGGGTTTAGGGTAATTGTTATGGTTAGGGTTAGAGTTAGAGTTAGGCTTAGGGTTAGGGTGAAGTTTCAGTTAATAGTCAGGGTTAGGCTTAAGGTTAGAGTCGGGTTAAGGTTAGTGTTCGGGTTAGGTATAGCGTTAGGGTTTGGGTAGGGGTAAGGTTAGGGTTAAGGCTAGGTTTACGGTAAAGGGTAGGGCTAGCTTAGGGTTAGATTTAGAGTTAGAGTTAGTGCTAGGGTTTAGGATTATGGTTATGGTCAGGTTTAGAGTTATTGTTAGGGTTAGGGTAGAGTTAAGGTTAGGGTTAATTTAGGGTTAGAGAAAGGGTTAGGTTTAGGTCTGGGTTAGGTGTAGGATGCGGGGTAGGGTTAGGGTTAGGGGTTCATGGGAGGGTTAGTGTTAAGTTTACATTAAGCTGATGTTTTCGGGTGTTACTGTTAGGGCTAGGGTTAGCATTAGGTTTAGGGTCAGGGCTAGAGTTAGGGGATAGTTAAGGGTTAGCTTTACTTTCAGGGTTAGGGTTAGCCTTAGGTTTAGGGTGAAGTTTAGGTTAAGGATGAGGGTTAGGGTTAGGGTTAGGCATTTGGGTTAAGGTTAGGGTTAGGTTTAGGATTAGGCTTAGGGTTAGGGTTAGGTGTTTGGGTTAATGTTAGGGTCAGGTTTAGGGTTCGGCTTAGGGTTAGGGCTACAGCTGGGGTAAAGTTTAATTCAAGGGTGAGGGTTGAGCTTAGGGTTAGCGTTAGGGGTTAGGGTTAGAGCTTAGGTTAGGATTAAGTTTAGGGTTAAGGTTAGGTTTAGATTTAGGGTTAGGGTTAGTGTTAGGGTTAAGTCATGTTTAGGTTTAGGGCTAGGTGAAGGTTATAGATAGGGTTAGGTTAAGGGTTGAGGTTAGGTTTAGATGGTAAGATGAGGGTTAGTGCTAGGTTTCCATTTAAGCTGAGTGTGTAGGGTAAGTTTTAGGGTTAGGATTAGGGTTAGAGTTAGAGTTAGGGTCAGGGTTAGTTTTGAGTTTAGATTTAGGGTTACGTTTATGGTACGGTCAGGGTTAGGGGAGATTTAGTGTGACGTTTAGTTTTAGGGTTAGGGTTACAGAGAAGTTTATGTTAAGCGAGAGGGTTGGGGTTAGGGGTTTGGGTTCAGGTCAGAGTCAGGGTTAGGGTTAGGTTTAGGGTTAGGGTTACGTGTAGTGTTAGTGTTAGTTTTGCTTAGGGTTCGAGTTTGAATGAAGTTAGGGTACGCTTAGCGTTATGCTTAGGGTGAAATTCTGGTTAAGGGTGAGGGTTCGGCTCAGGGTTAGGGTTAGAGTTAGGGTCAGTGGTTAGGGTTAGGTTTAGGGTTAAGGTTAGTTTTAGGCTAAGGATTAGGATTAGAGTTAGGGTTAAGGGTTACTGTTTCAGTTAGGTTTAGGTTAAGGTTATAATTAGGGTTAAGTTTAGGGTTAGGGTAAGAGTTAGAGTTACATTTACAGTTAAGGTGAGGGTTCTGGGTAAGTGTTACCGTTAAGGTTAGTGTTAGGACTAGGGTTAGGGTTAGAGTTAAGGTTAAGGGTTAGGGTTAGGTTTAAGTTTATGGTAGGCTTAAAGATAGGGTTAAGGTTAGGTTAGGGTTAGGGTCAGGGTTAGAATTAGAATTAGGTTTAGGGCGAGGATTAGGGTCAGAGTTATTGTAAGGGTTAGGTTTCGGGTTACAGGTGGGCCAAGGTTAAGGTGAGGGTTAGGTTTATGGGGAGGGTTAGGGTTAAAGTCAGGGTGAGTTTTAGGTTAGGGATAGGGTGAAGTTTAAGATAGGGTGAGGGTTAGGGTTATGGCTAAGGTTTGGGCTTGTTTTCAGGTTAGTGTTAAGGTTATGTTCAGGGTTAGGGTTACGTTCAGGGGTTGTGTTCAGTTTTAGGGTTAGGGTTAGATTTAACGTTAGGGTTAAGTTTAGTGTTACGTTTAGGGTTAGGGTCACGGTTGTGTTAGGCTTTGTGGTTGGGGTGAGGGTTAGTTTTAGGGTTAGGGTTGGTTAGGGTTAGGATTATCGTTATGATAAGGCGTTAGGGGTTAGAGGTGTAGTTTAGGGTTAGGGTTTGGGTGAGGGTTCCGGTTAGGCCTTGCGGTTCTGGTCATGGTTAGGTTTGGTTTAGGCTTAGGGTTAGGTTCATGATTCGGTTTCGGGTTAGTGTTAGAGTTAGGGTGAGAGTTAGTGTTAAGGTTTTTGCTAGGCTTTGGTGTTCGGGTTAGGGTTTGTGTTAGGGTTAGGTTTATCATTAGGGCTCAGGGGTTTCAGGTTAATGTTAGGGTTAGGGTTAGGGATAGCATTAGGGTTAGGGTTGTGGGATACGGTTAGGATTTAGGGTGCGGGTTACGGTTAGTTTTACAGTTAAGGTGAGGGTTTAGGGTAATTGTTATGATTAGGGTTATAGTCAGAGTTAGGGTTTGGTTTAGGATTAGGGTTAGGTGTAGGGTAAGAATTAGGTTTAGGTCCATGTTGAGGGTTAGACTTAGTGTTCTATTTAGGGTAAAGTTTAGGGGTAGGGTTAGGATTAGGTCTAGGGTTAGGATTAGGATTATTTTAGGGTTAGGTTCAGGGCTATTGTAAGTGTTCGGTTTAGGGTTACAGATGGACTAGCGTTATTCTTAGAGTTAGGTTTAAGGTTAGGGTTTGGGTTAGGTCTAGGTTTAGGGTTAAGGTTATGGTTAGTGTTTGGATGAAGTTCAGGATAGGGTGAGGGTTATTTTTATGGTGAGGGCTAGGGTTTGGGTTTGTGTTCAGGTTAGTGTTAAGGATAGGTTTAGGGTTCGGTTAGGGTTAGGCGTTATGTCTAGGGTCAGCGTTAGGTTAGGTTTAGGGTTAGTGTGAAGTTTAGGTTAAGGGTGAGGGTTATGGTCAGGGTTAGGATTATAGACGGTGTTAGACGTTAGGTTTAGGGTGTTAGGGTTAGGTTTATGGTTAGGGTAGATTTAAGTTTAGGTTTAATATTAGGGTTAGGGTTAGATTTGGGTTACTGTTCGTATTAGGGTTAGGGTTAGGGATAAGTTTGGGGATAGCGTTAGGTTTAGGGTTGGGGATACGGTTAAGGATTAGGGTGAGGGTTAGGGTTAGGTTTACAGTTAAGGCGAGGGTTTAGGGTAATTGTTATGGTTAGGGTTAGAGTTAGAGTTAGGCTTAGGGTTAGGGTGAAGTTTCAGTTAATAGTCAGGGTTAGGCTTAAGGTTAGAGTCGGGTTAAGGTTAGTGTTCGGGTTAGGTATAGCGTTAGGGTTTGGGTAGGGGTAAGGTTAGGGTTAAGGCTAGGTTTACGGTAAAGGGTAGGGCTAGCTTAGGGTTAGATTTAGAGTTAGAGTTAGTGCTAGGGTTTAGGATTATGGTTATGGTCAGGTTTAGAGTTATTGTTAGGGTTAGGGTAGAGTTAAGGTTAGGGTTAATTTAGGGTTAGAGAAAGGGTTAGGTTTAGGTCTGGGTTAGGTGTAGGATGCGGGGTAGGGTTAGGGTTAGGGGTTCATGGGAGGGTTAGTGTTAAGTTTACATTAAGCTGATGTTTTCGGGTGTTACTGTTAGGGCTAGGGTTAGCATTAGGTTTAGGGTCAGGGCTAGAGTTAGGGGATAGTTAAGGGTTAGCTTTACTTTCAGGGTTAGGGTTAGCCTTAGGTTTAGGGTGAAGTTTAGGTTAAGGATGAGGGTTAGGGTTAGGGTTAGGCATTTGGGTTAAGGTTAGGGTTAGGTTTAGGATTAGGCTTAGGGTTAGGGTTAGGTGTTTGGGTTAATGTTAGGGTCAGGTTTAGGGTTCGGCTTAGGGTTAGGGCTACAGCTGGGGTAAAGTTTAATTCAAGGGTGAGGGTTGAGCTTAGGGTTAGCGTTAGGGGTTAGGGTTAGAGCTTAGGTTAGGATTAAGTTTAGGGTTAAGGTTAGGTTTAGATTTAGGGTTAGGGTTAGTGTTAGGGTTAAGTCATGTTTAGGTTTAGGGCTAGGTGAAGGTTATAGATAGGGTTAGGTTAAGGGTTGAGGTTAGGTTTAGATGGTAAGATGAGGGTTAGTGCTAGGTTTCCATTTAAGCTGAGTGTGTAGGGTAAGTTTTAGGGTTAGGATTAGGGTTAGAGTTAGAGTTAGGGTCAGGGTTAGTTTTGAGTTTAGATTTAGGGTTACGTTTATGGTACGGTCAGGGTTAGGGGAGATTTAGTGTGACGTTTAGTTTTAGGGTTAGGGTTACAGAGAAGTTTATGTTAAGCGAGAGGGTTGGGGTTAGGGGTTTGGGTTCAGGTCAGAGTCAGGGTTAGGGTTAGGTTTAGGGTTAGGGTTACGTGTAGTGTTAGTGTTAGTTTTGCTTAGGGTTCGAGTTTGAATGAAGTTAGGGTACGCTTAGCGTTATGCTTAGGGTGAAATTCTGGTTAAGGGTGAGGGTTCGGCTCAGGGTTAGGGTTAGAGTTAGGGTCAGTGGTTAGGGTTAGGTTTAGGGTTAAGGTTAGTTTTAGGCTAAGGATTAGGATTAGAGTTAGGGTTAAGGGTTACTGTTTCAGTTAGGTTTAGGTTAAGGTTATAATTAGGGTTAAGTTTAGGGTTAGGGTAAGAGTTAGAGTTACATTTACAGTTAAGGTGAGGGTTCTGGGTAAGTGTTACCGTTAAGGTTAGGGTTAGGACTAGGGTTAGGGTTAGAGTTAAGGTTAAGGGTTAGGGTTAGGTTTAAGTTTATGGTAGGCTTAAAGATAGGGTTAAGGTTAGGTTAGGGTTAGGGTCAGGGTTAGAATTAGAATTAGGTTTAGGGCGAGGATTAGGGTCAGAGTTATTGTAAGGGTTAGGTTTCGGGTTACAGGTGGGCCAAGGTTAAGGTGAGGGTTAGGTTTATGGGGAGGGTTAGGGTTAAAGTCAGGGTGAGTTTTAGGTTAGGGATAGGGTGAAGTTTAAGATAGGGTGAGGGTTAGGGTTATGGCTAAGGTTTGGGCTTGTTTTCAGGTTAGTGTTAAGGTTATGTTCAGGGTTAGGGTTACGTTCAGGGGTTGTGTTCAGTTTTAGGGTTAGGGTTAGATTTAACGTTAGGGTTAAGTTTAGTGTTACGTTTAGGGTTAGGGTCACGGTTGTGTTAGGCTTTGTGGTTGGGGTGAGGGTTAGTTTTAGGGTTAGGGTTGGTTAGGGTTAGGATTATCGTTATGATAAGGCGTTAGGGGTTAGAGGTGTAGTTTAGGGTTAGGGTTTGGGTGAGGGTTCCGGTTAGGCCTTGCGGTTCTGGTCATGGTTAGGTTTGGTTTAGGCTTAGGGTTAGGTTCATGATTCGGTTTCGGGTTAGTGTTAGAGTTAGGGTGAGAGTTAGTGTTAAGGTTTTTGCTAGGCTTTGGTGTTCGGGTTAGGGTTTGTGTTAGGGTTAGGTTTATCATTAGGGCTCAGGGGTTTCAGGTTAATGTTAGGGTTAGGGTTAGGGATAGCATTAGGGTTAGGGTTGTGGGATACGGTTAGGATTTAGGGTGCGGGTTACGGTTAGTTTTACAGTTAAGGTGAGGGTTTAGGGTAATTGTTATGATTAGGGTTATAGTCAGAGTTAGGGTTTGGTTTAGGATTAGGGTTAGGTGTAGGGTAAGAATTAGGTTTAGGTCCATGTTGAGGGTTAGACTTAGTGTTCTATTTAGGGTAAAGTTTAGGGGTAGGGTTAGGATTAGGTCTAGGGTTAGGATTAGGATTATTTTAGGGTTAGGTTCAGGGCTATTGTAAGTGTTCGGTTTAGGGTTACAGATGGACTAGCGTTATTCTTAGAGTTAGGTTTAAGGTTAGGGTTTGGGTTAGGTCTAGGTTTAGGGTTAAGGTTATGGTTAGTGTTTGGATGAAGTTCAGGATAGGGTGAGGGTTATTTTTATGGTGAGGGCTAGGGTTTGGGTTTGTGTTCAGGTTAGTGTTAAGGATAGGTTTAGGGTTCGGTTAGGGTTAGGCGTTATGTCTAGGGTCAGCGTTAGGTTAGGTTTAGGGTTAGTGTGAAGTTTAGGTTAAGGGTGAGGGTTATGGTCAGGGTTAGGATTATAGACGGTGTTAGACGTTAGGTTTAGGGTGTTAGGGTTAGGTTTATGGTTAGGGTAGATTTAAGTTTAGGTTTAATATTAGGGTTAGGGTTAGATTTGGGTTACTGTTCGTATTAGGGTTAGGGTTAGGGATAAGTTTGGGGATAGCGTTAGGTTTAGGGTTGGGGATACGGTTAAGGATTAGGGTGAGGGTTAGGGTTAGGTTTACAGTTAAGGCGAGGGTTTAGGGTAATTGTTATGGTTAGGGTTAGAGTTAGAGTTAGGCTTAGGGTTAGGGTGAAGTTTCAGTTAATAGTCAGGGTTAGGCTTAAGGTTAGAGTCGGGTTAAGGTTAGTGTTCGGGTTAGGTATAGCGTTAGGGTTTGGGTAGGGGTAAGGTTAGGGTTAAGGCTAGGTTTACGGTAAAGGGTAGGGCTAGCTTAGGGTTAGATTTAGAGTTAGAGTTAGTGCTAGGGTTTAGGATTATGGTTATGGTCAGGTTTAGAGTTATTGTTAGGGTTAGGGTAGAGTTAAGGTTAGGGTTAATTTAGGGTTAGAGAAAGGGTTAGGTTTAGGTCTGGGTTAGGTGTAGGATGCGGGGTAGGGTTAGGGTTAGGGGTTCATGGGAGGGTTAGTGTTAAGTTTACATTAAGCTGATGTTTTCGGGTGTTACTGTTAGGGCTAGGGTTAGCATTAGGTTTAGGGTCAGGGCTAGAGTTAGGGGATAGTTAAGGGTTAGCTTTACTTTCAGGGTTAGGGTTAGCCTTAGGTTTAGGGTGAAGTTTAGGTTAAGGATGAGGGTTAGGGTTAGGGTTAGGCATTTGGGTTAAGGTTAGGGTTAGGTTTAGGATTAGGCTTAGGGTTAGGGTTAGGTGTTTGGGTTAATGTTAGGGTCAGGTTTAGGGTTCGGCTTAGGGTTAGGGCTACAGCTGGGGTAAAGTTTAATTCAAGGGTGAGGGTTGAGCTTAGGGTTAGCGTTAGGGGTTAGGGTTAGAGCTTAGGTTAGGATTAAGTTTAGGGTTAAGGTTAGGTTTAGATTTAGGGTTAGGGTTAGTGTTAGGGTTAAGTCATGTTTAGGTTTAGGGCTAGGTGAAGGTTATAGATAGGGTTAGGTTAAGGGTTGAGGTTAGGTTTAGATGGTAAGATGAGGGTTAGTGCTAGGTTTCCATTTAAGCTGAGTGTGTAGGGTAAGTTTTAGGGTTAGGATTAGGGTTAGAGTTAGAGTTAGGGTCAGGGTTAGTTTTGAGTTTAGATTTAGGGTTACGTTTATGGTACGGTCAGGGTTAGGGGAGATTTAGTGTGACGTTTAGTTTTAGGGTTAGGGTTACAGAGAAGTTTATGTTAAGCGAGAGGGTTGGGGTTAGGGGTTTGGGTTCAGGTCAGAGTCAGGGTTAGGGTTAGGTTTAGGGTTAGGGTTACGTGTAGTGTTAGTGTTAGTTTTGCTTAGGGTTCGAGTTTGAATGAAGTTAGGGTACGCTTAGCGTTATGCTTAGGGTGAAATTCTGGTTAAGGGTGAGGGTTCGGCTCAGGGTTAGCGTTAGAGTTAGGGTCAGTGGTTAGGGTTAGGTTTAGGGTTAAGGTTAGTTTTAGGCTAAGGATTAGGATTAGAGTTAGGGTTAAGGGTTACTGTTTCAGTTAGGTTTAGGTTAAGGTTATAATTAGGGTTAAGTTTAGGGTTAGGGTAAGAGTTAGAGTTACATTTACAGTTAAGGTGAGGGTTCTGGGTAAGTGTTACCGTTAAGGTTAGGGTTAGGGCTAGGGTTAGGGTTAGAGTTAAGGTTAAGGGTTAGGGTTAGGTTTAAGTTTATGGTAGGCTTAAAGATAGGGTTAAGGTTAGGTTAGGGTTAGGGTCAGGGTTAGAATTAGAATTAGGTTTAGGGCGAGGATTAGGGTCAGAGTTATTGTAAGGGTTAGGTTTCGGGTCACAGGTGGGCCAAGGTTAAGGTGAGGGTTAGGTTTATGGGGAGGGTTAGGGTTAAAGTCAGGGTGAGTTTTAGGTTAGGGATAGGGTGAAGTTTAAGATAGGGTGAGGGTTAGGGTTATGGCTAAGGTTTGGGCTTGTTTTCAGGTTAGTGTTAAGGTTATGTTCAGGGTTAGGGTTACGTTCAGGGGTTGTGTTCAGTTTTAGGGTTAGGGTTAGATTTAACGTTAGGGTTAAGTTTAGTGTTACGTTTAGGGTTAGGGTCACGGTTGTGTTAGGCTTTGTGGTTGGGGTGAGGGTTAGTTTTAGGGTTAGGGTTGGTTAGGGTTAGGATTATCGTTATGATAAGGCGTTAGGGGTTAGAGGTGTAGTTTAGGGTTAGGGTTTGGGTGAGGGTTCCGGTTAGGCCTTGCGGTTCTGGTCATGGTTAGGTTTGGTTTAGGCTTAGGGTTAGGTTCATGATTCGGTTTCGGGTTAGTGTTAGAGTTAGGGTGAGAGTTAGTGTTAAGGTTTTTGCTAGGCTTTGGTGTTCGGGTTAGGGTTTGTGTTAGGGTTAGGTTTATCATTAGGGCTCAGGGGTTTCAGGTTAATGTTAGGGTTAGGGTTAGGGATAGCATTAGGGTTAGGGTTGTGGGATACGGTTAGGATTTAGGGTGCGGGTTACGGTTAGTTTTACAGTTAAGGTGAGGGTTTAGGGTAATTGTTATGATTAGGGTTATAGTCAGAGTTAGGGTTTGGTTTAGGATTAGGGTTAGGTGTAGGGTAAGAATTAGGTTTAGGTCCATGTTGAGGGTTAGACTTAGTGTTCTATTTAGGGTAAAGTTTAGGGGTAGGGTTAGGATTAGGTCTAGGGTTAGGATTAGGATTATTTTAGGGTTAGGTTCAGGGCTATTGTAAGTGTTCGGTTTAGGGTTACAGATGGACTAGCGTTATTCTTAGAGTTAGGTTTAAGGTTAGGGTTTGGGTTAGGTCTAGGTTTAGGGTTAAGGTTATGGTTAGTGTTTGGATGAAGTTCAGGATAGGGTGAGGGTTATTTTTATGGTGACGGCTAGGGTTTGGGTTTGTGTTCAGGTTAGTGTTAAGGATAGGTTTAGGGTTCGGTTAGGGTTAGGCGTTATGTCTAGGGTCAGCGTTAGGTTAGGTTTAGGGTTAGTGTGAAGTTTAGGTTAAGGGTGAGGGTTATGGTCAGGGTTAGGATTATAGACGGTGTTAGACGTTAGGTTTAGGGTGTTAGGGTTAGGTTTATGGTTAGGGTAGATTTAAGTTTAGGTTTAATATTAGGGTTAGGGTTAGATTTGGGTTACTGTTCGTATTAGGGTTAGGGTTAGGGATAAGTTTGGGGATAGCGTTAGGTTTAGGGTTGGGGATACGGTTAAGGATTAGGGTGAGGGTTAGGGTTAGGTTTACAGTTAAGGCGAGGGTTTAGGGTAATTGTTATGGTTAGGGTTAGAGTTAGAGGTAGGCTTAGGGTTAGGGTGAAGTTTCAGTTAATAGTCAGGGTTAGGCTTAAGGTTAGAGTCGGGTTAAGGTTAGTGTTCGGGTTAGGTATAGCGTTAGGGTTTGGGTAGGGGTAAGGTTAGGGTTAAGGCTAGGTTTACGGTAAAGGGTAGGGCTAGCTTAGGGTTAGATTTAGAGTTAGAGTTAGTGCTAGGGTTTAGGATTATGGTTATGGTCAGGTTTAGAGTTATTGTTAGGGTTAGGGTAGAGTTAAGGTTAGGGTTAATTTAGGGTTAGAGAAAGGGTTAGGTTTAGGTCTGGGTTAGGTGTAGGATGCGGGGTAGGGTTAGGGTTAGGGGTTCATGGGAGGGTTAGTGTTAAGTTTACATTAAGCTGATGTTTTCGGGTGTTACTGTTAGGGCTAGGGTTAGCATTCGGTTTAGGGTCAGGGCTAGAGTTAGGGGATAGTTAAGGGTTAGCTTTACTTTCAGGGTTAGGGTTAGCCTTAGGTTTAGGGTGAAGTTTAGGTTAAGGATGAGGGTTAGGGTTAGGGTTAGGCATTTGGGTTAAGGTTAGGGTTAGGTTTAGGATTAGGCTTAGGGTTAGGGTTAGGTGTTTGGGTTAATGTTAGGGTCAGGTTTAGGGTTCGGCTTAGGGTTAGGGCTACAGCTGGGGTAAAGTTTAATTCAAGGGTGAGGGTTGAGCTTAGGGTTAGCGTTAGGGGTTAGGGTTAGAGCTTAGGTTCGGATTAAGTTTAGGGTTAAGGTTAGGTTTAGATTTAGGGTTAGGGTTAGTGTTAGGGTTAAGTCATGTTTAGGTTTAGGGCTAGGTGAAGGTTATAGATAGGGTTAGGTTAAGGGTTGAGGTTAGGTTTAGATGGTAAGATGAGGGTTAGTGCTAGGTTTCCATTTAAGCTGAGTGTGTAGGGTAAGTTTTAGGGTTAGGATTAGGGTTAGAGTTAGAGTTAGGGTCAGGGTTAGTTTTGAGTTTAGAGTTAGGGTTACGTTTATGGTACGGTCAGGGTTAGGGGAGATTTAGTGTGACGTTTAGTTTTAGGGTTAGGGTTACAGAGAAGTTTATGTTAAGCGAGAGGGTTGGGGTTAGGGGTTTGGGTTCAGGTCAGAGTCAGGGTTAGGGTTAGGTTTAGGGTTAGGGTTACGTGTAGTGTTAGTGTTAGTTTTGCTTAGGGTTCGGGTTTGAATGAAGTTAGGGTACGCTTAGCGTTATGCTTAGGGTGAAATTCTGGTTAAGGGTGAGGGTTCGGCTCAGGGTTAGGGTTAGAGTTAGGGTCAGTGGTTAGGGTTAGGTTTAGGGTTAAGGTTAGTTTTAGGCTAAGGATTAGGATTAGAGTTAGGGTTAAGGGTTACTGTTTCAGTTAGGTTTAGGTTAAGGTTATAATTAGGGTTAAGTTTAGGGTTAGGGTAAGAGTTAGAGTTACATTTACAGTTAAGGTGAGGGTTAGGGCTAGGGTTAGGGTTAGAGTTAAGGTTAAGGGTTAGGGTTAGGTTTAAGTTTATGGTAGGCTTAAAGATAGGGTTAAGGTTAGGTTAGGGTTAGGGTCAGGGTTAGAATTAGAATTAGGTTTAGGGCGAGGATTAGGGTCAGAGTTATTGTAAGGGTTAGGTTTCGGGTCACAGGTGGGCCAAGGTTAAGGTGAGGGTTAGGTTTATGGGGAGGGTTAGGGTTAAAGTCAGGGTGAGTTTTAGGTTAGGGATAGGGTGAAGTTTAAGATAGGGTGAGGGTTAGGGTTATGGCTAAGGTTTGGGCTTGTTTTCAGGTTAGTGTTAAGGTTATGTTCAGGGTTAGGGTTACGTTCAGGGGTTGTGTTCAGTTTTAGGGTTAGGGTTAGATTTAACGTTAGGGTTAAGTTTAGTGTTACGTTTAGGGTTAGGGTCACGGTTGTGTTAGGCTTTGTGGTTGGGGTGAGGGTTAGTTTTAGGGTTAGGGTTGGTTAGGGTTAGGATTATCGTTATGATAAGGCGTTAGGGGTTAGAGGTGTAGTTTAGGGTTAGGGTTTGGGTGAGGGTTCCGGTTAGGCCTTGCGGTTCTGGTCATGGTTAGGTTTGGTTTAGGCTTAGGGTTAGGTTCATGATTCGGTTTCGGGTTAGTGTTAGAGTTAGGGTGAGAGTTAGTGTTAAGGTTTTTGCTAGGCTTTGGTGTTAGGGTTAGGGTTTGTGTTAGGGTTAGGTTTATCATTAGGGCTCAGGGGTTTCAGGTTAATGTTAGGGTTAGGGTTAGGGATAGCATTAGGGTTAGGGTTGTGGGATACGGTTAGGATTTAGGGTGCGGGTTACGGTTAGTTTTACAGTTAAGGTGAGGGTTTAGGGTAATTGTTATGATTAGGGTTATAGTCAGAGTTAGGGTTTGGTTTAGGATTAGGGTTAGGTGTAGGGTAAGAATTAGGTTTAGGTCCATGTTGAGGGTTAGACTTAGTGTTCTATTTAGGGTAAAGTTTAGGGGTAGGGTTAGGATTAGGTCTAGGGTTAGGATTAGGATTATTTTAGGGTTAGGTTCAGGGCTATTGTAAGTGTTCGGTTTAGGGTTACAGATGGACTAGCGTTATTCTTAGAGTTAGGTTTAAGGTTAGGGTTTGGGTTAGGTCTAGGTTTAGGGTTAAGGTTATGGTTAGTGTTTGGATGAAGTTCAGGATAGGGTGAGGGTTATTTTTATGGTGAGGGCTAGGGTTTGGGTTTGTGTTCAGGTTAGTGTTAAGGATAGGTTTAGGGTTCGGTTAGGGTTAGACGTTATGTCTAGGGTCAGCGTTAGGTTAGGTTTAGGGTTAGTGTGAAGTTTAGGTTAAGGGTGAGGGTTATGGTCAGGGTTAGGATTATAGACGGTGTTAGACGTTAGGTTTAGGGTGTTAGGGTTAGGTTTATGGTTAGGGTAGATTTAAGTTTAGGTTTAATATTAGGGTTAGGGTTAGATTTGGGTTACTGTTCGTATTAGGGTTAGGGTTAGGGATAAGTTTGGGGATAGCGTTAGGTTTAGGGTTGGGGATACGGTTAAGGATTAGGGTGAGGGTTAGGGTTAGGTTTACAGTTAAGGCGAGGGTTTAGGGTAATTGTTATGGTTAGGGTTAGAGTTAGAGTTAGGCTTAGGGTTAGGGTGAAGTTTCAGTTAATAGTCAGGGTTAGGCTTAAGGTTAGAGTCGGGTTAAGGTTAGTGTTCGGGTTAGGTATAGCGTTAGGGTTTGGGTAGGGGTAAGGTTAGGGTTAAGGCTAGGTTTACGGTAAAGGGTAGGGCTAGCTTAGGGTTAGATTTAGAGTTAGAGTTAGTGCTAGGGTTTAGGATTATGGTTATGGTCAGGTTTAGAGTTATTGTTAGGGTTAGGGTAGAGTTAAGGTTAGGGTTAATTTAGGGTTAGAGAAAGGGTTAGGTTTAGGTCTGGGTTAGGTGTAGGATGCGGGGTAGGGTTAGGGTTAGGGGTTCATGGGAGGGTTAGTGTTAAGTTTACATTAAGCTGATGTTTTCGGGTGTTACTGTTAGGGCTAGGGTTAGCATTCGGTTTAGGGTCAGGGCTAGAGTTAGGGGATAGTTAAGGGTTAGCTTTACTTTCAGGGTTAGGGTTAGCCTTAGGTTTAGGGTGAAGTTTAGGTTAAGGATGAGGGTTAGGGTTAGGGTTAGGCATTTGGGTTAAGGTTAGGGTTAGGTTTAGGATTAGGCTTAGGGTTAGGGTTAGGTGTTTGGGTTAATGTTAGGGTCAGGTTTAGGGTTCGGCTTAGGGTTAGGGCTACAGCTGGGGTAAAGTTTAATTCAAGGGTGAGGGTTGAGCTTAGGGTTAGCGTTAGGGGTTAGGGTTAGAGCTTAGGTTAGGATTAAGTTTAGGGTTAAGGTTAGGTTTAGATTTAGGGTTAGGGTTAGTGTTAGGGTTAAGTCATGTTTAGGTTTAGGGCTAGGTGAAGGTTATAGATAGGGTTAGGTTAAGGGTTGAGGTTAGGTTTAGATGGTAAGATGAGGGTTAGTGCTAGGTTTCCATTTAAGCTGAGTGTGTAGGGTAAGTTTTAGGGTTAGGATTAGGGTTAGAGTTAGAGTTAGGGTCAGGGTTAGTTTTGAGTTTAGAGTTAGGGTTACGTTTATGGTACGGTCAGGGTTAGGGGAGATTTAGTGTGACGTTTAGTTTTAGGGTTAGGGTTACAGAGAAGTTTATGTTAAGCGAGAGGGTTGGGGTTAGGGGTTTGGGTTCAGGTCAGAGTCAGGGTTAGGGTTAGGTTTAGGGTTAGGGTTACGTGTAGTGTTAGTGTTAGTTTTGCTTAGGGTTCGGGTTTGAATGAAGTTAGGGTACGCTTAGCGTTATGCTTAGGGTGAAATTCTGGTTAAGGGTGAGGGTTCGGCTCAGGGTTAGGGTTAGAGTTAGGGTCAGTGGTTAGGGTTAGGTTTAGGGTTAAGGTTAGTTTTAGGCTAAGGATTAGGATTAGAGTTAGGGTTAAGGGTTACTGTTTCAGTTAGGTTTAGGTTAAGGTTATAATTAGGGTTAAGTTTAGGGTTAGGGTAAGAGTTAGAGTTACATTTACAGTTAAGGTGAGGGTTAGGGCTAGGGTTAGGGTTAGAGTTAAGGTTAAGGGTTAGGGTTAGGTTTAAGTTTATGGTAGGCTTAAAGATAGGGTTAAGGTTAGGTTAGGGTTAGGGTCAGGGTTAGAATTAGAATTAGGTTTAGGGCGAGGATTAGGGTCAGAGTTATTGTAAGGGTTAGGTTTCGGGTCACAGGTGGGCCAAGGTTAAGGTGAGGGTTAGGTTTATGGGGAGGGTTAGGGTTAAAGTCAGGGTGAGTTTTAGGTTAGGGATAGGGTGAAGTTTAAGATAGGGTGAGGGTTAGGGTTATGGCTAAGGTTTGGGCTTGTTTTCAGGTTAGTGTTAAGGTTATGTTCAGGGTTAGGGTTACGTTCAGGGGTTGTGTTCAGTTTTAGGGTTAGGGTTAGATTTAACGTTAGGGTTAAGTTTAGTGTTACGTTTAGGGTTAGGGTCACGGTTGTGTTAGGCTTTGTGGTTGGGGTGAGGGTTAGTTTTAGGGTTAGGGTTGGTTAGGGTTAGGATTATCGTTATGATAAGGCGTTAGGGGTTAGAGGTGTAGTTTAGGGTTAGGGTTTGGGTGAGGGTTCCGGTTAGGCCTTGCGGTTCTGGTCATGGTTAGGTTTGGTTTAGGCTTAGGGTTAGGTTCATGATTCGGTTTCGGGTTAGTGTTAGAGTTAGGGTGAGAGTTAGTGTTAAGGTTTTTGCTAGGCTTTGGTGTTAGGGTTAGGGTTTGTGTTAGGGTTAGGTTTATCATTAGGGCTCAGGGGTTTCAGGTTAATGTTAGGGTTAGGGTTAGGGATAGCATTAGGGTTAGGGTTGTGGGATACGGTTAGGATTTAGGGTGCGGGTTACGGTTAGTTTTACAGTTAAGGTGAGGGTTTAGGGTAATTGTTATGATTAGGGTTATAGTCAGAGTTAGGGTTTGGTTTAGGATTAGGGTTAGGTGTAGGGTAAGAATTAGGTTTAGGTCCATGTTGAGGGTTAGACTTAGTGTTCTATTTAGGGTAAAGTTTAGGGGTAGGGTTAGGATTAGGTCTAGGGTTAGGATTAGGATTATTTTAGGGTTAGGTTCAGGGCTATTGTAAGTGTTCGGTTTAGGGTTACAGATGGACTAGCGTTATTCTTAGAGTTAGGTTTAAGGTTAGGGTTTGGGTTAGGTCTAGGTTTAGGGTTAAGGTTATGGTTAGTGTTTGGATGAAGTTCAGGATAGGGTGAGGGTTATTTTTATGGTGAGGGCTAGGGTTTGGGTTTGTGTTCAGGTTAGTGTTAAGGATAGGTTTAGGGTTCGGATAGGGTTAGGCGTTATGTCTAGGGTCAGCGTTAGGTTAGGTTTAGGGTTAGTGTGAAGTTTAGGTTAAGGGTGAGGGTTATGGTCAGGGTTAGGATTATAGACGGTGTTAGACGTTAGGTTTAGGGTGTTAGGGTTAGGTTTATGGTTAGGGTAGATTTAAGTTTAGGTTTAATATTAGGGTTAGGGTTAGATTTGGGTTACTGTTCGTATTAGGGTTAGGGTTAGGGATAAGTTTGGGGATAGCGTTAGGTTTAGGGTTGGGGATACGGTTAAGGATTAGGGTGAGGGTTAGGGTTAGGTTTACAGTTAAGGCGAGGGTTTAGGGTAATTGTTATGGTTAGGGTTAGAGTTAGAGTTAGGCTTAGGGTTAGGGTGAAGTTTCAGTTAATAGTCAGGGTTAGGCTTAAGGTTAGAGTCGGGTTAAGGTTAGTGTTCGGGTTAGGTATAGCGTTAGGGTTTGGGTAGGGGTAAGGTTAGGGTTAAGGCTAGGTTTACGGTAAAGGGTAGGGCTAGCTTAGGGTTAGATTTAGAGTTAGAGTTAGTGCTAGGGTTTAGGATTATGGTTATGGTCAGGTTTAGAGTTATTGTTAGGGTTAGGGTAGAGTTAAGGTTAGGGTTAATTTAGGGTTAGAGAAAGGGTTAGGTTTAGGTCTGGGTTAGGTGTAGGATGCGGGGTAGGGTTAGGGTTAGGGGTTCATGGGAGGGTTAGTGTTAAGTTTACATTAAGCTGATGTTTTCGGGTGTTACTGTTAGGGCTAGGGTTAGCATTCGGTTTAGGGTCAGGGCTAGAGTTAGGGGATAGTTAAGGGTTAGCTTTACTTTCAGGGTTAGGGTTAGCCTTAGGTTTAGGGTGAAGTTTAGGTTAAGGATGAGGGTTAGGGTTAGGGTTAGGCATTTGGGTTAAGGTTAGGGTTAGGTTTAGGATTAGGCTTAGGGTTAGGGTTAGGTGTTTGGGTTAATGTTAGGGTCAGGTTTAGGGTTCGGCTTAGGGTTAGGGCTACAGCTGGGGTAAAGTTTAATTCAAGGGTGAGGGTTGAGCTTAGGGTTAGCGTTAGGGGTTAGGGTTAGAGCTTAGGTTAGGATTAAGTTTAGGGTTAAGGTTAGGTTTAGATTTAGGGTTAGGGTTAGTGTTAGGGTTAAGTCATGTTTAGGTTTAGGGCTAGGTGAAGGTTATAGATAGGGTTAGGTTAAGGGTTGAGGTTAGGTTTAGATGGTAAGATGAGGGTTAGTGCTAGGTTTCCATTTAAGCTGAGTGTGTAGGGTAAGTTTTAGGGTTAGGATTAGGGTTAGAGTTAGAGTTAGGGTCAGGGTTAGTTTTGAGTTTAGAGTTAGGGTTACGTTTATGGTACGGTCAGGGTTAGGGGAGATTTAGTGTGACGTTTAGTTTTAGGGTTAGGGTTACAGAGAAGTTTATGTTAAGCGAGAGGGTTGGGGTTAGGGGTTTGGGTTCAGGTCAGAGTCAGGGTTAGGGTTAGGTTTAGGGTTAGGGTTACGTGTAGTGTTAGTGTTAGTTTTGCTTAGGGTTCGGGTTTGAATGAAGTTAGGGTACGCTTAGCGTTATGCTTAGGGTGAAATTCTGGTTAAGGGTGAGGGTTCGGCTCAGGGTTAGGGTTAGAGTTAGGGTCAGTGGTTAGGGTTAGGTTTAGGGTTAAGGTTAGTTTTAGGCTAAGGATTAGGATTAGAGTTAGGGTTAAGGGTTACTGTTTCAGTTAGGTTTAGGTTAAGGTTATAATTAGGGTTAAGTTTAGGGTTAGGGTAAGAGTTAGAGTTACATTTACAGTTAAGGTGAGGGTTAGGGCTAGGGTTAGGGTTAGAGTTAAGGTTAAGGGTTAGGGTTAGGTTTAAGTTTATGGTAGGCTTAAAGATAGGGTTAAGGTTAGGTTAGGGTTAGGGTCAGGGTTAGAATTAGAATTAGGTTTAGGGCGAGGATTAGGGTCAGAGTTATTGTAAGGGTTAGGTTTCGGGTCACAGGTGGGCCAAGGTTAAGGTGAGGGTTAGGTTTATGGGGAGGGTTAGGGTTAAAGTCAGGGTGAGTTTTAGGTTAGGGATAGGGTGAAGTTTAAGATAGGGTGAGGGTTAGGGTTATGGCTAAGGTTTGGGCTTGTTTTCAGGTTAGTGTTAAGGTTATGTTCAGGGTTAGGGTTACGTTCAGGGGTTGTGTTCAGTTTTAGGGTTAGGGTTAGATTTAACGTTAGGGTTAAGTTTAGTGTTACGTTTAGGGTTAGGGTCACGGTTGTGTTAGGCTTTGTGGTTGGGGTGAGGGTTAGTTTTAGGGTTAGGGTTGGTTAGGGTTAGGATTATCGTTATGATAAGGCGTTAGGGGTTAGAGGTGTAGTTTAGGGTTAGGGTTTGGGTGAGGGTTCCGGTTAGGCCTTGCGGTTCTGGTCATGGTTAGGTTTGGTTTAGGCTTAGGGTTAGGTTCATGATTCGGTTTCGGGTTAGTGTTAGAGTTAGGGTGAGAGTTAGTGTTAAGGTTTTTGCTAGGCTTTGGTGTTAGGGTTAGGGTTTGTGTTAGGGTTAGGTTTATCATTAGGGCTCAGGGGTTTCAGGTTAATGTTAGGGTTAGGGTTAGGGATAGCATTAGGGTTAGGGTTGTGGGATACGGTTAGGATTTAGGGTGCGGGTTACGGTTAGTTTTACAGTTAAGGTGAGGGTTTAGGGTAATTGTTATGATTAGGGTTATAGTCAGAGTTAGGGTTTGGTTTAGGATTAGGGTTAGGTGTAGGGTAAGAATTAGGTTTAGGTCCATGTTGAGGGTTAGACTTAGTGTTCTATTTAGGGTAAAGTTTAGGGGTAGGGTTAGGATTAGGTCTAGGGTTAGGATTAGGATTATTTTAGGGTTAGGTTCAGGGCTATTGTAAGTGTTCGGTTTAGGGTTACAGATGGACTAGCGTTATTCTTAGAGTTAGGTTTAAGGTTAGGGTTTGGGTTAGGTCTAGGTTTAGGGTTAAGGTTATGGTTAGTGTTTGGATGAAGTTCAGGATAGGGTGAGGGTTATTTTTATGGTGAGGGCTAGGGTTTGGGTTTGTGTTCAGGTTAGTGTTAAGGATAGGTTTAGGGTTCGGATAGGGTTAGGCGTTATGTCTAGGGTCAGCGTTAGGTTAGGTTTAGGGTTAGTGTGAAGTTTAGGTTAAGGGTGAGGGTTATGGTCAGGGTTAGGATTATAGACGGTGTTAGACGTTAGGTTTAGGGTGTTAGGGTTAGGTTTATGGTTAGGGTAGATTTAAGTTTAGGTTTAATATTAGGGTTAGGGTTAGATTTGGGTTACTGTTCGTATTAGGGTTAGGGTTAGGGATAAGTTTGGGGATAGCGTTAGGTTTAGGGTTGGGGATACGGTTAAGGATTAGGGTGAGGGTTAGGGTTAGGTTTACAGTTAAGGCGAGGGTTTAGGGTAATTGTTATGGTTAGGGTTAGAGTTAGAGTTAGGCTTAGGGTTAGGGTGAAGTTTCAGTTAATAGTCAGGGTTAGGCTTAAGGTTAGAGTCGGGTTAAGGTTAGTGTTCGGGTTAGGTATAGCGTTAGGGTTTGGGTAGGGGTAAGGTTAGGGTTAAGGCTAGGTTTACGGTAAAGGGTAGGGCTAGCTTAGGGTTAGATTTAGAGTTAGAGTTAGTGCTAGGGTTTAGGATTATGGTTATGGTCAGGTTTAGAGTTATTGTTAGGGTTAGGGTAGAGTTAAGGTTAGGGTTAATTTAGGGTTAGAGAAAGGGTTAGGTTTAGGTCTGGGTTAGGTGTAGGATGCGGGGTAGGGTTAGGGTTAGGGGTTCATGGGAGGGTTAGTGTTAAGTTTACATTAAGCTGATGTTTTCGGGTGTTACTGTTAGGGCTAGGGTTAGCATTAGGTTTAGGGTCAGGGCTAGAGTTAGGGGATAGTTAAGGGTTAGCTTTACTTTCAGGGTTAGGGTTAGCCTTAGGTTTAGGGTGAAGTTTAGGTTAAGGATGAGGGTTAGGGTTAGGGTTAGGCATTTGGGTTAAGGTTAGGGTTAGGTTTAGGATTAGGCTTAGGGTTAGGGTTAGGTGTTTGGGTTAATGTTAGGGTCAGGTTTAGGGTTCGGCTTAGGGTTAGGGCTACAGCTGGGGTAAAGTTTAATTCAAGGGTGAGGGTTGAGCTTAGGGTTAGCGTTAGGGGTTAGGGTTAGAGCTTAGGTTAGGATTAAGTTTAGGGTTAAGGTTAGGTTTAGATTTAGGGTTAGGGTTAGTGTTAGGGTTAAGTCATGTTTAGGTTTAGGGCTAGGTGAAGGTTATAGATAGGGTTAGGTTAAGGGTTGAGGTTAGGTTTAGATGGTAAGATGAGGGTTAGTGCTAGGTTTCCATTTAAGCTGAGTGTGTAGGGTAAGTTTTAGGGTTAGGATTAGGGTTAGAGTTAGAGTTAGGGTCAGGGTTAGTTTTGAGTTTAGAGTTAGGGTTACGTTTATGGTACGGTCAGGGTTAGGGGAGATTTAGTGTGACGTTTAGTTTTAGGGTTAGGGTTACAGAGAAGTTTATGTTAAGCGAGAGGGTTGGGGTTAGGGGTTTGGGTTCAGGTCAGAGTCAGGGTTAGGGTTAGGTTTAGGGTTAGGGTTACGTGTAGTGTTAGTGTTAGTTTTGCTTAGGGTTCGGGTTTGAATGAAGTTAGGGTACGCTTAGCGTTATGCTTAGGGTGAAATTCTGGTTAAGGGTGAGGGTTCGGCTCAGGGTTAGGGTTAGAGTTAGGGTCAGTGGTTAGGGTTAGGTTTAGGGTTAAGGTTAGTTTTAGGCTAAGGATTAGGATTAGAGTTAGGGTTAAGGGTTACTGTTTCAGTTAGGTTTAGGTTAAGGTTATAATTAGGGTTAAGTTTAGGGTTAGGGTAAGAGTTAGAGTTACATTTACAGTTAAGGTGAGGGTTAGGGCTAGGGTTAGGGTTAGAGTTAAGGTTAAGGGTTAGGGTTAGGTTTAAGTTTATGGTAGGCTTAAAGATAGGGTTAAGGTTAGGTTAGGGTTAGGGTCAGGGTTAGAATTAGAATTAGGTTTAGGGCGAGGATTAGGGTCAGAGTTATTGTAAGGGTTAGGTTTCGGGTCACAGGTGGGCCAAGGTTAAGGTGAGGGTTAGGTTTATGGGGAGGGTTAGGGTTAAAGTCAGGGTGAGTTTTAGGTTAGGGATAGGGTGAAGTTTAAGATAGGGTGAGGGTTAGGGTTATGGCTAAGGTTTGGGCTTGTTTTCAGGTTAGTGTTAAGGTTATGTTCAGGGTTAGGGTTACGTTCAGGGGTTGTGTTCAGTTTTAGGGTTAGGGTTAGATTTAACGTTAGGGTTAAGTTTAGTGTTACGTTTAGGGTTAGGGTCACGGTTGTGTTAGGCTTTGTGGTTGGGGTGAGGGTTAGTTTTAGGGTTAGGGTTGGTTAGGGTTAGGATTATCGTTATGATAAGGCGTTAGGGGTTAGAGGTGTAGTTTAGGGTTAGGGTTTGGGTGAGGGTTCCGGTTAGGCCTTGCGGTTCTGGTCATGGTTAGGTTTGGTTTAGGCTTAGGGTTAGGTTCATGATTCGGTTTCGGGTTAGTGTTAGAGTTAGGGTGAGAGTTAGTGTTAAGGTTTTTGCTAGGCTTTGGTGTTAGGGTTAGGGTTTGTGTTAGGGTTAGGTTTATCATTAGGGCTCAGGGGTTTCAGGTTAATGTTAGGGTTAGGGTTAGGGATAGCATTAGGGTTAGGGTTGTGGGATACGGTTAGGATTTAGGGTGCGGGTTACGGTTAGTTTTACAGTTAAGGTGAGGGTTTAGGGTAATTGTTATGATTAGGGTTATAGTCAGAGTTAGGGTTTGGTTTAGGATTAGGGTTAGGTGTAGGGTAAGAATTAGGTTTAGGTCCATGTTGAGGGTTAGACTTAGTGTTCTATTTAGGGTAAAGTTTAGGGGTAGGGTTAGGATTAGGTCTAGGGTTAGGATTAGGATTATTTTAGGGTTAGGTTCAGGGCTATTGTAAGTGTTCGGTTTAGGGTTACAGATGGACTAGCGTTATTCTTAGAGTTAGGTTTAAGGTTAGGGTTTGGGTTAGGTCTAGGTTTAGGGTTAAGGTTATGGTTAGTGTTTGGATGAAGTTCAGGATAGGGTGAGGGTTATTTTTATGGTGAGGGCTAGGGTTTGGGTTTGTGTTCAGGTTAGTGTTAAGGATAGGTTTAGGGTTCGGATAGGGTTAGGCGTTATGTCTAGGGTCAGCGTTAGGTTAGGTTTAGGGTTAGTGTGAAGTTTAGGTTAAGGGTGAGGGTTATGGTCAGGGTTAGGATTATAGACGGTGTTAGACGTTAGGTTTAGGGTGTTAGGGTTAGGTTTATGGTTAGGGTAGATTTAAGTTTAGGTTTAATATTAGGGTTAGGGTTAGATTTGGGTTACTGTTCGTATTAGGGTTAGGGTTAGGGATAAGTTTGGGGATAGCGTTAGGTTTAGGGTTGGGGATACGGTTAAGGATTAGGGTGAGGGTTAGGGTTAGGTTTACAGTTAAGGCGAGGGTTTAGGGTAATTGTTATGGTTAGGGTTAGAGTTAGAGTTAGGCTTAGGGTTAGGGTGAAGTTTCAGTTAATAGTCAGGGTTAGGCTTAAGGTTAGAGTCGGGTTAAGGTTAGTGTTCGGGTTAGGTATAGCGTTAGGGTTTGGGTAGGGGTAAGGTTAGGGTTAAGGCTAGGTTTACGGTAAAGGGTAGGGCTAGCTTAGGGTTAGATTTAGAGTTAGAGTTAGTGCTAGGGTTTAGGATTATGGTTATGGTCAGGTTTAGAGTTATTGTTAGGGTTAGGGTAGAGTTAAGGTTAGGGTTAATTTAGGGTTAGAGAAAGGGTTAGGTTTAGGTCTGGGTTAGGTGTAGGATGCGGGGTAGGGTTAGGGTTAGGGGTTCATGGGAGGGTTAGTGTTAAGTTTACATTAAGCTGATGTTTTCGGGTGTTACTGTTAGGGCTAGGGTTAGCATTAGGTTTAGGGTCAGGGCTAGAGTTAGGGGATAGTTAAGGGTTAGCTTTACTTTCAGGGTTAGGGTTAGCCTTAGGTTTAGGGTGAAGTTTAGGTTAAGGATGAGGGTTAGGGTTAGGGTTAGGCATTTGGGTTAAGGTTAGGGTTAGGTTTAGGATTAGGCTTAGGGTTAGGGTTAGGTGTTTGGGTTAATGTTAGGGTCAGGTTTAGGGTTCGGCTTAGGGTTAGGGCTACAGCTGGGGTAAAGTTTAATTCAAGGGTGAGGGTTGAGCTTAGGGTTAGCGTTAGGGGTTAGGGTTAGAGCTTAGGTTAGGATTAAGTTTAGGGTTAAGGTTAGGTTTAGATTTAGGGTTAGGGTTAGTGTTAGGGTTAAGTCATGTTTAGGTTTAGGGCTAGGTGAAGGTTATAGATAGGGTTAGGTTAAGGGTTGAGGTTAGGTTTAGATGGTAAGATGAGGGTTAGTGCTAGGTTTCCATTTAAGCTGAGTGTGTAGGGTAAGTTTTAGGGTTAGGATTAGGGTTAGAGTTAGAGTTAGGGTCAGGGTTAGTTTTGAGTTTAGAGTTAGGGTTACGTTTATGGTACGGTCAGGGTTAGGGGAGATTTAGTGTGACGTTTAGTTTTAGGGTTAGGGTTACAGAGAAGTTTATGTTAAGCGAGAGGGTTGGGGTTAGGGGTTTGGGTTCAGGTCAGAGTCAGGGTTAGGGTTAGGTTTAGGGTTAGGGTTACGTGTAGTGTTAGTGTTAGTTTTGCTTAGGGTTCGGGTTTGAATGAAGTTAGGGTACGCTTAGCGTTATGCTTAGGGTGAAATTCTGGTTAAGGGTGAGGGTTCGGCTCAGGGTTAGGGTTAGAGTTAGGGTCAGTGGTTAGGGTTAGGTTTAGGGTTAAGGTTAGTTTTAGGCTAAGGATTAGGATTAGAGTTAGGGTTAAGGGTTACTGTTTCAGTTAGGTTTAGGTTAAGGTTATAATTAGGGTTAAGTTTAGGGTTAGGGTAAGAGTTAGAGTTACATTTACAGTTAAGGTGAGGGTTAGGGCTAGGGTTAGGGTTAGAGTTAAGGTTAAGGGTTAGGGTTAGGTTTAAGTTTATGGTAGGCTTAAAGATAGGGTTAAGGTTAGGTTAGGGTTAGGGTCAGGGTTAGAATTAGAATTAGGTTTAGGGCGAGGATTAGGGTCAGAGTTATTGTAAGGGTTAGGTTTCGGGTCACAGGTGGGCCAAGGTTAAGGTGAGGGTTAGGTTTATGGGGAGGGTTAGGGTTAAAGTCAGGGTGAGTTTTAGGTTAGGGATAGGGTGAAGTTTAAGATAGGGTGAGGGTTAGGGTTATGGCTAAGGTTTGGGCTTGTTTTCAGGTTAGTGTTAAGGTTATGTTCAGGGTTAGGGTTACGTTCAGGGGTTGTGTTCAGTTTTAGGGTTAGGGTTAGATTTAACGTTAGGGTTAAGTTTAGTGTTACGTTTAGGGTTAGGGTCACGGTTGTGTTAGGCTTTGTGGTTGGGGTGAGGGTTAGTTTTAGGGTTAGGGTTGGTTAGGGTTAGGATTATCGTTATGATAAGGCGTTAGGGGTTAGAGGTGTAGTTTAGGGTTAGGGTTTGGGTGAGGGTTCCGGTTAGGCCTTGCGGTTCTGGTCATGGTTAGGTTTGGTTTAGGCTTAGGGTTAGGTTCATGATTCGGTTTCGGGTTAGTGTTAGAGTTAGGGTGAGAGTTAGTGTTAAGGTTTTTGCTAGGCTTTGGTGTTAGGGTTAGGGTTTGTGTTAGGGTTAGGTTTATCATTAGGGCTCAGGGGTTTCAGGTTAATGTTAGGGTTAGGGTTAGGGATAGCATTAGGGTTAGGGTTGTGGGATACGGTTAGGATTTAGGGTGCGGGTTACGGTTAGTTTTACAGTTAAGGTGAGGGTTTAGGGTAATTGTTATGATTAGGGTTATAGTCAGAGTTAGGGTTTGGTTTAGGATTAGGGTTAGGTGTAGGGTAAGAATTAGGTTTAGGTCCATGTTGAGGGTTAGACTTAGTGTTCTATTTAGGGTAAAGTTTAGGGGTAGGGTTAGGATTAGGTCTAGGGTTAGGATTAGGATTATTTTAGGGTTAGGTTCAGGGCTATTGTAAGTGTTCGGTTTAGGGTTACAGATGGACTAGCGTTATTCTTAGAGTTAGGTTTAAGGTTAGGGTTTGGGTTAGGTCTAGGTTTAGGGTTAAGGTTATGGTTAGTGTTTGGATGAAGTTCAGGATAGGGTGAGGGTTATTTTTATGGTGACGGCTAGGGTTTGGGTTTGTGTTCAGGTTAGTGTTAAGGATAGGTTTAGGGTTCGGTTAGGGTTAGGCGTTATGTCTAGGGTCAGCGTTAGGTTAGGTTTAGGGTTAGTGTGAAGTTTAGGTTAAGGGTGAGGGTTATGGTCAGGGTTAGGATTATAGACGGTGTTAGACGTTAGGTTTAGGGTGTTAGGGTTAGGTTTATGGTTAGGGTAGATTTAAGTTTAGGTTTAATATTAGGGTTAGGGTTAGATTTGGGTTACTGTTCGTATTAGGGTTAGGGTTAGGGATAAGTTTGGGGATAGCGTTAGGTTTAGGGTTGGGGATACGGTTAAGGATTAGGGTGAGGGTTAGGGTTAGGTTTACAGTTAAGGCGAGGGTTTAGGGTAATTGTTATGGTTAGGGTTAGAGTTAGAGTTAGGCTTAGGGTTAGGGTGAAGTTTCAGTTAATAGTCAGGGTTAGGCTTAAGGTTAGAGTCGGGTTAAGGTTAGTGTTCGGGTTAGGTATAGCGTTAGGGTTTGGGTAGGGGTAAGGTTAGGGTTAAGGCTAGGTTTACGGTAAAGGGTAGGGCTAGCTTAGGGTTAGATTTAGAGTTAGAGTTAGTGCTAGGGTTTAGGATTATGGTTATGGTCAGGTTTAGAGTTATTGTTAGGGTTAGGGTAGAGTTAAGGTTAGGGTTAATTTAGGGTTAGAGAAAGGGTTAGGTTTAGGTCTGGGTTAGGTGTAGGATGCGGGGTAGGGTTAGGGTTAGGGGTTCATGGGAGGGTTAGTGTTAAGTTTACATTAAGCTGATGTTTTCGGGTGTTACTGTTAGGGCTAGGGTTAGCATTCGGTTTAGGGTCAGGGCTAGAGTTAGGGGATAGTTAAGGGTTAGCTTTACTTTCAGGGTTAGGGTTAGCCTTAGGTTTAGGGTGAAGTTTAGGTTAAGGATGAGGGTTAGGGTTAGGGTTAGGCATTTGGGTTAAGGTTAGGGTTAGGTTTAGGATTAGGCTTAGGGTTAGGGTTAGGTGTTTGGGTTAATGTTAGGGTCAGGTTTAGGGTTCGGCTTAGGGTTAGGGCTACAGCTGGGGTAAAGTTTAATTCAAGGGTGAGGGTTGAGCTTAGGGTTAGCGTTAGGGGTTAGGGTTAGAGCTTAGGTTAGGATTAAGTTTAGGGTTAAGGTTAGGTTTAGATTTAGGGTTAGGGTTAGTGTTAGGGTTAAGTCATGTTTAGGTTTAGGGCTAGGTGAAGGTTATAGATAGGGTTAGGTTAAGGGTTGAGGTTAGGTTTAGATGGTAAGATGAGGGTTAGTGCTAGGTTTCCATTTAAGCTGAGTGTGTAGGGTAAGTTTTAGGGTTAGGATTAGGGTTAGAGTTAGAGTTAGGGTCAGGGTTAGTTTTGAGTTTAGAGTTAGGGTTACGTTTATGGTACGGTCAGGGTTAGGGGAGATTTAGTGTGACGTTTAGTTTTAGGGTTAGGGTTACAGAGAAGTTTATGTTAAGCGAGAGGGTTGGGGTTAGGGGTTTGGGTTCAGGTCAGAGTCAGGGTTAGGGTTAGGTTTAGGGTTAGGGTTACGTGTAGTGTTAGTGTTAGTTTTGCTTAGGGTTCGGGTTTGAATGAAGTTAGGGTACGCTTAGCGTTATGCTTAGGGTGAAATTCTGGTTAAGGGTGAGGGTTCGGCTCAGGGTTAGGGTTAGAGTTAGGGTCAGTGGTTAGGGTTAGGTTTAGGGTTAAGGTTAGTTTTAGGCTAAGGATTAGGATTAGAGTTAGGGTTAAGGGTTACTGTTTCAGTTAGGTTTAGGTTAAGGTTATAATTAGGGTTAAGTTTAGGGTTAGGGTAAGAGTTAGAGTTACATTTACAGTTAAGGTGAGGGTTAGGGCTAGGGTTAGGGTTAGAGTTAAGGTTAAGGGTTAGGGTTAGGTTTAAGTTTATGGTAGGCTTAAAGATAGGGTTAAGGTTAGGTTAGGGTTAGGGTCAGGGTTAGAATTAGAATTAGGTTTAGGGCGAGGATTAGGGTCAGAGTTATTGTAAGGGTTAGGTTTCGGGTCACAGGTGGGCCAAGGTTAAGGTGAGGGTTAGGTTTATGGGGAGGGTTAGGGTTAAAGTCAGGGTGAGTTTTAGGTTAGGGATAGGGTGAAGTTTAAGATAGGGTGAGGGTTAGGGTTATGGCTAAGGTTTGGGCTTGTTTTCAGGTTAGTGTTAAGGTTATGTTCAGGGTTAGGGTTACGTTCAGGGGTTGTGTTCAGTTTTAGGGTTAGGGTTAGATTTAACGTTAGGGTTAAGTTTAGTGTTACGTTTAGGGTTAGGGTCACGGTTGTGTTAGGCTTTGTGGTTGGGGTGAGGGTTAGTTTTAGGGTTAGGGTTGGTTAGGGTTAGGATTATCGTTATGATAAGGCGTTAGGGGTTAGAGGTGTAGTTTAGGGTTAGGGTTTGGGTGAGGGTTCCGGTTAGGCCTTGCGGTTCTGGTCATGGTTAGGTTTGGTTTAGGCTTAGGGTTAGGTTCATGATTCGGTTTCGGGTTAGTGTTAGAGTTAGGGTGAGAGTTAGTGTTAAGGTTTTTGCTAGGCTTTGGTGTTAGGGTTAGGGTTTGTGTTAGGGTTAGGTTTATCATTAGGGCTCAGGGGTTTCAGGTTAATGTTAGGGTTAGGGTTAGGGATAGCATTAGGGTTAGGGTTGTGGGATACGGTTAGGATTTAGGGTGCGGGTTACGGTTAGTTTTACAGTTAAGGTGAGGGTTTAGGGTAATTGTTATGATTAGGGTTATAGTCAGAGTTAGGGTTTGGTTTAGGATTAGGGTTAGGTGTAGGGTAAGAATTAGGTTTAGGTCCATGTTGAGGGTTAGACTTAGTGTTCTATTTAGGGTAAAGTTTAGGGGTAGGGTTAGGATTAGGTCTAGGGTTAGGATTAGGATTATTTTAGGGTTAGGTTCAGGGCTATTGTAAGTGTTCGGTTTAGGGTTACAGATGGACTAGCGTTATTCTTAGAGTTAGGTTTAAGGTTAGGGTTTGGGTTAGGTCTAGGTTTAGGGTTAAGGTTATGGTTAGTGTTTGGATGAAGTTCAGGATAGGGTGAGGGTTATTTTTATGGTGACGGCTAGGGTTTGGGTTTGTGTTCAGGTTAGTGTTAAGGATAGGTTTAGGGTTCGGTTAGGGTTAGGCGTTATGTCTAGGGTCAGCGTTAGGTTAGGTTTAGGGTTAGTGTGAAGTTTAGGTTAAGGGTGAGGGTTATGGTCAGGGTTAGGATTATAGACGGTGTTAGACGTTAGGTTTAGGGTGTTAGGGTTAGGTTTATGGTTAGGGTAGATTTAAGTTTAGGTTTAATATTAGGGTTAGGGTTAGATTTGGGTTACTGTTCGTATTAGGGTTAGGGTTAGGGATAAGTTTGGGGATAGCGTTAGGTTTAGGGTTGGGGATACGGTTAAGGATTAGGGTGAGGGTTAGGGTTAGGTTTACAGTTAAGGCGAGGGTTTAGGGTAATTGTTATGGTTAGGGTTAGAGTTAGAGTTAGGCTTAGGGTTAGGGTGAAGTTTCAGTTAATAGTCAGGGTTAGGCTTAAGGTTAGAGTCGGGTTAAGGTTAGTGTTCGGGTTAGGTATAGCGTTAGGGTTTGGGTAGGGGTAAGGTTAGGGTTAAGGCTAGGTTTACGGTAAAGGGTAGGGCTAGCTTAGGGTTAGATTTAGAGTTAGAGTTAGTGCTAGGGTTTAGGATTATGGTTATGGTCAGGTTTAGAGTTATTGTTAGGGTTAGGGTAGAGTTAAGGTTAGGGTTAATTTAGGGTTAGAGAAAGGGTTAGGTTTAGGTCTGGGTTAGGTGTAGGATGCGGGGTAGGGTTAGGGTTAGGGGTTCATGGGAGGGTTAGTGTTAAGTTTACATTAAGCTGATGTTTTCGGGTGTTACTGTTAGGGCTAGGGTTAGCATTAGGTTTAGGGTCAGGGCTAGAGTTAGGGGATAGTTAAGGGTTAGCTTTACTTTCAGGGTTAGGGTTAGCCTTAGGTTTAGGGTGAAGTTTAGGTTAAGGATGAGGGTTAGGGTTAGGGTTAGGCATTTGGGTTAAGGTTAGGGTTAGGTTTAGGATTAGGCTTAGGGTTAGGGTTAGGTGTTTGGGTTAATGTTAGGGTCAGGTTTAGGGTTCGGCTTAGGGTTAGGGCTACAGCTGGGGTAAAGTTTAATTGAAGGGTGAGGGTTGAGCTTAGGGTTAGCGTTAGGGGTTAGGGTTAGAGCTTAGGTTAGGATTAAGTTTAGGGTTAAGGTTAGGTTTAGATTTAGGGTTAGGGTTAGTGTTAGGGTTAAGTCATGTTTAGGTTTAGGGCTAGGTGAAGGTTATAGATAGGGTTAGGTTAAGGGTTGAGGTTAGGTTTAGATGGTAAGATGAGGGTTAGTGCTAGGTTTCCATTTAAGCTGAGTGTGTAGGGTAAGTTTTAGGGTTAGGATTAGGGTTAGAGTTAGAGTTAGGGTCAGGGTTAGTTTTGAGTTTAGAGTTAGGGTTACGTTTATGGTACGGTCAGGGTTAGGGGAGATTTAGTGTGACGTTTAGTTTTAGGGTTAGGGTTACAGAGAAGTTTATGTTAAGCGAGAGGGTTGGGGTTAGGGGTTTGGGTTCAGGTCAGAGTCAGGGTTAGGGTTAGGTTTAGGGTTAGGGTTACGTGTAGTGTTAGTGTTAGTTTTGCTTAGGGTTCGGGTTTGAATGAAGTTAGGGTACGCTTAGCGTTATGCTTAGGGTGAAATTCTGGTTAAGGGTGAGGGTTCGGCTCAGGGTTAGGGTTAGAGTTAGGGTCAGTGGTTAGGGTTAGGTTTAGGGTTAAGGTTAGTTTTAGGCTAAGGATTAGGATTAGAGTTAGGGTTAAGGGTTACTGTTTCAGTTAGGTTTAGGTTAAGGTTATAATTAGGGTTAAGTTTAGGGTTAGGGTAAGAGTTAGAGTTACATTTACAGTTAAGGTGAGGGTTAGGGCTAGGGTTAGGGTTAGAGTTAAGGTTAAGGGTTAGGGTTAGGTTTAAGTTTATGGTAGGCTTAAAGATAGGGTTAAGGTTAGGTTAGGGTTAGGGTCAGGGTTAGAATTAGAATTAGGTTTAGGGCGAGGATTAGGGTCAGAGTTATTGTAAGGGTTAGGTTTCGGGTCACAGGTGGGCCAAGGTTAAGGTGAGGGTTAGGTTTATGGGGAGGGTTAGGGTTAAAGTCAGGGTGAGTTTTAGGTTAGGGATAGGGTGAAGTTTAAGATAGGGTGAGGGTTAGGGTTATGGCTAAGGTTTGGGCTTGTTTTCAGGTTAGTGTTAAGGTTATGTTCAGGGTTAGGGTTACGTTCAGGGGTTGTGTTCAGTTTTAGGGTTAGGGTTAGATTTAACGTTAGGGTTAAGTTTAGTGTTACGTTTAGGGTTAGGGTCACGGTTGTGTTAGGCTTTGTGGTTGGGGTGAGGGTTAGTTTTAGGGTTAGGGTTGGTTAGGGTTAGGATTATCGTTATGATAAGGCGTTAGGGGTTAGAGGTGTAGTTTAGGGTTAGGGTTTGGGTGAGGGTTCCGGTTAGGCCTTGCGGTTCTGGTCATGGTTAGGTTTGGTTTAGGCTTAGGGTTAGGTTCATGATTCGGTTTCGGGTTAGTGTTAGAGTTAGGGTGAGAGTTAGTGTTAAGGTTTTTGCTAGGCTTTGGTGTTAGGGTTAGGGTTTGTGTTAGGGTTAGGTTTATCATTAGGGCTCAGGGGTTTCAGGTTAATGTTAGGGTTAGGGTTAGGGATAGCATTAGGGTTAGGGTTGTGGGATACGGTTAGGATTTAGGGTGCGGGTTACGGTTAGTTTTACAGTTAAGGTGAGGGTTTAGAGTAATTGTTATGATTAGGGTTATAGTCAGAGTTAGGGTTTGGTTTAGGATTAGGGTTAGGTGTAGGGTAAGAATTAGGTTTAGGTCCATGTTGAGGGTTAGACTTAGTGTTCTATTTAGGGTAAAGTTTAGGGGTAGGGTTAGGATTAGGTCTAGGGTTAGGATTAGGATTATTTTAGGGTTAGGTTCAGGGCTATTGTAAGTGTTCGGTTTAGGGTTACAGATGGACTAGCGTTATTCTTAGAGTTAGGTTTAAGGTTAGGGTTTGGGTTAGGTCTAGGTTTAGGGTTAAGGTTATGGTTAGTGTTTGGATGAAGTTCAGGATAGGGTGAGGGTTATTTTTATGGTGACGGCTAGGGTTTGGGTTTGTGTTCAGGTTAGTGTTAAGGATAGGTTTAGGGTTCGGTTAGGGTTAGGCGTTATGTCTAGGGTCAGCGTTAGGTTAGGTTTAGGGTTAGTGTGAAGTTTAGGTTAAGGGTGAGGGTTATGGTCAGGGTTAGGATTATAGACGGTGTTAGACGTTAGGTTTAGGGTGTTAGGGTTAGGTTTATGGTTAGGGTAGATTTAAGTTTAGGTTTAATATTAGGGTTAGGGTTAGATTTGGGTTACTGTTCGTATTAGGGTTAGGGTTAGGGATAAGTTTGGGGATAGCGTTAGGTTTAGGGTTGGGGATACGGTTAAGGATTAGGGTGAGGGTTAGGGTTAGGTTTACAGTTAAGGCGAGGGTTTAGGGTAATTGTTATGGTTAGGGTTAGAGTTAGAGTTAGGCTTAGGGTTAGGGTGAAGTTTCAGTTAATAGTCAGGGTTAGGCTTAAGGTTAGAGTCGGGTTAAGGTTAGTGTTCGGGTTAGGTATAGCGTTAGGGTTTGGGTAGGGGTAAGGTTAGGGTTAAGGCTAGGTTTACGGTAAAGGGTAGGGCTAGCTTAGGGTTAGATTTAGAGTTAGAGTTAGTGCTAGGGTTTAGGATTATGGTTATGGTCAGGTTTAGAGTTATTGTTAGGGTTAGGGTAGAGTTAAGGTTAGGGTTAATTTAGGGTTAGAGAAAGGGTTAGGTTTAGGTCTGGGTTAGGTGTAGGATGCGGGGTAGGGTTAGGGTTAGGGGTTCATGGGAGGGTTAGTGTTAAGTTTACATTAAGCTGATGTTTTCGGGTGTTACTGTTAGGGCTAGGGTTAGCATTAGGTTTAGGGTCAGGGCTAGAGTTAGGGGATAGTTAAGGGTTAGCTTTACTTTCAGGGTTAGGGTTAGCCTTAGGTTTAGGGTGAAGTTTAGGTTAAGGATGAGGGTTAGGGTTAGGGTTAGGCATTTGGGTTAAGGTTAGGGTTAGGTTTAGGATTAGGCTTAGGGTTAGGGTTAGGTGTTTGGGTTAATGTTAGGGTCAGGTTTAGGGTTCGGCTTAGGGTTAGGGCTACAGCTGGGGTAAAGTTTAATTGAAGGGTGAGGGTTGAGCTTAGGGTTAGCGTTAGGGGTTAGGGTTAGAGCTTAGGTTAGGATTAAGTTTAGGGTTAAGGTTAGGTTTAGATTTAGGGTTAGGGTTAGTGTTAGGGTTAAGTCATGTTTAGGTTTAGGGCTAGGTGAAGGTTATAGATAGGGTTAGGTTAAGGGTTGAGGTTAGGTTTAGATGGTAAGATGAGGGTTAGTGCTAGGTTTCCATTTAAGCTGAGTGTGTAGGGTAAGTTTTAGGGTTAGGATTAGGGTTAGAGTTAGAGTTAGGGTCAGGGTTAGTTTTGAGTTTAGAGTTAGGGTTACATTTATGGTACGGTCAGGGTTAGGGGAGATTTAGTGTGACGTTTAGTTTTAGGGTTAGGGTTACAGAGAAGTTTATGTTAAGCGAGAGGGTTGGGGTTAGGGGTTTGGGTTCAGGTCAGAGTCAGGGTTAGGGTTAGGTTTAGGGTTAGGGTTACGTGTAGTGTTAGTGTTAGTTTTGCTTAGGGTTCGGGTTTGAATGAAGTTAGGGTACGCTTAGCGTTATGCTTAGGGTGAAATTCTGGTTAAGGGTGAGGGTTCGGCTCAGGGTTAGGGTTAGAGTTAGGGTCAGTGGTTAGGGTTAGGTTTAGGGTTAAGGTTAGTTTTAGGCTAAGGATTAGGATTAGAGTTAGGGTTAAGGGTTACTGTTTCAGTTAGGTTTAGGTTAAGGTTATAATTAGGGTTAAGTTTAGGGTTAGGGTAAGAGTTAGAGTTACATTTACAGTTAAGGTGAGGGTTAGGGCTAGGGTTAGGGTTAGAGTTAAGGTTAAGGGTTAGGGTTAGGTTTAAGTTTATGGTAGGCTTAAAGATAGGGTTAAGGTTAGGTTAGGGTTAGGGTCAGGGTTAGAATTAGAATTAGGTTTAGGGCGAGGATTAGGGTCAGAGTTATTGTAAGGGTTAGGTTTCGGGTCACAGGTGGGCCAAGGTTAAGGTGAGGGTTAGGTTTATGGGGAGGGTTAGGGTTAAAGTCAGGGTGAGTTTTAGGTTAGGGATAGGGTGAAGTTTAAGATAGGGTGAGGGTTAGGGTTATGGCTAAGGTTTGGGCTTGTTTTCAGGTTAGTGTTAAGGTTATGTTCAGGGTTAGGGTTACGTTCAGGGGTTGTGTTCAGTTTTAGGGTTAGGGTTAGATTTAACGTTAGGGTTAAGTTTAGTGTTACGTTTAGGGTTAGGGTCACGGTTGTGTTAGGCTTTGTGGTTGGGGTGAGGGTTAGTTTTAGGGTTAGGGTTGGTTAGGGTTAGGATTATCGTTATGATAAGGCGTTAGGGGTTAGAGGTGTAGTTTAGGGTTAGGGTTTGGGTGAGGGTTCCGGTTAGGCCTTGCGGTTCTGGTCATGGTTAGGTTTGGTTTAGGCTTAGGGTTAGGTTCATGATTCGGTTTCGGGTTAGTGTTAGAGTTAGGGTGAGAGTTAGTGTTAAGGTTTTTGCTAGGCTTTGGTGTTAGGGTTAGGGTTTGTGTTAGGGTTAGGTTTATCATTAGGGCTCAGGGGTTTCAGGTTAATGTTAGGGTTAGGGTTAGGGATAGCATTAGGGTTAGGGTTGTGGGATACGGTTAGGATTTAGGGTGCGGGTTACGGTTAGTTTTACAGTTAAGGTGAGGGTTTAGAGTAATTGTTATGATTAGGGTTATAGTCAGAGTTAGGGTTTGGTTTAGGATTAGGGTTAGGTGTAGGGTAAGAATTAGGTTTAGGTCCATGTTGAGGGTTAGACTTAGTGTTCTATTTAGGGTAAAGTTTAGGGGTAGGGTTAGGATTAGGTCTAGGGTTAGGATTAGGATTATTTTAGGGTTAGGTTCAGGGCTATTGTAAGTGTTCGGTTTAGGGTTACAGATGGACTAGCGTTATTCTTAGAGTTAGGTTTAAGGTTAGGGTTTGGGTTAGGTCTAGGTTTAGGGTTAAGGTTATGGTTAGTGTTTGGATGAAGTTCAGGATAGGGTGAGGGTTATTTTTATGGTGACGGCTAGGGTTTGGGTTTGTGTTCAGGTTAGTGTTAAGGATAGGTTTAGGGTTCGGTTAGGGTTAGGCGTTATGTCTAGGGTCAGCGTTAGGTTAGGTTTAGGGTTAGTGTGAAGTTTAGGTTAAGGGTGAGGGTTATGGTCAGGGTTAGGATTATAGACGGTGTTAGACGTTAGGTTTAGGGTGTTAGGGTTAGGTTTATGGTTAGGGTAGATTTAAGTTTAGGTTTAATATTAGGGTTAGGGTTAGATTTGGGTTACTGTTCGTATTAGGGTTAGGGTTAGGGATAAGTTTGGGGATAGCGTTAGGTTTAGGGTTGGGGATACGGTTAAGGATTAGGGTGAGGGTTAGGGTTAGGTTTACAGTTAAGGCGAGGGTTTAGGGTAATTGTTATGGTTAGGGTTAGAGTTAGAGTTAGGCTTAGGGTTAGGGTGAAGTTTCAGTTAATAGTCAGGGTTAGGCTTAAGGTTAGAGTCGGGTTAAGGTTAGTGTTCGGGTTAGGTATAGCGTTAGGGTTTGGGTAGGGGTAAGGTTAGGGTTAAGGCTAGGTTTACGGTAAAGGGTAGGGCTAGCTTAGGGTTAGATTTAGAGTTAGAGTTAGTGCTAGGGTTTAGGATTATGGTTATGGTCAGGTTTAGAGTTATTGTTAGGGTTAGGGTAGAGTTAAGGTTAGGGTTAATTTAGGGTTAGAGAAAGGGTTAGGTTTAGGTCTGGGTTAGGTGTAGGATGCGGGGTAGGGTTAGGGTTAGGGGTTCATGGGAGGGTTAGTGTTAAGTTTACATTAAGCTGATGTTTTCGGGTGTTACTGTTAGGGCTAGGGTTAGCATTAGGTTTAGGGTCAGGGCTAGAGTTAGGGGATAGTTAAGGGTTAGCTTTACTTTCAGGGTTAGGGTTAGCCTTAGGTTTAGGGTGAAGTTTAGGTTAAGGATGAGGGTTAGGGTTAGGGTTAGGCATTTGGGTTAAGGTTAGGGTTAGGTTTAGGATTAGGCTTAGGGTTAGGGTTAGGTGTTTGGGTTAATGTTAGGGTCAGGTTTAGGGTTCGGCTTAGGGTTAGGGCTACAGCTGGGGTAAAGTTTAATTCAAGGGTGAGGGTTGAGCTTAGGGTTAGCGTTAGGGGTTAGGGTTAGAGCTTAGGTTAGGATTAAGTTTAGGGTTAAGGTTAGGTTTAGATTTAGGGTTAGGGTTAGTGTTAGGGTTAAGTCATGTTTAGGTTTAGGGCTAGGTGAAGGTTATAGATAGGGTTAGGTTAAGGGTTGAGGTTAGGTTTAGATGGTAAGATGAGGGTTAGTGCTAGGTTTCCATTTAAGCTGAGTGTGTAGGGTAAGTTTTAGGGTTAGGATTAGGGTTAGAGTTAGAGTTAGGGTCAGGGTTAGTTTTGAGTTTAGAGTTAGGGTTACATTTATGGTACGGTCAGGGTTAGGGGAGATTTAGTGTGACGTTTAGTTTTAGGGTTAGGGTTACAGAGAAGTTTATGTTAAGCGAGAGGGTTGGGGTTAGGGGTTTGGGTTCAGGTCAGAGTCAGGGTTAGGGTTAGGTTTAGGGTTAGGGTTACGTGTAGTGTTAGTGTTAGTTTTGCTTAGGGTTCGGGTTTGAATGAAGTTAGGGTACGCTTAGCGTTATGCTTAGGGTGAAATTCTGGTTAAGGGTGAGGGTTCGGCTCAGGGTTAGGGTTAGAGTTAGGGTCAGTGGTTAGGGTTAGGTTTAGGGTTAAGGTTAGTTTTAGGCTAAGGATTAGGATTAGAGTTAGGGTTAAGGGTTACTGTTTCAGTTAGGTTTAGGTTAAGGTTATAATTAGGGTTAAGTTTAGGGTTAGGGTAAGAGTTAGAGTTACATTTACAGTTAAGGTGAGGGTTAGGGCTAGGGTTAGGGTTAGAGTTAAGGTTAAGGGTTAGGGTTAGGTTTAAGTTTATGGTAGGCTTAAAGATAGGGTTAAGGTTAGGTTAGGGTTAGGGTCAGGGTTAGAATTAGAATTAGGTTTAGGGCGAGGATTAGGGTCAGAGTTATTGTAAGGGTTAGGTTTCGGGTCACAGGTGGGCCAAGGTTAAGGTGAGGGTTAGGTTTATGGGGAGGGTTAGGGTTAAAGTCAGGGTGAGTTTTAGGTTAGGGATAGGGTGAAGTTTAAGATAGGGTGAGGGTTAGGGTTATGGCTAAGGTTTGGGCTTGTTTTCAGGTTAGTGTTAAGGTTATGTTCAGGGTTAGGGTTACGTTCAGGGGTTGTGTTCAGTTTTAGGGTTAGGGTTAGATTTAACGTTAGGGTTAAGTTTAGTGTTACGTTTAGGGTTAGGGTCACGGTTGTGTTAGGCTTTGTGGTTGGGGTGAGGGTTAGTTTTAGGGTTAGGGTTGGTTAGGGTTAGGATTATCGTTATGATAAGGCGTTAGGGGTTAGAGGTGTAGTTTAGGGTTAGGGTTTGGGTGAGGGTTCCGGTTAGGCCTTGCGGTTCTGGTCATGGTTAGGTTTGGTTTAGGCTTAGGGTTAGGTTCATGATTCGGTTTCGGGTTAGTGTTAGAGTTAGGGTGAGAGTTAGTGTTAAGGTTTTTGCTAGGCTTTGGTGTTAGGGTTAGGGTTTGTGTTAGGGTTAGGTTTATCATTAGGGCTCAGGGGTTTCAGGTTAATGTTAGGGTTAGGGTTAGGGATAGCATTAGGGTTAGGGTTGTGGGATACGGTTAGGATTTAGGGTGCGGGTTACGGTTAGTTTTACAGTTAAGGTGAGGGTTTAGAGTAATTGTTATGATTAGGGTTATAGTCAGAGTTAGGGTTTGGTTTAGGATTAGGGTTAGGTGTAGGGTAAGAATTAGGTTTAGGTCCATGTTGAGGGTTAGACTTAGTGTTCTATTTAGGGTAAAGTTTAGGGGTAGGGTTAGGATTAGGTCTAGGGTTAGGATTAGGATTATTTTAGGGTTAGGTTCAGGGCTATTGTAAGTGTTCGGTTTAGGGTTACAGATGGACTAGCGTTATTCTTAGAGTTAGGTTTAAGGTTAGGGTTTGGGTTAGGTCTAGGTTTAGGGTTAAGGTTATGGTTAGTGTTTGGATGAAGTTCAGGATAGGGTGAGGGTTATTTTTATGGTGACGGCTAGGGTTTGGGTTTGTGTTCAGGTTAGTGTTAAGGATAGGTTTAGGGTTCGGTTAGGGTTAGGCGTTATGTCTAGGGTCAGCGTTAGGTTAGGTTTAGGGTTAGTGTGAAGTTTAGGTTAAGGGTGAGGGTTATGGTCAGGGTTAGGATTATAGACGGTGTTAGACGTTAGGTTTAGGGTGTTAGGGTTAGGTTTATGGTTAGGGTAGATTTAAGTTTAGGTTTAATATTAGGGTTAGGGTTAGATTTGGGTTACTGTTCGTATTAGGGTTAGGGTTAGGGATAAGTTTGGGGATAGCGTTAGGTTTAGGGTTGGGGATACGGTTAAGGATTAGGGTGAGGGTTAGGGTTAGGTTTACAGTTAAGGCGAGGGTTTAGGGTAATTGTTATGGTTAGGGTTAGAGTTAGAGTTAGGCTTAGGGTTAGGGTGAAGTTTCAGTTAATAGTCAGGGTTAGGCTTAAGGTTAGAGTCGGGTTAAGGTTAGTGTTCGGGTTAGGTATAGCGTTAGGGTTTGGGTAGGGGTAAGGTTAGGGTTAAGGCTAGGTTTACGGTAAAGGGTAGGGCTAGCTTAGGGTTAGATTTAGAGTTAGAGTTAGTGCTAGGGTTTAGGATTATGGTTATGGTCAGGTTTAGAGTTATTGTTAGGGTTAGGGTAGAGTTAAGGTTAGGGTTAATTTAGGGTTAGAGAAAGGGTTAGGTTTAGGTCTGGGTTAGGTGTAGGATGCGGGGTAGGGTTAGGGTTAGGGGTTCATGGGAGGGTTAGTGTTAAGTTTACATTAAGCTGATGTTTTCGGGTGTTACTGTTAGGGCTAGGGTTAGCATTAGGTTTAGGGTCAGGGCTAGAGTTAGGGGATAGTTAAGGGTTAGCTTTACTTTCAGGGTTAGGGTTAGCCTTAGGTTTAGGGTGAAGTTTAGGTTAAGGATGAGGGTTAGGGTTAGGGTTAGGCATTTGGGTTAAGGTTAGGGTTAGGTTTAGGATTAGGCTTAGGGTTAGGGTTAGGTGTTTGGGTTAATGTTAGGGTCAGGTTTAGGGTTCGGCTTAGGGTTAGGGCTACAGCTGGGGTAAAGTTTAATTCAAGGGTGAGGGTTGAGCTTAGGGTTAGCGTTAGGGGTTAGGGTTAGAGCTTAGGTTAGGATTAAGTTTAGGGTTAAGGTTAGGTTTAGATTTAGGGTTAGGGTTAAGTCATGTTTAGGTTTAGGGCTAGGTGAAGGTTATAGATAGGGTTAGGTTAAGGGTTGAGGTTAGGTTTAGATGGTAAGATGAGGGTTAGTGCTAGGTTTCCATTTAAGCTGAGTGTGTAGGGTAAGTTTTAGGGTTAGGATTAGGGTTAGAGTTAGAGTTAGGGTCAGGGTTAGTTTTGAGTTTAGAGTTAGGGTTACGTTTATGGTACGGTCAGGGTTAGGGGAGATTTAGTGTGACGTTTAGTTTTAGGGTTAGGGTTACAGAGAAGTTTATGTTAAGCGAGAGGGTTGGGGTTAGGGGTTTGGGTTCAGGTCAGAGTCAGGGTTAGGGTTAGGTTTAGGGTTAGGGTTACGTGTAGTGTTAGTGTTAGTTTTGCTTAGGGTTCGGGTTTGAATGAAGTTAGGGTACGCTTAGCGTTATGCTTAGGGTGAAATTCTGGTTAAGGGTGAGGGTTCGGCTCAGGGTTAGGGTTAGAGTTAGGGTCAGTGGTTAGGGTTAGGTTTAGGGTTAAGGTTAGTTTTAGGCTAAGGATTAGGATTAGAGTTAGGGTTAAGGGTTACTGTTTCTGTTAGGTTTAGGTTAAGGTTATAATTAGGGTTAAGTTTAGGGTTAGGGTAAGAGTTAGAGTTACATTTACAGTTAAGGTGAGGGTTAGGGCTAGGGTTAGGGTTAGAGTTAAGGTTAAGGGTTAGGGTTAGGTTTAAGTTTATGGTAGGCTTAAAGATAGGGTTAAGGTTAGGTTAGGGTTAGGGTCAGGGTTAGAATTAGAATTAGGTTTAGGGCGAGGATTAGGGTCAGAGTTATTGTAAGGGTTAGGTTTCGGGTCACAGGTGGGCCAAGGTTAAGGTGAGGGTTAGGTTTATGGGGAGGGTTAGGGTTAAAGTCAGGGTGAGTTTTAGGTTAGGGATAGGGTGAAGTTTAAGATAGGGTGAGGGTTAGGGTTATGGCTAAGGTTTGGGCTTGTTTTCAGGTTAGTGTTAAGGTTATGTTCAGGGTTAGGGTTACGTTCAGGGGTTGTGTTCAGTTTTAGGGTTAGGGTTAGATTTAACGTTAGGGTTAAGTTTAGTGTTACGTTTAGGGTTAGGGTCACGGTTGTGTTAGGCTTTGTGGTTGGGGTGAGGGTTAGTTTTAGGGTTAGGGTTGGTTAGGGTTAGGATTATCGTTATGATAAGGCGTTAGGGGTTAGAGGTGTAGTTTAGGGTTAGGGTTTGGGTGAGGGTTCCGGTTAGGCCTTGCGGTTCTGGTCATGGTTAGGTTTGGTTTAGGCTTAGGGTTAGGTTCATGATTCGGTTTCGGGTTAGTGTTAGAGTTAGGGTGAGAGTTAGTGTTAAGGTTTTTGCTAGGCTTTGGTGTTAGGGTTAGGGTTTGTGTTAGGGTTAGGTTTATCATTAGGGCTCAGGGGTTTCAGGTTAATGTTAGGGTTAGGGTTAGGGATAGCATTAGGGTTAGGGTTGTGGGATACGGTTAGGATTTAGGGTGCGGGTTACGGTTAGTTTTACAGTTAAGGTGAGGGTTTAGGGTAATTGTTATGATTAGGGTTATAGTCAGAGTTAGGGTTTGGTTTAGGATTAGGGTTAGGTGTAGGGTAAGAATTAGGTTTAGGTCCATGTTGAGGGTTAGACTTAGTGTTCTATTTAGGGTAAAGTTTAGGGGTAGGGTTAGGATTAGGTCTAGGGTTAGGATTAGGATTATTTTAGGGTTAGGTTCAGGGCTATTGTAAGTGTTCGGTTTAGGGTTACAGATGGACTAGCGTTATTCTTAGAGTTAGGTTTAAGGTTAGGGTTTGGGTTAGGTCTAGGTTTAGGGTTAAGGTTATGGTTAGTGTTTGGATGAAGTTCAGGATAGGGTGAGGGTTATTTTTATGGTGACGGCTAGGGTCTGGGTTTGTGTTCAGGTTAGTGTTAAGGATAGGTTTAGGGTTCGGTTAGGGTTAGACGTTATGTCTAGGGTCAGCGTTAGGTTAGGTTTAGGGTTAGTGTGAAGTTTAGGTTAAGGGTGAGGGTTATGGTCAGGGTTAGGATTATAGACGGTGTTAGACGTTAGGTTTAGGGTGTTAGGGTTAGGTTTATGGTTAGGGTAGATTTAAGTTTAGGTTTAATATTAGGGTTAGGGTTAGATTTGGGTTACTGTTCGTATTAGGGTTAGGGTTAGGGATAAGTTTGGGGATAGCGTTAGGTTTAGGGTTGGGGATACGGTTAAGGATTAGGGTGAGGGTTAGGGTTAGGTTTACAGTTAAGGCGAGGGTTTAGGGTAATTGTTATGGTTAGGGTTAGAGTTAGAGTTAGGCTTAGGGTTAGGGTGAAGTTTCAGTTAATAGTCAGGGTTAGGCTTAAGGTTAGAGTCGGGTTAAGGTTAGTGTTCGGGTTAGGTATAGCGTTAGGGTTTGGGTAGGGGTAAGGTTAGGGTTAAGGCTAGGTTTACGGTAAAGGGTAGGGCTAGCTTAGGGTTAGATTTAGAGTTAGAGTTAGTGCTAGGGTTTAGGATTATGGTTATGGTCAGGTTTAGAGTTATTGTTAGGGTTAGGGTAGAGTTAAGGTTAGGGTTAATTTAGGGTTAGAGAAAGGGTTAGGTTTAGGTCTGGGTTAGGTGTAGGATGCGGGGTAGGGTTAGGGTTAGGGGTTCATGGGAGGGTTAGTGTTAAGTTTACATTAAGCTGATGTTTTCGGGTGTTACTGTTAGGGCTAGGGTTAGCATTCGGTTTAGGGTCAGGGCTAGAGTTAGGGGATAGTTAAGGGTTAGCTTTACTTTCAGGGTTAGGGTTAGCCTTAGGTTTAGGGTGAAGTTTAGGTTAAGGATGAGGGTTAGGGTTAGGGTTAGGCATTTGGGTTAAGGTTAGGGTTAGGTTTAGGATTAGGCTTAGGGTTAGGGTTAGGTGTTTGGGTTAATGTTAGGGTCAGGTTTAGGGTTCGGCTTAGGGTTAGGGCTACAGCTGGGGTAAAGTTTAATTCAAGGGTGAGGGTTGAGCTTAGGGTTAGCGTTAGGGGTTAGGGTTAGAGCTTAGGTTAGGATTAAGTTTAGGGTTAAGGTTAGGTTTAGATTTAGGGTTAGGGTTAGTGTTAGGGTTAAGTCATGTTTAGGTTTAGGGCTAGGTGAAGGTTATAGATAGGGTTAGGTTAAGGGTTGAGGTTAGGTTTAGATGGTAAGATGAGGGTTAGTGCTAGGTTTCCATTTAAGCTGAGTGTGTAGGGTAAGTTTTAGGGTTAGGATTAGGGTTAGAGTTAGAGTTAGGGTCAGGGTTAGTTTTGAGTTTAGAGTTAGGGTTACGTTTATGGTACGGTCAGGGTTAGGGGAGATTTAGTGTGACGTTTAGTTTTAGGGTTAGGGTTACAGAGAAGTTTATGTTAAGCGAGAGGGTTGGGGTTAGGGGTTTGGGTTCAGGTCAGAGTCAGGGTTAGGGTTAGGTTTAGGGTTAGGGTTACGTGTAGTGTTAGTGTTAGTTTTGCTTAGGGTTCGGGTTTGAATGAAGTTAGGGTACGCTTAGCGTTATGCTTAGGGTGAAATTCTGGTTAAGGGTGAGGGTTCGGCTCAGGGTTAGGGTTAGAGTTAGGGTCAGTGGTTAGGGTTAGGTTTAGGGTTAAGGTTAGTTTTAGGCTAAGGATTAGGATTAGAGTTAGGGTTAAGGGTTACTGTTTCAGTTAGGTTTAGGTTAAGGTTATAATTAGGGTTAAGTTTAGGGTTAGGGTAAGAGTTAGAGTTACATTTACAGTTAAGGTGAGGGTTAGGGCTAGGGTTAGGGTTAGAGTTAAGGTTAAGGGTTAGGGTTAGGTTTAAGTTTATGGTAGGCTTAAAGATAGGGTTAAGGTTAGGTTAGGGTTAGGGTCAGGGTTAGAATTAGAATTAGGTTTAGGGCGAGGATTAGGGTCAGAGTTATTGTAAGGGTTAGGTTTCGGGTCACAGGTGGGCCAAGGTTAAGGTGAGGGTTAGGTTTATGGGGAGGGTTAGGGTTAAAGTCAGGGTGAGTTTTAGGTTAGGGATAGGGTGAAGTTTAAGATAGGGTGAGGGTTAGGGTTATGGCTAAGGTTTGGGCTTGTTTTCAGGTTAGTGTTAAGGTTATGTTCAGGGTTAGGGTTACGTTCAGGGGTTGTGTTCAGTTTTAGGGTTAGGGTTAGATTTAACGTTAGGGTTAAGTTTAGTGTTACGTTTAGGGTTAGGGTCACGGTTGTGTTAGGCTTTGTGGTTGGGGTGAGGGTTAGTTTTAGGGTTAGGGTTGGTTAGGGTTAGGATTATCGTTATGATAAGGCGTTAGGGGTTAGAGGTGTAGTTTAGGGTTAGGGTTTGGGTGAGGGTTCCGGTTAGGCCTTGCGGTTCTGGTCATGGTTAGGTTTGGTTTAGGCTTAGGGTTAGGTTCATGATTCGGTTTCGGGTTAGTGTTAGAGTTAGGGTGAGAGTTAGTGTTAAGGTTTTTGCTAGGCTTTGGTGTTAGGGTTAGGGTTTGTGTTAGGGTTAGGTTTATCATTAGGGCTCAGGGGTTTCAGGTTAATGTTAGGGTTAGGGTTAGGGATAGCATTAGGGTTAGGGTTGTGGGATACGGTTAGGATTTAGGGTGCGGGTTACGGTTAGTTTTACAGTTAAGGTGAGGGTTTAGGGTAATTGTTATGATTAGGGTTATAGTCAGAGTTAGGGTTTGGTTTAGGATTAGGGTTAGGTGTAGGGTAAGAATTAGGTTTAGGTCCATGTTGAGGGTTAGACTTAGTGTTCTATTTAGGGTAAAGTTTAGGGGTAGGGTTAGGATTAGGTCTAGGGTTAGGATTAGGATTATTTTAGGGTTAGGTTCAGGGCTATTGTAAGTGTTCGGTTTAGGGTTACAGATGGACTAGCGTTATTCTTAGAGTTAGGTTTAAGGTTAGGGTTTGGGTTAGGTCTAGGTTTAGGGTTAAGGTTATGGTTAGTGTTTGGATGAAGTTCAGGATAGGGTGAGGGTTATTTTTATGGTGACGGCTAGGGTTTGGGTTTGTGTTCAGGTTAGTGTTAAGGATAGGTTTAGGGTTCGGTTAGGGTTAGGCGTTATGTCTAGGGTCAGCGTTAGGTTAGGTTTAGGGTTAGTGTGAAGTTTAGGTTAAGGGTGAGGGTTATGGTCAGGGTTAGGATTATAGACGGTGTTAGACGTTAGGTTTAGGGTGTTAGGGTTAGGTTTATGGTTAGGGTAGATTTAAGTTTAGGTTTAATATTAGGGTTAGGGTTAGATTTGGGTTACTGTTCGTATTAGGGTTAGGGTTAGGGATAAGTTTGGGGATAGCGTTAGGTTTAGGGTTGGGGATACGGTTAAGGATTAGGGTGAGGGTTAGGGTTAGGTTTACAGTTAAGGCGAGGGTTTAGGGTAATTGTTATGGTTAGGGTTAGAGTTAGAGTTAGGCTTAGGGTTAGGGTGAAGTTTCAGTTAATAGTCAGGGTTAGGCTTAAGGTTAGAGTCGGGTTAAGGTTAGTGTTCGGGTTAGGTATAGCGTTAGGGTTTGGGTAGGGGTAAGGTTAGGGTTAAGGCTAGGTTTACGGTAAAGGGTAGGGCTAGCTTAGGGTTAGATTTAGAGTTAGAGTTAGTGCTAGGGTTTAGGATTATGGTTATGGTCAGGTTTAGAGTTATTGTTAGGGTTAGGGTAGAGTTAAGGTTAGGGTTAATTTAGGGTTAGAGAAAGGGTTAGGTTTAGGTCTGGGTTAGGTGTAGGATGCGGGGTAGGGTTAGGGTTAGGGGTTCATGGGAGGGTTAGTGTTAAGTTTACATTAAGCTGATGTTTTCGGGTGTTACTGTTAGGGCTAGGGTTAGCATTAGGTTTAGGGTCAGGGCTAGAGTTAGGGGATAGTTAAGGGTTAGCTTTACTTTCAGGGTTAGGGTTAGCCTTAGGTTTAGGGTGAAGTTTAGGTTAAGGATGAGGGTTAGGGTTAGGGTTAGGCATTTGGGTTAAGGTTAGGGTTAGGTTTAGGATTAGGCTTAGGGTTAGGGTTAGGTGTTTGGGTTAATGTTAGGGTCAGGTTTAGGGTTCGGCTTAGGGTTAGGGCTACAGCTGGGGTAAAGTTTAATTCAAGGGTGAGGGTTGAGCTTAGGGTTAGCGTTAGGGGTTAGGGTTAGAGCTTAGGTTAGGATTAAGTTTAGGGTTAAGGTTAGGTTTAGATTTAGGGTTAGGGTTAGTGTTAGGGTTAAGTCATGTTTAGGTTTAGGGCTAGGTGAAGGTTATAGATAGGGTTAGGTTAAGGGTTGAGGTTAGGTTTAGATGGTAAGATGAGGGTTAGTGCTAGGTTTCCATTTAAGCTGAGTGTGTAGGGTAAGTTTTAGGGTTAGGATTAGGGTTAGAGTTAGAGTTAGGGTCAGGGTTAGTTTTGAGTTTAGAGTTAGGGTTACGTTTATGGTACGGTCAGGGTTAGGGGAGATTTAGTGTGACGTTTAGTTTTAGGGTTAGGGTTACAGAGAAGTTTATGTTAAGCGAGAGGGTTGGGGTTAGGGGTTTGGGTTCAGGTCAGAGTCAGGGTTAGGGTTAGGTTTAGGGTTAGGGTTACGTGTAGTGTTAGTGTTAGTTTTGCTTAGGGTTCGGGTTTGAATGAAGTTAGGGTACGCTTAGCGTTATGCTTAGGGTGAAATTCTGGTTAAGGGTGAGGGTTCGGCTCAGGGTTAGGGTTAGAGTTAGGGTCAGTGGTTAGGGTTAGGTTTAGGGTTAAGGTTAGTTTTAGGCTAAGGATTAGGATTAGAGTTAGGGTTAAGGGTTACTGTTTCAGTTAGGTTTAGGTTAAGGTTATAATTAGGGTTAAGTTTAGGGTTAGGGTAAGAGTTAGAGTTACATTTACAGTTAAGGTGAGGGTTAGGGCTAGGGTTAGGGTTAGAGTTAAGGTTAAGGGTTAGGGTTAGGTTTAAGTTTATGGTAGGCTTAAAGATAGGGTTAAGGTTAGGTTAGGGTTAGGGTCAGGGTTAGAATTAGAATTAGGTTTAGGGCGAGGATTAGGGTCAGAGTTATTGTAAGGGTTAGGTTTCGGGTCACAGGTGGGCCAAGGTTAAGGTGAGGGTTAGGTTTATGGGGAGGGTTAGGGTTAAAGTCAGGGTGAGTTTTAGGTTAGGGATAGGGTGAAGTTTAAGATAGGGTGAGGGTTAGGGTTATGGCTAAGGTTTGGGCTTGTTTTCAGGTTAGTGTTAAGGTTATGTTCAGGGTTAGGGTTACGTTCAGGGGTTGTGTTCAGTTTTAGGGTTAGGGTTAGATTTAACGTTAGGGTTAAGTTTAGTGTTACGTTTAGGGTTAGGGTCACGGTTGTGTTAGGCTTTGTGGTTGGGGTGAGGGTTAGTTTTAGGGTTAGGGTTGGTTAGGGTTAGGATTATCGTTATGATAAGGCGTTAGGGGTTAGAGGTGTAGTTTAGGGTTAGGGTTTGGGTGAGGGTTCCGGTTAGGCCTTGCGGTTCTGGTCATGGTTAGGTTTGGTTTAGGCTTAGGGTTAGGTTCATGATTCGGTTTCGGGTTAGTGTTAGAGTTAGGGTGAGAGTTAGTGTTAAGGTTTTTGCTAGGCTTTGGTGTTAGGGTTAGGGTTTGTGTTAGGGTTAGGTTTATCATTAGGGCTCAGGGGTTTCAGGTTAATGTTAGGGTTAGGGTTAGGGATAGCATTAGGGTTAGGGTTGTGGGATACGGTTAGGATTTAGGGTGCGGGTTACGGTTAGTTTTACAGTTAAGGTGAGGGTTTAGGGTAATTGTTATGATTAGGGTTATAGTCAGAGTTAGGGTTTGGTTTAGGATTAGGGTTAGGTGTAGGGTAAGAATTAGGTTTAGGTCCATGTTGAGGGTTAGACTTAGTGTTCTATTTAGGGTAAAGTTTAGGGGTAGGGTTAGGATTAGGTCTAGGGTTAGGATTAGGATTATTTTAGGGTTAGGTTCAGGGCTATTGTAAGTGTTCGGTTTAGGGTTACAGATGGACTAGCGTTATTCTTAGAGTTAGGTTTAAGGTTAGGGTTTGGGTTAGGTCTAGGTTTAGGGTTAAGGTTATGGTTAGTGTTTGGATGAAGTTCAGGATAGGGTGAGGGTTATTTTTATGGTGACGGCTAGGGTCTGGGTTTGTGTTCAGGTTAGTGTTAAGGATAGGTTTAGGGTTCGGTTAGGGTTAGACGTTATGTCTAGGGTCAGCGTTAGGTTAGGTTTAGGGTTAGTGTGAAGTTTAGGTTAAGGGTGAGGGTTATGGTCAGGGTTAGGATTATAGACGGTGTTAGACGTTAGGTTTAGGGTGTTAGGGTTAGGTTTATGGTTAGGGTAGATTTAAGTTTAGGTTTAATATTAGGGTTAGGGTTAGATTTGGGTTACTGTTCGTATTAGGGTTAGGGTTAGGGATAAGTTTGGGGATAGCGTTAGGTTTAGGGTTGGGGATACGGTTAAGGATTAGGGTGAGGGTTAGGGTTAGGTTTACAGTTAAGGCGAGGGTTTAGGGTAATTGTTATGGTTAGGGTTAGAGTTAGAGTTAGGCTTAGGGTTAGGGTGAAGTTTCAGTTAATAGTCAGGGTTAGGCTTAAGGTTAGAGTCGGGTTAAGGTTAGTGTTCGGGTTAGGTATAGCGTTAGGGTTTGGGTAGGGGTAAGGTTAGGGTTAAGGCTAGGTTTACGGTAAAGGGTAGGGCTAGCTTAGGGTTAGATTTAGAGTTAGAGTTAGTGCTAGGGTTTAGGATTATGGTTATGGTCAGGTTTAGAGTTATTGTTAGGGTTAGGGTAGAGTTAAGGTTAGGGTTAATTTAGGGTTAGAGAAAGGGTTAGGTTTAGGTCTGGGTTAGGTGTAGGATGCGGGGTAGGGTTAGGGTTAGGGGTTCATGGGAGGGTTAGTGTTAAGTTTACATTAAGCTGATGTTTTCGGGTGTTACTGTTAGGGCTAGGGTTAGCATTAGGTTTAGGGTCAGGGCTAGAGTTAGGGGATAGTTAAGGGTTAGCTTTACTTTCAGGGTTAGGGTTAGCCTTAGGTTTAGGGTGAAGTTTAGGTTAAGGATGAGGGTTAGGGTTAGGGTTAGGCATTTGGGTTAAGGTTAGGGTTAGGTTTAGGATTAGGCTTAGGGTTAGGGTTAGGTGTTTGGGTTAATGTTAGGGTCAGGTTTAGGGTTCGGCTTAGGGTTAGGGCTACAGCTGGGGTAAAGTTTAATTCAAGGGTGAGGGTTGAGCTTAGGGTTAGCGTTAGGGGTTAGGGTTAGAGCTTAGGTTAGGATTAAGTTTAGGGTTAAGGTTAGGTTTAGATTTAGGGTTAGGGTTAGTGTTAGGGTTAAGTCATGTTTAGGTTTAGGGCTAGGTGAAGGTTATAGATAGGGTTAGGTTAAGGGTTGAGGTTAGGTTTAGATGGTAAGATGAGGGTTAGTGCTAGGTTTCCATTTAAGCTGAGTGTGTAGGGTAAGTTTTAGGGTTAGGATTAGGGTTAGAGTTAGAGTTAGGGTCAGGGTTAGTTTTGAGTTTAGAGTTAGGGTTACGTTTATGGTACGGTCAGGGTTAGGGGAGATTTAGTGTGACGTTTAGTTTTAGGGTTAGGGTTACAGAGAAGTTTATGTTAAGCGAGAGGGTTGGGGTTAGGGGTTTGGGTTCAGGTCAGAGTCAGGGTTAGGGTTAGGTTTAGGGTTAGGGTTACGTGTAGTGTTAGTGTTAGTTTTGCTTAGGGTTCGGGTTTGAATGAAGTTAGGGTACGCTTAGCGTTATGCTTAGGGTGAAATTCTGGTTAAGGGTGAGGGTTCGGCTCAGGGTTAGGGTTAGAGTTAGGGTCAGTGGTTAGGGTTAGGTTTAGGGTTAAGGTTAGTTTTAGGCTAAGGATTAGGATTAGAGTTAGGGTTAAGGGTTACTGTTTCAGTTAGGTTTAGGTTAAGGTTATAATTAGGGTTAAGTTTAGGGTTAGGGTAAGAGTTAGAGTTACATTTACAGTTAAGGTGAGGGTTAGGGCTAGGGTTAGGGTTAGAGTTAAGGTTAAGGGTTAGGGTTAGGTTTAAGTTTATGGTAGGCTTAAAGATAGGGTTAAGGTTAGGTTAGGGTTAGGGTCAGGGTTAGAATTAGAATTAGGTTTAGGGCGAGGATTAGGGTCAGAGTTATTGTAAGGGTTAGGTTTCGGGTCACAGGTGGGCCAAGGTTAAGGTGAGGGTTAGGTTTATGGGGAGGGTTAGGGTTAAAGTCAGGGTGAGTTTTAGGTTAGGGATAGGGTGAAGTTTAAGATAGGGTGAGGGTTAGGGTTATGGCTAAGGTTTGGGCTTGTTTTCAGGTTAGTGTTAAGGTTATGTTCAGGGTTAGGGTTACGTTCAGGGGTTGTGTTCAGTTTTAGGGTTAGGGTTAGATTTAACGTTAGGGTTAAGTTTAGTGTTACGTTTAGGGTTAGGGTCACGGTTGTGTTAGGCTTTGTGGTTGGGGTGAGGGTTAGTTTTAGGGTTAGGGTTGGTTAGGGTTAGGATTATCGTTATGATAAGGCGTTAGGGGTTAGAGGTGTAGTTTAGGGTTAGGGTTTGGGTGAGGGTTCCGGTTAGGCCTTGCGGTTCTGGTCATGGTTAGGTTTGGTTTAGGCTTAGGGTTAGGTTCATGATTCGGTTTCGGGTTAGTGTTAGAGTTAGGGTGAGAGTTAGTGTTAAGGTTTTTGCTAGGCTTTGGTGTTAGGGTTAGGGTTTGTGTTAGGGTTAGGTTTATCATTAGGGCTCAGGGGTTTCAGGTTAATGTTAGGGTTAGGGTTAGGGATAGCATTAGGGTTAGGGTTGTGGGATACGGTTAGGATTTAGGGTGCGGGTTACGGTTAGTTTTACAGTTAAGGTGAGGGTTTAGAGTAATTGTTATGATTAGGGTTATAGTCAGAGTTAGGGTTTGGTTTAGGATTAGGGTTAGGTGTAGGGTAAGAATTAGGTTTAGGTCCATGTTGAGGGTTAGACTTAGTGTTCTATTTAGGGTAAAGTTTAGGGGTAGGGTTAGGATTAGGTCTAGGGTTAGGATTAGGATTATTTTAGGGTTAGGTTCAGGGCTATTGTAAGTGTTCGGTTTAGGGTTACAGATGGACTAGCGTTATTCTTAGAGTTAGGTTTAAGGTTAGGGTTTGGGTTAGGTCTAGGTTTAGGGTTAAGGTTATGGTTAGTGTTTGGATGAAGTTCAGGATAGGGTGAGGGTTATTTTTATGGTGACGGCTAGGGTCTGGGTTTGTGTTCAGGTTAGTGTTAAGGATAGGTTTAGGGTTCGGTTAGGGTTAGACGTTATGTCTAGGGTCAGCGTTAGGTTAGGTTTAGGGTTAGTGTGAAGTTTAGGTTAAGGGTGAGGGTTATGGTCAGGGTTAGGATTACAGACGGTGTTAGACGTTAGGTTTAGGGTGTTAGGGTTAGGTTTATGGTTAGGGTACATTTAAGTTTAGGTTTAATATTAGGGTTAGGGTTAGATTTGGGTTACTGTTCGTATTAGGGTTAGGGTTAGGGATAAGTTTGGGGATAGCGTTAGGTTTAGGGTTGGGGATACGGTTAAGGATTAGGGTGAGGGTTAGGGTTAGGTTTACAGTTAAGGCGAGGGTTTAGGGTAATTGTTATGGTTAGGGTTAGAGTTAGAGTTAGGCTTAGGGTTAGGGTGAAGTTTCAGTTAATAGTCAGGGTTAGGCTTAAGGTTAGAGTCGGGTTAAGGTTAGTGTTCGGGTTAGGTATAGCGTTAGGGTTTGGGTAGGGGTAAGGTTAGGGTTAAGGCTAGGTTTACGGTAAAGGGTAGGGCTAGCTTAGGGTTAGATTTAGAGTTAGAGTTAGTGCTAGGGTTTAGGATTATGGTTATGGTCAGGTTTAGAGTTATTGTTAGGGTTAGGGTAGAGTTAAGGTTAGGGTTAATTTAGGGTTAGAGAAAGGGTTAGGTTTAGGTCTGGGTTAGGTGTAGGATGCGGGGTAGGGTTAGGGTTAGGGGTTCATGGGAGGGTTAGTGTTAAGTTTACATTAAGCTGATGTTTTCGGGTGTTACTGTTAGGGCTAGGGTTAGCATTAGGTTTAGGGTCAGGGCTAGAGTTAGGGGATAGTTAAGGGTTAGCTTTACTTTCAGGGTTAGGGTTAGCCTTAGGTTTAGGGTGAAGTTTAGGTTAAGGATGAGGGTTAGGGTTAGGGTTAGGCATTTGGGTTAAGGTTAGGGTTAGGTTTAGGATTAGGCTTAGGGTTAGGGTTAGGTGTTTGGGTTAATGTTAGGGTCAGGTTTAGGGTTCGGCTTAGGGTTAGGGCTACAGCTGGGGTAAAGTTTAATTCAAGGGTGAGGGTTGAGCTTAGGGTTAGCGTTAGGGGTTAGGGTTAGAGCTTAGGTTAGGATTAAGTTTAGGGTTAAGGTTAGGTTTAGATTTAGGGTTAGGGTTAGTGTTAGGGTTAAGTCATGTTTAGGTTTAGGGCTAGGTGAAGGTTATAGATAGGGTTAGGTTAAGGGTTGAGGTTAGGTTTAGATGGTAAGATGAGGGTTAGTGCTAGGTTTCCATTTAAGCTGAGTGTGTAGGGTAAGTTTTAGGGTTAGGATTAGGGTTAGAGTTAGAGTTAGGGTCAGGGTTAGTTTTGAGTTTAGAGTTAGGGTTACATTTATGGTACGGTCAGGGTTAGGGGAGATTTAGTGTGACGTTTAGTTTTAGGGTTAGGGTTACAGAGAAGTTTATGTTAAGCGAGAGGGTTGGGGTTAGGGGTTTGGGTTCAGGTCAGAGTCAGGGTTAGGGTTAGGTTTAGGGTTAGGGTTACGTGTAGTGTTAGTGTTAGTTTTGCTTAGGGTTCGGGTTTGAATGAAGTTAGGGTACGCTTAGCGTTATGCTTAGGGTGAAATTCTGGTTAAGGGTGAGGGTTCGGCTCAGGGTTAGGGTTAGAGTTAGGGTCAGTGGTTAGGGTTAGGTTTAGGGTTAAGGTTAGTTTTAGGCTAAGGATTAGGATTAGAGTTAGGGTTAAGGGTTACTGTTTCAGTTAGGTTTAGGTTAAGGTTATAATTAGGGTTAAGTTTAGGGTTAGGGTAAGAGTTAGAGTTACATTTACAGTTAAGGTGAGGGTTAGGGCTAGGGTTAGGGTTAGAGTTAAGGTTAAGGGTTAGGGTTAGGTTTAAGTTTATGGTAGGCTTAAAGATAGGGTTAAGGTTAGGTTAGGGTTAGGGTCAGGGTTAGAATTAGAATTAGGTTTAGGGCGAGGATTAGGGTCAGAGTTATTGTAAGGGTTAGGTTTCGGGTCACAGGTGGGCCAAGGTTAAGGTGAGGGTTAGGTTTATGGGGAGGGTTAGGGTTAAAGTCAGGGTGAGTTTTAGGTTAGGGATAGGGTGAAGTTTAAGATAGGGTGAGGGTTAGGGTTATGGCTAAGGTTTGGGCTTGTTTTCAGGTTAGTGTTAAGGTTATGTTCAGGGTTAGGGTTACGTTCAGGGGTTGTGTTCAGTTTTAGGGTTAGGGTTAGATTTAACGTTAGGGTTAAGTTTAGTGTTACGTTTAGGGTTAGGGTCACGGTTGTGTTAGGCTTTGTGGTTGGGGTGAGGGTTAGTTTTAGGGTTAGGGTTGGTTAGGGTTAGGATTATCGTTATGATAAGGCGTTAGGGGTTAGAGGTGTAGTTTAGGGTTAGGGTTTGGGTGAGGGTTCCGGTTAGGCCTTGCGGTTCTGGTCATGGTTAGGTTTGGTTTAGGCTTAGGGTTAGGTTCATGATTCGGTTTCGGGTTAGTGTTAGAGTTAGGGTGAGAGTTAGTGTTAAGGTTTTTGCTAGGCTTTGGTGTTAGGGTTAGGGTTTGTGTTAGGGTTAGGTTTATCATTAGGGCTCAGGGGTTTCAGGTTAATGTTAGGGTTAGGGTTAGGGATAGCATTAGGGTTAGGGTTGTGGGATACGGTTAGGATTTAGGGTGCGGGTTACGGTTAGTTTTACAGTTAAGGTGAGGGTTTAGAGTAATTGTTATGATTAGGGTTATAGTCAGAGTTAGGGTTTGGTTTAGGATTAGGGTTAGGTGTAGGGTAAGAATTAGGTTTAGGTCCATGTTGAGGGTTAGACTTAGTGTTCTATTTAGGGTAAAGTTTAGGGGTAGGGTTAGGATTAGGTCTAGGGTTAGGATTAGGATTATTTTAGGGTTAGGTTCAGGGCTATTGTAAGTGTTCGGTTTAGGGTTACAGATGGACTAGCGTTATTCTTAGAGTTAGGTTTAAGGTTAGGGTTTGGGTTAGGTCTAGGTTTAGGGTTAAGGTTATGGTTAGTGTTTGGATGAAGTTCAGGATAGGGTGAGGGTTATTTTTATGGTGACGGCTAGGGTCTGGGTTTGTGTTCAGGTTAGTGTTAAGGATAGGTTTAGGGTTCGGTTAGGGTTAGACGTTATGTCTAGGGTCAGCGTTAGGTTAGGTTTAGGGTTAGTGTGAAGTTTAGGTTAAGGGTGAGGGTTATGGTCAGGGTTAGGATTATAGACGGTGTTAGACGTTAGGTTTAGGGTGTTAGGGTTAGGTTTATGGTTAGGGTACATTTAAGTTTAGGTTTAATATTAGGGTTAGGGTTAGATTTGGGTTACTGTTCGTATTAGGGTTAGGGTTAGGGATAAGTTTGGGGATAGCGTTAGGTTTAGGGTTGGGGATACGGTTAAGGATTAGGGTGAGGGTTAGGGTTAGGTTTACAGTTAAGGCGAGGGTTTAGGGTAATTGTTATGGTTAGGGTTAGAGTTAGAGTTAGGCTTAGGGTTAGGGTGAAGTTTCAGTTAATAGTCAGGGTTAGGCTTAAGGTTAGAGTCGGGTTAAGGTTAGTGTTCGGGTTAGGTATAGCGTTAGGGTTTGGGTAGGGGTAAGGTTAGGGTTAAGGCTAGGTTTACGGTAAAGGGTAGGGCTAGCTTAGGGTTAGATTTAGAGTTAGAGTTAGTGCTAGGGTTTAGGATTATGGTTATGGTCAGGTTTAGAGTTATTGTTAGGGTTAGGGTAGAGTTAAGGTTAGGGTTAATTTAGGGTTAGAGAAAGGGTTAGGTTTAGGTCTGGGTTAGGTGTAGGATGCGGGGTAGGGTTAGGGTTAGGGGTTCATGGGAGGGTTAGTGTTAAGTTTACATTAAGCTGATGTTTTCGGGTGTTACTGTTAGGGCTAGGGTTAGCATTAGGTTTAGGGTCAGGGCTAGAGTTAGGGGATAGTTAAGGGTTAGCTTTACTTTCAGGGTTAGGGTTAGCCTTAGGTTTAGGGTGAAGTTTAGGTTAAGGATGAGGGTTAGGGTTAGGGTTAGGCATTTGGGTTAAGGTTAGGGTTAGGTTTAGGATTAGGCTTAGGGTTAGGGTTAGGTGTTTGGGTTAATGTTAGGGTCAGGTTTAGGGTTCGGCTTAGGGTTAGGGCTACAGCTGGGGTAAAGTTTAATTCAAGGGTGAGGGTTGAGCTTAGGGTTAGCGTTAGGGGTTAGGGTTAGAGCTTAGGTTAGGATTAAGTTTAGGGTTAAGGTTAGGTTTAGATTTAGGGTTAGGGTTAAGTCATGTTTAGGTTTAGGGCTAGGTGAAGGTTATAGATAGGGTTAGGTTAAGGGTTGAGGTTAGGTTTAGATGGTAAGATGAGGGTTAGTGCTAGGTTTCCATTTAAGCTGAGTGTGTAGGGTAAGTTTTAGGGTTAGGATTAGGGTTAGAGTTAGAGTTAGGGTCAGGGTTAGTTTTGAGTTTAGAGTTAGGGTTACGTTTATGGTACGGTCAGGGTTAGGGGAGATTTAGTGTGACGTTTAGTTTTAGGGTTAGGGTTACAGAGAAGTTTATGTTAAGCGAGAGGGTTGGGGTTAGGGGTTTGGGTTCAGGTCAGAGTCAGGGTTAGGGTTAGGTTTAGGGTTAGGGTTACGTGTAGTGTTAGTGTTAGTTTTGCTTAGGGTTCGGGTTTGAATGAAGTTAGGGTACGCTTAGCGTTATGCTTAGGGTGAAATTCTGGTTAAGGGTGAGGGTTCGGCTCAGGGTTAGGGTTAGAGTTAGGGTCAGTGGTTAGGGTTAGGTTTAGGGTTAAGGTTAGTTTTAGGCTAAGGATTAGGATTAGAGTTAGGGTTAAGGGTTACTGTTTCAGTTAGGTTTAGGTTAAGGTTATAATTAGGGTTAAGTTTAGGGTTAGGGTAAGAGTTAGAGTTACATTTACAGTTAAGGTGAGGGTTAGGGCTAGGGTTAGGGTTAGAGTTAAGGTTAAGGGTTAGGGTTAGGTTTAAGTTTATGGTAGGCTTAAAGATAGGGTTAAGGTTAGGTTAGGGTTAGGGTCAGGGTTAGAATTAGAATTAGGTTTAGGGCGAGGATTAGGGTCAGAGTTATTGTAAGGGTTAGGTTTCGGGTCACAGGTGGGCCAAGGTTAAGGTGAGGGTTAGGTTTATGGGGAGGGTTAGGGTTAAAGTCAGGGTGAGTTTTAGGTTAGGGATAGGGTGAAGTTTAAGATAGGGTGAGGGTTAGGGTTATGGCTAAGGTTTGGGCTTGTTTTCAGGTTAGTGTTAAGGTTATGTTCAGGGTTAGGGTTACGTTCAGGGGTTGTGTTCAGTTTTAGGGTTAGGGTTAGATTTAACGTTAGGGTTAAGTTTAGTGTTACGTTTAGGGTTAGGGTCACGGTTGTGTTAGGCTTTGTGGTTGGGGTGAGGGTTAGTTTTAGGGTTAGGGTTGGTTAGGGTTAGGATTATCGTTATGATAAGGCGTTAGGGGTTAGAGGTGTAGTTTAGGGTTAGGGTTTGGGTGAGGGTTCCGGTTAGGCCTTGCGGTTCTGGTCATGGTTAGGTTTGGTTTAGGCTTAGGGTTAGGTTCATGATTCGGTTTCGGGTTAGTGTTAGAGTTAGGGTGAGAGTTAGTGTTAAGGTTTTTGCTAGGCTTTGGTGTTAGGGTTAGGGTTTGTGTTAGGGTTAGGTTTATCATTAGGGCTCAGGGGTTTCAGGTTAATGTTAGGGTTAGGGTTAGGGATAGCATTAGGGTTAGGGTTGTGGGATACGGTTAGGATTTAGGGTGCGGGTTACGGTTAGTTTTACAGTTAAGGTGAGGGTTTAGGGTAATTGTTATGATTAGGGTTATAGTCAGAGTTAGGGTTTGGTTTAGGATTAGGGTTAGGTGTAGGGTAAGAATTAGGTTTAGGTCCATGTTGAGGGTTAGACTTAGTGTTCTATTTAGGGTAAAGTTTAGGGGTAGGGTTAGGATTAGGTCTAGGGTTAGGATTAGGATTATTTTAGGGTTAGGTTCAGGGCTATTGTAAGTGTTCGGTTTAGGGTTACAGATGGACTAGCGTTATTCTTAGAGTTAGGTTTAAGGTTAGGGTTTGGGTTAGGTCTAGGTTTAGGGTTAAGGTTATGGTTAGTGTTTGGATGAAGTTCAGGATAGGGTGAGGGTTATTTTTATGGTGACGGCTAGGGTCTGGGTTTGTGTTCAGGTTAGTGTTAAGGATAGGTTTAGGGTTCGGTTAGGGTTAGACGTTATGTCTAGGGTCAGCGTTAGGTTAGGTTTAGGGTTAATGTGAAGTTTAGGTTAAGGGTGAGGGTTATGGTCAGGGTTAGGATTATAGACGGTGTTAGACGTTAGGTTTAGGGTGTTAGGGTTAGGTTTATGGTTAGGGTAGATTTAAGTTTAGGTTTAATATTAGGGTTAGGGTTAGATTTGGGTTACTGTTCGTATTAGGGTTAGGGTTAGGGATAAGTTTGGGGATAGCGTTAGGTTTAGGGTTGGGGATACGGTTAAGGATTAGGGTGAGGGTTAGGGTTAGGTTTACAGTTAAGGCGAGGGTTTAGGGTAATTGTTATGGTTAGGGTTAGAGTTAGAGTTAGGCTTAGGGTTAGGGTGAAGTTTCAGTTAATAGTCAGGGTTAGGCTTAAGGTTAGAGTCGGGTTAAGGTTAGTGTTCGGGTTAGGTATAGCGTTAGGGTTTGGGTAGGGGTAAGGTTAGGGTTAAGGCTAGGTTTACGGTAAAGGGTAGGGCTAGCTTAGGGTTAGATTTAGAGTTAGAGTTAGTGCTAGGGTTTAGGATTATGGTTATGGTCAGGTTTAGAGTTATTGTTAGGGTTAGGGTAGAGTTAAGGTTAGGGTTAATTTAGGGTTAGAGAAAGGGTTAGGTTTAGGTCTGGGTTAGGTGTAGGATGCGGGGTAGGGTTAGGGTTAGGGGTTCATGGGAGGGTTAGTGTTAAGTTTACATTAAGCTGATGTTTTCGGGTGTTACTGTTAGGGCTAGGGTTAGCATTCGGTTTAGGGTCAGGGCTAGAGTTAGGGGATAGTTAAGGGTTAGCTTTACTTTCAGGGTTAGGGTTAGCCTTAGGTTTAGGGTGAAGTTTAGGTTAAGGATGAGGGTTAGGGTTAGGGTTAGGCATTTGGGTTAAGGTTAGGGTTAGGTTTAGGATTAGGCTTAGGGTTAGGGTTAGGTGTTTGGGTTAATGTTAGGGTCAGGTTTAGGGTTCGGCTTAGGGTTAGGGCTACAGCTGGGGTAAAGTTTAATTGAAGGGTGAGGGTTGAGCTTAGGGTTAGCGTTAGGGGTTAGGGTTAGAGCTTAGGTTAGGATTAAGTTTAGGGTTAAGGTTAGGTTTAGATTTAGGGTTAGGGTTAGTGTTAGGGTTAAGTCATGTTTAGGTTTAGGGCTAGGTGAAGGTTATAGATAGGGTTAGGTTAAGGGTTGAGGTTAGGTTTAGATGGTAAGATGAGGGTTAGTGCTAGGTTTCCATTTAAGCTGAGTGTGTAGGGTAAGTTTTAGGGTTAGGATTAGGGTTAGAGTTAGAGTTAGGGTCAGGGTTAGTTTTGAGTTTAGAGTTAGGGTTACGTTTATGGTACGGTCAGGGTTAGGGGAGATTTAGTGTGACGTTTAGTTTTAGGGTTAGGGTTACAGAGAAGTTTATGTTAAGCGAGAGGGTTGGGGTTAGGGGTTTGGGTTCAGGTCAGAGTCAGGGTTAGGGTTAGGTTTAGGGTTAGGGTTACGTGTAGTGTTAGTGTTAGTTTTGCTTAGGGTTCGGGTTTGAATGAAGTTAGGGTACGCTTAGCGTTATGCTTAGGGTGAAATTCTGGTTAAGGGTGAGGGTTCGGCTCAGGGTTAGGGTTAGAGTTAGGGTCAGTGGTTAGGGTTAGGTTTAGGGTTAAGGTTAGTTTTAGGCTAAGGATTAGGATTAGAGTTAGGGTTAAGGGTTACTGTTTCAGTTAGGTTTAGGTTAAGGTTATAATTAGGGTTAAGTTTAGGGTTAGGGTAAGAGTTAGAGTTACATTTACAGTTAAGGTGAGGGTTAGGGCTAGGGTTAGGGTTAGAGTTAAGGTTAAGGGTTAGGGTTAGGTTTAAGTTTATGGTAGGCTTAAAGATAGGGTTAAGGTTAGGTTAGGGTTAGGGTCAGGGTTAGAATTAGAATTAGGTTTAGGGCGAGGATTAGGGTCAGAGTTATTGTAAGGGTTAGGTTTCGGGTCACAGGTGGGCCAAGGTTAAGGTGAGGGTTAGGTTTATGGGGAGGGTTAGGGTTAAAGTCAGGGTGAGTTTTAGGTTAGGGATAGGGTGAAGTTTAAGATAGGGTGAGGGTTAGGGTTATGGCTAAGGTTTGGGCTTGTTTTCAGGTTAGTGTTAAGGTTATGTTCAGGGTTAGGGTTACGTTCAGGGGTTGTGTTCAGTTTTAGGGTTAGGGTTAGATTTAACGTTAGGGTTAAGTTTAGTGTTACGTTTAGGGTTAGGGTCACGGTTGTGTTAGGCTTTGTGGTTGGGGTGAGGGTTAGTTTTAGGGTTAGGGTTGGTTAGGGTTAGGATTATCGTTATGATAAGGCGTTAGGGGTTAGAGGTGTAGTTTAGGGTTAGGGTTTGGGTGAGGGTTCCGGTTAGGCCTTGCGGTTCTGGTCATGGTTAGGTTTGGTTTAGGCTTAGGGTTAGGTTCATGATTCGGTTTCGGGTTAGTGTTAGAGTTAGGGTGAGAGTTAGTGTTAAGGTTTTTGCTAGGCTTTGGTGTTAGGGTTAGGGTTTGTGTTAGGGTTAGGTTTATCATTAGGGCTCAGGGGTTTCAGGTTAATGTTAGGGTTAGGGTTAGGGATAGCATTAGGGTTAGGGTTGTGGGATACGGTTAGGATTTAGGGTGCGGGTTACGGTTAGTTTTACAGTTAAGGTGAGGGTTTAGAGTAATTGTTATGATTAGGGTTATAGTCAGAGTTAGGGTTTGGTTTAGGATTAGGGTTAGGTGTAGGGTAAGAATTAGGTTTAGGTCCATGTTGAGGGTTAGACTTAGTGTTCTATTTAGGGTAAAGTTTAGGGGTAGGGTTAGGATTAGGTCTAGGGTTAGGATTAGGATTATTTTAGGGTTAGGTTCAGGGCTATTGTAAGTGTTCGGTTTAGGGTTACAGATGGACTAGCGTTATTCTTAGAGTTAGGTTTAAGGTTAGGGTTTGGGTTAGGTCTAGGTTTAGGGTTAAGGTTATGGTTAGTGTTTGGATGAAGTTCAGGATAGGGTGAGGGTTATTTTTATGGTGACGGCTAGGGTTTGGGTTTGTGTTCAGGTTAGTGTTAAGGATAGGTTTAGGGTTCGGTTAGGGTTAGGCGTTATGTCTAGGGTCAGCGTTAGGTTAGGTTTAGGGTTAGTGTGAAGTTTAGGTTAAGGGTGAGGGTTATGGTCAGGGTTAGGATTATAGACGGTGTTAGACGTTAGGTTTAGGGTGTTAGGGTTAGGTTTATGGTTAGGGTACATTTAAGTTTAGGTTTAATATTAGGGTTAGGGTTAGATTTGGGTTACTGTTCGTATTAGGGTTAGGGTTAGGGATAAGTTTGGGGATAGCGTTAGGTTTAGGGTTGGGGATACGGTTAAGGATTAGGGTGAGGGTTAGGGTTAGGTTTACAGTTAAGGCGAGGGTTTAGGGTAATTGTTATGGTTAGGGTTAGAGTTAGAGTTAGGCTTAGGGTTAGGGTGAAGTTTCAGTTAATAGTCAGGGTTAGGCTTAAGGTTAGAGTCGGGTTAAGGTTAGTGTTCGGGTTAGGTATAGCGTTAGGGTTTGGGTAGGGGTAAGGTTAGGGTTAAGGCTAGGTTTACGGTAAAGGGTAGGGCTAGCTTAGGGTTAGATTTAGAGTTAGAGTTAGTGCTAGGGTTTAGGATTATGGTTATGGTCAGGTTTAGAGTTATTGTTAGGGTTAGGGTAGAGTTAAGGTTAGGGTTAATTTAGGGTTAGAGAAAGGGTTAGGTTTAGGTCTGGGTTAGGTGTAGGATGCGGGGTAGGGTTAGGGTTAGGGGTTCATGGGAGGGTTAGTGTTAAGTTTACATTAAGCTGATGTTTTCGGGTGTTACTGTTAGGGCTAGGGTTAGCATTAGGTTTAGGGTCAGGGCTAGAGTTAGGGGATAGTTAAGGGTTAGCTTTACTTTCAGGGTTAGGGTTAGCCTTAGGTTTAGGGTGAAGTTTAGGTTAAGGATGAGGGTTAGGGTTAGGGTTAGGCATTTGGGTTAAGGTTAGGGTTAGGTTTAGGATTAGGCTTAGGGTTAGGGTTAGGTGTTTGGGTTAATGTTAGGGTCAGGTTTAGGGTTCGGCTTAGGGTTAGGGCTACAGCTGGGGTAAAGTTTAATTCAAGGGTGAGGGTTGAGCTTAGGGTTAGCGTTAGGGGTTAGGGTTAGAGCTTAGGTTAGGATTAAGTTTAGGGTTAAGGTTAGGTTTAGATTTAGGGTTAGGGTTAAGTCATGTTTAGGTTTAGGGCTAGGTGAAGGTTATAGATAGGGTTAGGTTAAGGGTTGAGGTTAGGTTTAGATGGTAAGATGAGGGTTAGTGCTAGGTTTCCATTTAAGCTGAGTGTGTAGGGTAAGTTTTAGGGTTAGGATTAGGGTTAGAGTTAGAGTTAGGGTCAGGGTTAGTTTTGAGTTTAGAGTTAGGGTTACGTTTATGGTACGGTCAGGGTTAGGGGAGATTTAGTGTGACGTTTAGTTTTAGGGTTAGGGTTACAGAGAAGTTTATGTTAAGCGAGAGGGTTGGGGTTAGGGGTTTGGGTTCAGGTCAGAGTCAGGGTTAGGGTTAGGTTTAGGGTTAGGGTTACGTGTAGTGTTAGTGTTAGTTTTGCTTAGGGTTCGGGTTTGAATGAAGTTAGGGTACGCTTAGCGTTATGCTTAGGGTGAAATTCTGGTTAAGGGTGAGGGTTCGGCTCAGGGTTAGGGTTAGAGTTAGGGTCAGTGGTTAGGGTTAGGTTTAGGGTTAAGGTTAGTTTTAGGCTAAGGATTAGGATTAGAGTTAGGGTTAAGGGTTACTGTTTCAGTTAGGTTTAGGTTAAGGTTATAATTAGGGTTAAGTTTAGGGTTAGGGTAAGAGTTAGAGTTACATTTACAGTTAAGGTGAGGGTTAGGGCTAGGGTTAGGGTTAGAGTTAAGGTTAAGGGTTAGGGTTAGGTTTAAGTTTATGGTAGGCTTAAAGATAGGGTTAAGGTTAGGTTAGGGTTAGGGTCAGGGTTAGAATTAGAATTAGGTTTAGGGCGAGGATTAGGGTCAGAGTTATTGTAAGGGTTAGGTTTCGGGTCACAGGTGGGCCAAGGTTAAGGTGAGGGTTAGGTTTATGGGGAGGGTTAGGGTTAAAGTCAGGGTGAGTTTTAGGTTAGGGATAGGGTGAAGTTTAAGATAGGGTGAGGGTTAGGGTTATGGCTAAGGTTTGGGCTTGTTTTCAGGTTAGTGTTAAGGTTATGTTCAGGGTTAGGGTTACGTTCAGGGGTTGTGTTCAGTTTTAGGGTTAGGGTTAGATTTAACGTTAGGGTTAAGTTTAGTGTTACGTTTAGGGTTAGGGTCACGGTTGTGTTAGGCTTTGTGGTTGGGGTGAGGGTTAGTTTTAGGGTTAGGGTTGGTTAGGGTTAGGATTATCGTTATGATAAGGCGTTAGGGGTTAGAGGTGTAGTTTAGGGTTAGGGTTTGGGTGAGGGTTCCGGTTAGGCCTTGCGGTTCTGGTCATGGTTAGGTTTGGTTTAGGCTTAGGGTTAGGTTCATGATTCGGTTTCGGGTTAGTGTTAGAGTTAGGGTGAGAGTTAGTGTTAAGGTTTTTGCTAGGCTTTGGTGTTAGGGTTAGGGTTTGTGTTAGGGTTAGGTTTATCATTAGGGCTCAGGGGTTTCAGGTTAATGTTAGGGTTAGGGTTAGGGATAGCATTAGGGTTAGGGTTGTGGGATACGGTTAGGATTTAGGGTGCGGGTTACGGTTAGTTTTACAGTTAAGGTGAGGGTTTAGGGTAATTGTTATGATTAGGGTTATAGTCAGAGTTAGGGTTTGGTTTAGGATTAGGGTTAGGTGTAGGGTAAGAATTAGGTTTAGGTCCATGTTGAGGGTTAGACTTAGTGTTCTATTTAGGGTAAAGTTTAGGGGTAGGGTTAGGATTAGGTCTAGGGTTAGGATTAGGATTATTTTAGGGTTAGGTTCAGGGCTATTGTAAGTGTTCGGTTTAGGGTTACAGATGGACTAGCGTTATTCTTAGAGTTAGGTTTAAGGTTAGGGTTTGGGTTAGGTCTAGGTTTAGGGTTAAGGTTATGGTTAGTGTTTGGATGAAGTTCAGGATAGGGTGAGGGTTATTTTTATGGTGACGGCTAGGGTCTGGGTTTGTGTTCAGGTTAGTGTTAAGGATAGGTTTAGGGTTCGGTTAGGGTTAGACGTTATGTCTAGGGTCAGCGTTAGGTTAGGTTTAGGGTTAGTGTGAAGTTTAGGTTAAGGGTGAGGGTTATGGTCAGGGTTAGGATTATAGACGGTGTTAGACGTTAGGTTTAGGGTGTTAGGGTTAGGTTTATGGTTAGGGTAGATTTAAGTTTAGGTTTAATATTAGGGTTAGGGTTAGATTTGGGTTACTGTTCGTATTAGGGTTAGGGTTAGGGATAAGTTTGGGGATAGCGTTAGGTTTAGGGTTGGGGATACGGTTAAGGATTAGGGTGAGGGTTAGGGTTAGGTTTACAGTTAAGGCGAGGGTTTAGGGTAATTGTTATGGTTAGGGTTAGAGTTAGAGTTAGGCTTAGGGTTAGGGTGAAGTTTCAGTTAATAGTCAGGGTTAGGCTTAAGGTTAGAGTCGGGTTAAGGTTAGTGTTCGGGTTAGGTATAGCGTTAGGGTTTGGGTAGGGGTAAGGTTAGGGTTAAGGCTAGGTTTACGGTAAAGGGTAGGGCTAGCTTAGGGTTAGATTTAGAGTTAGAGTTAGTGCTAGGGTTTAGGATTATGGTTATGGTCAGGTTTAGAGTTATTGTTAGGGTTAGGGTAGAGTTAAGGTTAGGGTTAATTTAGGGTTAGAGAAAGGGTTAGGTTTAGGTCTGGGTTAGGTGTAGGATGCGGGGTAGGGTTAGGGTTAGGGGTTCATGGGAGGGTTAGTGTTAAGTTTACATTAAGCTGATGTTTTCGGGTGTTACTGTTAGGGCTAGGGTTAGCATTCGGTTTAGGGTCAGGGCTAGAGTTAGGGGATAGTTAAGGGTTAGCTTTACTTTCAGGGTTAGGGTTAGCCTTAGGTTTAGGGTGAAGTTTAGGTTAAGGATGAGGGTTAGGGTTAGGGTTAGGCATTTGGGTTAAGGTTAGGGTTAGGTTTAGGATTAGGCTTAGGGTTAGGGTTAGGTGTTTGGGTTAATGTTAGGGTCAGGTTTAGGGTTCGGCTTAGGGTTAGGGCTACAGCTGGGGTAAAGTTTAATTCAAGGGTGAGGGTTGAGCTTAGGGTTAGCGTTAGGGGTGAGGGTTAGAGCTTAGGTTAGGATTAAGTTTAGGGTTAAGGTTAGGTTTAGATTTAGGGTTAGGGTTAGTGTTAGGGTTAAGTCATGTTTAGGTTTAGGGCTAGGTGAAGGTTATAGATAGGGTTAGGTTAAGGGTTGAGGTTAGGTTTAGATGGTAAGATGAGGGTTAGTGCTAGGTTTCCATTTAAGCTGAGTGTGTAGGGTAAGTTTTAGGGTTAGGATTAGGGTTAGAGTTAGAGTTAGGGTCAGGGTTAGTTTTGAGTTTAGAGTTAGGGTTACGTTTATGGTACGGTCAGGGTTAGGGGAGATTTAGTGTGACGTTTAGTTTTAGGGTTAGGGTTACAGAGAAGTTTATGTTAAGCGAGAGGGTTGGGGTTAGGGGTTTGGGTTCAGGTCAGAGTCAGGGTTAGGGTTAGGTTTAGGGTTAGGGTTACGTGTAGTGTTAGTGTTAGTTTTGCTTAGGGTTCGGGTTTGAATGAAGTTAGGGTACGCTTAGCGTTATGCTTAGGGTGAAATTCTGGTTAAGGGTGAGGGTTCGGCTCAGGGTTAGGGTTAGAGTTAGGGTCAGTGGTTAGGGTTAGGTTTAGGGTTAAGGTTAGTTTTAGGCTAAGGATTAGGATTAGAGTTAGGGTTAAGGGTTACTGTTTCAGTTAGGTTTAGGTTAAGGTTATAATTAGGGTTAAGTTTAGGGTTAGGGTAAGAGTTAGAGTTACATTTACAGTTAAGGTGAGGGTTAGGGCTAGGGTTAGGGTTAGAGTTAAGGTTAAGGGTTAGGGTTAGGTTTAAGTTTATGGTAGGCTTAAAGATAGGGTTAAGGTTAGGTTAGGGTTAGGGTCAGGGTTAGAATTAGAATTAGGTTTAGGGCGAGGATTAGGGTCAGAGTTATTGTAAGGGTTAGGTTTCGGGTCACAGGTGGGCCAAGGTTAAGGTGAGGGTTAGGTTTATGGGGAGGGTTAGGGTTAAAGTCAGGGTGAGTTTTAGGTTAGGGATAGGGTGAAGTTTAAGATAGGGTGAGGGTTAGGGTTATGGCTAAGGTTTGGGCTTGTTTTCAGGTTAGTGTTAAGGTTATGTTCAGGGTTAGGGTTACGTTCAGGGGTTGTGTTCAGTTTTAGGGTTAGGGTTAGATTTAACGTTAGGGTTAAGTTTAGTGTTACGTTTAGGGTTAGGGTCACGGTTGTGTTAGGCTTTGTGGTTGGGGTGAGGGTTAGTTTTAGGGTTAGGGTTGGTTAGGGTTAGGATTATCGTTATGATAAGGCGTTAGGGGTTAGAGGTGTAGTTTAGGGTTAGGGTTTGGGTGAGGGTTCCGGTTAGGCCTTGCGGTTCTGGTCATGGTTAGGTTTGGTTTAGGCTTAGGGTTAGGTTCATGATTCGGTTTCGGGTTAGTGTTAGAGTTAGGGTGAGAGTTAGTGTTAAGGTTTTTGCTAGGCTTTGGTGTTAGGGTTAGGGTTTGTGTTAGGGTTAGGTTTATCATTAGGGCTCAGGGGTTTCAGGTTAATGTTAGGGTTAGGGTTAGGGATAGCATTAGGGTTAGGGTTGTGGGATACGGTTAGGATTTAGGGTGCGGGTTACGGTTAGTTTTACAGTTAAGGTGAGGGTTTAGGGTAATTGTTATGATTAGGGTTATAGTCAGAGTTAGGGTTTGGTTTAGGATTAGGGTTAGGTGTAGGGTAAGAATTAGGTTTAGGTCCATGTTGAGGGTTAGACTTAGTGTTCTATTTAGGGTAAAGTTTAGGGGTAGGGTTAGGATTAGGTCTAGGGTTAGGATTAGGATTATTTTAGGGTTAGGTTCAGGGCTATTGTAAGTGTTCGGTTTAGGGTTACAGATGGACTAGCGTTATTCTTAGAGTTAGGTTTAAGGTTAGGGTTTGGGTTAGGTCTAGGTTTAGGGTTAAGGTTATGGTTAGTGTTTGGATGAAGTTCAGGATAGGGTGAGGGTTATTTTTATGGTGACGGCTAGGGTCTGGGTTTGTGTTCAGGTTAGTGTTAAGGATAGGTTTAGGGTTCGGTTAGGGTTAGACGTTATGTCTAGGGTCAGCGTTAGGTTAGGTTTAGGGTTAGTGTGAAGTTTAGGTTAAGGGTGAGGGTTATGGTAAGGGTTAGGATTATAGACGGTGTTAGACGTTAGGTTTAGGGTGTTAGGGTTAGGTTTATGGTTAGGGTAGATTTAAGTTTAAGTTTAATATTAGGGTTAGGGTTAGATTTGGGTTACTGTTCGTATTAGGGTTAGGGTTAGGGATAAGTTTGGGGATAGCGTTAGGTTTAGGGTTGGGGATACGGTTAAGGATTAGGGTGAGGGTTAGGGTTAGGTTTACAGTTAAGGCGAGGGTTTAGGGTAATTGTTATGGTTAGGGTTAGAGTTAGGCTTAGGGTTAGGGTGAAGTTTCAGTTAATAGTCAGGGTTAGGCTTAAGGTTAGAGTCGGGTTAAGGTTAGTGTTCGGGTTAGGTATAGCGTTAGGGTTTGGGTAGGGGTAAGGTTAGGGTTAAGGCTAGGTTTACGGTAAAGGGTAGGGCTAGCTTAGGGTTAGATTTAGAGTTAGAGTTAGTGCTAGGGTTTAGGATTATGGTTATGGTCAGGTTTAGAGTTATTGTTAGGGTTAGGGTAGAGTTAAGGTTAGGGTTAATTTAGGGTTAGAGAAAGGGTTAGGTTTAGGTCTGGGTTAGGTGTAGGATGCGGGGTAGGGTTAGGGTTAGGGGTTCATGGGACGGTTAGTGTTAAGTTTACATTAAGCTGATGTTTTCGGGTGTTACTGTTAGGGCTAGGGTTAGCATTCGGTTTAGGGTCAGGGCTAGAGTTAGGGGATAGTTAAGGGTTAGCTTTACTTTCAGGGTTAGGGTTAGCCTTAGGTTTAGGGTGAAGTTTAGGTTAAGGATGAGGGTTAGGGTTAGGGTTAGGCATTTGGGTTAAGGTTAGGGTTAGGTTTAGGATTAGGCTTAGGGTTAGGGTTAGGTGTTTGGGTTAATGTTAGGGTCAGGTTTAGGGTTCGGCTTAGGGTTAGGGCTACAGCTGGGGTAAAGTTTAATTCAAGGGTGAGGGTTGAGCTTAGGGTTAGCGTTAGGGGTTAGGGTTAGAGCTTAGGTTAGGATTAAGTTTAGGGTTAAGGTTAGGTTTAGATTTAGGGTTAGGGTTAGTGTTAGGGTTAAGTCATGTTTAGGTTTAGGGCTAGGTGAAGGTTATAGATAGGGTTAGGTTAAGGGTTGAGGTTAGGTTTAGATGGTAAGATGAGGGTTAGTGCTAGGTTTCCATTTAAGCTGAGTGTGTAGGGTAAGTTTTAGGGTTAGGATTAGGGTTAGAGTTAGAGTTAGGGTCAGGGTTAGTTTTGAGTTTAGAGTTAGGGTTACGTTTATGGTACGGTCAGGGTTAGGGGAGATTTAGTGTGACGTTTAGTTTTAGGGTTAGGGTTACAGAGAAGTTTATGTTAAGCGAGAGGGTTGGGGTTAGGGGTTTGGGTTCAGGTCAGAGTCAGGGTTAGGGTTAGGTTTAGGGTTAGGGTTACGTGTAGTGTTAGTGTTAGTTTTGCTTAGGGTTCGGGTTTGAATGAAGTTAGGGTACGCTTAGCGTTATGCTTAGGGTGAAATTCTGGTTAAGGGTGAGGGTTCGGCTCAGGGTTAGGGTTAGAGTTAGGGTCAGTGGTTAGGGTTAGGTTTAGGGTTAAGGTTAGTTTTAGGCTAAGGATTAGGATTAGAGTTAGGGTTAAGGGTTACTGTTTCAGTTAGGTTTAGGTTAAGGTTATAATTAGGGTTAAGTTTAGGGTTAGGGTAAGAGTTAGAGTTACATTTACAGTTAAGGTGAGAGTTAGGGCTAGGGTTAGGGTTAGAGTTAAGGTTAAGGGTTAGGGTTAGGTTTAAGTTTATGGTAGGCTTAAAGATAGGGTTAAGGTTAGGTTAGGGTTAGGGTCAGGGTTAGAATTAGAATTAGGTTTAGGGCGAGGATTAGGGTCAGAGTTATTGTAAGGGTTAGGTTTCGGGTCACAGGTGGGCCAAGGTTAAGGTGAGGGTTAGGTTTATGGGGAGGGTTAGGGTTAAAGTCAGGGTGAGTTTTAGGTTAGGGATAGGGTGAAGTTTAAGATAGGGTGAGGGTTAGGGTTATGGCTAAGGTTTGGGCTTGTTTTCAGGTTAGTGTTAAGGTTATGTTCAGGGTTAGGGTTACGTTCAGGGGTTGTGTTCAGTTTTAGGGTTAGGGTTAGATTTAACGTTAGGGTTAAGTTTAGTGTTACGTTTAGGGTTAGGGTCACGGTTGTGTTAGGCTTTGTGGTTGGGGTGAGGGTTAGTTTTAGGGTTAGGGTTGGTTAGGGTTAGGATTATCGTTATGATAAGGCGTTAGGGGTTAGAGGTGTAGTTTAGGGTTAGGGTTTGGGTGAGGGTTCCGGTTAGGCCTTGCGGTTCTGGTCATGGTTAGGTTTGGTTTAGGCTTAGGGTTAGGTTCATGATTCGGTTTCGGGTTAGTGTTAGAGTTAGGGTGAGAGTTAGTGTTAAGGTTTTTGCTAGGCTTTGGTGTTAGGGTTAGGGTTTGTGTTAGGGTTAGGTTTATCATTAGGGCTCAGGGGTTTCAGGTTAATGTTAGGGTTAGGGTTAGGGATAGCATTAGGGTTAGGGTTGTGGGATACGGTTAGGATTTAGGGTGCGGGTTACGGTTAGTTTTACAGTTAAGGTGAGGGTTTAGGGTAATTGTTATGATTAGGGTTATAGTCAGAGTTAGGGTTTGGTTTAGGATTAGGGTTAGGTGTAGGGTAAGAATTAGGTTTAGGTCCATGTTGAGGGTTAGACTTAGTGTTCTATTTAGGGTAAAGTTTAGGGGTAGGGTTAGGATTAGGTCTAGGGTTAGGATTAGGATTATTTTAGGGTTAGGTTCAGGGCTATTGTAAGTGTTCGGTTTAGGGTTACAGATGGACTAGCGTTATTCTTAGAGTTAGGTTTAAGGTTAGGGTTTGGGTTAGGTCTAGGTTTAGGGTTAAGGTTATGGTTAGTGTTTGGATGAAGTTCAGGATAGGGTGAGGGTTATTTTTATGGTGAGGGCTAGGGTTTGGGTTTGTGTTCAGGTTAGTGTTAAGGATAGGTTTAGGGTTCGGTTAGGGTTAGGCGTTATGTCTAGGGTCAGCGTTAGGTTAGGTTTAGGGTTAGTGTGAAGTTTAGGTTAAGGGTGAGGGTTATGGTCAGGGTTAGGATTATAGACGGTGTTAGACGTTAGGTTTAGGGTGTTAGGGTTAGGTTTATGGTTAGGGTACATTTAAGTTTAGGTTTAATATTAGGGTTAGGGTTAGATTTGGGTTACTGTTCGTATTAGGGTTAGGGTTAGGGATAAGTTTGGGGATAGCGTTAGGTTTAGGGTTGGGGATACGGTTAAGGATTAGGGTGAGGGTTAGGGTTAGGTTTACAGTTAAGGCGAGGGTTTAGGGTAATTGTTATGGTTAGGGTTAGAGTTAGAGTTAGGCTTAGGGTTAGGGTGAAGTTTCAGTTAATAGTCAGGGTTAGGCTTAAGGTTAGAGTCGGGTTAAGGTTAGTGTTCGGGTTAGGTATAGCGTTAGGGTTTGGGTAGGGGTAAGGTTAGGGTTAAGGCTAGGTTTACGGTAAAGGGTAGGGCTAGCTTAGGGTTAGATTTAGAGTTAGAGTTAGTGCTAGGGTTTAGGATTATGGTTATGGTCAGGTTTAGAGTTATTGTTAGGGTTAGGGTAGAGTTAAGGTTAGGGTTAATTTAGGGTTAGAGAAAGGGTTAGGTTTAGGTCTGGGTTAGGTGTAGGATGCGGGGTAGGGTTAGGGTTAGGGGTTCATGGGAGGGTTAGTGTTAAGTTTACATTAAGCTGATGTTTTCGGGTGTTACTGTTAGGGCTAGGGTTAGCATTAGGTTTAGGGTCAGGGCTAGAGTTAGGGGATAGTTAAGGGTTAGCTTTACTTTCAGGGTTAGGGTTAGCCTTAGGTTTAGGGTGAAGTTTAGGTTAAGGATGAGGGTTAGGGTTAGGGTTAGGCATTTGGGTTAAGGTTAGGGTTAGGTTTAGGATTAGGCTTAGGGTTAGGGTTAGGTGTTTGGGTTAATGTTAGGGTCAGGTTTAGGGTTCGGCTTAGGGTTAGGGCTACAGCTGGGGTAAAGTTTAATTCAAGGGTGAGGGTTGAGCTTAGGGTTAGCGTTAGGGGTTAGGGTTAGAGCTTAGGTTAGGATTAAGTTTAGGGTTAAGGTTAGGTTTAGATTTAGGGTTAGGGTTAGTGTTAGGGTTAAGTCATGTTTAGGTTTAGGGCTAGGTGAAGGTTATAGATAGGGTTAGGTTAAGGGTTGAGGTTAGGTTTAGATGGTAAGATGAGGGTTAGTGCTAGGTTTCCATTTAAGCTGAGTGTGTAGGGTAAGTTTTAGGGTTAGGATTAGGGTTAGAGTTAGAGTTAGGGTCAGGGTTAGTTTTGAGTTTAGAGTTAGGGTTACGTTTATGGTACGGTCAGGGTTAGGGGAGATTTAGTGTGACGTTTAGTTTTAGGGTTAGGGTTACAGAGAAGTTTATGTTAAGCGAGAGGGTTGGGGTTAGGGGTTTGGGTTCAGGTCAGAGTCAGGGTTAGGGTTAGGTTTAGGGTTAGGGTTACGTGTAGTGTTAGTGTTAGTTTTGCTTAGGGTTCGGGTTTGAATGAAGTTAGGGTACGCTTAGCGTTATGCTTAGGGTGAAATTCTGGTTAAGGGTGAGGGTTCGGCTCAGGGTTAGGGTTAGAGTTAGGGTCAGTGGTTAGGGTTAGGTTTAGGGTTAAGGTTAGTTTTAGGCTAAGGATTAGGATTAGAGTTAGGGTTAAGGGTTACTGTTTCAGTTAGGTTTAGGTTAAGGTTATAATTAGGGTTAAGTTTAGGGTTAGGGTAAGAGTTAGAGTTACATTTACAGTTAAGGTGAGGGTTCTGGGTAAGTGTTACCGTTAAGGTTAGGGTTAGGGCTAGGGTTAGGGTTAGAGTTAAGGTTAAGGGTTAGGGTTAGGTTTAAGTTTATGGTAGGCTTAAAGATAGGGTTAAGGTTAGGTTAGGGTTAGGGTCAGGGTTAGAATTAGAATTAGGTTTAGGGCGAGGATTAGGGTCAGAGTTATTGTAAGGGTTAGGTTTCGGGTCACAGGTGGGCCAAGGTTAAGGTGAGGGTTAGGTTTATGGGGAGGGTTAGGGTTAAAGTCAGGGTGAGTTTTAGGTTAGGGATAGGGTGAAGTTTAAGATAGGGTGAGGGTTAGGGTTATGGCTAAGGTTTGGGCTTGTTTTCAGGTTAGTGTTAAGGTTATGTTCAGGGTTAGGGTTACGTTCAGGGGTTGTGTTCAGTTTTAGGGTTAGGGTTAGATTTAACGTTAGGGTTAAGTTTAGTGTTACGTTTAGGGTTAGGGTCACGGTTGTGTTAGGCTTTGTGGTTGGGGTGAGGGTTAGTTTTAGGGTTAGGGTTGGTTAGGGTTAGGATTATCGTTATGATAAGGCGTTAGGGGTTAGAGGTGTAGTTTAGGGTTAGGGTTTGGGTGAGGGTTCCGGTTAGGCCTTGCGGTTCTGGTCATGGTTAGGTTTGGTTTAGGCTTAGGGTTAGGTTCATGATTCGGTTTCGGGTTAGTGTTAGAGTTAGGGTGAGAGTTAGTGTTAAGGTTTTTGCTAGGCTTTGGTGTTAGGGTTAGGGTTTGTGTTAGGGTTAGGTTTATCATTAGGGCTCAGGGGTTTCAGGTTAATGTTAGGGTTAGGGTTAGGGATAGCATTAGGGTTAGGGTTGTGGGATACGGTTAGGATTTAGGGTGCGGGTTACGGTTAGTTTTACAGTTAAGGTGAGGGTTTAGGGTAATTGTTATGATTAGGGTTATAGTCAGAGTTAGGGTTTGGTTTAGGATTAGGGTTAGGTGTAGGGTAAGAATTAGGTTTAGGTCCATGTTGAGGGTTAGACTTAGTGTTCTATTTAGGGTAAAGTTTAGGGGTAGGGTTAGGATTAGGTCTAGGGTTAGGATTAGGATTATTTTAGGGTTAGGTTCAGGGCTATTGTAAGTGTTCGGTTTAGGGTTACAGATGGACTAGCGTTATTCTTAGAGTTAGGTTTAAGGTTAGGGTTTGGGTTAGGTCTAGGTTTAGGGTTAAGGTTATGGTTAGTGTTTGGATGAAGTTCAGGATAGGGTGAGGGTTATTTTTATGGTGAGGGCTAGGGTTTGGGTTTGTGTTCAGGTTAGTGTTAAGGATAGGTTTAGGGTTCGGTTAGGGTTAGGCGTTATGTCTAGGGTCAGCGTTAGGTTAGGTTTAGGGTTAGTGTGAAGTTTAGGTTAAGGGTGAGGGTTATGGTCAGGGTTAGGATTATAGACGGTGTTAGACGTTAGGTTTAGGGTGTTAGGGTTAGGTTTATGGTTAGGGTAGATTTAAGTTTAGGTTTAATATTAGGGTTAGGGTTAGATTTGGGTTACTGTTCGTATTAGGGTTAGGGTTAGGGATAAGTTTGGGGATAGCGTTAGGTTTAGGGTTGGGGATACGGTTAAGGATTAGGGTGAGGGTTAGGGTTAGGTTTACAGTTAAGGCGAGGGTTTAGGGTAATTGTTATGGTTAGGGTTAGAGTTAGAGTTAGGCTTAGGGTTAGGGTGAAGTTTCAGTTAATAGTCAGGGTTAGGCTTAAGGTTAGAGTCGGGTTAAGGTTAGTGTTCGGGTTAGGTATAGCGTTAGGGTTTGGGTAGGGGTAAGGTTAGGGTTAAGGCTAGGTTTACGGTAAAGGGTAGGGCTAGCTTAGGGTTAGATTTAGAGTTAGAGTTAGTGCTAGGGTTTAGGATTATGGTTATGGTCAGGTTTAGAGTTATTGTTAGGGTTAGGGTAGAGTTAAGGTTAGGGTTAATTTAGGGTTAGAGAAAGGGTTAGGTTTAGGTCTGGGTTAGGTGTAGGATGCGGGGTAGGGTTAGGGTTAGGGGTTCATGGGAGGGTTAGTGTTAAGTTTACATTAAGCTGATGTTTTCGGGTGTTACTGTTAGGGCTAGGGTTAGCATTAGGTTTAGGGTCAGGGCTAGAGTTAGGGGATAGTTAAGGGTTAGCTTTACTTTCAGGGTTAGGGTTAGCCTTAGGTTTAGGGTGAAGTTTAGGTTAAGGATGAGGGTTAGGGTTAGGGTTAGGCATTTGGGTTAAGGTTAGGGTTAGGTTTAGGATTAGGCTTAGGGTTAGGGTTAGGTGTTTGGGTTAATGTTAGGGTCAGGTTTAGGGTTCGGCTTAGGGTTAGGGCTACAGCTGGGGTAAAGTTTAATTCAAGGGTGAGGGTTGAGCTTAGGGTTAGCGTTAGGGGTTAGGGTTAGAGCTTAGGTTAGGATTAAGTTTAGGGTTAAGGTTAGGTTTAGATTTAGGGTTAGGGTTAGTGTTAGGGTTAAGTCATGTTTAGGTTTAGGGCTAGGTGAAGGTTATAGATAGGGTTAGGTTAAGGGTTGAGGTTAGGTTTAGATGGTAAGATGAGGGTTAGTGCTAGGTTTCCATTTAAGCTGAGTGTGTAGGGTAAGTTTTAGGGTTAGGATTAGGGTTAGAGTTAGAGTTAGGGTCAGGGTTAGTTTTGAGTTTAGAGTTAGGGTTACGTTTATGGTACGGTCAGGGTTAGGGGAGATTTAGTGTGACGTTTAGTTTTAGGGTTAGGGTTACAGAGAAGTTTATGTTAAGCGAGAGGGTTGGGGTTAGGGGTTTGGGTTCAGGTCAGAGTCAGGGTTAGGGTTAGGTTTAGGGTTAGGGTTACGTGTAGTGTTAGTGTTAGTTTTGCTTAGGGTTCGGGTTTGAATGAAGTTAGGGTACGCTTAGCGTTATGCTTAGGGTGAAATTCTGGTTAAGGGTGAGGGTTCGGCTCAGGGTTAGGGTTAGAGTTAGGGTCAGTGGTTAGGGTTAGGTTTAGGGTTAAGGTTAGTTTTAGGCTAAGGATTAGGATTAGAGTTAGGGTTAAGGGTTACTGTTTCAGTTAGGTTTAGGTTAAGGTTATAATTAGGGTTAAGTTTAGGGTTAGGGTAAGAGTTAGAGTTACATTTACAGTTAAGGTGAGGGTTCTGGGTAAGTGTTACCGTTAAGGTTAGGGTTAGGGCTAGGGTTAGGGTTAGAGTTAAGGTTAAGGGTTAGGGTTAGGTTTAAGTTTATGGTAGGCTTAAAGATAGGGTTAAGGTTAGGTTAGGGTTAGGGTCAGGGTTAGAATTAGAATTAGGTTTAGGGCGAGGATTAGGGTCAGAGTTATTGTAAGGGTTAGGTTTCGGGTCACAGGTGGGCCAAGGTTAAGGTGAGGGTTAGGTTTATGGGGAGGGTTAGGGTTAAAGTCAGGGTGAGTTTTAGGTTAGGGATAGGGTGAAGTTTAAGATAGGGTGAGGGTTAGGGTTATGGCTAAGGTTTGGGCTTGTTTTCAGGTTAGTGTTAAGGTTATGTTCAGGGTTAGGGTTACGTTCAGGGGTTGTGTTCAGTTTTAGGGTTAGGGTTAGATTTAACGTTAGGGTTAAGTTTAGTGTTACGTTTAGGGTTAGGGTCACGGTTGTGTTAGGCTTTGTGGTTGGGGTGAGGGTTAGTTTTAGGGTTAGGGTTGGTTAGGGTTAGGATTATCGTTATGATAAGGCGTTAGGGGTTAGAGGTGTAGTTTAGGGTTAGGGTTTGGGTGAGGGTTCCGGTTAGGCCTTGCGGTTCTGGTCATGGTTAGGTTTGGTTTAGGCTTAGGGTTAGGTTCATGATTCGGTTTCGGGTTAGTGTTAGAGTTAGGGTGAGAGTTAGTGTTAAGGTTTTTGCTAGGCTTTGGTGTTAGGGTTAGGGTTTGTGTTAGGGTTAGGTTTATCATTAGGGCTCAGGGGTTTCAGGTTAATGTTAGGGTTAGGGTTAGGGATAGCATTAGGGTTAGGGTTGTGGGATACGGTTAGGATTTAGGGTGCGGGTTACGGTTAGTTTTACAGTTAAGGTGAGGGTTTAGGGTAATTGTTATGATTAGGGTTATAGTCAGAGTTAGGGTTTGGTTTAGGATTAGGGTTAGGTGTAGGGTAAGAATTAGGTTTAGGTCCATGTTGAGGGTTAGACTTAGTGTTCTATTTAGGGTAAAGTTTAGGGGTAGGGTTAGGATTAGGTCTAGGGTTAGGATTAGGATTATTTTAGGGTTAGGTTCAGGGCTATTGTAAGTGTTCGGTTTAGGGTTACAGATGGACTAGCGTTATTCTTAGAGTTAGGTTTAAGGTTAGGGTTTGGGTTAGGTCTAGGTTTAGGGTTAAGGTTATGGTTAGTGTTTGGATGAAGTTCAGGATAGGGTGAGGGTTATTTTTATGGTGACGGCTAGGGTTTGGGTTTGTGTTCAGGTTAGTGTTAAGGATAGGTTTAGGGTTCGGTTAGGGTTAGGCGTTATGTCTAGGGTCAGCGTTAGGTTAGGTTTAGGGTTAGTGTGAAGTTTAGGTTAAGGGTGAGGGTTATGGTCAGGGTTAGGATTATAGACGGTGTTAGACGTTAGGTTTAGGGTGTTAGGGTTAGGTTTATGGTTAGGGTAGATTTAAGTTTAGGTTTAATATTAGGGTTAGGGTTAGATTTGGGTTACTGTTCGTATTAGGGTTAGGGTTAGGGATAAGTTTGGGGATAGCGTTAGGTTTAGGGTTGGGGATACGGTTAAGGATTAGGGTGAGGGTTAGGGTTAGGTTTACAGTTAAGGCGAGGGTTTAGGGTAATTGTTATGGTTAGGGTTAGAGTTAGAGTTAGGCTTAGGGTTAGGGTGAAGTTTCAGTTAATAGTCAGGGTTAGGCTTAAGGTTAGAGTCGGGTTAAGGTTAGTGTTCGGGTTAGGTATAGCGTTAGGGTTTGGGTAGGGGTAAGGTTAGGGTTAAGGCTAGGTTTACGGTAAAGGGTAGGGCTAGCTTAGGGTTAGATTTAGAGTTAGAGTTAGTGCTAGGGTTTAGGATTATGGTTATGGTCAGGTTTAGAGTTATTGTTAGGGTTAGGGTAGAGTTAAGGTTAGGGTTAATTTAGGGTTAGAGAAAGGGTTAGGTTTAGGTCTGGGTTAGGTGTAGGATGCGGGGTAGGGTTAGGGTTAGGGGTTCATGGGAGGGTTAGTGTTAAGTTTACATTAAGCTGATGTTTTCGGGTGTTACTGTTAGGGCTAGGGTTAGCATTAGGTTTAGGGTCAGGGCTAGAGTTAGGGGATAGTTAAGGGTTAGCTTTACTTTCAGGGTTAGGGTTAGCCTTAGGTTTAGGGTGAAGTTTAGGTTAAGGATGAGGGTTAGGGTTAGGGTTAGGCATTTGGGTTAAGGTTAGGGTTAGGTTTAGGATTAGGCTTAGGGTTAGGGTTAGGTGTTTGGGTTAATGTTAGGGTCAGGTTTAGGGTTCGGCTTAGGGTTAGGGCTACAGCTGGGGTAAAGTTTAATTCAAGGGTGAGGGTTGAGCTTAGGGTTAGCGTTAGGGGTTAGGGTTAGAGCTTAGGTTAGGATTAAGTTTAGGGTTAAGGTTAGGTTTAGATTTAGGGTTAGGGTTAGTGTTAGGGTTAAGTCATGTTTAGGTTTAGGGCTAGGTGAAGGTTATAGATAGGGTTAGGTTAAGGGTTGAGGTTAGGTTTAGATGGTAAGATGAGGGTTAGTGCTAGGTTTCCATTTAAGCTGAGTGTGTAGGGTAAGTTTTAGGGTTAGGATTAGGGTTAGAGTTAGAGTTAGGGTCAGGGTTAGTTTTGAGTTTAGAGTTAGGGTTACGTTTATGGTACGGTCAGGGTTAGGGGAGATTTAGTGTGACGTTTAGTTTTAGGGTTAGGGTTACAGAGAAGTTTATGTTAAGCGAGAGGGTTGGGGTTAGGGGTTTGGGTTCAGGTCAGAGTCAGGGTTAGGGTTAGGTTTAGGGTTAGGGTTACGTGTAGTGTTAGTGTTAGTTTTGCTTAGGGTTCGGGTTTGAATGAAGTTAGGGTACGCTTAGCGTTATGCTTAGGGTGAAATTCTGGTTAAGGGTGAGGGTTCGGCTCAGGGTTAGGGTTAGAGTTAGGGTCAGTGGTTAGGGTTAGGTTTAGGGTTAAGGTTAGTTTTAGGCTAAGGATTAGGATTAGAGTTAGGGTTAAGGGTTACTGTTTCAGTTAGGTTTAGGTTAAGGTTATAATTAGGGTTAAGTTTAGGGTTAGGGTAAGAGTTAGAGTTACATTTACAGTTAAGGTGAGGGTTCTGGGTAAGTGTTACCGTTAAGGTTAGGGTTAGGGCTAGGGTTAGGGTTAGAGTTAAGGTTAAGGGTTAGGGTTAGGTTTAAGTTTATGGTAGGCTTAAAGATAGGGTTAAGGTTAGGTTAGGGTTAGGGTCAGGGTTAGAATTAGAATTAGGTTTAGGGCGAGGATTAGGGTCAGAGTTATTGTAAGGGTTAGGTTTCGGGTTACAGGTGGGCCAAGGTTAAGGTGAGGGTTAGGTTTATGGGGAGGGTTAGGGTTAAAGTCAGGGTGAGTTTTAGGTTAGGGATAGGGTGAAGTTTAAGATAGGGTGAGGGTTAGGGTTATGGCTAAGTTTTGGGCTTGTTTTCAGGTTAGTGTTAAGGTTATGTTCAGGGTTAGGGTTACGTTCAGGGGTTGTGTTCAGTTTTAGGGTTAGGGTTAGATTTAACGTTAGGGTTAAGTTTAGTGTTACGTTTAGGGTTAGGGTCACGGTTGTGTTAGGCTTTGTGGTTGGGGTGAGGGTTAGTTTTAGGGTTAGGGTTGGTTAGGGTTAGGATTATCGTTATGATAAGGCGTTAGGGGTTAGAGGTGTAGTTTAGGGTTAGGGTTTGGGTGAGGGTTCCGGTTAGGCCTTGCGGTTCTGGTCATGGTTAGGTTTGGTTTAGGCTTAGGGTTAGGTTCATGATTCGGTTTCGGGTTAGTGTTAGAGTTAGGGTGAGAGTTAGTGTTAAGGTTTTTGCTAGGCTTTGGTGTTAGGGTTAGGGTTTGTGTTAGGGTTAGGTTTATCATTAGGGCTCAGGGGTTTCAGGTTAATGTTAGGGTTAGGGTTAGGGATAGCATTAGGGTTAGGGTTGTGGGATACGGTTAGGATTTAGGGTGCGGGTTACGGTTAGTTTTACAGTTAAGGTGAGGGTTTAGGGTAATTGTTATGATTAGGGTTATAGTCAGAGTTAGGGTTTGGTTTAGGATTAGGGTTAGGTGTAGGGTAAGAATTAGGTTTAGGTCCATGTTGAGGGTTAGACTTAGTGTTCTATTTAGGGTAAAGTTTAGGGGTAGGGTTAGGATTAGGTCTAGGGTTAGGATTAGGATTATTTTAGGGTTAGGTTCAGGGCTATTGTAAGTGTTCGGTTTAGGGTTACAGATGGACTAGCGTTATTCTTAGAGTTAGGTTTAAGGTTAGGGTTTGGGTTAGGTCTAGGTTTAGGGTTAAGGTTATGGTTAGTGTTTGGATGAAGTTCAGGATAGGGTGAGGGTTATTTTTATGGTGAGGGCTAGGGTTTGGGTTTGTGTTCAGGTTAGTGTTAAGGATAGGTTTAGGGTTCGGTTAGGGTTAGGCGTTATGTCTAGGGTCAGCGTTAGGTTAGGTTTAGGGTTAGTGTGAAGTTTAGGTTAAGGGTGAGGGTTATGGTCAGGGTTAGGATTATAGACGGTGTTAGACGTTAGGTTTAGGGTGTTAGGGTTAGGTTTATGGTTAGGGTAGATTTAAGTTTAGGTTTAATATTAGGGTTAGGGTTAGATTTGGGTTACTGTTCGTATTAGGGTTAGGGTTAGGGATAAGTTTGGGGATAGCGTTAGGTTTAGGGTTGGGGATACGGTTAAGGATTAGGGTGAGGGTTAGGGTTAGGTTTACAGTTAAGGCGAGGGTTTAGGGTAATTGTTATGGTTAGGGTTAGAGTTAGAGTTAGGCTTAGGGTTAGGGTGAAGTTTCAGTTAATAGTCAGGGTTAGGCTTAAGGTTAGAGTCGGGTTAAGGTTAGTGTTCGGGTTAGGTATAGCGTTAGGGTTTGGGTAGGGGTAAGGTTAGGGTTAAGGCTAGGTTTACGGTAAAGGGTAGGGCTAGCTTAGGGTTAGATTTAGAGTTAGAGTTAGTGCTAGGGTTTAGGATTATGGTTATGGTCAGGTTTAGAGTTATTGTTAGGGTTAGGGTAGAGTTAAGGTTAGGGTTAATTTAGGGTTAGAGAAAGGGTTAGGTTTAGGTCTGGGTTAGGTGTAGGATGCGGGGTAGGGTTAGGGTTAGGGGTTCATGGGAGGGTTAGTGTTAAGTTTACATTAAGCTGATGTTTTCGGGTGTTACTGTTAGGGCTAGGGTTAGCATTAGGTTTAGGGTCAGGGCTAGAGTTAGGGGATAGTTAAGGGTTAGCTTTACTTTCAGGGTTAGGGTTAGCCTTAGGTTTAGGGTGAAGTTTAGGTTAAGGATGAGGGTTAGGGTTAGGGTTAGGCATTTGGGTTAAGGTTAGGGTTAGGTTTAGGATTAGGCTTAGGGTTAGGGTTAGGTGTTTGGGTTAATGTTAGGGTCAGGTTTAGGGTTCGGCTTAGGGTTAGGGCTACAGCTGGGGTAAAGTTTAATTCAAGGGTGAGGGTTGAGCTTAGGGTTAGCGTTAGGGGTTAGGGTTAGAGCTTAGGTTAGGATTAAGTTTAGGGTTAAGGTTAGGTTTAGATTTAGGGTTAGGGTTAGTGTTAGGGTTAAGTCATGTTTAGGTTTAGGGCTAGGTGAAGGTTATAGATAGGGTTAGGTTAAGGGTTGAGGTTAGGTTTAGATGGTAAGATGAGGGTTAGTGCTAGGTTTCCATTTAAGCTGAGTGTGTAGGGTAAGTTTTAGGGTTAGGATTAGGTTTAGAGTTAGAGTTAGGGTCAGGGTTAGTTTTGAGTTTAGATTTAGGGTTACGTTTATGGTACGGTCAGGGTTAGGGGAGATTTAGTGTGACGTTTAGTTTTAGGGTTAGGGTTACAGAGAAGTTTATGTTAAGCGAGAGGGTTGGGGTTAGGGGTTTGGGTTCAGGTCAGAGTCAGGGTTAGGGTTAGGTTTAGGGTTAGGGTTACGTGTAGTGTTAGTGTTAGTTTTGCTTAGGGTTCGGGTTTGAATGAAGTTAGGGTACGCTTAGCGTTATGCTTAGGGTGAAATTCTGGTTAAGGGTGAGGGTTCGGCTCAGGGTTAGGGTTAGAGTTAGGGTCAGTGGTTAGGGTTAGGTTTAGGGTTAAGGTTAGTTTTAGGCTAAGGATTAGGATTAGAGTTAGGGTTAAGGGTTACTGTTTCAGTTAGGTTTAGGTTAAGGTTATAATTAGGGTTAAGTTTAGGGTTAGGGTAAGAGTTAGAGTTACATTTACAGTTAAGGTGAGGGTTCTGGGTAAGTGTTACCGTTAAGGTTAGGGTTAGGGCTAGGGTTAGGGTTAGAGTTAAGGTTAAGGGTTAGGGTTAGGTTTAAGTTTATGGTAGGCTTAAAGATAGGGTTAAGGTTAGGTTAGGGTTAGGGTCAGGGTTAGAATTAGAATTAGGTTTAGGGCGAGGATTAGGGTCAGAGTTATTGTAAGGGTTAGGTTTCGGGTCACAGGTGGGCCAAGGTTAAGGTGAGGGTTAGGTTTATGGGGAGGGTTAGGGTTAAAGTCAGGGTGAGTTTTAGGTTAGGGATAGGGTGAAGTTTAAGATAGGGTGAGGGTTAGGGTTATGGCTAAGGTTTGGGCTTGTTTTCAGGTTAGTGTTAAGGTTATGTTCAGGGTTAGGGTTACGTTCAGGGGTTGTGTTCAGTTTTAGGGTTAGGGTTAGATTTAACGTTAGGGTTAAGTTTAGTGTTACGTTTAGGGTTAGGGTCACGGTTGTGTTAGGCTTTGTGGTTGGGGTGAGGGTTAGTTTTAGGGTTAGGGTTGGTTAGGGTTAGGATTATCGTTATGATAAGGCGTTAGGGGTTAGAGGTGTAGTTTAGGGTTAGGGTTTGGGTGAGGGTTCCGGTTAGGCCTTGCGGTTCTGGTCATGGTTAGGTTTGGTTTAGGCTTAGGGTTAGGTTCATGATTCGGTTTCGGGTTAGTGTTAGAGTTAGGGTGAGAGTTAGTGTTAAGGTTTTTGCTAGGCTTTGGTGTTAGGGTTAGGGTTTGTGTTAGGGTTAGGTTTATCATTAGGGCTCAGGGGTTTCAGGTTAATGTTAGGGTTAGGGTTAGGGATAGCATTAGGGTTAGGGTTGTGGGATACGGTTAGGATTTAGGGTGCGGGTTACGGTTAGTTTTACAGTTAAGGTGAGGGTTTAGGGTAATTGTTATGATTAGGGTTATAGTCAGAGTTAGGGTTTGGTTTAGGATTAGGGTTAGGTGTAGGGTAAGAATTAGGTTTAGGTCCATGTTGAGGGTTAGACTTAGTGTTCTATTTAGGGTAAAGTTTAGGGGTAGGGTTAGGATTAGGTCTAGGGTTAGGATTAGGATTATTTTAGGGTTAGGTTCAGGGCTATTGTAAGTGTTCGGTTTAGGGTTACAGATGGACTAGCGTTATTCTTAGAGTTAGGTTTAAGGTTAGGGTTTGGGTTAGGTCTAGGTTTAGGGTTAAGGTTATGGTTAGTGTTTGGATGAAGTTCAGGATAGGGTGAGGGTTATTTTTATGGTGAGGGCTAGGGTTTGGGTTTGTGTTCAGGTTAGTGTTAAGGATAGGTTTAGGGTTCGGTTAGGGTTAGGCGTTATGTCTAGGGTCAGCGTTAGGTTAGGTTTAGGGTTAGTGTGAAGTTTAGGTTAAGGGTGAGGGTTATGGTCAGGGTTAGGATTATAGACGGTGTTAGACGTTAGGTTTAGGGTGTTAGGGTTAGGTTTATGGTTAGGGTAGATTTAAGTTTAGGTTTAATATTAGGGTTAGGGTTAGATTTGGGTTACTGTTCGTATTAGGGTTAGGGTTAGGGATAAGTTTGGGGATAGCGTTAGGTTTAGGGTTGGGGATACGGTTAAGGATTAGGGTGAGGGTTAGGGTTAGGTTTACAGTTAAGGCGAGGGTTTAGGGTAATTGTTATGGTTAGGGTTAGAGTTAGAGTTAGGCTTAGGGTTAGGGTGAAGTTTCAGTTAATAGTCAGGGTTAGGCTTAAGGTTAGAGTCGGGTTAAGGTTAGTGTTCGGGTTAGGTATAGCGTTAGGGTTTGGGTAGGGGTAAGGTTAGGGTTAAGGCTAGGTTTACGGTAAAGGGTAGGGCTAGCTTAGGGTTAGATTTAGAGTTAGAGTTAGTGCTAGGGTTTAGGATTATGGTTATGGTCAGGTTTAGAGTTATTGTTAGGGTTAGGGTAGAGTTAAGGTTAGGGTTAATTTAGGGTTAGAGAAAGGGTTAGGTTTAGGTCTGGGTTAGGTGTAGGATGCGGGGTAGGGTTAGGGTTAGGGGTTCATGGGAGGGTTAGTGTTAAGTTTACATTAAGCTGATGTTTTCGGGTGTTACTGTTAGGGCTAGGGTTAGCATTAGGTTTAGGGTCAGGGCTAGAGTTAGGGGATAGTTAAGGGTTAGCTTTACTTTCAGGGTTAGGGTTAGCCTTAGGTTTAGGGTGAAGTTTAGGTTAAGGATGAGGGTTAGGGTTAGGGTTAGGCATTTGGGTTAAGGTTAGGGTTAGGTTTAGGATTAGGCTTAGGGTTAGGGTTAGGTGTTTGGGTTAATGTTAGGGTCAGGTTTAGGGTTCGGCTTAGGGTTAGGGCTACAGCTGGGGTAAAGTTTAATTCAAGGGTGAGGGTTGAGCTTAGGGTTAGCGTTAGGGGTTAGGGTTAGAGCTTAGGTTAGGATTAAGTTTAGGGTTAAGGTTAGGTTTAGATTTAGGGTTAGGGTTAGTGTTAGGGTTAAGTCATGTTTAGGTTTAGGGCTAGGTGAAGGTTATAGATAGGGTTAGGTTAAGGGTTGAGGTTAGGTTTAGATGGTAAGATGAGGGTTAGTGCTAGGTTTCCATTTAAGCTGAGTGTGTAGGGTAAGTTTTAGGGTTAGGATTAGGGTTAGAGTTAGAGTTAGGGTCAGGGTTAGTTTTGAGTTTAGAGTTAGGGTTACGTTTATGGTACGGTCAGGGTTAGGGGAGATTTAGTGTGACGTTTAGTTTTAGGGTTAGGGTTACAGAGAAGTTTATGTTAAGCGAGAGGGTTGGGGTTAGGGGTTTGGGTTCAGGTCAGAGTCAGGGTTAGGGTTAGGTTTAGGGTTAGGGTTACGTGTAGTGTTAGTGTTAGTTTTGCTTAGGGTTCGGGTTTGAATGAAGTTAGGGTACGCTTAGCGTTATGCTTAGGGTGAAATTCTGGTTAAGGGTGAGGGTTCGGCTCAGGGTTAGGGTTAGAGTTAGGGTCAGTGGTTAGGGTTAGGTTTAGGGTTAAGGTTAGTTTTAGGCTAAGGATTAGGATTAGAGTTAGGGTTAAGGGTTACTGTTTCAGTTAGGTTTAGGTTAAGGTTATAATTAGGGTTAAGTTTAGGGTTAGGGTAAGAGTTAGAGTTACATTTACAGTTAAGGTGAGGGTTCTGGGTAAGTGTTACCGTTAAGGTTAGGGTTAGGGCTAGGGTTAGGGTTAGAGTTAAGGTTAAGGGTTAGGGTTAGGTTTAAGTTTATGGTAGGCTTAAAGATAGGGTTAAGGTTAGGTTAGGGTTAGGGTCAGGGTTAGAATTAGAATTAGGTTTAGGGCGAGGATTAGGGTCAGAGTTATTGTAAGGGTTAGGTTTCGGGTCACAGGTGGGCCAAGGTTAAGGTGAGGGTTAGGTTTATGGGGAGGGTTAGGGTTAAAGTCAGGGTGAGTTTTAGGTTAGGGATAGGGTGAAGTTTAAGATAGGGTGAGGGTTAGGGTTATGGCTAAGGTTTGGGCTTGTTTTCAGGTTAGTGTTAAGGTTATGTTCAGGGTTAGGGTTACGTTCAGGGGTTGTGTTCAGTTTTAGGGTTAGGGTTAGATTTAACGTTAGGGTTAAGTTTAGTGTTACGTTTAGGGTTAGGGTCACGGTTGTGTTAGGCTTTGTGGTTGGGGTGAGGGTTAGTTTTAGGGTTAGGGTTGGTTAGGGTTAGGATTATCGTTATGATAAGGCGTTAGGGGTTAGAGGTGTAGTTTAGGGTTAGGGTTTGGGTGAGGGTTCCGGTTAGGCCTTGCGGTTCTGGTCATGGTTAGGTTTGGTTTAGGCTTAGGGTTAGGTTCATGATTCGGTTTCGGGTTAGTGTTAGAGTTAGGGTGAGAGTTAGTGTTAAGGTTTTTGCTAGGCTTTGGTGTTAGGGTTAGGGTTTGTGTTAGGGTTAGGTTTATCATTAGGGCTCAGGGGTTTCAGGTTAATGTTAGGGTTAGGGTTAGGGATAGCATTAGGGTTAGGGTTGTGGGATACGGTTAGGATTTAGGGTGCGGGTTACGGTTAGTTTTACAGTTAAGGTGAGGGTTTAGGGTAATTGTTATGATTAGGGTTATAGTCAGAGTTAGGGTTTGGTTTAGGATTAGGGTTAGGTGTAGGGTAAGAATTAGGTTTAGGTCCATGTTGAGGGTTAGACTTAGTGTTCTATTTAGGGTAAAGTTTAGGGGTAGGGTTAGGATTAGGTCTAGGGTTAGGATTAGGATTATTTTAGGGTTAGGTTCAGGGCTATTGTAAGTGTTCGGTTTAGGGTTACAGATGGACTAGCGTTATTCTTAGAGTTAGGTTTAAGGTTAGGGTTTGGGTTAGGTCTAGGTTTAGGGTTAAGGTTATGGTTAGTGTTTGGATGAAGTTCAGGATAGGGTGAGGGTTATTTTTATGGTGACGGCTAGGGTTTGGGTTTGTGTTCAGGTTAGTGTTAAGGATAGGTTTAGGGTTCGGTTAGGGTTAGGCGTTATGTCTAGGGTCAGCGTTAGGTTAGGTTTAGGGTTAGTGTGAAGTTTAGGTTAAGGGTGAGGGTTATGGTCAGGGTTAGGATTATAGACGGTGTTAGACGTTAGGTTTAGGGTGTTAGGGTTAGGTTTATGGTTAGGGTAGATTTAAGTTTAGGTTTAATATTAGGGTTAGGGTTAGATTTGGGTTACTGTTCGTATTAGGGTTAGGGTTAAGGATAAGTTTGGGGATAGCGTTAGGTTTAGGGTTGGGGATACGGTTAAGGATTAGGATGAGGGTTAGGGTTAGGTTTACAGTTAAGGCGAGGGTTTAGGGTAATTGTTATGGTTAGGGTTAGAGTTAGAGTTAGGCTTAGGGTTAGGGTGAAGTTTCAGTTAATAGTCAGGGTTAGGCTTAAGGTTAGAGTCGGGTTAAGGTTAGTGTTCGGGTTAGGTATAGCGTTAGGGTTTGGGTAGGGGTAAGGTTAGGGTTAAGGCTAGGTTTACGGTAAAGGGTAGGGCTAGCTTAGGGTTAGATTTAGAGTTAGAGTTAGTGCTAGGGTTTAGGATTATGGTTATGGTCAGGTTTAGAGTTATTGTTAGGGTTAGGGTAGAGTTAAGGTTAGGGTTAATTTAGGGTTAGAGAAAGGGTTAGGTTTAGGTCTGGGTTAGGTGTAGGATGCGGGGTAGGGTTAGGGTTAGGGGTTCATGGGAGGGTTAGTGTTAAGTTTACATTAAGCTGATGTTTTCGGGTGTTACTGTTAGGGCTAGGGTTAGCATTAGGTTTAGGGTCAGGGCTAGAGTTAGGGGATAGTTAAGGGTTAGCTTTACTTTCAGGGTTAGGGTTAGCCTTAGGTTTAGGGTGAAGTTTAGGTTAAGGATGAGGGTTAGGGTTAGGGTTAGGCATTTGGGTTAAGGTTAGGGTTAGGTTTAGGATTAGGCTTAGGGTTAGGGTTAGGTGTTTGGGTTAATGTTAGGGTCAGGTTTAGGGTTCGGCTTAGGGTTAGGGCTACAGCTGGGGTAAAGTTTAATTCAAGGGTGAGGGTTGAGCTTAGGGTTAGCGTTAGGGGTTAGGGTTAGAGCTTAGGTTAGGATTAAGTTTAGGGTTAAGGTTAGGTTTAGATTTAGGGTTAGGGTTAGTGTTAGGGTTAAGTCATGTTTAGGTTTAGGGCTAGGTGAAGGTTATAGATAGGGTTAGGTTAAGGGTTGAGGTTAGGTTTAGATGGTAAGATGAGGGTTAGTGCTAGGTTTCCATTTAAGCTGAGTGTGTAGGGTAAGTTTTAGGGTTAGGATTAGGGTTAGAGTTAGAGTTAGGGTCAGGGTTAGTTTTGAGTTTAGATTTAGGGTTACGTTTATGGTACGGTCAGGGTTAGGGGAGATTTAGTGTGACGTTTAGTTTTAGGGTTAGGGTTACAGAGAAGTTTATGTTAAGCGAGAGGGTTGGGGTTAGGGGTTTGGGTTCAGGTCAGAGTCAGGGTTAGGGTTAGGTTTAGGGTTAGGGTTACGTGTAGTGTTAGTGTTAGTTTTGCTTAGGGTTCGGGTTTGAATGAAGTTAGGGTACGCTTAGCGTTATGCTTAGGGTGAAATTCTGGTTAAGGGTGAGGGTTCGGCTCAGGGTTAGGGTTAGAGTTAGGGTCAGTGGTTAGGGTTAGGTTTAGGGTTAAGGTTAGTTTTAGGCTAAGGATTAGGATTAGAGTTAGGGTTAAGGGTTACTGTTTCAGTTAGGTTTAGGTTAAGGTTATAATTAGGGTTAAGTTTAGGGTTAGGGTAAGAGTTAGAGTTACATTTACAGTTAAGGTGAGGGTTCTGGGTAAGTGTTACCGTTAAGGTTAGGGTTAGGGCTAGGGTTAGGGTTAGAGTTAAGGTTAAGGGTTAGGGTTAGGTTTAAGTTTATGGTAGGCTTAAAGATAGGGTTAAGGTTAGGTTAGGGTTAGGGTCAGGGTTAGAATTAGAATTAGGTTTAGGGCGAGGATTAGGGTCAGAGTTATTGTAAGGGTTAGGTTTCGGGTCACAGGTGGGCCAAGGTTAAGGTGAGGGTTAGGTTTATGGGGAGGGTTAGGGTTAAAGTCAGGGTGAGTTTTAGGTTAGGGATAGGGTGAAGTTTAAGATAGGGTGAGGGTTAGGGTTATGGCTAAGGTTTGGGCTTGTTTTCAGGTTAGTGTTAAGGTTATGTTCAGGGTTAGGGTTACGTTCAGGGGTTGTGTTCAGTTTTAGGGTTAGGGTTAGATTTAACGTTAGGGTTAAGTTTAGTGTTACGTTTAGGGTTAGGGTCACGGTTGTGTTAGGCTTTGTGGTTGGGGTGAGGGTTAGTTTTAGGGTTAGGGTTGGTTAGGGTTAGGATTATCGTTATGATAAGGCGTTAGGGGTTAGAGGTGTAGTTTAGGGTTAGGGTTTGGGTGAGGGTTCCGGTTAGGCCTTGCGGTTCTGGTCATGGTTAGGTTTGGTTTAGGCTTAGGGTTAGGTTCATGATTCGGTTTCGGGTTAGTGTTAGAGTTAGGGTGAGAGTTAGTGTTAAGGTTTTTGCTAGGCTTTGGTGTTAGGGTTAGGGTTTGTGTTAGGGTTAGGTTTATCATTAAGGCTCAGGGGTTTCAGGTTAATGTTAGGGTTAGGGTTAGGGATAGCATTAGGGTTAGGGTTGTGGGATACGGTTAGGATTTAGGGTGCGGGTTACGGTTAGTTTTACAGTTAAGGTGAGGGTTTAGGGTAATTGTTATGATTAGGGTTATAGTCAGAGTTAGGGTTTGGTTTAGGATTAGGGTTAGGTGTAGGGTAAGAATTAGGTTTAGGTCCATGTTGAGGGTTAGACTTAGTGTTCTATTTAGGGTAAAGTTTAGGGGTAGGGTTAGGATTAGGTCTAGGGTTAGGATTAGGATTATTTTAGGGTTAGGTTCAGGGCTATTGTAAGTGTTCGGTTTAGGGTTACAGATGGACTAGCGTTATTCTTAGAGTTAGGTTTAAGGTTAGGGTTTGGGTTAGGTCTAGGTTTAGGGTTAAGGTTATGGTTAGTGTTTGGATGAAGTTCAGGATAGGGTGAGGGTTATTTTTATGGTGACGGCTAGGGTTTGGGTTTGTGTTCAGGTTAGTGTTAAGGATAGGTTTAGGGTTCGGTTAGGGTTAGGCGTTATGTCTAGGGTCAGCGTTAGGTTAGGTTTAGGGTTAGTGTGAAGTTTAGGTTAAGGGTGAGGGTTATGGTCAGGGTTAGGATTATAGACGGTGTTAGACGTTAGGTTTAGGGTGTTAGGGTTAGGTTTATGGTTAGGGTAGATTTAAGTTTAGGTTTAATATTAGGGTTAGGGTTAGATTTGGGTTACTGTTCGTATTAGGGTTAGGGTTAGGGATAAGTTTGGGGATAGCGTTAGGTTTAGGGTTGGGGATACGGTTAAGGATTAGGGTGAGGGTTAGGGTTAGGTTTACAGTTAAGGCGAGGGTTTAGGGTAATTGTTATGGTTAGGGTTAGAGTTAGAGTTAGGCTTAGGGTTAGGGTGAAGTTTCAGTTAATAGTCAGGGTTAGGCTTAAGGTTAGAGTCGGGTTAAGGTTAGTGTTCGGGTTAGGTATAGCGTTAGGGTTTGGGTAGGGGTAAGGTTAGGGTTAAGGCTAGGTTTACGGTAAAGGGTAGGGCTAGCTTAGGGTTAGATTTAGAGTTAGAGTTAGTGCTAGGGTTTAGGATTATGGTTATGGTCAGGTTTAGAGTTATTGTTAGGGTTAGGGTAGAGTTAAGGTTAGGGTTAATTTAGGGTTAGAGAAAGGGTTAGGTTTAGGTCTGGGTTAGGTGTAGGATGCGGGGTAGGGTTAGGGTTAGGGGTTCATGGGAGGGTTAGTGTTAAGTTTACATTAAGCTGATGTTTTCGGGTGTTACTGTTAGGGCTAGGGTTAGCATTAGGTTTAGGGTCAGGGCTAGAGTTAGGGGATAGTTAAGGGTTAGCTTTACTTTCAGGGTTAGGGTTAGCCTTAGGTTTAGGGTGAAGTTTAGGTTAAGGATGAGGGTTAGGGTTAGGGTTAGGCATTTGGGTTAAGGTTAGGGTTAGGTTTAGGCTTAGGGTTAGGGTTAGGTGTTTGGGTTAATGTTAGGGTCAGGTTTAGGGTTCGGCTTAGGGTTAGGGCTACAGCTGGGGTAAAGTTTAATTCAAGGGTGAGGGTTGAGCTTAGGGTTAGCGTTAGGGGTTAGGGTTAGAGCTTAGGTTAGGATTAAGTTTAGGGTTAAGGTTAGGTTTAGATTTAGGGTTAGGGTTAGTGTTAGGGTTAAGTCATGTTTAGGTTTAGGGCTAGGTGAAGGTTATAGATAGGGTTAGGTTAAGGGTTGAGGTTAGGTTTAGATGGTAAGATGAGGGTTAGTGCTAGGTTTCCATTTAAGCTGAGTGTGTAGGGTAAGTTTTAGGGTTAGGATTAGGGTTAGAGTTAGAGTTAGGGTCAGGGTTAGTTTTGAGTTTAGATTTAGGGTTACGTTTATGGTACGGTCAGGGTTAGGGGAGATTTAGTGTGACGTTTAGTTTTAGGGTTAGGGTTACAGAGAAGTTTATGTTAAGCGAGAGGGTTGGGGTTAGGGGTTTGGGTTCAGGTCAGAGTCAGGGTTAGGGTTAGGTTTAGGGTTAGGGTTACGTGTAGTGTTAGTGTTAGTTTTGCTTAGGGTTCGGGTTTGAATGAAGTTAGGGTACGCTTAGCGTTATGCTTAGGGTGAAATTCTGGTTAAGGGTGAGGGTTCGGCTCAGGGTTAGGGTTAGAGTTAGGGTCAGTGGTTAGGGTTAGGTTTAGGGTTAAGGTTAGTTTTAGGCTAAGGATTAGGATTAGAGTTAGGGTTAAGGGTTACTGTTTCAGTTAGGTTTAGGTTAAGGTTATAATTAGGGTTAAGTTTAGGGTTAGGGTAAGAGTTAGAGTTACATTTACAGTTAAGGTGAGGGTTCTGGGTAAGTGTTACCGTTAAGGTTAGGGTTAGGGCTAGGGTTAGGGTTAGAGTTAAGGTTAAGGGTTAGGGTTAGGTTTAAGTTTATGGTAGGCTTAAAGATAGGGTTAAGGTTAGGTTAGGGTTAGGGTCAGGGTTAGAATTAGAATTAGGTTTAGGGCGAGGATTAGGGTCAGAGTTATTGTAAGGGTTAGGTTTCGGGTCACAGGTGGGCCAAGGTTAAGGTGAGGGTTAGGTTTATGGGGAGGGTTAGGGTTAAAGTCAGGGTGAGTTTTAGGTTAGGGATAGGGTGAAGTTTAAGATAGGGTGAGGGTTAGGGTTATGGCTAAGGTTTGGGCTTGTTTTCAGGTTAGTGTTAAGGTTATGTTCAGGGTTAGGGTTACGTTCAGGGGTTGTGTTCAGTTTTAGGGTTAGGGTTAGATTTAACGTTAGGGTTAAGTTTAGTGTTACGTTTAGGGTTAGGGTCACGGTTGTGTTAGGCTTTGTGGTTGGGGTGAGGGTTAGTTTTAGGGTTAGGGTTGGTTAGGGTTAGGATTATCGTTATGATAAGGCGTTAGGGGTTAGAGGTGTAGTTTAGGGTTAGGGTTTGGGTGAGGGTTCCGGTTAGGCCTTGCGGTTCTGGTCATGGTTAGGTTTGGTTTAGGCTTAGGGTTAGGTTCATGATTCGGTTTCGGGTTAGTGTTAGAGTTAGGGTGAGAGTTAGTGTTAAGGTTTTTGCTAGGCTTTGGTGTTAGGGTTAGGGTTTGTGTTAGGGTTAGGTTTATCATTAGGGCTCAGGGGTTTCAGGTTAATGTTAGGGTTAGGGTTAGGGATAGCATTAGGGTTAGGGTTGTGGGATACGGTTAGGATTTAGGGTGCGGGTTACGGTTAGTTTTACAGTTAAGGTGAGGGTTTAGGGTAATTGTTATGATTAGGGTTATAGTCAGAGTTAGGGTTTGGTTTAGGATTAGGGTTAGGTGTAGGGTAAGAATTAGGTTTAGGTCCATGTTGAGGGTTAGACTTAGTGTTCTATTTAGGGTAAAGTTTAGGGGTAGGGTTAGGATTAGGTCTAGGGTTAGGATTAGGATTATTTTAGGGTTAGGTTCAGGGCTATTGTAAGTGTTCGGTTTAGGGTTACAGATGGACTAGCGTTATTCTTAGAGTTAGGTTTAAGGTTAGGGTTTGGGTTAGGTCTAGGTTTAGGGTTAAGGTTATGGTTAGTGTTTGGATGAAGTTCAGGATAGGGTGAGGGTTATTTTTATGGTGACGGCTAGGGTTTGGGTTTGTGTTCAGGTTAGTGTTAAGGATAGGTTTAGGGTTCGGTTAGGGTTAGGCGTTATGTCTAGGGTCAGCGTTAGGTTAGGTTTAGGGTTAGTGTGAAGTTTAGGTTAAGGGTGAGGGTTATGGTCAGGGTTAGGATTATAGACGGTGTTAGACGTTAGGTTTAGGGTGTTAGGGTTAGGTTTATGGTTAGGGTAGATTTAAGTTTAGGTTTAATATTAGGGTTAGGGTTAGATTTGGGTTACTGTTCGTATTAGGGTTAGGGTTAGGGATAAGTTTGGGGATAGCGTTAGGTTTAGGGTTGGGGATACGGTTAAGGATTAGGGTGAGGGTTAGGGTTAGGTTTACAGTTAAGGCGAGGGTTTAGGGTAATTGTTATGGTTAGGGTTAGAGTTAGAGTTAGGCTTAGGGTTAGGGTGAAGTTTCAGTTAATAGTCAGGGTTAGGCTTAAGGTTAGAGTCGGGTTAAGGTTAGTGTTCGGGTTAGGTATAGCGTTAGGGTTTGGGTAGGGGTAAGGTTAGGGTTAAGGCTAGGTTTACGGTAAAGGGTAGGGCTAGCTTAGGGTTAGATTTAGAGTTAGAGTTAGTGCTAGGGTTTAGGATTATGGTTATGGTCAGGTTTAGAGTTATTGTTAGGGTTAGGGTAGAGTTAAGGTTAGGGTTAATTTAGGGTTAGAGAAAGGGTTAGGTTTAGGTCTGGGTTAGGTGTAGGATGCGGGGTAGGGTTAGGGTTAGGGGTTCATGGGAGGGTTAGTGTTAAGTTTACATTAAGCTGATGTTTTCGGGTGTTACTGTTAGGGCTAGGGTTAGCATTAGGTTTAGGGTCAGGGCTAGAGTTAGGGGATAGTTAAGGGTTAGCTTTACTTTCAGGGTTAGGGTTAGCCTTAGGTTTAGGGTGAAGTTTAGGTTAAGGATGAGGGTTAGGGTTAGGGTTAGGCATTTGGGTTAAGGTTAGGGTTAGGTTTAGGATTAGGCTTAGGGTTAGGTGTTTGGGTTAATGTTAGGGTCAGGTTTAGGGTTCGGCTTAGGGTTAGGGCTACAGCTGGGGTAAAGTTTAATTCAAGGGTGAGGGTTGAGCTTAGGGTTAGCGTTAGGGGTTAGGGTTAGAGCTTAGGTTAGGATTAAGTTTAGGGTTAAGGTTAGGTTTAGATTTAGGGTTAGGGTTAGTGTTAGGGTTAAGTCATGTTTAGGTTTAGGGCTAGGTGAAGGTTATAGATAGGGTTAGGTTAAGGGTTGAGGTTAGGTTTAGATGGTAAGATGAGGGTTAGTGCTAGGTTTCCATTTAAGCTGAGTGTGTAGGGTAAGTTTTAGGGTTAGGATTAGGGTTAGAGTTAGAGTTAGGGTCAGGGTTAGTTTTGAGTTTAGATTTAGGGTTACGTTTATGGTACGGTCAGGGTTAGGGGAGATTTAGTGTGACGTTTAGTTTTAGGGTTAGGGTTACAGAGAAGTTTATGTTAAGCGAGAGGGTTGGGGTTAGGGGTTTGGGTTCAGGTCAGAGTCAGGGTTAGGGTTAGGTTTAGGGTTAGGGTTACGTGTAGTGTTAGTGTTAGTTTTGCTTAGGGTTCGGGTTTGAATGAAGTTAGGGTACGCTTAGCGTTATGCTTAGGGTGAAATTCTGGTTAAGGGTGAGGGTTCGGCTCAGGGTTAGGGTTAGAGTTAGGGTCAGTGGTTAGGGTTAGGTTTAGGGTTAAGGTTAGTTTTAGGCTAAGGATTAGGATTAGAGTTAGGGTTAAGGGTTACTGTTTCAGTTAGGTTTAGGTTAAGGTTATAATTAGGGTTAAGTTTAGGGTTAGGGTAAGAGTTAGAGTTACATTTACAGTTAAGGTGAGGGTTCTGGGTAAGTGTTACCGTTAAGGTTAGGGTTAGGGCTAGGGTTAGGGTTAGAGTTAAGGTTAAGGGTTAGGGTTAGGTTTAAGTTTATGGTAGGCTTAAAGATAGGGTTAAGGTTAGGTTAGGGTTAGGGTCAGGGTTAGAATTAGAATTAGGTTTAGGGCGAGGATTAGGGTCAGAGTTATTGTAAGGGTTAGGTTTCGGGTCACAGGTGGGCCAAGGTTAAGGTGAGGGTTAGGTTTATGGGGAGGGTTAGGGTTAAAGTCAGGGTGAGTTTTAGGTTAGGGATAGGGTGAAGTTTAAGATAGGGTGAGGGTTAGGGTTATGGCTAAGGTTTGGGCTTGTTTTCAGGTTAGTGTTAAGGTTATGTTCAGGGTTAGGGTTACGTTCAGGGGTTGTGTTCAGTTTTAGGGTTAGGGTTAGATTTAACGTTAGGGTTAAGTTTAGTGTTACGTTTAGGGTTAGGGTCACGGTTGTGTTAGGCTTTGTGGTTGGGGTGAGGGTTAGTTTTAGGGTTAGGGTTGGTTAGGGTTAGGATTATCGTTATGATAAGGCGTTAGGGGTTAGAGGTGTAGTTTAGGGTTAGGGTTTGGGTGAGGGTTCCGGTTAGGCCTTGCGGTTCTGGTCATGGTTAGGTTTGGTTTAGGCTTAGGGTTAGGTTCATGATTCGGTTTCGGGTTAGTGTTAGAGTTAGGGTGAGAGTTAGTGTTAAGGTTTTTGCTAGGCTTTGGTGTTAGGGTTAGGGTTTGTGTTAGGGTTAGGTTTATCATTAGGGCTCAGGGGTTTCAGGTTAATGTTAGGGTTAGGGTTAGGGATAGCATTAGGGTTAGGGTTGTGGGATACGGTTAGGATTTAGGGTGCGGGTTACGGTTAGTTTTACAGTTAAGGTGAGGGTTTAGGGTAATTGTTATGATTAGGGTTATAGTCAGAGTTAGGGTTTGGTTTAGGATTAGGGTTAGGTGTAGGGTAAGAATTAGGTTTAGGTCCATGTTGAGGGTTAGACTTAGTGTTCTATTTAGGGTAAAGTTTAGGGGTAGGGTTAGGATTAGGTCTAGGGTTAGGATTAGGATTATTTTAGGGTTAGGTTCAGGGCTATTGTAAGTGTTCGGTTTAGGGTTACAGATGGACTAGCGTTATTCTTAGAGTTAGGTTTAAGGTTAGGGTTTGGGTTAGGTCTAGGTTTAGGGTTAAGGTTATGGTTAGTGTTTGGATGAAGTTCAGGATAGGGTGAGGGTTATTTTTATGGTGACGGCTAGGGTTTGGGTTTGTGTTCAGGTTAGTGTTAAGGATAGGTTTAGGGTTCGGTTAGGGTTAGGCGTTATGTCTAGGGTCAGCGTTAGGTTAGGTTTAGGGTTAGTGTGAAGTTTAGGTTAAGGGTGAGGGTTATGGTCAGGGTTAGGATTATAGACGGTGTTAGACGTTAGGTTTAGGGTGTTAGGGTTAGGTTTATGGTTAGGGTAGATTTAAGTTTAGGTTTAATATTAGGGTTAGGGTTAGATTTGGGTTACTGTTCGTATTAGGGTTAGGGTTAGGGATAAGTTTGGGGATAGCGTTAGGTTTAGGGTTGGGGATACGGTTAAGGATTAGGGTGAGGGTTAGGGTTAGGTTTACAGTTAAGGCGAGGGTTTAGGGTAATTGTTATGGTTAGGGTTAGAGTTAGAGTTAGGCTTAGGGTTAGGGTGAAGTTTCAGTTAATAGTCAGGGTTAGGCTTAAGGTTAGAGTCGGGTTAAGGTTAGTGTTCGGGTTAGGTATAGCGTTAGGGTTTGGGTAGGGGTAAGGTTAGGGTTAAGGCTAGGTTTACGGTAAAGGGTAGGGCTAGCTTAGGGTTAGATTTAGAGTTAGAGTTAGTGCTAGGGTTTAGGATTATGGTTATGGTCAGGTTTAGAGTTATTGTTAGGGTTAGGGTAGAGTTAAGGTTAGGGTTAATTTAGGGTTAGAGAAAGGGTTAGGTTTAGGTCTGGGTTAGGTGTAGGATGCGGGGTAGGGTTAGGGTTAGGGGTTCATGGGAGGGTTAGTGTTAAGTTTACATTAAGCTGATGTTTTCGGGTGTTACTGTTAGGGCTAGGGTTAGCATTAGGTTTAGGGTCAGGGCTAGAGTTAGGGGATAGTTAAGGGTTAGCTTTACTTTCAGGGTTAGGGTTAGCCTTAGGTTTAGGGTGAAGTTTAGGTTAAGGATGAGGGTTAGGGTTAGGGTTAGGCATTTGGGTTAAGGTTAGGGTTAGGTTTAGGCTTAGGGTTAGGGTTAGGTGTTTGGGTTAATGTTAGGGTCAGGTTTAGGGTTCGGCTTAGGGTTAGGGCTACAGCTGGGGTAAAGTTTAATTCAAGGGTGAGGGTTGAGCTTAGGGTTAGCGTTAGGGGTTAGGGTTAGAGCTTAGGTTAGGATTAAGTTTAGGGTTAAGGTTAGGTTTAGATTTAGGGTTAGGGTTAGTGTTAGGGTTAAGTCATGTTTAGGTTTAGGGCTAGGTGAAGGTTATAGATAGGGTTAGGTTAAGGGTTGAGGTTAGGTTTAGATGGTAAGATGAGGGTTAGTGCTAGGTTTCCATTTAAGCTGAGTGTGTAGGGTAAGTTTTAGGGTTAGGATTAGGGTTAGAGTTAGAGTTAGGGTCAGGGTTAGTTTTGAGTTTAGATTTAGGGTTACGTTTATGGTACGGTCAGGGTTAGGGGAGATTTAGTGTGACGTTTAGTTTTAGGGTTAGGGTTACAGAGAAGTTTATGTTAAGCGAGAGGGTTGGGGTTAGGGGTTTGGGTTCAGGTCAGAGTCAGGGTTAGGGTTAGGTTTAGGGTTAGGGTTACGTGTAGTGTTAGTGTTAGTTTTGCTTAGGGTTCGGGTTTGAATGAAGTTAGGGTACGCTTAGCGTTATGCTTAGGGTGAAATTCTGGTTAAGGGTGAGGGTTCGGCTCAGGGTTAGGGTTAGAGTTAGGGTCAGTGGTTAGGGTTAGGTTTAGGGTTAAGGTTAGTTTTAGGCTAAGGATTAGGATTAGAGTTAGGGTTAAGGGTTACTGTTTCAGTTAGGTTTAGGTTAAGGTTATAATTAGGGTTAAGTTTAGGGTTAGGGTAAGAGTTAGAGTTACATTTACAGTTAAGGTGAGGGTTCTGGGTAAGTGTTACCGTTAAGGTTAGGGTTAGGGCTAGGGTTAGGGTTAGAGTTAAGGTTAAGGGTTAGGGTTAGGTTTAAGTTTATGGTAGGCTTAAAGATAGGGTTAAGGTTAGGTTAGGGTTAGGGTCAGGGTTAGAATTAGAATTAGGTTTAGGGCGAGGATTAGGGTCAGAGTTATTGTAAGGGTTAGGTTTCGGGTCACAGGTGGGCCAAGGTTAAGGTGAGGGTTAGGTTTATGGGGAGGGTTAGGGTTAAAGTCAGGGTGAGTTTTAGGTTAGGGATAGGGTGAAGTTTAAGATAGGGTGAGGGTTAGGGTTATGGCTAAGGTTTGGGCTTGTTTTCAGGTTAGTGTTAAGGTTATGTTCAGGGTTAGGGTTACGTTCAGGGGTTGTGTTCAGTTTTAGGGTTAGGGTTAGATTTAACGTTAGGGTTAAGTTTAGTGTTACGTTTAGGGTTAGGGTCACGGTTGTGTTAGGCTTTGTGGTTGGGGTGAGGGTTAGTTTTAGGGTTAGGGTTGGTTAGGGTTAGGATTATCGTTATGATAAGGCGTTAGGGGTTAGAGGTGTAGTTTAGGGTTAGGGTTTGGGTGAGGGTTCCGGTTAGGCCTTGCGGTTCTGGTCATGGTTAGGTTTGGTTTAGGCTTAGGGTTAGGTTCATGATTCGGTTTCGGGTTAGTGTTAGAGTTAGGGTGAGAGTTAGTGTTAAGGTTTTTGCTAGGCTTTGGTGTTAGGGTTAGGGTTTGTGTTAGGGTTAGGTTTATCATTAGGGCTCAGGGGTTTCAGGTTAATGTTAGGGTTAGGGTTAGGGATAGCATTAGGGTTAGGGTTGTGGGATACGGTTAGGATTTAGGGTGCGGGTTACGGTTAGTTTTACAGTTAAGGTGAGGGTTTAGGGTAATTGTTATGATTAGGGTTATAGTCAGAGTTAGGGTTTGGTTTAGGATTAGGGTTAGGTGTAGGGTAAGAATTAGGTTTAGGTCCATGTTGAGGGTTAGACTTAGTGTTCTATTTAGGGTAAAGTTTAGGGGTAGGGTTAGGATTAGGTCTAGGGTTAGGATTAGGATTATTTTAGGGTTAGGTTCAGGGCTATTGTAAGTGTTCGGTTTAGGGTTACAGATGGACTAGCGTTATTCTTAGAGTTAGGTTTAAGGTTAGGGTTTGGGTTAGGTCTAGGTTTAGGGTTAAGGTTATGGTTAGTGTTTGGATGAAGTTCAGGATAGGGTGAGGGTTATTTTTATGGTGACGGCTAGGGTTTGGGTTTGTGTTCAGGTTAGTGTTAAGGATAGGTTTAGGGTTCGGTTAGGGTTAGGCGTTATGTCTAGGGTCAGCGTTAGGTTAGGTTTAGGGTTAGTGTGAAGTTTAGGTTAAGGGTGAGGGTTATGGTCAGGGTTAGGATTATAGACGGTGTTAGACGTTAGGTTTAGGGTGTTAGGGTTAGGTTTATGGTTAGGGTAGATTTAAGTTTAGGTTTAATATTAGGGTTAGGGTTAGATTTGGGTTACTGTTCGTATTAGGGTTAGGGTTAGGGATAAGTTTGGGGATAGCGTTAGGTTTAGGGTTGGGGATACGGTTAAGGATTAGGGTGAGGGTTAGGGTTAGGTTTACAGTTAAGGCGAGGGTTTAGGGTAATTGTTATGGTTAGGGTTAGAGTTAGAGTTAGGCTTAGGGTTAGGGTGAAGTTTCAGTTAATAGTCAGGGTTAGGCTTAAGGTTAGAGTCGGGTTAAGGTTAGTGTTCGGGTTAGGTATAGCGTTAGGGTTTGGGTAGGGGTAAGGTTAGGGTTAAGGCTAGGTTTACGGTAAAGGGTAGGGCTAGCTTAGGGTTAGATTTAGAGTTAGAGTTAGTGCTAGGGTTTAGGATTATGGTTATGGTCAGGTTTAGAGTTATTGTTAGGGTTAGGGTAGAGTTAAGGTTAGGGTTAATTTAGGGTTAGAGAAAGGGTTAGGTTTAGGTCTGGGTTAGGTGTAGGATGCGGGGTAGGGTTAGGGTTAGGGGTTCATGGGAGGGTTAGTGTTAAGTTTACATTAAGCTGATGTTTTCGGGTGTTACTGTTAGGGCTAGGGTTAGCATTAGGTTTAGGGTCAGGGCTAGAGTTAGGGGATAGTTAAGGGTTAGCTTTACTTTCAGGGTTAGGGTTAGCCTTAGGTTTAGGGTGAAGTTTAGGTTAAGGATGAGGGTTAGGGTTAGGGTTAGGCATTTGGGTTAAGGTTAGGGTTAGGTTTAGGATTAGGCTTAGGGTTAGGTGTTTGGGTTAATGTTAGGGTCAGGTTTAGGGTTCGGCTTAGGGTTAGGGCTACAGCTGGGGTAAAGTTTAATTCAAGGGTGAGGGTTGAGCTTAGGGTTAGCGTTAGGGGTTAGGGTTAGAGCTTAGGTTAGGATTAAGTTTAGGGTTAAGGTTAGGTTTAGATTTAGGGTTAGGGTTAGTGTTAGGGTTAAGTCATGTTTAGGTTTAGGGCTAGGTGAAGGTTATAGATAGGGTTAGGTTAAGGGTTGAGGTTAGGTTTAGATGGTAAGATGAGGGTTAGTGCTAGGTTTCCATTTAAGCTGAGTGTGTAGGGTAAGTTTTAGGGTTAGGATTAGGGTTAGAGTTAGAGTTAGGGTCAGGGTTAGTTTTGAGTTTAGATTTAGGGTTACGTTTATGGTACGGTCAGGGTTAGGGGAGATTTAGTGTGACGTTTAGTTTTAGGGTTAGGGTTACAGAGAAGTTTATGTTAAGCGAGAGGGTTGGGGTTAGGGGTTTGGGTTCAGGTCAGAGTCAGGGTTAGGGTTAGGTTTAGGGTTAGGGTTACGTGTAGTGTTAGTGTTAGTTTTGCTTAGGGTTCGGGTTTGAATGAAGTTAGGGTACGCTTAGCGTTATGCTTAGGGTGAAATTCTGGTTAAGGGTGAGGGTTCGGCTCAGGGTTAGGGTTAGAGTTAGGGTCAGTGGTTAGGGTTAGGTTTAGGGTTAAGGTTAGTTTTAGGCTAAGGATTAGGATTAGAGTTAGGGTTAAGGGTTACTGTTTCAGTTAGGTTTAGGTTAAGGTTATAATTAGGGTTAAGTTTAGGGTTAGGGTAAGAGTTAGAGTTACATTTACAGTTAAGGTGAGGGTTCTGGGTAAGTGTTACCGTTAAGGTTAGGGTTAGGGCTAGGGTTAGGGTTAGAGTTAAGGTTAAGGGTTAGGGTTAGGTTTAAGTTTATGGTAGGCTTAAAGATAGGGTTAAGGTTAGGTTAGGGTTAGGGTCAGGGTTAGAATTAGAATTAGGTTTAGGGCGAGGATTAGGGTCAGAGTTATTGTAAGGGTTAGGTTTCGGGTCACAGGTGGGCCAAGGTTAAGGTGAGGGTTAGGTTTATGGGGAGGGTTAGGGTTAAAGTCAGGGTGAGTTTTAGGTTAGGGATAGGGTGAAGTTTAAGATAGGGTGAGGGTTAGGGTTATGGCTAAGGTTTGGGCTTGTTTTCAGGTTAGTGTTAAGGTTATGTTCAGGGTTAGGGTTACGTTCAGGGGTTGTGTTCAGTTTTAGGGTTAGGGTTAGATTTAACGTTAGGGTTAAGTTTAGTGTTACGTTTAGGGTTAGGGTCACGGTTGTGTTAGGCTTTGTGGTTGGGGTGAGGGTTAGTTTTAGGGTTAGGGTTGGTTAGGGTTAGGATTATCGTTATGATAAGGCGTTAGGGGTTAGAGGTGTAGTTTAGGGTTAGGGTTTGGGTGAGGGTTCCGGTTAGGCCTTGCGGTTCTGGTCATGGTTAGGTTTGGTTTAGGCTTAGGGTTAGGTTCATGATTCGGTTTCGGGTTAGTGTTAGAGTTAGGGTGAGAGTTAGTGTTAAGGTTTTTGCTAGGCTTTGGTGTTAGGGTTAGGGTTTGTGTTAGGGTTAGGTTTATCATTAGGGCTCAGGGGTTTCAGGTTAATGTTAGGGTTAGGGTTAGGGATAGCATTAGGGTTAGGGTTGTGGGATACGGTTAGGATTTAGGGTGCGGGTTACGGTTAGTTTTACAGTTAAGGTGAGGGTTTAGGGTAATTGTTATGATTAGGGTTATAGTCAGAGTTAGGGTTTGGTTTAGGATTAGGGTTAGGTGTAGGGTAAGAATTAGGTTTAGGTCCATGTTGAGGGTTAGACTTAGTGTTCTATTTAGGGTAAAGTTTAGGGGTAGGGTTAGGATTAGGTCTAGGGTTAGGATTAGGATTATTTTAGGGTTAGGTTCAGGGCTATTGTAAGTGTTCGGTTTAGGGTTACAGATGGACTAGCGTTATTCTTAGAGTTAGGTTTAAGGTTAGGGTTTGGGTTAGGTCTAGGTTTAGGGTTAAGGTTATGGTTAGTGTTTGGATGAAGTTCAGGATAGGGTGAGGGTTATTTTTATGGTGACGGCTAGGGTTTGGGTTTGTGTTCAGGTTAGTGTTAAGGATAGGTTTAGGGTTCGGTTAGGGTTAGGCGTTATGTCTAGGGTCAGCGTTAGGTTAGGTTTAGGGTTAGTGTGAAGTTTAGGTTAAGGGTGAGGGTTATGGTCAGGGTTAGGATTATAGACGGTGTTAGACGTTAGGTTTAGGGTGTTAGGGTTAGGTTTATGGTTAGGGTAGATTTAAGTTTAGGTTTAATATTAGGGTTAGGGTTAGATTTGGGTTACTGTTCGTATTAGGGTTAGGGTTAGGGATAAGTTTGGGGATAGCGTTAGGTTTAGGGTTGGGGATACGGTTAAGGATTAGGGTGAGGGTTAGGGTTAGGTTTACAGTTAAGGCGAGGGTTTAGGGTAATTGTTATGGTTAGGGTTAGAGTTAGAGTTAGGCTTAGGGTTAGGGTGAAGTTTCAGTTAATAGTCAGGGTTAGGCTTAAGGTTAGAGTCGGGTTAAGGTTAGTGTTCGGGTTAGGTATAGCGTTAGGGTTTGGGTAGGGGTAAGGTTAGGGTTAAGGCTAGGTTTACGGTAAAGGGTAGGGCTAGCTTAGGGTTAGATTTAGAGTTAGAGTTAGTGCTAGGGTTTAGGATTATGGTTATGGTCAGGTTTAGAGTTATTGTTAGGGTTAGGGTAGAGTTAAGGTTAGGGTTAATTTAGGGTTAGAGAAAGGGTTAGGTTTAGGTCTGGGTTAGGTGTAGGATGCGGGGTAGGGTTAGGGTTAGGGGTTCATGGGAGGGTTAGTGTTAAGTTTACATTAAGCTGATGTTTTCGGGTGTTACTGTTAGGGCTAGGGTTAGCATTAGGTTTAGGGTCAGGGCTAGAGTTAGGGGATAGTTAAGGGTTAGCTTTACTTTCAGGGTTAGGGTTAGCCTTAGGTTTAGGGTGAAGTTTAGGTTAAGGATGAGGGTTAGGGTTAGGGTTAGGCATTTGGGTTAAGGTTAGGGTTAGGTTTAGGCTTAGGGTTAGGGTTAGGTGTTTGGGTTAATGTTAGGGTCAGGTTTAGGGTTCGGCTTAGGGTTAGGGCTACAGCTGGGGTAAAGTTTAATTCAAGGGTGAGGGTTGAGCTTAGGGTTAGCGTTAGGGGTTAGGGTTAGAGCTTAGGTTAGGATTAAGTTTAGGGTTAAGGTTAGGTTTAGATTTAGGGTTAGGGTTAGTGTTAGGGTTAAGTCATGTTTAGGTTTAGGGCTAGGTGAAGGTTATAGATAGGGTTAGGTTAAGGGTTGAGGTTAGGTTTAGATGGTAAGATGAGGGTTAGTGCTAGGTTTCCATTTAAGCTGAGTGTGTAGGGTAAGTTTTAGGGTTAGGATTAGGGTTAGAGTTAGAGTTAGGGTCAGGGTTAGTTTTGAGTTTAGATTTAGGGTTACGTTTATGGTACGGTCAGGGTTAGGGGAGATTTAGTGTGACGTTTAGTTTTAGGGTTAGGGTTACAGAGAAGTTTATGTTAAGCGAGAGGGTTGGGGTTAGGGGTTTGGGTTCAGGTCAGAGTCAGGGTTAGGGTTAGGTTTAGGGTTAGGGTTACGTGTAGTGTTAGTGTTAGTTTTGCTTAGGGTTCGGGTTTGAATGAAGTTAGGGTACGCTTAGCGTTATGCTTAGGGTGAAATTCTGGTTAAGGGTGAGGGTTCGGCTCAGGGTTAGGGTTAGAGTTAGGGTCAGTGGTTAGGGTTAGGTTTAGGGTTAAGGTTAGTTTTAGGCTAAGGATTAGGATTAGAGTTAGGGTTAAGGGTTACTGTTTCAGTTAGGTTTAGGTTAAGGTTATAATTAGGGTTAAGTTTAGGGTTAGGGTAAGAGTTAGAGTTACATTTACAGTTAAGGTGAGGGTTCTGGGTAAGTGTTACCGTTAAGGTTAGGGTTAGGGCTAGGGTTAGGGTTAGAGTTAAGGTTAAGGGTTAGGGTTAGGTTTAAGTTTATGGTAGGCTTAAAGATAGGGTTAAGGTTAGGTTAGGGTTAGGGTCAGGGTTAGAATTAGAATTAGGTTTAGGGCGAGGATTAGGGTCAGAGTTATTGTAAGGGTTAGGTTTCGGGTCACAGGTGGGCCAAGGTTAAGGTGAGGGTTAGGTTTATGGGGAGGGTTAGGGTTAAAGTCAGGGTGAGTTTTAGGTTAGGGATAGGGTGAAGTTTAAGATAGGGTGAGGGTTAGGGTTATGGCTAAGGTTTGGGCTTGTTTTCAGGTTAGTGTTAAGGTTATGTTCAGGGTTAGGGTTACGTTCAGGGGTTGTGTTCAGTTTTAGGGTTAGGGTTAGATTTAACGTTAGGGTTAAGTTTAGTGTTACGTTTAGGGTTAGGGTCACGGTTGTGTTAGGCTTTGTGGTTGGGGTGAGGGTTAGTTTTAGGGTTAGGGTTGGTTAGGGTTAGGATTATCGTTATGATAAGGCGTTAGGGGTTAGAGGTGTAGTTTAGGGTTAGGGTTTGGGTGAGGGTTCCGGTTAGGCCTTGCGGTTCTGGTCATGGTTAGGTTTGGTTTAGGCTTAGGGTTAGGTTCATGATTCGGTTTCGGGTTAGTGTTAGAGTTAGGGTGAGAGTTAGTGTTAAGGTTTTTGCTAGGCTTTGGTGTTAGGGTTAGGGTTTGTGTTAGGGTTAGGTTTATCATTAGGGCTCAGGGGTTTCAGGTTAATGTTAGGGTTAGGGTTAGGGATAGCATTAGGGTTAGGGTTGTGGGATACGGTTAGGATTTAGGGTGCGGGTTACGGTTAGTTTTACAGTTAAGGTGAGGGTTTAGGGTAATTGTTATGATTAGGGTTATAGTCAGAGTTAGGGTTTGGTTTAGGATTAGGGTTAGGTGTAGGGTAAGAATTAGGTTTAGGTCCATGTTGAGGGTTAGACTTAGTGTTCTATTTAGGGTAAAGTTTAGGGGTAGGGTTAGGATTAGGTCTAGGGTTAGGATTAGGATTATTTTAGGGTTAGGTTCAGGGCTATTGTAAGTGTTCGGTTTAGGGTTACAGATGGACTAGCGTTATTCTTAGAGTTAGGTTTAAGGTTAGGGTTTGGGTTAGGTCTAGGTTTAGGGTTAAGGTTATGGTTAGTGTTTGGATGAAGTTCAGGATAGGGTGAGGGTTATTTTTATGGTGACGGCTAGGGTTTGGGTTTGTGTTCAGGTTAGTGTTAAGGATAGGTTTAGGGTTCGGTTAGGGTTAGGCGTTATGTCTAGGGTCAGCGTTAGGTTAGGTTTAGGGTTAGTGTGAAGTTTAGGTTAAGGGTGAGGGTTATGGTCAGGGTTAGGATTATAGACGGTGTTAGACGTTAGGTTTAGGGTGTTAGGGTTAGGTTTATGGTTAGGGTAGATTTAAGTTTAGGTTTAATATTAGGGTTAGGGTTAGATTTGGGTTACTGTTCGTATTAGGGTTAGGGTTAGGGATAAGTTTGGGGATAGCGTTAGGTTTAGGGTTGGGGATACGGTTAAGGATTAGGGTGAGGGTTAGGGTTAGGTTTACAGTTAAGGCGAGGGTTTAGGGTAATTGTTATGGTTAGGGTTAGAGTTAGAGTTAGGCTTAGGGTTAGGGTGAAGTTTCAGTTAATAGTCAGGGTTAGGCTTAAGGTTAGAGTCGGGTTAAGGTTAGTGTTCGGGTTAGGTATAGCGTTAGGGTTTGGGTAGGGGTAAGGTTAGGGTTAAGGCTAGGTTTACGGTAAAGGGTAGGGCTAGCTTAGGGTTAGATTTAGAGTTAGAGTTAGTGCTAGGGTTTAGGATTATGGTTATGGTCAGGTTTAGAGTTATTGTTAGGGTTAGGGTAGAGTTAAGGTTAGGGTTAATTTAGGGTTAGAGAAAGGGTTAGGTTTAGGTCTGGGTTAGGTGTAGGATGCGGGGTAGGGTTAGGGTTAGGGGTTCATGGGAGGGTTAGTGTTAAGTTTACATTAAGCTGATGTTTTCGGGTGTTACTGTTAGGGCTAGGGTTAGCATTAGGTTTAGGGTCAGGGCTAGAGTTAGGGGATAGTTAAGGGTTAGCTTTACTTTCAGGGTTAGGGTTAGCCTTAGGTTTAGGGTGAAGTTTAGGTTAAGGATGAGGGTTAGGGTTAGGGTTAGGCATTTGGGTTAAGGTTAGGGTTAGGTTTAGGCTTAGGGTTAGGGTTAGGTGTTTGGGTTAATGTTAGGGTCAGGTTTAGGGTTCGGCTTAGGGTTAGGGCTACAGCTGGGGTAAAGTTTAATTCAAGGGTGAGGGTTGAGCTTAGGGTTAGCGTTAGGGGTTAGGGTTAGAGCTTAGGTTAGGATTAAGTTTAGGGTTAAGGTTAGGTTTAGATTTAGGGTTAGGGTTAGTGTTAGGGTTAAGTCATGTTTAGGTTTAGGGCTAGGTGAAGGTTATAGATAGGGTTAGGTTAAGGGTTGAGGTTAGGTTTAGATGGTAAGATGAGGGTTAGTGCTAGGTTTCCATTTAAGCTGAGTGTGTAGGGTAAGTTTTAGGGTTAGGATTAGGGTTAGAGTTAGAGTTAGGGTCAGGGTTAGTTTTGAGTTTAGATTTAGGGTTACGTTTATGGTACGGTCAGGGTTAGGGGAGATTTAGTGTGACGTTTAGTTTTAGGGTTAGGGTTACAGAGAAGTTTATGTTAAGCGAGAGGGTTGGGGTTAGGGGTTTGGGTTCAGGTCAGAGTCAGGGTTAGGGTTAGGTTTAGGGTTAGGGTTACGTGTAGTGTTAGTGTTAGTTTTGCTTAGGGTTCGGGTTTGAATGAAGTTAGGGTACGCTTAGCGTTATGCTTAGGGTGAAATTCTGGTTAAGGGTGAGGGTTCGGCTCAGGGTTAGGGTTAGAGTTAGGGTCAGTGGTTAGGGTTAGGTTTAGGGTTAAGGTTAGTTTTAGGCTAAGGATTAGGATTAGAGTTAGGGTTAAGGGTTACTGTTTCAGTTAGGTTTAGGTTAAGGTTATAATTAGGGTTAAGTTTAGGGTTAGGGTAAGAGTTAGAGTTACATTTACAGTTAAGGTGAGGGTTCTGGGTAAGTGTTACCGTTAAGGTTAGGGTTAGGGCTAGGGTTAGGGTTAGAGTTAAGGTTAAGGGTTAGGGTTAGGTTTAAGTTTATGGTAGGCTTAAAGATAGGGTTAAGGTTAGGTTAGGGTTAGGGTCAGGGTTAGAATTAGAATTAGGTTTAGGGCGAGGATTAGGGTCAGAGTTATTGTAAGGGTTAGGTTTCGGGTCACAGGTGGGCCAAGGTTAAGGTGAGGGTTAGGTTTATGGGGAGGGTTAGGGTTAAAGTCAGGGTGAGTTTTAGGTTAGGGATAGGGTGAAGTTTAAGATAGGGTGAGGGTTAGGGTTATGGCTAAGGTTTGGGCTTGTTTTCAGGTTAGTGTTAAGGTTATGTTCAGGGTTAGGGTTACGTTCAGGGGTTGTGTTCAGTTTTAGGGTTAGGGTTAGATTTAACGTTAGGGTTAAGTTTAGTGTTACGTTTAGGGTTAGGGTCACGGTTGTGTTAGGCTTTGTGGTTGGGGTGAGGGTTAGTTTTAGGGTTAGGGTTGGTTAGGGTTAGGATTATCGTTATGATAAGGCGTTAGGGGTTAGAGGTGTAGTTTAGGGTTAGGGTTTGGGTGAGGGTTCCGGTTAGGCCTTGCGGTTCTGGTCATGGTTAGGTTTGGTTTAGGCTTAGGGTTAGGTTCATGATTCGGTTTCGGGTTAGTGTTAGAGTTAGGGTGAGAGTTAGTGTTAAGGTTTTTGCTAGGCTTTGGTGTTAGGGTTAGGGTTTGTGTTAGGGTTAGGTTTATCATTAGGGCTCAGGGGTTTCAGGTTAATGTTAGGGTTAGGGTTAGGGATAGCATTAGGGTTAGGGTTGTGGGATACGGTTAGGATTTAGGGTGCGGGTTACGGTTAGTTTTACAGTTAAGGTGAGGGTTTAGGGTAATTGTTATGATTAGGGTTATAGTCAGAGTTAGGGTTTGGTTTAGGATTAGGGTTAGGTGTAGGGTAAGAATTAGGTTTAGGTCCATGTTGAGGGTTAGACTTAGTGTTCTATTTAGGGTAAAGTTTAGGGGTAGGGTTAGGATTAGGTCTAGGGTTAGGATTAGGATTATTTTAGGGTTAGGTTCAGGGCTATTGTAAGTGTTCGGTTTAGGGTTACAGATGGACTAGCGTTATTCTTAGAGTTAGGTTTAAGGTTAGGGTTTGGGTTAGGTCTAGGTTTAGGGTTAAGGTTATGGTTAGTGTTTGGATGAAGTTCAGGATAGGGTGAGGGTTATTTTTATGGTGACGGCTAGGGTTTGGGTTTGTGTTCAGGTTAGTGTTAAGGATAGGTTTAGGGTTCGGTTAGGGTTAGGCGTTATGTCTAGGGTCAGCGTTAGGTTAGGTTTAGGGTTAGTGTGAAGTTTAGGTTAAGGGTGAGGGTTATGGTCAGGGTTAGGATTATAGACGGTGTTAGACGTTAGGTTTAGGGTGTTAGGGTTAGGTTTATGGTTAGGGTAGATTTAAGTTTAGGTTTAATATTAGGGTTAGGGTTAGATTTGGGTTACTGTTCGTATTAGGGTTAGGGTTAGGGATAAGTTTGGGGATAGCGTTAGGTTTAGGGTTGGGGATACGGTTAAGGATTAGGGTGAGGGTTAGGGTTAGGTTTACAGTTAAGGCGAGGGTTTAGGGTAATTGTTATGGTTAGGGTTAGAGTTAGAGTTAGGCTTAGGGTTAGGGTGAAGTTTCAGTTAATAGTCAGGGTTAGGCTTAAGGTTAGAGTCGGGTTAAGGTTAGTGTTCGGGTTAGGTATAGCGTTAGGGTTTGGGTAGGGGTAAGGTTAGGGTTAAGGCTAGGTTTACGGTAAAGGGTAGGGCTAGCTTAGGGTTAGATTTAGAGTTAGAGTTAGTGCTAGGGTTTAGGATTATGGTTATGGTCAGGTTTAGAGTTATTGTTAGGGTTAGGGTAGAGTTAAGGTTAGGGTTAATTTAGGGTTAGAGAAAGGGTTAGGTTTAGGTCTGGGTTAGGTGTAGGATGCGGGGTAGGGTTAGGGTTAGGGGTTCATGGGAGGGTTAGTGTTAAGTTTACATTAAGCTGATGTTTTCGGGTGTTACTGTTAGGGCTAGGGTTAGCATTAGGTTTAGGGTCAGGGCTAGAGTTAGGGGATAGTTAAGGGTTAGCTTTACTTTCAGGGTTAGGGTTAGCCTTAGGTTTAGGGTGAAGTTTAGGTTAAGGATGAGGGTTAGGGTTAGGGTTAGGCATTTGGGTTAAGGTTAGGGTTAGGTTTAGGATTAGGCTTAGGGTTAGGGTTAGGTGTTTGGGTTAATGTTAGGGTCAGGTTTAGGGTTCGGCTTAGGGTTAGGGCTACAGCTGGGGTAAAGTTTAATTCAAGGGTGAGGGTTGAGCTTAGGGTTAGCGTTAGGGGTTAGGGTTAGAGCTTAGGTTAGGATTAAGTTTAGGGTTAAGGTTAGGTTTAGATTTAGGGTTAGGGTTAGTGTTAGGGTTAAGTCCTGTTTAGGTTTAGGGCTAGGTGAAGGTTATAGATAGGGTTAGGTTAAGGGTTGAGGTTAGGTTTAGATGGTAAGATGAGGGTTAGTGCTAGGTTTCCATTTAAGCTGAGTGTGTAGGGTAAGTTTTAGGGTTAGGATTAGGGTTAGAGTTAGAGTTAGGGTCAGGGTTAGTTTTGAGTTTAGATTTAGGGTTACGTTTATGGTACGGTCAGGGTTAGGGGAGATTTAGTGTGACGTTTAGTTTTAGGGTTAGGGTTACAGAGAAGTTTATGTTAAGCGAGAGGGTTGGGGTTAGGGGTTTGGGTTCAGGTCAGAGTCAGGGTTAGGGTTAGGTTTAGGGTTAGGGTTACGTGTAGTGTTAGTGTTAGTTTTGCTTAGGGTTCGGGTTTGAATGAAGTTAGGGTACGCTTAGCGTTATGCTTAGGGTGAAATTCTGGTTAAGGGTGAGGGTTCGGCTCAGGGTTAGGGTTAGAGTTAGGGTCAGTGGTTAGGGTTAGGTTTAGGGTTAAGGTTAGTTTTAGGCTAAGGATTAGGATTAGAGTTAGGGTTAAGGGTTACTGTTTCAGTTAGGTTTAGGTTAAGGTTATAATTAGGGTTAAGTTTAGGGTTAGGGTAAGAGTTAGAGTTACATTTACAGTTAAGGTGAGGGTTCTGGGTAAGTGTTACCGTTAAGGTTAGGGTTAGGGCTAGGGTTAGGGTTAGAGTTAAGGTTAAGGGTTAGGGTTAGGTTTAAGTTTATGGTAGGCTTAAAGATAGGGTTAAGGTTAGGTTAGGGTTAGGGTCAGGGTTAGAATTAGAATTAGGTTTAGGGCGAGGATTAGGGTCAGAGTTATTGTAAGGGTTAGGTTTCGGGTCACAGGTGGGCCAAGGTTAAGGTGAGGGTTAGGTTTATGGGGAGGGTTAGGGTTAAAGTCAGGGTGAGTTTTAGGTTAGGGATAGGGTGAAGTTTAAGATAGGGTGAGGGTTAGGGTTATGGCTAAGGTTTGGGCTTGTTTTCAGGTTAGTGTTAAGGTTATGTTCAGGGTTAGGGTTACGTTCAGGGGTTGTGTTCAGTTTTAGGGTTAGGGTTAGATTTAACGTTAGGGTTAAGTTTAGTGTTACGTTTAGGGTTAGGGTCACGGTTGTGTTAGGCTTTGTGGTTGGGGTGAGGGTTAGTTTTAGGGTTAGGGTTGGTTAGGGTTAGGATTATCGTTATGATAAGGCGTTAGGGGTTAGAGGTGTAGTTTAGGGTTAGGGTTTGGGTGAGGGTTCCGGTTAGGCCTTGCGGTTCTGGTCATGGTTAGGTTTGGTTTAGGCTTAGGGTTAGGTTCATGATTCGGTTTCGGGTTAGTGTTAGAGTTAGGGTGAGAGTTAGTGTTAAGGTTTTTGCTAGGCTTTGGTGTTAGGGTTAGGGTTTGTGTTAGGGTTAGGTTTATCATTAGGGCTCAGGGGTTTCAGGTTAATGTTAGGGTTAGGGTTAGGGATAGCATTAGGGTTAGGGTTGTGGGATACGGTTAGGATTTAGGGTGCGGGTTACGGTTAGTTTTACAGTTAAGGTGAGGGTTTAGGGTAATTGTTATGATTAGGGTTATAGTCAGAGTTAGGGTTTGGTTTAGGATTAGGGTTAGGTGTAGGGTAAGAATTAGGTTTAGGTCCATGTTGAGGGTTAGACTTAGTGTTCTATTTAGGGTAAAGTTTAGGGGTAGGGTTAGGATTAGGTCTAGGGTTAGGATTAGGATTATTTTAGGGTTAGGTTCAGGGCTATTGTAAGTGTTCGGTTTAGGGTTACAGATGGACTAGCGTTATTCTTAGAGTTAGGTTTAAGGTTAGGGTTTGGGTTAGGTCTAGGTTTAGGGTTAAGGTTATGGTTAGTGTTTGGATGAAGTTCAGGATAGGGTGAGGGTTATTTTTATGGTGACGGCTAGGGTTTGGGTTTGTGTTCAGGTTAGTGTTAAGGATAGGTTTAGGGTTCGGTTAGGGTTAGGCGTTATGTCTAGGGTCAGCGTTAGGTTAGGTTTAGGGTTAGTGTGAAGTTTAGGTTAAGGGTGAGGGTTATGGTCAGGGTTAGGATTATAGACGGTGTTAGACGTTAGGTTTAGGGTGTTAGGGTTAGGTTTATGGTTAGGGTAGATTTAAGTTTAGGTTTAATATTAGGGTTAGGGTTAGATTTGGGTTACTGTTCGTATTAGGGTTAGGGTTAGGGATAAGTTTGGGGATAGCGTTAGGTTTAGGGTTGGGGATACGGTTAAGGATTAGGGTGAGGGTTAGGGTTAGGTTTACAGTTAAGGCGAGGGTTTAGGGTAATTGTTATGGTTAGGGTTAGAGTTAGAGTTAGGCTTAGGGTTAGGGTGAAGTTTCAGTTAATAGTCAGGGTTAGGCTTAAGGTTAGAGTCGGGTTAAGGTTAGTGTTCGGGTTAGGTATAGCGTTAGGGTTTGGGTAGGGGTAAGGTTAGGGTTAAGGCTAGGTTTACGGTAAAGGGTAGGGCTAGCTTAGGGTTAGATTTAGAGTTAGAGTTAGTGCTAGGGTTTAGGATTATGGTTATGGTCAGGTTTAGAGTTATTGTTAGGGTTAGGGTAGAGTTAAGGTTAGGGTTAATTTAGGGTTAGAGAAAGGGTTAGGTTTAGGTCTGGGTTAGGTGTAGGATGCGGGGTAGGGTTAGGGTTAGGGGTTCATGGGAGGGTTAGTGTTAAGTTTACATTAAGCTGATGTTTTCGGGTGTTACTGTTAGGGCTAGGGTTAGCATTAGGTTTAGGGTCAGGGCTAGAGTTAGGGGATAGTTAAGGGTTAGCTTTACTTTCAGGGTTAGGGTTAGCCTTAGGTTTAGGGTGAAGTTTAGGTTAAGGATGAGGGTTAGGGTTAGGGTTAGGCATTTGGGTTAAGGTTAGGGTTAGGTTTAGGCTTAGGGTTAGGGTTAGGTGTTTGGGTTAATGTTAGGGTCAGGTTTAGGGTTCGGCTTAGGGTTAGGGCTACAGCTGGGGTAAAGTTTAATTCAAGGGTGAGGGTTGAGCTTAGGGTTAGCGTTAGGGGTTAGGGTTAGAGCTTAGGTTAGGATTAAGTTTAGGGTTAAGGTTAGGTTTAGATTTAGGGTTAGGGTTAGTGTTAGGGTTAAGTCATGTTTAGGTTTAGGGCTAGGTGAAGGTTATAGATAGGGTTAGGTTAAGGGTTGAGGTTAGGTTTAGATGGTAAGATGAGGGTTAGTGCTAGGTTTCCATTTAAGCTGAGTGTGTAGGGTAAGTTTTAGGGTTAGGATTAGGGTTAGAGTTAGAGTTAGGGTCAGGGTTAGTTTTGAGTTTAGATTTAGGGTTACGTTTATGGTACGGTCAGGGTTAGGGGAGATTTAGTGTGACGTTTAGTTTTAGGGTTAGGGTTACAGAGAAGTTTATGTTAAGCGAGAGGGTTGGGGTTAGGGGTTTGGGTTCAGGTCAGAGTCAGGGTTAGGGTTAGGTTTAGGGTTAGGGTTACGTGTAGTGTTAGTGTTAGTTTTGCTTAGGGTTCGGGTTTGAATGAAGTTAGGGTACGCTTAGCGTTATGCTTAGGGTGAAATTCTGGTTAAGGGTGAGGGTTCGGCTCAGGGTTAGGGTTAGAGTTAGGGTCAGTGGTTAGGGTTAGGTTTAGGGTTAAGGTTAGTTTTAGGCTAAGGATTAGGATTAGAGTTAGGGTTAAGGGTTACTGTTTCAGTTAGGTTTAGGTTAAGGTTATAATTAGGGTTAAGTTTAGGGTTAGGGTAAGAGTTAGAGTTACATTTACAGTTAAGGTGAGGGTTCTGGGTAAGTGTTACCGTTAAGGTTAGGGTTAGGGCTAGGGTTAGGGTTAGAGTTAAGGTTAAGGGTTAGGGTTAGGTTTAAGTTTATGGTAGGCTTAAAGATAGGGTTAAGGTTAGGTTAGGGTTAGGGTCAGGGTTAGAATTAGAATTAGGTTTAGGGCGAGGATTAGGGTCAGAGTTATTGTAAGGGTTAGGTTTCGGGTCACAGGTGGGCCAAGGTTAAGGTGAGGGTTAGGTTTATGGGGAGGGTTAGGGTTAAAGTCAGGGTGAGTTTTAGGTTAGGGATAGGGTGAAGTTTAAGATAGGGTGAGGGTTAGGGTTATGGCTAAGGTTTGGGCTTGTTTTCAGGTTAGTGTTAAGGTTATGTTCAGGGTTAGGGTTACGTTCAGGGGTTGTGTTCAGTTTTAGGGTTAGGGTTAGATTTAACGTTAGGGTTAAGTTTAGTGTTACGTTTAGGGTTAGGGTCACGGTTGTGTTAGGCTTTGTGGTTGGGGTGAGGGTTAGTTTTAGGGTTAGGGTTGGTTAGGGTTAGGATTATCGTTATGATAAGGCGTTAGGGGTTAGAGGTGTAGTTTAGGGTTAGGGTTTGGGTGAGGGTTCCGGTTAGGCCTTGCGGTTCTGGTCATGGTTAGGTTTGGTTTAGGCTTAGGGTTAGGTTCATGATTCGGTTTCGGGTTAGTGTTAGAGTTAGGGTGAGAGTTAGTGTTAAGGTTTTTGCTAGGCTTTGGTGTTAGGGTTAGGGTTTGTGTTAGGGTTAGGTTTATCATTAGGGCTCAGGGGTTTCAGGTTAATGTTAGGGTTAGGGTTAGGGATAGCATTAGGGTTAGGGTTGTGGGATACGGTTAGGATTTAGGGTGCGGGTTACGGTTAGTTTTACAGTTAAGGTGAGGGTTTAGGGTAATTGTTATGATTAGGGTTATAGTCAGAGTTAGGGTTTGGTTTAGGATTAGGGTTAGGTGTAGGGTAAGAATTAGGTTTAGGTCCATGTTGAGGGTTAGACTTAGTGTTCTATTTAGGGTAAAGTTTAGGGGTAGGGTTAGGATTAGGTCTAGGGTTAGGATTAGGATTATTTTAGGGTTAGGTTCAGGGCTATTGTAAGTGTTCGGTTTAGGGTTACAGATGGACTAGCGTTATTCTTAGAGTTAGGTTTAAGGTTAGGGTTTGGGTTAGGTCTAGGTTTAGGGTTAAGGTTATGGTTAGTGTTTGGATGAAGTTCAGGATAGGGTGAGGGTTATTTTTATGGTGACGGCTAGGGTTTGGGTTTGTGTTCAGGTTAGTGTTAAGGATAGGTTTAGGGTTCGGTTAGGGTTAGGCGTTATGTCTAGGGTCAGCGTTAGGTTAGGTTTAGGGTTAGTGTGAAGTTTAGGTTAAGGGTGAGGGTTATGGTCAGGGTTAGGATTATAGACGGTGTTAGACGTTAGGTTTAGGGTGTTAGGGTTAGGTTTATGGTTAGGGTAGATTTAAGTTTAGGTTTAATATTAGGGTTAGGGTTAGATTTGGGTTACTGTTCGTATTAGGGTTAGGGTTAGGGATAAGTTTGGGGATAGCGTTAGGTTTAGGGTTGGGGATACGGTTAAGGATTAGGGTGAGGGTTAGGGTTAGGTTTACAGTTAAGGCGAGGGTTTAGGGTAATTGTTATGGTTAGGGTTAGAGTTAGAGTTAGGCTTAGGGTTAGGGTGAAGTTTCAGTTAATAGTCAGGGTTAGGCTTAAGGTTAGAGTCGGGTTAAGGTTAGTGTTCGGGTTAGGTATAGCGTTAGGGTTTGGGTAGGGGTAAGGTTAGGGTTAAGGCTAGGTTTACGGTAAAGGGTAGGGCTAGCTTAGGGTTAGATTTAGAGTTAGAGTTAGTGCTAGGGTTTAGGATTATGGTTATGGTCAGGTTTAGAGTTATTGTTAGGGTTAGGGTAGAGTTAAGGTTAGGGTTAATTTAGGGTTAGAGAAAGGGTTAGGTTTAGGTCTGGGTTAGGTGTAGGATGCGGGGTAGGGTTAGGGTTAGGGGTTCATGGGAGGGTTAGTGTTAAGTTTACATTAAGCTGATGTTTTCGGGTGTTACTGTTAGGGCTAGGGTTAGCATTAGGTTTAGGGTCAGGGCTAGAGTTAGGGGATAGTTAAGGGTTAGCTTTACTTTCAGGGTTAGGGTTAGCCTTAGGTTTAGGGTGAAGTTTAGGTTAAGGATGAGGGTTAGGGTTAGGGTTAGGCATTTGGGTTAAGGTTAGGGTTAGGTTTAGGCTTAGGGTTAGGGTTAGGTGTTTGGGTTAATGTTAGGGTCAGGTTTAGGGTTCGGCTTAGGGTTAGGGCTACAGCTGGGGTAAAGTTTAATTGAAGGGTGAGGGTTGAGCTTAGGGTTAGCGTTAGGGGTTAGGGTTAGAGCTTAGGTTAGGATTAAGTTTAGGGTTAAGGTTAGGTTTAGATTTAGGGTTAGGGTTAGTGTTAGGGTTAAGTCATGTTTAGGTTTAGGGCTAGGTGAAGGTTATAGATAGGGTTAGGTTAAGGGTTGAGGTTAGGTTTAGATGGTAAGATGAGGGTTAGTGCTAGGTTTCCATTTAAGCTGAGTGTGTAGGGTAAGTTTTAGGGTTAGGATTAGGGTTAGAGTTAGAGTTAGGGTCAGGGTTAGTTTTGAGTTTAGAGTTAGGGTTACGTTTATGGTACGGTCAGGGTTAGGGGAGATTTAGTGTGACGTTTAGTTTTAGGGTTAGGGTTACAGAGAAGTTTATGTTAAGCGAGAGGGTTGGGGTTAGGGGTTTGGGTTCAGGTCAGAGTCAGGGTTAGGGTTAGGTTTAGGGTTAGGGTTACGTGTAGTGTTAGTGTTAGTTTTGCTTAGGGTTCGGGTTTGAATGAAGTTAGGGTACGCTTAGCGTTATGCTTAGGGTGAAATTCTGGTTAAGGGTGAGGGTTCGGCTCAGGGTTAGGGTTAGAGTTAGGGTCAGTGGTTAGGGTTAGGTTTAGGGTTAAGGTTAGTTTTAGGCTAAGGATTAGGATTAGAGTTAGGGTTAAGGGTTACTGTTTCAGTTAGGTTTAGGTTAAGGTTATAATTAGGGTTAAGTTTAGGGTTAGGGTAAGAGTTAGAGTTACATTTACAGTTAAGGTGAGGGTTCTGGGTAAGTGTTACCGTTAAGGTTAGGGTTAGGGCTAGGGTTAGGGTTAGAGTTAAGGTTAAGGGTTAGGGTTAGGTTTAAGTTTATGGTAGGCTTAAAGATAGGGTTAAGGTTAGGTTAGGGTTAGGGTCAGGGTTAGAATTAGAATTAGGTTTAGGGCGAGGATTAGGGTCAGAGTTATTGTAAGGGTTAGGTTTCGGGTCACAGGTGGGCCAAGGTTAAGGTGAGGGTTAGGTTTATGGGGAGGGTTAGGGTTAAAGTCAGGGTGAGTTTTAGGTTAGGGATAGGGTGAAGTTTAAGATAGGGTGAGGGTTAGGGTTATGGCTAAGGTTTGGGCTTGTTTTCAGGTTAGTGTTAAGGTTATGTTCAGGGTTAGGGTTACGTTCAGGGGTTGTGTTCAGTTTTAGGGTTAGGGTTAGATTTAACGTTAGGGTTAAGTTTAGTGTTACGTTTAGGGTTAGGGTCACGGTTGTGTTAGGCTTTGTGGTTGGGGTGAGGGTTAGTTTTAGGGTTAGGGTTGGTTAGGGTTAGGATTATCGTTATGATAAGGCGTTAGGGGTTAGAGGTGTAGTTTAGGGTTAGGGTTTGGGCGAGGGTTCCGGTTAGGCCTTGCGGTTCTGGTCATGGTTAGGTTTGGTTTAGGCTTAGGGTTAGGTTCATGATTCGGTTTCGGGTTAGTGTTAGAGTTAGGGTGAGAGTTAGTGTTAAGGTTTTTGCTAGGCTTTGGTGTTCGGGTTAGGGTTTGTGTTAGGGTTAGGTTTATCATTAGGGCTCAGGGGTTTCAGGTTAATGTTAGGGTTAGGGTTAGGGATAGCATTAGGGTTAGGGTTGTGGGATACGGTTAGGATTTAGGGTGCGGGTTACGGTTAGTTTTACAGTTAAGGTGAGGGTTTAGGGTAATTGTTATGATTAGGGTTATAGTCAGAGTTAGGGTTTGGTTTAGGATTAGGGTTAGGTGTAGGGTAAGAATTAGGTTTAGGTCCATGTTGAGGGTTAGACTTAGTGTTCTATTTAGGGTAAAGTTTAGGGGTAGGGTTAGGATTAGGTCTAGGGTTAGGATTAGGATTATTTTAGGGTTAGGTTCAGGGCTATTGTAAGTGTTCGGTTTAGGGTTACAGATGGACTAGCGTTATTCTTAGAGTTAGGTTTAAGGTTAGGGTTTGGGTTAGGTCTAGGTTTAGGGTTAAGGTTATGGTTAGTGTTTGGATGAAGTTCAGGATAGGGTGAGGGTTATTTTTATGGTGAGGGCTAGGGTTTGGGTTTGTGTTCAGGTTAGTGTTAAGGATAGGTTTAGGGTTCGGTTAGGGTTAGGCGTTATGTCTAGGGTCAGCGTTAGGTTAGGTTTAGGGTTAGTGTGAAGTTTAGGTTAAGGGTGAGGGTTATGGTCAGGGTTAGGATTATAGACGGTGTTAGACGTTAGGTTTAGGGTGTTAGGGTTAGGTTTATGGTTAGGGTACATTTAAGTTTAGGTTTAATATTAGGGTTAGGGTTAGATTTGGGTTACTGTTCGTATTAGGGTTAGGGTTAGGGATAAGTTTGGGGATAGCGTTAGGTTTAGGGTTGGGGATACGGTTAAGGATTAGGGTGAGGGTTAGGGTTAGGTTTACAGTTAAGGCGAGGGTTTAGGGTAATTGTTATGGTTAGGGTTAGAGTTAGAGTTAGGCTTAGGGTTAGGGTGAAGTTTCAGTTAATAGTCAGGGTTAGGCTTAAGGTTAGAGTCGGGTTAAGGTTAGTGTTCGGGTTAGGTATAGCGTTAGGGTTTGGGTAGGGGTAAGGTTAGGGTTAAGGCTAGGTTTACGGTAAAGGGTAGGGCTAGCTTAGGGTTAGATTTAGAGTTAGAGTTAGTGCTAGGGTTTAGGATTATGGTTATGGTCAGGTTTAGAGTTATTGTTAGGGTTAGGGTAGAGTTAAGGTTAGGGTTAATTTAGGGTTAGAGAAAGGGTTAGGTTTAGGTCTGGGTTAGGTGTAGGATGCGGGGTAGGGTTAGGGTTAGGGGTTCATGGGAGGGTTAGTGTTAAGTTTACATTAAGCTGATGTTTTCGGGTGTTACTGTTAGGGCTAGGGTTAGCATTAGGTTTAGGGTCAGGGCTAGAGTTAGGGGATAGTTAAGGGTTAGCTTTACTTTCAGGGTTAGGGTTAGCCTTAGGTTTAGGGTGAAGTTTAGGTTAAGGATGAGGGTTAGGGTTAGGGTTAGGCATTTGGTTTAAGGTTAGGGTTAGGTTTAGGATTAGGCTTAGGGTTAGGGTTAGGTGTTTGGGTTAATGTTAGGGTCAGGTTTAGGGTTCGGCTTAGGGTTAGGGCTACAGCTGGGGTAAAGTTTAATTCAAGGGTGAGGGTTGAGCTTAGGGTTAGCGTTAGGGGTTAGGGTTAGAGCTTAGGTTAGGATTAAGTTTAGGGTTAAGGTTAGGTTTAGATTTAGGGTTAGGGTTAGTGTTAGGGTTAAGTCATGTTTAGGTTTAGGGCTGGGTGAAGGTTATAGATAGGGTTAGGTTAAGGGTTGAGGTTAGGTTTAGATGGTAAGATGAGGGTTAGTGCTAGGTTTCCATTTAAGCTGAGTGTGTAGGGTAAGTTTTAGGGTTAGGATTAGGGTTAGAGTTAGAGTTAGGGTCAGGGTTAGTTTTGAGTTTAGAGTTAGGGTTACGTTTATGGTACGGTCAGGGTTAGGGGAGATTTAGTGTGACGTTTAGTTTTAGGGTTAGGGTTACAGAGAAGTTTATGTTAAGCGAGAGGGTTGGGGTTAGGGGTTTGGGTTCAGGTCAGAGTCAGGGTTAGGGTTAGGTTTAGGGTTAGGGTTACGTGTAGTGTTAGTGTTAGTTTTGCTTAGGGTTCGGGTTTGAATGAAGTTAGGGTACGCTTAGCGTTATGCTTAGGGTGAAATTCTGGTTAAGGGTGAGGGTTCGGCTCAGGGTTAGGGTTAGAGTTAGGGTCAGTGGTTAGGGTTAGGTTTAGGGTTAAGGTTAGTTTTAGGCTAAGGATTAGGATTAGAGTTAGGGTTAAGGGTTACTGTTTCAGTTAGGTTTAGGTTAAGGTTATAATTAGGGTTAAGTTTAGGGTTAGGGTAAGAGTTAGAGTTACATTTACAGTTAAGGTGAGGGTTAGGGCTAGGGTTAGGGTTAGAGTTAAGGTTAAGGGTTAGGGTTAGGTTTAAGTTTATGGTAGGCTTAAAGATAGGGTTAAGGTTAGGTTAGGGTTAGGGTCAGGGTTAGAATTAGAATTAGGTTTAGGGCGAGGATTAGGGTCAGAGTTATTGTAAGGGTTAGGTTTCGGGTCACAGGTGGGCCAAGGTTAAGGTGAGGGTTAGGTTTATGGGGAGGGTTAGGGTTAAAGTCAGGGTGAGTTTTAGGTTAGGGATAGGGTGAAGTTTAAGATAGGGTGAGGGTTAGGGTTATGGCTAAGGTTTGGGCTTGTTTTCAGGTTAGTGTTAAGGTTATGTTCAGGGTTAGGGTTACGTTCAGGGGTTGTGTTCAGTTTTAGGGTTAGGGTTAGATTTAACGTTAGGGTTAAGTTTAGTGTTACGTTTAGGGTTAGGGTCACGGTTGTGTTAGGCTTTGTGGTTGGGGTGAGGGTTAGTTTTAGGGTTAGGGTTGGTTAGGGTTAGGATTATCGTTATGATAAGGCGTTAGGGGTTAGAGGTGTAGTTTAGGGTTAGGGTTTGGGTGAGGGTTCCGGTTAGGCCTTGCGGTTCTGGTCATGGTTAGGTTTGGTTTAGGCTTAGGGTTAGGTTCATGATTCGGTTTCGGGTTAGTGTTAGAGTTAGGGTGAGAGTTAGTGTTAAGGTTTTTGCTAGGCTTTGGTGTTAGGGTTAGGGTTTGTGTTAGGGTTAGGTTTATCATTAGGGCTCAGGGGTTTCAGGTTAATGTTAGGGTTAGGGTTAGGGATAGCATTAGGGTTAGGGTTGTGGGATACGGTTAGGATTTAGGGTGCGGGTTACGGTTAGTTTTACAGTTAAGGTGAGGGTTTAGGGTAATTGTTATGATTAGGGTTATAGTCAGAGTTAGGGTTTGGTTTAGGATTAGGGTTAGGTGTAGGGTAAGAATTAGGTTTAGGTCCATGTTGAGGGTTAGACTTAGTGTTCTATTTAGGGTAAAGTTTAGGGGTAGGGTTAGGATTAGGTCTAGGGTTAGGATTAGGATTATTTTAGGGTTAGGTTCAGGGCTATTGTAAGTGTTCGGTTTAGGGTTACAGATGGACTAGCGTTATTCTTAGAGTTAGGTTTAAGGTTAGGGTTTGGGTTAGGTCTAGGTTTAGGGTTAAGGTTATGGTTAGTGTTTGGATGAAGTTCAGGATAGGGTGAGGGTTATTTTTATGGTGACGGCTAGGGTTTGGGTTTGTGTTCAGGTTAGTGTTAAGGATAGGTTTAGGGTTCGGTTAGGGTTAGGCGTTATGTCTAGGGTCAGCGTTAGGTTAGGTTTAGGGTTAGTGTGAAGTTTAGGTTAAGGGTGAGGGTTATGGTCAGGGTTAGGATTATAGACGGTGTTAGACGTTAGGTTTAGGGTGTTAGGGTTAGGTTTATGGTTAGGGTAGATTTAAGTTTAGGTTTAATATTAGGGTTAGGGTTAGATTTGGGTTACTGTTCGTATTAGGGTTAGGGTTAAGGATAAGTTTGGGGATAGCGTTAGGTTTAGGGTTGGGGATACGGTTAAGGATTAGGGTGAGGGTTAGGGTTAGGTTTACAGTTAAGGCGAGGGTTTAGGGTAATTGTTATGGTTAGGGTTAGAGTTAGAGTTAGGCTTAGGGTTAGGGTGAAGTTTCAGTTAATAGTCAGGGTTAGGCTTAAGGTTAGAGTCGGGTTAAGGTTAGTGTTCGGGTTAGGTATAGCGTTAGGGTTTGGGTAGGGGTAAGGTTAGGGTTAAGGCTAGGTTTACGGTAAAGGGTAGGGCTAGCTTAGGGTTAGATTTAGAGTTAGAGTTAGTGCTAGGGTTTAGGATTATGGTTATGGTCAGGTTTAGAGTTATTGTTAGGGTTAGGGTAGAGTTAAGGTTAGGGTTAATTTAGGGTTAGAGAAAGGGTTAGGTTTAGGTCTGGGTTAGGTGTAGGATGCGGGGTAGGGTTAGGGTTAGGGGTTCATGGGAGGGTTAGTGTTAAGTTTACATTAAGCTGATGTTTTCGGGTGTTACTGTTAGGGCTAGGGTTAGCATTCGGTTTAGGGTCAGGGCTAGAGTTAGGGGATAGTTAAGGGTTAGCTTTACTTTCAGGGTTAGGGTTAGCCTTAGGTTTAGGGTGAAGTTTAGGTTAAGGATGAGGGTTAGGGTTAGGGTTAGGCATTTGGGTTAAGGTTAGGGTTAGGTTTAGGCTTAGGGTTAGGGTTAGGTGTTTGGGTTAATGTTAGGGTCAGGTTTAGGGTTCGGCTTAGGGTTAGGGCTACAGCTGGGGTAAAGTTTAATTCAAGGGTGAGGGTTGAGCTTAGGGTTAGCGTTAGGGGTTAGGGTTAGAGCTTAGGTTAGGATTAAGTTTAGGGTTAAGGTTAGGTTTAGATTTAGGGTTAGGGTTAGTGTTAGGGTTAAGTCATGTTTAGGTTTAGGGCTAGGTGAAGGTTATAGATAGGGTTAGGTTAAGGGTTGAGGTTAGGTTTAGATGGTAAGATGAGGGTTAGTGCTAGGTTTCCATTTAAGCTGAGTGTGTAGGGTAAGTTTTAGGGTTAGGATTAGGGTTAGAGTTAGAGTTAGGGTCAGGGTTAGTTTTGAGTTTAGAGTTAGGGTTACGTTTATGGTACGGTCAGGGTTAGGGGAGATTTAGTGTGACGTTTAGTTTTAGGGTTAGGGTTACAGAGAAGTTTATGTTAAGCGAGAGGGTTGGGGTTAGGGGTTTGGGTTCAGGTCAGAGTCAGGGTTAGGGTTAGGTTTAGGGTTAGGGTTACGTGTAGTGTTAGTGTTAGTTTTGCTTAGGGTTCGGGTTTGAATGAAGTTAGGGTACGCTTAGCGTTATGCTTAGGGTGAAATTCTGGTTAAGGGTGAGGGTTCGGCTCAGGGTTAGGGTTAGAGTTAGGGTCAGTGGTTAGGGTTAGGTTTAGGGTTAAGGTTAGTTTTAGGCTAAGGATTAGGATTAGAGTTAGGGTTAAGGGTTACTGTTTCAGTTAGGTTTAGGTTAAGGTTATAATTAGGGTTAAGTTTAGGGTTAGGGTAAGAGTTAGAGTTACATTTACAGTTAAGGTGAGGGTTCTGGGTAAGTGTTACCGTTAAGGTTAGGGTTAGGGCTAGGGTTAGGGTTAGAGTTAAGGTTAAGGGTTAGGGTTAGGTTTAAGTTTATGGTAGGCTTAAAGATAGGGTTAAGGTTAGGTTAGGGTTAGGGTCAGGGTTAGAATTAGAATTAGGTTTAGGGCGAGGATTAGGGTCAGAGTTATTGTAAGGGTTAGGTTTCGGGTTACAGGTGGGCCAAGGTTAAGGTGAGGGTTAGGTTTATGGGGAGGGTTAGGGTTAAAGTCAGGGTGAGTTTTAGGTTAGGGATAGGGTGAAGTTTAAGATAGGGTGAGGGTTAGGGTTATGGCTAAGGTTTGGGCTTGTTTTCAGGTTAGTGTTAAGGTTATGTTCAGGGTTAGGGTTACGTTCAGGGGTTGTGTTCAGTTTTAGGGTTAGGGTTAGATTTAACGTTAGGGTTAAGTTTAGTGTTACGTTTAGGGTTAGGGTCACGGTTGTGTTAGGCTTTGTGGTTGGGGTGAGGGTTAGTTTTAGGGTTAGGGTTGGTTAGGGTTAGGATTATCGTTATGATAAGGCGTTAGGGGTTAGAGGTGTAGTTTAGGGTTAGGGTTTGGGCGAGGGTTCCGGTTAGGCCTTGCGGTTCTGGTCATGGTTAGGTTTGGTTTAGGCTTAGGGTTAGGTTCATGATTCGGTTTCGGGTTAGTGTTAGAGTTAGGGTGAGAGTTAGTGTTAAGGTTTTTGCTAGGCTTTGGTGTTAGGGTTAGGGTTTGTGTTAGGGTTAGGTTTATCATTAGGGCTCAGGGGTTTCAGGTTAATGTTAGGGTTAGGGTTAGGGATAGCATTAGGGTTAGGGTTGTGGGATACGGTTAGGATTTAGGGTGCGGGTTACGGTTAGTTTTACAGTTAAGGTGAGGGTTTAGGGTAATTGTTATGATTAGGGTTATAGTCAGAGTTAGGGTTTGGTTTAGGATTAGGGTTAGGTGTAGGGTAAGAATTAGGTTTAGGTCCATGTTGAGGGTTAGACTTAGTGTTCTATTTAGGGTAAAGTTTAGGGGTAGGGTTAGGATTAGGTCTAGGGTTAGGATTAGGATTATTTTAGGGTTAGGTTCAGGGCTATTGTAAGTGTTCGGTTTAGGGTTACAGATGGACTAGCGTTATTCTTAGAGTTAGGTTTAAGGTTAGGGTTTGGGTTAGGTCTAGGTTTAGGGTTAAGGTTATGGTTAGTGTTTGGATGAAGTTCAGGATAGGGTGAGGGTTATTTTTATGGTGAGGGCTAGGGTTTGGGTTTGTGTTCAGGTTGGTGTTAAGGATAGGTTTAGGGTTCGGTTAGGGTTAGGCGTTATGTCTAGGGTCAGCGTTAGGTTAGGTTTAGGGTTAGTGTGAAGTTTAGGTTAAGGGTGAGGGTTATGGTCAGGGTTAGGATTATAGACGGTGTTAGACGTTAGGTTTAGGGTGTTAGGGTTAGGTTTATGGTTAGGGTAGATTTAAGTTTAGGTTTAATATTAGGGTTAGGGTTAGATTTGGGTTACTGTTCGTATTAGGGTTAGGGTTAGGGATAAGTTTGGGGATAGCGTTAGGTTTAGGGTTGGGGATACGGTTAAGGATTAGGGTGAGGGTTAGGGTTAGGTTTACAGTTAAGGCGAGGGTTTAGGGTAATTGTTATGGTTAGGGTTAGAGTTAGAGTTAGGCTTAGGGTTAGGGTGAAGTTTCAGTTAATAGTCAGGGTTAGGCTTAAGGTTAGAGTCGGGTTAAGGTTAGTGTTCGGGTTAGGTATAGCGTTAGGGTTTGGGTAGGGGTAAGGTTAGGGTTAAGGCTAGGTTTACGGTAAAGGGTAGGGCTAGCTTAGGGTTAGATTTAGAGTTAGAGTTAGTGCTAGGGTTTAGGATTATGGTTATGGTCAGGTTTAGAGTTATTGTTAGGGTTAGGGTAGAGTTAAGGTTAGGGTTAATTTAGGGTTAGAGAAAGGGTTAGGTTTAGGTCTGGGTTAGGTGTAGGATGCGGGGTAGGGTTAGGGTTAGGGGTTCATGGGAGGGTTAGTGTTAAGTTTACATTAAGCTGATGTTTTCGGGTGTTACTGTTAGGGCTAGGGTTAGCATTAGGTTTAGGGTCAGGGCTAGAGTTAGGGGATAGTTAAGGGTTAGCTTTACTTTCAGGGTTAGGGTTAGCCTTAGGTTTAGGGTGAAGTTTAGGTTAAGGATGAGGGTTAGGGTTAGGGTTAGGCATTTGGGTTAAGGTTAGGGTTAGGTTTAGGATTAGGCTTAGGGTTAGGGTTAGGTGTTTGGGTTAATGTTAGGGTCAGGTTTAGGGTTCGGCTTAGGGTTAGGGCTACAGCTGGGGTAAAGTTTAATTCAAGGGTGAGGGTTGAGCTTAGGGTTAGCGTTAGGGGTTAGGGTTAGAGCTTAGGTTAGGATTAAGTTTAGGGTTAAGGTTAGGTTTAGATTTAGGGTTAGGGTTAGTGTTAGGGTTAAGTCATGTTTAGGTTTAGGGCTAGGTGAAGGTTATAGATAGGGTTAGGTTAAGGGTTGAGGTTAGGTTTAGATGGTAAGATGAGGGTTAGTGCTAGGTTTCCATTTAAGCTGAGTGTGTAGGGTAAGTTTTAGGGTTAGGATTAGGGTTAGAGTTAGAGTTAGGGTCAGGGTTAGTTTTGAGTTTAGAGTTAGGGTTACGTTTATGGTACGGTCAGGGTTAGGGGAGATTTAGTGTGACGTTTAGTTTTAGGGTTAGGGTTACAGAGAAGTTTATGTTAAGCGAGAGGGTTGGGGTTAGGGGTTTGGGTTCAGGTCAGAGTCAGGGTTAGGGTTAGGTTTAGGGTTAGGGTTACGTGTAGTGTTAGTGTTAGTTTTGCTTAGGGTTCGGGTTTGAATGAAGTTAGGGTACGCTTAGCGTTATGCTTAGGGTGAAATTCTGGTTAAGGGTGAGGGTTCGGCTCAGGGTTAGGGTTAGAGTTAGGGTCAGTGGTTAGGGTTAGGTTTAGGGTTAAGGTTAGTTTTAGGCTAAGGATTAGGATTAGAGTTAGGGTTAAGGGTTACTGTTTCAGTTAGGTTTAGGTTAAGGTTATAATTAGGGTTAAGTTTAGGGTTAGGGTAAGAGTTAGAGTTACATTTACAGTTAAGGTGAGGGTTAGGGCTAGGGTTAGGGTTAGAGTTAAGGTTAAGGGTTAGGGTTAGGTTTAAGTTTATGGTAGGCTTAAAGATAGGGTTAAGGTTAGGTTAGGGTTAGGGTCAGGGTTAGAATTAGAATTAGGTTTAGGGCGAGGATTAGGGTCAGAGTTATTGTAAGGGTTAGGTTTCGGGTCACAGGTGGGCCAAGGTTAAGGTGAGGGTTAGGTTTATGGGGAGGGTTAGGGTTAAAGTCAGGGTGAGTTTTAGGTTAGGGATAGGGTGAAGTTTAAGATAGGGTGAGGGTTAGGGTTATGGCTAAGGTTTGGGCTTGTTTTCAGGTTAGTGTTAAGGTTATGTTCAGGGTTAGGGTTACGTTCAGGGGTTGTGTTCAGTTTTAGGGTTAGGGTTAGATTTAACGTTAGGGTTAAGTTTAGTGTTACGTTTAGGGTTAGGGTCACGGTTGTGTTAGGCTTTGTGGTTGGGGTGAGGGTTAGTTTTAGGGTTAGGGTTGGTTAGGGTTAGGATTATCGTTATGATAAGGCGTTAGGGGTTAGAGGTGTAGTTTAGGGTTAGGGTTTGGGTGAGGGTTCCGGTTAGGCCTTGCGGTTCTGGTCATGGTTAGGTTTGGTTTAGGCTTAGGGTTAGGTTCATGATTCGGTTTCGGGTTAGTGTTAGAGTTAGGGTGAGAGTTAGTGTTAAGGTTTTTGCTAGGCTTTGGTGTTAGGGTTAGGGTTTGTGTTAGGGTTAGGTTTATCATTAGGGCTCAGGGGTTTCAGGTTAATGTTAGGGTTAGGGTTAGGGATAGCATTAGGGTTAGGGTTGTGGGATACGGTTAGGATTTAGGGTGCGGGTTACGGTTAGTTTTACAGTTAAGGTGAGGGTTTAGGGTAATTGTTATGATTAGGGTTATAGTCAGAGTTAGGGTTTGGTTTAGGATTAGGGTTAGGTGTAGGGTAAGAATTAGGTTTAGGTCCATGTTGAGGGTTAGACTTAGTGTTCTATTTAGGGTAAAGTTTAGGGGTAGGGTTAGGATTAGGTCTAGGGTTAGGATTAGGATTATTTTAGGGTTAGGTTCAGGGCTATTGTAAGTGTTCGGTTTAGGGTTACAGATGGACTAGCGTTATTCTTAGAGTTAGGTTTAAGGTTAGGGTTTGGGTTAGGTCTAGGTTTAGGGTTAAGGTTATGGTTAGTGTTTGGATGAAGTTCAGGATAGGGTGAGGGTTATTTTTATGGTGACGGCTAGGGTTTGGGTTTGTGTTCAGGTTAGTGTTAAGGATAGGTTTAGGGTTCGGTTAGGGTTAGGCGTTATGTCTAGGGTCAGCGTTAGGTTAGGTTTAGGGTTAGTGTGAAGTTTAGGTTAAGGGTGAGGGTTATGGTCAGGGTTAGGATTATAGACGGTGTTAGACGTTAGGTTTAGGGTGTTAGGGTTAGGTTTATGGTTAGGGTACATTTAAGTTTAGGTTTAATATTAGGGTTAGGGTTAGATTTGGGTTACTGTTCGTATTAGGGTTAGGGTTAGGGATAAGTTTGGGGATAGCGTTAGGTTTAGGGTTGGGGATACGGTTAAGGATTAGGGTGAGGGTTAGGGTTAGGTTTACAGTTAAGGCGAGGGTTTAGGGTAATTGTTATGGTTAGGGTTAGAGTTAGAGTTAGGCTTAGGGTTAGGGTGAAGTTTCAGTTAATAGTCAGGGTTAGGCTTAAGGTTAGAGTCGGGTTAAGGTTAGTGTTCGGGTTAGGTATAGCGTTAGGGTTTGGGTAGGGGTAAGGTTAGGGTTAAGGCTAGGTTTACGGTAAAGGGTAGGGCTAGCTTAGGGTTAGATTTAGAGTTAGAGTTAGTGCTAGGGTTTAGGATTATGGTTATGGTCAGGTTTAGAGTTATTGTTAGGGTTAGGGTAGAGTTAAGGTTAGGGTTAATTTAGGGTTAGAGAAAGGGTTAGGTTTAGGTCTGGGTTAGGTGTAGGATGCGGGGTAGGGTTAGGGTTAGGGGTTCATGGGAGGGTTAGTGTTAAGTTTACATTAAGCTGATGTTTTCGGGTGTTACTGTTAGGGCTAGGGTTAGCATTAGGTTTAGGGTCAGGGCTAGAGTTAGGGGATAGTTAAGGGTTAGCTTTACTTTCAGGGTTAGGGTTAGCCTTAGGTTTAGGGTGAAGTTTAGGTTAAGGATGAGGGTTAGGGTTAGGGTTAGGCATTTGGGTTAAGGTTAGGGTTAGGTTTAGGATTAGGCTTAGGGTTAGGGTTAGGTGTTTGGGTTAATGTTAGGGTCAGGTTTAGGGTTCGGCTTAGGGTTAGGGCTACAGCTGGGGTAAAGTTTAATTGAAGGGTGAGGGTTGAGCTTAGGGTTAGCGTTAGGGGTTAGGGTTAGAGCTTAGGTTAGGATTAAGTTTAGGGTTAAGGTTAGGTTTAGATTTAGGGTTAGGGTTAGTGTTAGGGTTAAGTCATGTTTAGGTTTAGGGCTAGGTGAAGGTTATAGATAGGGTTAGGTTAAGGGTTGAGGTTAGGTTTAGATGGTAAGATGAGGGTTAGTGCTAGGTTTCCATTTAAGCTGAGTGTGTAGGGTAAGTTTTAGGGTTAGGATTAGGGTTAGAGTTAGAGTTAGGGTCAGGGTTAGTTTTGAGTTTAGAGTTAGGGTTACGTTTATGGTACGGTCAGGGTTAGGGGAGATTTAGTGTGACGTTTAGTTTTAGGGTTAGGGTTACAGAGAAGTTTATGTTAAGCGAGAGGGTTGGGGTTAGGGGTTTGGGTTCAGGTCAGAGTCAGGGTTAGGGTTAGGTTTAGGGTTAGGGTTACGTGTAGTGTTAGTGTTAGTTTTGCTTAGGGTTCGGGTTTGAATGAAGTTAGGGTACGCTTAGCGTTATGCTTAGGGTGAAATTCTGGTTAAGGGTGAGGGTTCGGCTCAGGGTTAGGGTTAGAGTTAGGGTCAGTGGTTAGGGTTAGGTTTAGGGTTAAGGTTAGTTTTAGGCTAAGGATTAGGATTAGAGTTAGGGTTAAGGGTTACTGTTTCAGTTAGGTTTAGGTTAAGGTTATAATTAGGGTTAAGTTTAGGGTTAGGGTAAGAGTTAGAGTTACATTTACAGTTAAGGTGAGGGTTCTGGGTAAGTGTTACCGTTAAGGTTAGGTTTAGGGCTAGGGTTAGGGTTAGAGTTAAGGTTAAGGGTTAGGGTTAGGTTTAAGTTTATGGTAGGCTTAAAGATAGGGTTAAGGTTAGGTTAGGGTTAGGGTCAGGGTTAGAATTAGAATTAGGTTTAGGGCGAGGATTAGGGTCAGAGTTATTGTAAGGGTTAGGTTTCGGGTTACAGGTGGGCCAAGGTTAAGGTGAGGGTTAGGTTTATGGGGAGGGTTAGGGTTAAAGTCAGGGTGAGTTTTAGGTTAGGGATAGGGTGAAGTTTAAGATAGGGTGAGGGTTAGGGTTATGGCTAAGGTTTGGGCTTGTTTTCAGGTTAGTGTTAAGGTTATGTTCAGGGTTAGGGTTACGTTCAGGGGTTGTGTTCAGTTTTAGGGTTAGGGTTAGATTTAACGTTAGGGTTAAGTTTAGTGTTACGTTTAGGGTTAGGGTCACGGTTGTGTTAGGCTTTGTGGTTGGGGTGAGGGTTAGTTTTAGGGTTAGGGTTGGTTAGGGTTAGGATTATCGTTATGATAAGGCGTTAGGGGTTAGAGGTGTAGTTTAGGGTTAGGGTTTGGGCGAGGGTTCCGGTTAGGCCTTGCGGTTCTGGTCATGGTTAGGTTTGGTTTAGGCTTAGGGTTAGGTTCATGATTCGGTTTCGGGTTAGTGTTAGAGTTAGGGTGAGAGTTAGTGTTAAGGTTTTTGCTAGGCTTTGGTGTTAGGGTTAGGGTTTGTGTTAGGGTTAGGTTTATCATTAGGGCTCAGGGGTTTCAGGTTAATGTTAGGGTTAGGGTTAGGGATAGCATTAGGGTTAGGGTTGTGGGATACGGTTAGGATTTAGGGTGCGGGTTACGGTTAGTTTTACAGTTAAGGTGAGGGTTTAGGGTAATTGTTATGATTAGGGTTATAGTCAGAGTTAGGGTTTGGTTTAGGATTAGGGTTAGGTGTAGGGTAAGAATTAGGTTTAGGTCCATGTTGAGGGTTAGACTTAGTGTTCTATTTAGGGTAAAGTTTAGGGGTAGGGTTAGGATTAGGTCTAGGGTTAGGATTAGGATTATTTTAGGGTTAGGTTCAGGGCTATTGTAAGTGTTCGGTTTAGGGTTACAGATGGACTAGCGTTATTCTTAGAGTTAGGTTTAAGGTTAGGGTTTGGGTTAGGTCTAGGTTTAGGGTTAAGGTTATGGTTAGTGTTTGGATGAAGTTCAGGATGGGGTGAGGGTTATTTTTATGGTGAGGGCTAGGGTTTGGGTTTGTGTTCAGGTTAGTGTTAAGGATAGGTTTAGGGTTCGGTTAGGGTTAGGCGTAATGTCTAGGGTCAGCGTTAGGTTAGGTTTAGGGTTAGTGTGAAGTTTAGGTTAAGGGTGAGGGTTATGGTCAGGGTTAGGATTATAGACGGTGTTAGACGTTAGGTTTAGGGTGTTAGGGTTAGGTTTATGGTTAGGGTAGATTTAAGTTTAGGTTTAATATTAGGGTTAGGGTTAGATTTGGGTTACTGTTCGTATTAGGGTTAGGGTTAGGGATAAGTTTGGGGATAGCGTTAGGTTTAGGGTTGGGGATACGGTTAAGGATTAGGGTGAGGGTTAGGGTTAGGTTTACAGTTAAGGCGAGGGTTTAGGGTAATTGTTATGGTTAGGGTTAGAGTTAGAGTTAGGCTTAGGGTTAGGGTGAAGTTTCAGTTAATAGTCAGGGTTAGGCTTAAGGTTAGAGTCGGGTTAAGGTTAGTGTTCGGGTTAGGTATAGCGTTAGGGTTTGGGTAGGGGTAAGGTTAGGGTTAAGGCTAGGTTTACGGTAAAGGGTAGGGCTAGCTTAGGGTTAGATTTAGAGTTAGAGTTAGTGCTAGGGTTTAGGATTATGGTTATGGTCAGGTTTAGAGTTATTGTTAGGGTCAGGGTAGAGTTAAGGTTAGGGTTAATTTAGGGTTAGAGAAAGGGTTAGGTTTAGGTCTGGGTTAGGTGTAGGATGCGGGGTAGGGTTAGGGTTAGGGGTTCATGGGAGGGTTAGTGTTAAGTTTACATTAAGCTGATGTTTTCGGGTGTTACTGTTAGGGCTAGGGTTAGCATTCGGTTTAGGGTCAGGGCTAGAGTTAGGGGATAGTTAAGGGTTAGCTTTACTTTCAGGGTTAGGGTTAGCCTTAGGTTTAGGGTGAAGTTTAGGTTAAGGATGAGGGTTAGGGTTAGGGTTAGGCATTTGGGTTAAGGTTAGGGTTAGGTTTAGGATTAGGCTTAGGGTTAGGGTTAGGTGTTTGGGTTAATGTTAGGGTCAGGTTTAGGGTTCGGCTTAGGGTTAGGGCTACAGCTGGGGTAAAGTTTAATTGAAGGGTGAGGGTTGAGCTTAGGGTTAGCGTTAGGGGTTAGGGTTAGAGCTTAGGTTAGGATTAAGTTTAGGGTTAAGGTTAGGTTTAGATTTAGGGTTAGGGTTAGTGTTAGGGTTAAGTCATGTTTAGGTTTAGGGCTAGGTGAAGGTTATAGATAGGGTTAGGTTAAGGGTTGAGGTTAGGTTTAGATGGTAAGATGAGGGTTAGTGCTAGGTTTCCATTTAAGCTGAGTGTGTAGGGTAAGTTTTAGGGTTAGGATTAGGGTTAGAGTTAGAGTTAGGGTCAGGGTTAGTTTTGAGTTTAGAGTTAGGGTTACGTTTATGGTACGGTCAGGGTTAGGGGAGATTTAGTGTGACGTTTAGTTTTAGGGTTAGGGTTACAGAGAAGTTTATGTTAAGCGAGAGGGTTGGGGTTAGGGGTTTGGGTTCAGGTCAGAGTCAGGGTTAGGGTTAGGTTTAGGGTTAGGGTTACGTGTAGTGTTAGTGTTAGTTTTGCTTAGGGTTCGGGTTTGAATGAAGTTAGGGTACGCTTAGCGTTATGCTTAGGGTGAAATTCTGGTTAAGGGTGAGGGTTCGGCTCAGGGTTAGGGTTAGAGTTAGGGTCAGTGGTTAGGGTTAGGTTTAGGGTTAAGGTTAGTTTTAGGCTAAGGATTAGGATTAGAGTTAGGGTTAAGGGTTACTGTTTCAGTTAGGTTTAGGTTAAGGTTATAATTAGGGTTAAGTTTAGGGTTAGGGTAAGAGTTAGAGTTACATTTACAGTTAAGGTGAGGGTTAGGGCTAGGGTTAGGGTTAGAGTTAAGGTTAAGGGTTAGGGTTAGGTTTAAGTTTATGGTAGGCTTAAAGATAGGGTTAAGGTTAGGTTAGGGTTAGGGTCAGGGTTAGAATTAGAATTAGGTTTAGGGCGAGGATTAGGGTCAGAGTTATTGTAAGGGTTAGGTTTCGGGTCACAGGTGGGCCAAGGTTAAGGTGAGGGTTAGGTTTATGGGGAGGGTTAGGGTTAAAGTCAGGGTGAGTTTTAGGTTAGGGATAGGGTGAAGTTTAAGATAGGGTGAGGGTTAGGGTTATGGCTAAGGTTTGGGCTTGTTTTCAGGTTAGTGTTAAGGTTATGTTCAGGGTTAGGGTTACGTTCAGGGGTTGTGTTCAGTTTTAGGGTTAGGGTTAGATTTAACGTTAGGGTTAAGTTTAGTGTTACGTTTAGGGTTAGGGTCACGGTTGTGTTAGGCTTTGTGGTTGGGGTGAGGGTTAGTTTTAGGGTTAGGGTTGGTTAGGGTTAGGATTATCGTTATGATAAGGCGTTAGGGGTTAGAGGTGTAGTTTAGGGTTAGGGTTTGGGTGAGGGTTCCGGTTAGGCCTTGCGGTTCTGGTCATGGTTAGGTTTGGTTTAGGCTTAGGGTTAGGTTCATGATTCGGTTTCGGGTTAGTGTTAGAGTTAGGGTGAGAGTTAGTGTTAAGGTTTTTGCTAGGCTTTGGTGTTAGGGTTAGGGTTTGTGTTAGGGTTAGGTTTATCATTAGGGCTCAGGGGTTTCAGGTTAATGTTAGGGTTAGGGTTAGGGATAGCATTAGGGTTAGGGTTGTGGGATACGGTTAGGATTTAGGGTGCGGGTTACGGTTAGTTTTACAGTTAAGGTGAGGGTTTAGGGTAATTGTTATGATTAGGGTTATAGTCAGAGTTAGGGTTTGGTTTAGGATTAGGGTTAGGTGTAGGGTAAGAATTAGGTTTAGGTCAATGTTGAGGGTTAGACTTAGTGTTCTATTTAGGGTAAAGTTTAGGGGTAGGGTTAGGATTAGGTCTAGGGTTAGGATTAGGATTATTTTAGGGTTAGGTTCAGGGCTATTGTAAGTGTTCGGTTTAGGGCTACAGATGGACTAGCGTTATTCTTAGAGTTAGGTTTAAGGTTAGGGTTTGGGTTAGGTCTAGGTTTAGGGTTAAGGTTATGGTTAGTGTTTGGATGAAGTTCAGGATAGGGTGAGGGTTATTTTTATGGTGACGGCTAGGGTTTGGGTTTGTGTTCAGGTTAGTGTTAAGGATAGGTTTAGGGTTCGGTTAGGGTTAGACGTTATGTCTAGGGTCAGCGTTAGGTTAGGTTTAGGGTTAGTGTGAAGTTTAGGTTAAGGGTGAGGGTTATGGTCAGGGTTAGGATTATAGACGGTGTTAGACGTTAGGTTTAGGGTGTTAGGGTTAGGTTTATGGTTAGGGTAGATTTAAGTTTAGGTTTAATATTAGGGTTAGGGTTAGATTTGGGTTACTGTTCGTATTAGGGTTAGGGTTAGGGATAAGTTTGGGGATAGCGTTAGGTTTAGGGTTGGGGATACGGTTAAGGATTAGGGTGAGGGTTAGGGTTAGGTTTACAGTTAAGGCGAGGGTTTAGGGTAATTGTTATGGTTAGGGTTAGAGTTAGAGTTAGGCTTAGGGTTAGGGTGAAGTTTCAGTTAATAGTCAGGGTTAGGCTTAAGGTTAGAGTCGGGTTAAGGTTAGTGTTCGGGTTAGGTATAGCGTTAGGGTTTGGGTAGGGGTAAGGTTAGGGTTAAGGCTAGGTTTACGGTAAAGGGTAGGGCTAGCTTAGGGTTAGATTTAGAGTTAGAGTTAGTGCTAGGGTTTAGGATTATGGTTATGGTCAGGTTTAGAGTTATTGTTAGGGTTAGGGTAGAGTTAAGGTTAGGGTTAATTTAGGGTTAGAGAAAGGGTTAGGTTTAGGTCTGGGTTAGGTGTAGGATGCGGGGTAGGGTTAGGGTTAGGGGTTCATGGGAGGGTTAGTGTTAAGTTTACATTAAGCTGATGTTTTCGGGTGTTACTGTTAGGGCTAGGGTTAGCATTAGGTTTAGGGTCAGGGCTAGAGTTAGGGGATAGTTAAGGGTTAGCTTTACTTTCAGGGTTAGGGTTAGCCTTAGGTTTAGGGTGAAGTTTAGGTTAAGGATGAGGGTTAGGGTTAGGGTTAGGCATTTGGGTTAAGGTTAGGGTTAGGTTTAGGATTAGGCTTAGGGTTAGGGTTAGGTGTTTGGGTTAATGTTAGGGTCAGGTTTAGGGTTCGGCTTAGGGTTAGGGCTACAGCTGGGGTAAAGTTTAATTCACGGGTGAGGGTTGAGCTTAGGGTTAGCGTTAGGGGTTAGGGTTAGAGCTTAGGTTAGGATTAAGTTTAGGGTTAAGGTTAGGTTTAGATTTAGGGTTAGGGTTAGTGTTAGGGTTAAGTCATGTTTAGGTTTAGGGCTAGGTGAAGGTTATAGATAGGGTTAGGTTAAGGGTTGAGGTTAGGTTTAGATGGTAAGATGAGGGTTAGTGCTAGGTTTCCATTTAAGCTGAGTGTGTAGGGTAAGTTTTAGGGTTAGGATTAGGGTTAGAGTTAGAGTTAGGGTCAGGGTTAGTTTTGAGTTTAGAGTTAGGGTTACTTTTATGGTACGGTCAGGGTTAGGGGAGATTTAGTGTTACGTTTAGTTTTAGGGTTAGGGTTACAGAGAAGTTTATGTTAAGCGAGAGGGTTGGGGTTAGGGGTTTGGGTTCAGGTCAGAGTCAGGGTTAGGGTTAGGCTTAGGGTTTTTTTTTTTTTAGGGTTAGGGTTACATGTAGTGTTAGTGTTAGTTTTGCTTAGGGTTCGGGTTTGAATGAAGTTAGGGTACGCTTAGCGTTATGCTTAGGGTGAAATTCTGGTTAAGGGTGAGGGTTCGGCTCAGGGTTAGGGTTAGAGTTAGGGTCAGTGGTTAGGGTTAGGTTTAGGGTTAAGGTTAGTTTTAGGCTAAGGATTAGGATTAGAGTTAGGGTTAAGGGTTACTGTTTCAGTTAGGTTTAGGTTAAGGTTATAATTAGGGTTAAGTTTAGGGTTAGGGTAAGAGTTAGAGTTACATTTACAGTTAAGGTGAGGGTTAGGGCTAGGGTTAGGGTTAGAGTTAAGGTTAAGGGTTAGGGTTAGGTTTAAGTTTATGGTAGGCTTAAAGATAGGGTTAAGGTTAGGTTAGGGTTAGGGTCAGGGTTAGAATTAGAATTAGGTTTAGGGCGAGGATTAGGGTCAGAGTTATTGTAAGGGTTAGGTTTCGGGTCACAGGTGGGCCAAGGTTAAGGTGAGGGTTAGGTTTATGGGGAGGGTTAGGGTTAAAGTCAGGGTGAGTTTTAGGTTAGGGATAGGGTGAAGTTTAAGATAGGGTGAGGGTTAGGGTTATGGCTAAGGTTTGGGCTTGTTTTCAGGTTAGTGTTAAGGTTATGTTCAGGGTTAGGGTTACGTTCAGGGGTTGTGTTCAGTTTTAGGGTTAGGGTTAGATTTAACGTTAGGGTTAAGTTTAGTGTTACGTTTAGGGTTAGGGTCACGGTTGTGTTAGGCTTTGTGGTTGGGGTGAGGGTTAGTTTTAGGGTTAGGGTTGGTTAGGGTTAGGATTATCGTTATGATAAGGCGTTAGGGGTTAGAGGTGTAGTTTAGGGTTAGGGTTTGGGTGAGGGTTCCGGTTAGGCCTTGCGGTGCTGGTCATGGTTAGGTTTGGTTTAGGCTTAGGGTTAGGTTCATGATTCGGTTTCGGGTTAGTGTTAGAGTTAGGGTGAGAGTTAGTGTTAAGGTTTTTGCTAGGCTTTGGTGTTAGGGTTAGGGTTTGTGTTAGGGTTAGGTTTATCATTAGGGCTCAGGGGTTTCAGGTTAATGTTAGGGTTAGGGTTAGGGATAGCATTAGGGTTAGGGTTGTGGGATACGGTTAGGATTTAGGGTGCGGGTTACGGTTAGTTTTACAGTTAAGGTGAGGGTTTAGGGTAATTGTTATGATTAGGGTTATAGTCAGAGTTAGGGTTTGGTTTAGGATTAGGGTTAGGTGTAGGGTAAGAATTAGGTTTAGGTCCATGTTGAGGGTTAGACTTAGTGTTCTATTTAGGGTAAAGTTTAGGGGTAGGGTTAGGATTAGGTCTAGGGTTAGGATTAGGATTATTTTAGGGTTAGGTTCAGGGCTATTGTAAGTGTTTGGTTTAGGGTTACAGATGGACTAGCGTTATTCCTAGAGTTAGGTTTAAGGTTAGGGTTTGGGTTAGGTCTAGGTTTAGGGTTAAGGTTATGGTTAGTGTTTGGATGAAGTTCAGGATAGGGTGAGGGTTATTTTTATGGTGACGGCTAGGGTTTGGGTTTGTGTTCAGGTTAGTGTTAAGGATAGGTTTAGGGTTCGGTTAGGGTTAGGCGTTATGTCTAGGGTCAGCGTTAGGTTAGGTTTAGGGTTAGTGTGAAGTTTAGGTTAAGGGTGAGGGTTATGGTCAGGGTTAGGATTATAGACGGTGTTAGACGTTAGGTTTAGGGTGTTAGGGTTAGGTTTATGGTTAGGGTAGATTTAAGTTTAGGTTTAATATTAGGGTTAGGGTTAGATTTGGGTTACTGTTCGTATTAGGGTTAGGGTTAGGGATAAGTTTGGGGATAGCGTTAGGTTTAGGGTTGGGGATACGGTTAAGGATTAGGGTGAGGGTTAGGGTTAGGTTTACAGTTAAGGCGAGGGTTTAGGGTAATTGTTATGGTTAGGGTTAGAGTTAGGCTTAGGGTTAGGGTGAAGTTTCAGTTAATAGTCAGGGTTAGGCTTAAGGTTAGAGTAGGGTTAAGGTTAGTGTTTGGCTTAGGTATAGCGTTAGGGTATGGGTAGGGGTAAGGTTAGGGTTAAGGCTAGGTTTACGGTAAAGGGTAGGGCTAGCTTAGGGTTAGATTTAGAGTTAGAGTTAGTGCTAGGGTTTAGGATTATGGTTATGGTCAGGTTTAGAGTTATTGTTAGGGTTAGGGTAGAGTTAAGGTTAGGGTTAATTTAGGGTTAGAGAAAGGGTTAGGTTTAGGTCTGGGTTAGGTGTAGGATGCGGGGTAGGGTTAGGGTTAGGGGTTCATGGGAGGGTTAGTGTTAAGTTTACATTAAGCTGATGTTTTCGGGTGTTACTGTTAGGGCTAGGGTTAGCATTAGGTTTAGGGTCAGGGCTAGAGTTAGGGGATAGTTAAGGGTTAGCTTTACTTTCAGGGTTAGGGTTAGCCTTAGGTTTAGGGTGAAGTTTAGGTTAAGGATGAGGGTTAGGGTTAGGGTTAGGCATTTGGGTTAAGGTTAGGGTTAGGTTTAGGATTAGGCTTAGGGTTAGGGTTAGGTGTTTGGGTTAATGTTAGGGTCAGGTTTAGGGTTCGGCTTAGGGTTAGGGCTACAGCTGGGGTAAAGTTTAATTCACGGGTGAGGGTTGAGCTTAGGGTTAGCGTTAGGGGTTAGGGTTAGAGCTTAGGTTAGGATTAAGTTTAGGGTTAAGGTTAGGTTTAGATTTAGGGTTAGGGTTAGTGTTAGGGTTAAGTCATGTTTAGGTTTAGGGCTAGGTGAAGGTTATAGATAGGGTTAGGTTAAGGGTTGAGGTTAGGTTTAGATGGTAAGATGAGGGTTAGTGCTAGGTTTCCATTTAAGCTGAGTGTGTAGGGTAAGTTTTAGGGTTAGGATTAGGGTTAGAGTTAGAGTTAGGGTCAGGGTTAGTTTTGAGTTTAGAGTTAGGGTTACTTTTATGGTACGGTCAGGGTTAGGGGAGATTTAGTGTGACGTTTAGTTTTAGGGTTAGGGTTACAGAGAAGTTTATGTTAAGCGAGAGGGTTGGGGTTAGGGGTTTGGGTTCAGGTCAGAGTCAGGGTTAGGGTTAGGCTTAGGGTTTTTTTTTTTTTTAGGGTTAGGGTTACATGTAGTGTTAGTGTTAGTTTTGCTTAGGGTTCGGGTTTGAATGAAGTTAGGGTACGCTTAGCGTTATGCTTAGGGTGAAATTCTGGTTAAGGGTGAGGGTTCGGCTCAGGGTTAGGGTTAGAGTTAGGGTCAGTGGTTAGGGTTAGGTTTAGGGTTAAGGTTAGTTTTAGGCTAAGGATTAGGATTAGAGTTAGGGTTAAGGGTTACTGTTTCAGTTAGGTTTAGGTTAAGGTTATAATTAGGGTTAAGTTTAGGGTTAGGGTAAGAGTTAGAGTTACATTTACAGTTAAGGTGAGGGTTAGGGCTAGGGTTAGGGTTAGAGTTAAGGTTAAGGGTTGGGGTTAGGTTTAAGTTTATGGTAGGCTTAAAGATAGGGTTAAGGTTAGGTTAGGGTTAGGGTCAGGGTTAGAATTAGAATTAGGTTTAGGGCGAGGATTAGGGTCAGAGTTATTGTAAGGGTTAGGTTTCGGGTCACAGGTGGGCCAAGGTTAAGGTGAGGGTTAGGTTTATGGGGAGGGTTAGGGTTAAAGTCAGGGTGAGTTTTAGGTTAGGGATAGGGTGAAGTTTAAGATAGGGTGAGGGTTAGGGTTATGGCTAAGGTTTGGGCTTGTTTTCAGGTTAGTGTTAAGGTTATGTTCAGGGTTAGGGTTACGTTCAGGGGTTGTGTTCAGTTTTAGGGTTAGGGTTAGATTTAACGTTAGGGTTAAGTTTAGTGTTACGTTTAGGGTTAGGGTCACGGTTGTGTTAGGCTTTGTGGTTGGGGTGAGGGTTAGTTTTAGGGTTAGGGTTGGTTAGGGTTAGGATTATCGTTATGATAAGGCGTTAGGGGTTAGAGGTGTAGTTTAGGGTTAGGGTTTGGGTGAGGGTTCCGGTTAGGCCTTGCGGTTCTGGTCATGGTTAGGTTTGGTTTAGGCTTAGGGTTAGGTTCATGATTCGGTTTCGGGTTAGTGTTAGAGTTAGGGTGAGAGTTAGTGTTAAGGTTTTTGCTAGGCTTTGGTGTTAGGGTTAGGGTTTGTGTTAGGGTTAGGTTTATCATTAGGGCTCAGGGGTTTCAGGTTAATGTTAGGGTTAGGGTTAGGGATAGCATTAGGGTTAGGGTTGTGGGATACGGTTAGGATTTAGGGTGCGGGTTACGGTTAGTTTTACAGTTAAGGTGAGGGTTTAGGGTAATTGTTATGATTAGGGTTATAGTCAGAGTTAGGGTTTGGTTTAGGATTAGGGTTAGGTGTAGGGTAAGAATTAGGTTTAGGTCCATGTTGAGGGTTAGACTTAGTGTTCTATTTAGGGTAAAGTTTAGGGGTAGGGTTAGGATTAGGTCTAGGGTTAGGATTAGGATTATTTTAGGGTTAGGTTCAGGGCTATTGTAAGTGTTTGGTTTAGGGTTACAGATGGACTAGCGTTATTCTTAGAGTTAGGTTTAAGGTTAGGGTTTGGGTTAGGTCTAGGTTTAGGGTTAAGGTTATGGTTAGTGTTTGGATGAAGTTCAGGATAGGGTGAGGGTTATTTTTATGGTGAGGGCTAGGGTTTGGGTTTGTGTTCAGGTTAGTGTTAAGGATAGGTTTAGGGTTCGGTTAGGGTTAGGCGTTATGTCTAGGGTCAGCGTTAGGTTAGGTTTAGGGTTAGTGTGAAGTTTAGGTTAAGGGTGAGGGTTATGGTCAGGGTTAGGATTATAGACGGTGTTAGACGTTAGGTTTAGGGTGTTAGGGTTAGGTTTATGGTTAGGGTAGATTTAAGTTTAGGTTTAATATTAGGGTTAGGGTTAGATTTGGGTTACTGTTCGTATTAGGGTTAGGGTTAGGGATAAGTTTGGGGATAGCGTTAGGTTTAGGGTTGGGGATACGGTTAAGGATTAGGGTGAGGGTTAGGGTTAGGTTTACAGTTAAGGCGAGGGTTTAGGGTAATTGTTATGGTTAGGGTTAGAGTTAGAGTTAGGCTTAGGGTTAGGGTGAAGTTTCAGTTAATAGTCAGGGTTAGGCTTAAGGTTAGAGTCGGGTTAAGGTTAGTGTTCGGGTTAGGTATAGCGTTAGGGTTTGGGTAGGGGTAAGGTTAGGGTTAAGGCTAGGTTTACGGTAAAGGGTAGGGCTAGCTTAGGGTTAGATTTAGAGTTAGAGTTAGTGCTAGGGTTTAGGATTATGGTTATGGTCAGGTTTAGAGTTATTGTTAGGGTTAGGGTAGAGTTAAGGTTAGGGTTAATTTAGGGTTAGAGAAAGGGTTAGGTTTAGGTCTGGGTTAGGTGTAGGATGCGGGGTAGGGTTAGGGTTAGGGGTTCATGGGAGGGTTAGTGTTAAGTTTACATTAAGCTGATGTTTTCGGGTGTTACTGTTAGGGCTAGGGTTAGCATTAGGTTTAGGGTCAGGGCTAGAGTTAGGGGATAGTTAAGGGTTAGCTTTACTTTCAGGGTTAGGGTTAGCCTTAGGTTTAGGGTGAAGTTTAGGTTAAGGATGAGGGTTAGGGTTAGGGTTAGGCATTTGGGTTAAGGTTAGGGTTAGGTTTAGGATTAGGCTTAGGGTTAGGGTTAGGTGTTTGGGTTAATGTTAGGGTCAGGTTTAGGGTTCGGCTTAGGGTTAGGGCTACAGCTGGGGTAAAGTTTAATTCACGGGTGAGGGTTGAGCTTAGGGTTAGCGTTAGGGGTTAGGGTTAGAGCTTAGGTTAGGATTAAGTTTAGGGTTAAGGTTAGGTTTAGATTTAGGGTTAGGGTTAGTGTTAGGGTTAAGTCATGTTTAGGTTTAGGGCTAGGTGAAGGTTATAGATAGGGTTAGGTTAAGGGTTGAGGTTAGGTTTAGATGGTAAGATGAGGGTTAGTGCTAGGTTTCCATTTAAGCTGAGTGTGTAGGGTAAGTTTTAGGGTTAGGATTAGGGTTAGAGTTAGAGTTAGGGTCAGGGTTAGTTTTGAGTTTAGAGTTAGGGTTACTTTTATGGTACGGTCAGGGTTAGGGGAGATTTAGTGTGACGTTTAGTTTTAGGGTTAGGGTTACAGAGAAGTTTATGTTAAGCGAGAGGGTTGGGGTTAGGGGTTTGGGTTCAGGTCAGAGTCAGGGTTAGGGTTAGGCTTAGGGTTTTTTTTTTTTTAGGGTTAGGGTTACATGTAGTGTTAGTGTTAGTTTTGCTTAGGGTTCGGGTTTGAATGAAGTTAGGGTACGCTTAGCGTTATGCTTAGGGTGAAATTCTGGTTAAGGGTGAGGGTTCGGCTCAGGGTTAGGGTTAGAGTTAGGGTCAGTGGTTAGGGTTAGGTTTAGGGTTAAGGTTAGTTTTAGGCTAAGGATTAGGATTAGAGTTAGGGTTAAGGGTTACTGTTTCAGTTAGGTTTAGGTTAAGGTTATAATTAGGGTTAAGTTTAGGGTTAGGGTAAGAGTTAGAGTTACATTTACAGTTAAGGTGAGGGTTAGGGCTAGGGTTAGGGTTAGAGTTAAGGTTAAGGGTTGGGGTTAGGTTTAAGTTTATGGTAGGCTTAAAGATAGGGTTAAGGTTAGGTTAGGGTTAGGGTCAGGGTTAGAATTAGAATTAGGTTTAGGGCGAGGATTAGGGTCAGAGTTATTGTAAGGGTTAGGTTTCGGGTCACAGGTGGGCCAAGGTTAAGGTGAGGGTTAGGTTTATGGGGAGGGTTAGGGTTAAAGTCAGGGTGAGTTTTAGGTTAGGGATAGGGTGAAGTTTAAGATAGGGTGAGGGTTAGGGTTATGGCTAAGGTTTGGGCTTGTTTTCAGGTTAGTGTTAAGGTTATGTTCAGGGTTAGGGTTACGTTCAGGGGTTGTGTTCAGTTTTAGGGTTAGGGTTAGATTTAACGTTAGGGTTAAGTTTAGTGTTACGTTTAGGGTTAGGGTCACGGTTGTGTTAGGCTTTGTGGTTGGGGTGAGGGTTAGTTTTAGGGTTAGGGTTGGTTAGGGTTAGGATTATCGTTATGATAAGGCGTTAGGGGTTAGAGGTGTAGTTTAGGGTTAGGGTTTGGGTGAGGGTTCCGGTTAGGCCTTGCGGTTCTGGTCATGGTTAGGTTTGGTTTAGGCTTAGGGTTAGGTTCATGATTCGGTTTCGGGTTAGTGTTAGAGTTAGGGTGAGAGTTAGTGTTAAGGTTTTTGCTAGGCTTTGGTGTTAGGGTTAGGGTTTGTGTTAGGGTTAGGTTTATCATTAGGGCTCAGGGGTTTCAGGTTAATGTTAGGGTTAGGGTTAGGGATAGCATTAGGGTTAGGGTTGTGGGATACGGTTAGGATTTAGGGTGCGGGTTACGGTTAGTTTTACAGTTAAGGTGAGGGTTTAGGGTAATTGTTATGATTAGGGTTATAGTCAGAGTTAGGGTTTGGTTTAGGATTAGGGTTAGGTGTAGGGTAAGAATTAGGTTTAGGTCCATGTTGAGGGTTAGACTTAGTGTTCTATTTAGGGTAAAGTTTAGGGGTAGGGTTAGGATTAGGTCTAGGGTTAGGATTAGGATTATTTTAGGGTTAGGTTCAGGGCTATTGTAAGTGTTTGGTTTAGGGTTACAGATGGACTAGCGTTATTCTTAGAGTTAGGTTTAAGGTTAGGGTTTGGGTTAGGTCTAGGTTTAGGGTTAAGGTTATGGTTAGTGTTTGGATGAAGTTCAGGATAGGGTGAGGGTTATTTTTATGGTGAGGGCTAGGGTTTGGGTTTGTGTTCAGGTTAGTGTTAAGGATAGGTTTAGGGTTCGGTTAGGGTTAGGCGTTATGTCTAGGGTCAGCGTTAGGTTAGGTTTAGGGTTAGTGTGAAGTTTAGGTTAAGGGTGAGGGTTATGGTCAGGGTTAGGATTATAGACGGTGTTAGACGTTAGGTTTAGGGTGTTAGGGTTAGGTTTATGGTTAGGGTAGATTTAAGTTTAGGTTTAATATTAGGGTTAGGGTTAGATTTGGGTTACTGTTCGTATTAGGGTTAGGGTTAGGGATAAGTTTGGGGATAGCGTTAGGTTTAGGGTTGGGGATACGGTTAAGGATTAGGGTGAGGGTTAGGGTTAGGTTTACAGTTAAGGCGAGGGTTTAGGGTAATTGTTATGGTTAGGGTTAGAGTTAGAGTTAGGCTTAGGGTTAGGGTGAAGTTTCAGTTAATAGTCAGGGTTAGGCTTAAGGTTAGAGTCGGGTTAAGGTTAGTGTTCGGGTTAGGTATAGCGTTAGGGTTTGGGTAGGGGTAAGGTTAGGGTTAAGGCTAGGTTTACGGTAAAGGGTAGGGCTAGCTTAGGGTTAGATTTAGAGTTAGAGTTAGTGCTAGGGTTTAGGATTATGGTTATGGTCAGGTTTAGAGTTATTGTTAGGGTTAGGGTAGAGTTAAGGTTAGGGTTAATTTAGGGTTAGAGAAAGGGTTAGGTTTAGGTCTGGGTTAGGTGTAGGATGCGGGGTAGGGTTAGGGTTAGGGGTTCATGGGAGGGTTAGTGTTAAGTTTACATTAAGCTGATGTTTTCGGGTGTTACTGTTAGGGCTAGGGTTAGCATTAGGTTTAGGGTCAGGGCTAGAGTTAGGGGATAGTTAAGGGTTAGCTTTACTTTCAGGGTTAGGGTTAGCCTTAGGTTTAGGGTGAAGTTTAGGTTAAGGATGAGGGTTAGGGTTAGGGTTAGGCATTTGGGTTAAGGTTAGGGTTAGGTTTAGGATTAGGCTTAGGGTTAGGGTTAGGTGTTTGGGTTAATGTTAGGGTCAGGTTTAGGGTTCGGCTTAGGGTTAGGGCTACAGCTGGGGTAAAGTTTAATTCACGGGTGAGGGTTGAGCTTAGGGTTAGCGTTAGGGGTTAGGGTTAGAGCTTAGGTTAGGATTAAGTTTAGGGTTAAGGTTAGGTTTAGATTTAGGGTTAGGGTTAGTGTTAGGGTTAAGTCATGTTTAGGTTTAGGGCTAGGTGAAGGTTATAGATAGGGTTAGGTTAAGGGTTGAGGTTAGGTTTAGATGGTAAGATGAGGGTTAGTGCTAGGTTTCCATTTAAGCTGAGTGTGTAGGGTAAGTTTTAGGGTTAGGATTAGGGTTAGAGTTAGAGTTAGGGTCAGGGTTAGTTTTGAGTTTAGAGTTAGGGTTACGTTTATGGTACGGTCAGGGTTAGGGGAGATTTAGTGTGACGTTTAGTTTTAGGGTTAGGGTTACAGAGAAGTTTATGTTAAGCGAGAGGGTTGGGGTTAGGGGTTTGGGTTCAGGTCAGAGTCAGGGTTAGGGTTAGGTTTAGGGTTAGGGTTACGTGTAGTGTTAGTGTTAGTTTTGCTTAGGGTTCGGGTTTGAATGAAGTTAGGGTACGCTTAGCGTTATGCTTAGGGTGAAATTCTGGTTAAGGGTGAGGGTTCGGCTCAGGGTTAGGGTTAGAGTTAGGGTCAGTGGTTAGGGTTAGGTTTAGGGTTAAGGTTAGTTTTAGGCTAAGGATTAGGATTAGAGTTAGGGTTAAGGGTTACTGTTTCAGTTAGGTTTAGGTTAAGGTTATAATTAGGGTTAAGTTTAGGGTTAGGGTAAGAGTTAGAGTTACATTTACAGTTAAGGTGAGGGTTAGGGCTAGGGTTAGGGTTAGAGTTAAGGTTAAGGGTTAGGGTTAGGTTTAAGTTTATGGTAGGCTTAAAGATAGGGTTAAGGTTAGGTTAGGGTTAGGGTCAGGGTTAGAATTAGAATTAGGTTTAGGGCGAGGATTAGGGTCAGAGTTATTGTAAGGGTTAGGTTTCGGGTCACAGGTGGGCCAAGGTTAAGGTGAGGGTTAGGTTTATGGGGAGGGTTAGGGTTAAAGTCAGGGTGAGTTTTAGGTTAGGGATAGGGTGAAGTTTAAGATAGGGTGAGGGTTAGGGTTATGGCTAAGGTTTGGGCTTGTTTTCAGGTTAGTGTTAAGGTTATGTTCAGGGTTAGGGTTACGTTCAGGGGTTGTGTTCAGTTTTAGGGTTAGGGTTAGATTTAACGTTAGGGTTAAGTTTAGTGTTACGTTTAGGGTTAGGGTCACGGTTGTGTTAGGCTTTGTGGTTGGGGTGAGGGTTAGTTTTAGGGTTAGGGTTGGTTAGGGTTAGGATTATCGTTATGATAAGGCGTTAGGGGTTAGAGGTGTAGTTTAGGGTTAGGGTTTGGGTGAGGGTTCCGGTTAGGCCTTGCGGTTCTGGTCATGGTTAGGTTTGGTTTAGGCTTAGGGTTAGGTTCATGATTCGGTTTCGGGTTAGTGTTAGAGTTAGGGTGAGAGTTAGTGTTAAGGTTTTTGCTAGGCTTTGGTGTTAGGGTTAGGGTTTGTGTTAGGGTTAGGTTTATCATTAGGGCTCAGGGGTTTCAGGTTAATGTTAGGGTTAGGGTTAGGGATAGCATTAGGGTTAGGGTTGTGGGATACGGTTAGGATTTAGGGTGCGGGTTACGGTTAGTTTTACAGTTAAGGTGAGGGTTTAGGGTAATTGTTATGATTAGGGTTATAGTCAGAGTTAGGGTTTGGTTTAGGATTAGGGTTAGGTGTAGGGTAAGAATTAGGTTTAGGTCCATGTTGAGGGTTAGACTTAGTGTTCTATTTAGGGTAAAGTTTAGGGGTAGGGTTAGGATTAGGTCTAGGGTTAGGATTAGGATTATTTTAGGGTTAGGTTCAGGGCTATTGTAAGTGTTTGGTTTAGGGTTACAGATGGACTAGCGTTATTCTTAGAGTTAGGTTTAAGGTTAGGGTTTGGGTTAGGTCTAGGTTTAGGGTTAAGGTTATGGTTAGTGTTTGGATGAAGTTCAGGATAGGGTGAGGGTTATTTTTATGGTGAGGGCTAGGGTTTGGGTTTGTGTTCAGGTTAGTGTTAAGGATAGGTTTAGGGTTCGGTTAGGGTTAGGCGTTATGTCTAGGGTCAGCGTTAGGTTAGGTTTAGGGTTAGTGTGAAGTTTAGGTTAAGGGTGAGGGTTATGGTCAGGGTTAGGATTATAGACGGTGTTAGACGTTAGGTTTAGGGTGTTAGGGTTAGGTTTATGGTTAGGGTACATTTAAGTTTAGGTTTAATATTAGGGTTAGGGTTAGATTTGGGTTACTGTTCGTATTAGGGTTAGGGTTAGGGATAAGTTTGGGGATAGCGTTAGGTTTAGGGTTGGGGATACGGTTAAGGATTAGGGTGAGGGTTAGGGTTAGGTTTACAGTTAAGGCGAGGGTTTAGGGTAATTGTTATGGTTAGGGTTAGAGTTAGAGTTAGGCTTAGGGTTAGGGTGAAGTTTCAGTTAATAGTCAGGGTTAGGCTTAAGGTTAGAGTCGGGTTAAGGTTAGTGTTCGGGTTAGGTATAGCGTTAGGGTTTGGGTAGGGGTAAGGTTAGGGTTAAGGCTAGGTTTACGGTAAAGGGTAGGGCTAGCTTAGGGTTAGATTTAGAGTTAGAGTTAGTGCTAGGGTTTAGGATTATGGTTATGGTCAGGTTTAGAGTTATTGTTAGGGTTAGGGTAGAGTTAAGGTTAGGGTTAATTTAGGGTTAGAGAAAGGGTTAGGTTTAGGTCTGGGTTAGGTGTAGGATGCGGGGTAGGGTTAGGGTTAGGGGTTCATGGGAGGGTTAGTGTTAAGTTTACATTAAGCTGATGTTTTCGGGTGTTACTGTTAGGGCTAGGGTTAGCATTAGGTTTAGGGTCAGGGCTAGAGTTAGGGGATAGTTAAGGGTTAGCTTTACTTTCAGGGTTAGGGTTAGCCTTAGGTTTAGGGTGAAGTTTAGGTTAAGGATGAGGGTTAGGGTTAGGGTTAGGCATTTGGGTTAAGGTTAGGGTTAGGTTTAGGATTAGGCTTAGGGTTAGGGTTAGGTGTTTGGGTTAATGTTAGGGTCAGGTTTAGGGTTCGGCTTAGGGTTAGGGCTACAGCTGGGGTAAAGTTTAATTCACGGGTGAGGGTTGAGCTTAGGGTTAGCGTTAGGGGTTAGGGTTAGAGCTTAGGTTAGGATTAAGTTTAGGGTTAAGGTTAGGTTTAGATTTAGGGTTAGGGTTAGTGTTAGGGTTAAGTCATGTTTAGGTTTAGGGCTAGGTGAAGGTTATAGATAGGGTTAGGTTAAGGGTTGAGGTTAGGTTTAGATGGTAAGATGAGGGTTAGTGCTAGGTTTCCATTTAAGCTGAGTGTGTAGGGTAAGTTTTAGGGTTAGGATTAGGGTTAGAGTTAGAGTTAGGGTCAGGGTTAGTTTTGAGTTTAGAGTTAGGGTTACATTTATGGTACGGTCAGGGTTAGGGGAGATTTAGTGTGACGTTTAGTTTTAGGGTTAGGGTTACAGAGAAGTTTATGTTAAGCGAGAGGGTTGGGGTTAGGGGTTTGGGTTCAGGTCAGAGTCAGGGTTAGGGTTAGGTTTAGGGTTAGGGTTACGTGTAGTGTTAGTGTTAGTTTTGCTTAGGGTTCGGGTTTGAATGAAGTTAGGGTACGCTTAGCGTTATGCTTAGGGTGAAATTCTGGTTAAGGGTGAGGGTTCGGCTCAGGGTTAGGGTTAGAGTTAGGGTCAGTGGTTAGGGTTAGGTTTAGGGTTAAGGTTAGTTTTAGGCTAAGGATTAGGATTAGAGTTAGGGTTAAGGGTTACTGTTTCAGTTAGGTTTAGGTTAAGGTTATAATTAGGGTTAAGTTTAGGGTTAGGGTAAGAGTTAGAGTTACATTTACAGTTAAGGTGAGGGTTAGGGCTAGGGTTAGGGTTAGAGTTAAGGTTAAGGGTTAGGGTTAGGTTTAAGTTTATGGTAGGCTTAAAGATAGGGTTAAGGTTAGGTTAGGGTTAGGGTCAGGGTTAGAATTAGAATTAGGTTTAGGGCGAGGATTAGGGTCAGAGTTATTGTAAGGGTTAGGTTTCGGGTCACAGGTGGGCCAAGGTTAAGGTGAGGGTTAGGTTTATGGGGAGGGTTAGGGTTAAAGTCAGGGTGAGTTTTAGGTTAGGGATAGGGTGAAGTTTAAGATAGGGTGAGGGTTAGGGTTATGGCTAAGGTTTGGGCTTGTTTTCAGGTTAGTGTTAAGGTTATGTTCAGGGTTAGGGTTACGTTCAGGGGTTGTGTTCAGTTTTAGGGTTAGGGTTAGATTTAACGTTAGGGTTAAGTTTAGTGTTACGTTTAGGGTTAGGGTCACGGTTGTGTTAGGCTTTGTGGTTGGGGTGAGGGTTAGTTTTAGGGTTAGGGTTGGTTAGGGTTAGGATTATCGTTATGATAAGGCGTTAGGGGTTAGAGGTGTAGTTTAGGGTTAGGGTTTGGGTGAGGGTTCCGGTTAGGCCTTGCGGTTCTGGTCATGGTTAGGTTTGGTTTAGGCTTAGGGTTAGGTTCATGATTCGGTTTCGGGTTAGTGTTAGAGTTAGGGTGAGAGTGTTAAGGTTTTTGCTAGGCTTTGGTGTTAGGGTTAGGGTTTGTGTTAGGGTTAGGTTTATCATTAGGGCTCAGGGGTTTCAGGTTAATGTTAGGGTTAGGGTTAGGGATAGCATTAGGGTTAGGGTTGTGGGATACGGTTAGGATTTAGGGTGCGGGTTACGGTTAGTTTTACAGTTAAGGTGAGGGTTTAGGGTAATTGTTATGATTAGGGTTATAGTCAGAGTTAGGGTTTGGTTTAGGATTAGGGTTAGGTGTAGGGTAAGAATTAGGTTTAGGTCCATGTTGAGGGTTAGACTTAGTGTTCTATTTAGGGTAAAGTTTAGGGGTAGGGTTAGGATTAGGTCTAGGGTTAGGATTAGGATTATTTTAGGGTTAGGTTCAGGGCTATTGTAAGTGTTTGGTTTAGGGTTACAGATGGACTAGCGTTATTCTTAGAGTTAGGTTTAAGGTTAGGGTTTGGGTTAGGTCTAGGTTTAGGGTTAAGGTTATGGTTAGTGTTTGGATGAAGTTCAGGATAGGGTGAGGGTTATTTTTATGGTGAGGGCTAGGGTTTGGGTTTGTGTTCAGGTTAGTGTTAAGGATAGGTTTAGGGTTCGGTTAGGGTTAGGCGTTATGTCTAGGGTCAGCGTTAGGTTAGGTTTAGGGTTAGTGTGAAGTTTAGGTTAAGGGTGAGGGTTATGGTCAGGGTTAGGATTATAGACGGTGTTAGACGTTAGGTTTAGGGTGTTAGGGTTAGGTTTATGGTTAGGGTAGATTTAAGTTTAGGTTTAATATTAGGGTTAGGGTTAGATTTGGGTTACTGTTCGTATTAGGGTTAGGGTTAGGGATAAGTTTGGGGATAGCGTTAGGTTTAGGGTTGGGGATACGGTTAAGGATTAGGGTGAGGGTTAGGGTTAGGTTTACAGTTAAGGCGAGGGTTTAGGGTAATTGTTATGGTTAGGGTTAGAGTTAGAGTTAGGCTTAGGGTTAGGGTGAAGTTTCAGTTAATAGTCAGGGTTAGGCTTAAGGTTAGAGTCGGGTTAAGGTTAGTGTTCGGGTTAGGTATAGCGTTAGGGTTTGGGTAGGGGTAAGGTTAGGGTTAAGGCTAGGTTTACGGTAAAGGGTAGGGCTAGCTTAGGGTTAGATTTAGAGTTAGAGTTAGTGCTAGGGTTTAGGATTATGGTTATGGTCAGGTTTAGAGTTATTGTTAGGGTTAGGGTAGAGTTAAGGTTAGGGTTAATTTAGGGTTAGAGAAAGGGTTAGGTTTAGGTCTGGGTTAGGTGTAGGATGCGGGGTAGGGTTAGGGTTAGGGGTTCATGGGAGGGTTAGTGTTAAGTTTACATTAAGCTGATGTTTTCGGGTGTTACTGTTAGGGCTAGGGTTAGCATTAGGTTTAGGGTCAGGGCTAGAGTTAGGGGATAGTTAAGGGTTAGCTTTACTTTCAGGGTTAGGGTTAGCCTTAGGTTTAGGGTGAAGTTTAGGTTAAGGATGAGGGTTAGGGTTAGGGTTAGGCATTTGGGTTAAGGTTAGGGTTAGGTTTAGGATTAGGCTTAGGGTTAGGGTTAGGTGTTTGGGTTAATGTTAGGGTCAGGTTTAGGGTTCGGCTTAGGGTTAGGGCTACAGCTGGGGTAAAGTTTAATTCACGGGTGAGGGTTGAGCTTAGGGTTAGCGTTAGGGGTTAGGGTTAGAGCTTAGGTTAGGATTAAGTTTAGGGTTAAGGTTAGGTTTAGATTTAGGGTTAGGGTTAGTGTTAGGGTTAAGTCATGTTTAGGTTTAGGGCTAGGTGAAGGTTATAGATAGGGTTAGGTTAAGGGTTGAGGTTAGGTTTAGATGGTAAGATGAGGGTTAGTGCTAGGTTTCCATTTAAGCTGAGTGTGTAGGGTAAGTTTTAGGGTTAGGATTAGGGTTAGAGTTAGAGTTAGGGTCAGGGTTAGTTTTGAGTTTAGAGTTAGGGTTACGTTTATGGTACGGTCAGGGTTAGGGGAGATTTAGTGTGACGTTTAGTTTTAGGGTTAGGGTTACAGAGAAGTTTATGTTAAGCGAGAGGGTTGGGGTTAGGGGTTTGGGTTCAGGTCAGAGTCAGGGTTAGGGTTAGGTTTAGGGTTAGGGTTACGTGTAGTGTTAGTGTTAGTTTTGCTTAGGGTTCGGGTTTGAATGAAGTTAGGGTACGCTTAGCGTTATGCTTAGGGTGAAATTCTGGTTAAGGGTGAGGGTTCGGCTCAGGGTTAGGGTTAGAGTTAGGGTCAGTGGTTAGGGTTAGGTTTAGGGTTAAGGTTAGTTTTAGGCTAAGGATTAGGATTAGAGTTAGGGTTAAGGGTTACTGTTTCAGTTAGGTTTAGGTTAAGGTTATAATTAGGGTTAAGTTTAGGGTTAGGGTAAGAGTTAGAGTTACATTTACAGTTAAGGTGAGGGTTAGGGCTAGGGTTAGGGTTAGAGTTAAGGTTAAGGGTTAGGGTTAGGTTTAAGTTTATGGTAGGCTTAAAGATAGGGTTAAGGTTAGGTTAGGGTTAGGGTCAGGGTTAGAATTAGAATTAGGTTTAGGGCGAGGATTAGGGTCAGAGTTATTGTAAGGGTTAGGTTTCGGGTCACAGGTGGGCCAAGGTTAAGGTGAGGGTTAGGTTTATGGGGAGGGTTAGGGTTAAAGTCAGGGTGAGTTTTAGGTTAGGGATAGGGTGAAGTTTAAGATAGGGTGAGGGTTAGGGTTATGGCTAAGGTTTGGGCTTGTTTTCAGGTTAGTGTTAAGGTTATGTTCAGGGTTAGGGTTACGTTCAGGGGTTGTGTTCAGTTTTAGGGTTAGGGTTAGATTTAACGTTAGGGTTAAGTTTAGTGTTACGTTTAGGGTTAGGGTCACGGTTGTGTTAGGCTTTGTGGTTGGGGTGAGGGTTAGTTTTAGGGTTAGGGTTGGTTAGGGTTAGGATTATCGTTATGATAAGGCGTTAGGGGTTAGAGGTGTAGTTTAGGGTTAGGGTTTGGGTGAGGGTTCCGGTTAGGCCTTGCGGTTCTGGTCATGGTTAGGTTTGGTTTAGGCTTAGGGTTAGGTTCATGATTCGGTTTCGGGTTAGTGTTAGAGTTAGGGTGAGAGTTAGTGTTAAGGTTTTTGCTAGGCTTTGGTGTTAGGGTTAGGGTTTGTGTTAGGGTTAGGTTTATCATTAGGGCTCAGGGGTTTCAGGTTAATGTTAGGGTTAGGGTTAGGGATAGCATTAGGGTTAGGGTTGTGGGATACGGTTAGGATTTAGGGTGCGGGTTACGGTTAGTTTTACAGTTAAGGTGAGGGTTTAGGGTAATTGTTATGATTAGGGTTATAGTCAGAGTTAGGGTTTGGTTTAGGATTAGGGTTAGGTGTAGGGTAAGAATTAGGTTTAGGTCCATGTTGAGGGTTAGACTTAGTGTTCTATTTAGGGTAAAGTTTAGGGGTAGGGTTAGGATTAGGTCTAGGGTTAGGATTAGGATTATTTTAGGGTTAGGTTCAGGGCTATTGTAAGTGTTTGGTTTAGGGTTACAGATGGACTAGCGTTATTCTTAGAGTTAGGTTTAAGGTTAGGGTTTGGGTTAGGTCTAGGTTTAGGGTTAAGGTTATGGTTAGTGTTTGGATGAAGTTCAGGATAGGGTGAGGGTTATTTTTATGGTGAGGGCTAGGGTTTGGGTTTGTGTTCAGGTTAGTGTTAAGGATAGGTTTAGGGTTCGGTTAGGGTTAGGCGTTATGTCTAGGGTCAGCGTTAGGTTAGGTTTAGGGTTAGTGTGAAGTTTAGGTTAAGGGTGAGGGTTATGGTCAGGGTTAGGATTATAGACGGTGTTAGACGTTAGGTTTAGGGTGTTAGGGTTAGGTTTATGGTTAGGGTAGATTTAAGTTTAGGTTTAATATTAGGGTTAGGGTTAGATTTGGGTTACTGTTCGTATTAGGGTTAGGGTTAGGGATAAGTTTGGGGATAGCGTTAGGTTTAGGGTTGGGGATACGGTTAAGGATTAGGGTGAGGGTTAGGGTTAGGTTTACAGTTAAGGCGAGGGTTTAGGGTAATTGTTATGGTTAGGGTTAGAGTTAGAGTTAGGCTTAGGGTTAGGGTGAAGTTTCAGTTAATAGTCAGGGTTAGGCTTAAGGTTAGAGTCGGGTTAAGGTTAGTGTTCGGGTTAGGTATAGCGTTAGGGTTTGGGTAGGGGTAAGGTTAGGGTTAAGGCTAGGTTTACGGTAAAGGGTAGGGCTAGCTTAGGGTTAGATTTAGAGTTAGAGTTAGTGCTAGGGTTTAGGATTATGGTTATGGTCAGGTTTAGAGTTATTGTTAGGGTTAGGGTAGAGTTAAGGTTAGGGTTAATTTAGGGTTAGAGAAAGGGTTAGGTTTAGGTCTGGGTTAGGTGTAGGATGCGGGGTAGGGTTAGGGTTAGGGGTTCATGGGAGGGTTAGTGTTAAGTTTACATTAAGCTGATGTTTTCGGGTGTTACTGTTAGGGCTAGGGTTAGCATTAGGTTTAGGGTCAGGGCTAGAGTTAGGGGATAGTTAAGGGTTAGCTTTACTTTCAGGGTTAGGGTTAGCCTTAGGTTTAGGGTGAAGTTTAGGTTAAGGATGAGGGTTAGGGTTAGGGTTAGGCATTTGGGTTAAGGTTAGGGTTAGGTTTAGGATTAGGCTTAGGGTTAGGGTTAGGTGTTTGGGTTAATGTTAGGGTCAGGTTTAGGGTTCGGCTTAGGGTTAGGGCTACAGCTGGGGTAAAGTTTAATTCAAGGGTGAGGGTTGAGCTTAGGGTTAGCGTTAGGGGTTAGGGTTAGAGCTTAGGTTAGGATTAAGTTTAGGGTTAAGGTTAGGTTTAGATTTAGGGTTAGGGTTAGTGTTAGGGTTAAGTCATGTTTAGGTTTAGGGCTAGGTGAAGGTTATAGATAGGGTTAGGTTAAGGGTTGAGGTTAGGTTTAGATGGTAAGATGAGGGTTAGTGCTAGGTTTCCATTTAAGCTGAGTGTGTAGGGTAAGTTTTAGGGTTAGGATTAGGGTTAGAGTTAGAGTTAGGGTCAGGGTTAGTTTTGAGTTTAGAGTTAGGGTTACGTTTATGGTACGGTCAGGGTTAGGGGAGATTTAGTGTGACGTTTAGTTTTAGGGTTAGGGTTACAGAGAAGTTTATGTTAAGCGAGAGGGTTGGGGTTAGGGGTTTGGGTTCAGGTCAGAGTCAGGGTTAGGGTTAGGTTTAGGGTTAGGGTTACGTGTAGTGTTAGTGTTAGTTTTGCTTAGGGTTCGGGTTTGAATGAAGTTAGGGTACGCTTAGCGTTATGCTTAGGGTGAAATTCTGGTTAAGGGTGAGGGTTCGGCTCAGGGTTAGGGTTAGAGTTAGGGTCAGTGGTTAGGGTTAGGTTTAGGGTTAAGGTTAGTTTTAGGCTAAGGATTAGGATTAGAGTTAGGGTTAAGGGTTACTGTTTCAGTTAGGTTTAGGTTAAGGTTATAATTAGGGTTAAGTTTAGGGTTAGGGTAAGAGTTAGAGTTACATTTACAGTTAAGGTGAGGGTTAGGGCTAGGGTTAGGGTTAGAGTTAAGGTTAAGGGTTAGGGTTAGGTTTAAGTTTATGGTAGGCTTAAAGATAGGGTTAAGGTTAGGTTAGGGTTAGGGTCAGGGTTAGAATTAGAATTAGGTTTAGGGCGAGGATTAGGGTCAGAGTTATTGTAAGGGTTAGGTTTCGGGTCACAGGTGGGCCAAGGTTAAGGTGAGGGTTAGGTTTATGGGGAGGGTTAGGGTTAAAGTCAGGGTGAGTTTTAGGTTAGGGATAGGGTGAAGTTTAAGATAGGGTGAGGGTTAGGGTTATGGCTAAGGTTTGGGCTTGTTTTCAGGTTAGTGTTAAGGTTATGTTCAGGGTTAGGGTTACGTTCAGGGGTTGTGTTCAGTTTTAGGGTTAGGGTTAGATTTAACGTTAGGGTTAAGTTTAGTGTTACGTTTAGGGTTAGGGTCACGGTTGTGTTAGGCTTTGTGGTTGGGGTGAGGGTTAGTTTTAGGGTTAGGGTTGGTTAGGGTTAGGATTATCGTTATGATAAGGCGTTAGGGGTTAGAGGTGTAGTTTAGGGTTAGGGTTTGGGTGAGGGTTCCGGTTAGGCCTTGCGGTTCTGGTCATGGTTAGGTTTGGTTTAGGCTTAGGGTTAGGTTCATGATTCGGTTTCGGGTTAGTGTTAGAGTTAGGGTGAGAGTTAGTGTTAAGGTTTTTGCTAGGCTTTGGTGTTAGGGTTAGGGTTTGTGTTAGGGTTAGGTTTATCATTAGGGCTCAGGGGTTTCAGGTTAATGTTAGGGTTAGGGTTAGGGATAGCATTAGGGTTAGGGTTGTGGGATACGGTTAGGATTTAGGGTGCGGGTTACGGTTAGTTTTACAGTTAAGGTGAGGGTTTAGGGTAATTGTTATGATTAGGGTTATAGTCAGAGTTAGGGTTTGGTTTAGGATTAGGGTTAGGTGTAGGGTAAGAATTAGGTTTAGGTCCATGTTGAGGGTTAGACTTAGTGTTCTATTTAGGGTAAAGTTTAGGGGTAGGGTTAGGATTAGGTCTAGGGTTAGGATTAGGATTATTTTAGGGTTAGGTTCAGGGCTATTGTAAGTGTTCGGTTTAGGGTTACAGATGGACTAGCGTTATTCTTAGAGTTAGGTTTAAGGTTAGGGTTTGGGTTAGGTCTAGGTTTAGGGTTAAGGTTATGGTTAGTGTTTGGATGAAGTTCAGGATAGGGTGAGGGTTATTTTTATGGTGAGGGCTAGGGTTTGGGTTTGTGTTCAGGTTAGTGTTAAGGATAGGTTTAGGGTTCGGTTAGGGTTAGGCGTTATGTCTAGGGTCAGCGTTAGGTTAGGTTTAGGGTTAGTGTGAAGTTTAGGTTAAGGGTGAGGGTTATGGTCAGGGTTAGGATTATAGACGGTGTTAGACGTTAGGTTTAGGGTGTTAGGGTTAGGTTTATGGTTAGGGTACATTTAAGTTTAGGTTTAATATTAGGGTTAGGGTTAGATTTGGGTTACTGTTCGTATTAGGGTTAGGGTTAGGGATAAGTTTGGGGATAGCGTTAGGTTTAGGGTTGGGGATACGGTTAAGGATTAGGGTGAGGGTTAGGGTTAGGTTTACAGTTAAGGCGAGGGTTTAGGGTAATTGTTATGGTTAGGGTTAGAGTTAGAGTTAGGCTTAGGGTTAGGGTGAAGTTTCAGTTAATAGTCAGGGTTAGGCTTAAGGTTAGAGTCGGGTTAAGGTTAGTGTTCGGGTTAGGTATAGCGTTAGGGTTTGGGTAGGGGTAAGGTTAGGGTTAAGGCTAGGTTTACGGTAAAGGGTAGGGCTAGCTTAGGGTTAGATTTAGAGTTAGAGTTAGTGCTAGGGTTTAGGATTATGGTTATGGTCAGGTTTAGAGTTATTGTTAGGGTTAGGGTAGAGTTAAGGTTAGGGTTAATTTAGGGTTAGAGAAAGGGTTAGGTTTAGGTCTGGGTTAGGTGTAGGATGCGGGGTAGGGTTAGGGTTAGGGGTTCATGGGAGGGTTAGTGTTAAGTTTACATTAAGCTGATGTTTTCGGGTGTTACTGTTAGGGCTAGGGTTAGCATTAGGTTTAGGGTCAGGGCTAGAGTTAGGGGATAGTTAAGGGTTAGCTTTACTTTCAGGGTTAGGGTTAGCCTTAGGTTTAGGGTGAAGTTTAGGTTAAGGATGAGGGTTAGGGTTAGGGTTAGGCATTTGGGTTAAGGTTAGGGTTAGGTTTAGGATTAGGCTTAGGGTTAGGGTTAGGTGTTTGGGTTAATGTTAGGGTCAGGTTTAGGGTTCGGCTTAGGGTTAGGGCTACAGCTGGGGTAAAGTTTAATTGAAGGGTGAGGGTTGAGCTTAGGGTTAGCGTTAGGGGTTAGGGTTAGAGCTTAGGTTAGGATTAAGTTTAGGGTTAAGGTTAGGTTTAGATTTAGGGTTAGGGTTAGTGTTAGGGTTAAGTCATGTTTAGGTTTAGGGCTAGGTGAAGGTTATAGATAGGGTTAGGTTAAGGGTTGAGGTTAGGTTTAGATGGTAAGATGAGGGTTAGTGCTAGGTTTCCATTTAAGCTGAGTGTGTAGGGTAAGTTTTAGGGTTAGGATTAGGGTTAGAGTTAGAGTTAGGGTCAGGGTTAGTTTTGAGTTTAGAGTTAGGGTTACGTTTATGGTACGGTCAGGGTTAGGGGAGATTTAGTGTGACGTTTAGTTTTAGGGTTAGGGTTACAGAGAAGTTTATGTTAAGCGAGAGGGTTGGGGTTAGGGGTTTGGGTTCAGGTCAGAGTCAGGGTTAGGGTTAGGTTTAGGGTTAGGGTTACGTGTAGTGTTAGTGTTAGTTTTGCTTAGGGTTCGGGTTTGAATGAAGTTAGGGTACGCTTAGCGTTATGCTTAGGGTGAAATTCTGGTTAAGGGTGAGGGTTCGGCTCAGGGTTAGGGTTAGAGTTAGGGTCAGTGGTTAGGGTTAGGTTTAGGGTTAAGGTTAGTTTTAGGCTAAGGATTAGGATTAGAGTTAGGGTTAAGGGTTACTGTTTCAGTTAGGTTTAGGTTAAGGTTATAATTAGGGTTAAGTTTAGGGTTAGGGTAAGAGTTAGAGTTACATTTACAGTTAAGGTGAGGGTTAGGGCTAGGGTTAGGGTTAGAGTTAAGGTTAAGGGTTAGGGTTAGGTTTAAGTTTATGGTAGGCTTAAAGATAGGGTTAAGGTTAGGTTAGGGTTAGGGTCAGGGTTAGAATTAGAATTAGGTTTAGGGCGAGGATTAGGGTCAGAGTTATTGTAAGGGTTAGGTTTCGGGTCACAGGTGGGCCAAGGTTAAGGTGAGGGTTAGGTTTATGGGGAGGGTTAGGGTTAAAGTCAGGGTGAGTTTTAGGTTAGGGATAGGGTGAAGTTTAAGATAGGGTGAGGGTTAGGGTTATGGCTAAGGTTTGGGCTTGTTTTCAGGTTAGTGTTAAGGTTATGTTCAGGGTTAGGGTTACGTTCAGGGGTTGTGTTCAGTTTTAGGGTTAGGGTTAGATTTAACGTTAGGGTTAAGTTTAGTGTTACGTTTAGGGTTAGGGTCACGGTTGTGTTAGGCTTTGTGGTTGGGGTGAGGGTTAGTTTTAGGGTTAGGGTTGGTTAGGGTTAGGATTATCGTTATGATAAGGCGTTAGGGGTTAGAGGTGTAGTTTAGGGTTAGGGTTTGGGTGAGGGTTCCGGTTAGGCCTTGCGGTTCTGGTCATGGTTAGGTTTGGTTTAGGCTTAGGGTTAGGTTCATGATTCGGTTTCGGGTTAGTGTTAGAGTTAGGGTGAGAGTTAGTGTTAAGGTTTTTGCTAGGCTTTGGTGTTAGGGTTAGGGTTTGTGTTAGGGTTAGGTTTATCATTAGGGCTCAGGGGTTTCAGGTTAATGTTAGGGTTAGGGTTAGGGATAGCATTAGGGTTAGGGTTGTGGGATACGGTTAGGATTTAGGGTGCGGGTTACGGTTAGTTTTACAGTTAAGGTGAGGGTTTAGGGTAATTGTTATGATTAGGGTTATAGTCAGAGTTAGGGTTTGGTTTAGGATTAGGGTTAGGTGTAGGGTAAGAATTAGGTTTAGGTCCATGTTGAGGGTTAGACTTAGTGTTCTATTTAGGGTAAAGTTTAGGGGTAGGGTTAGGATTAGGTCTAGGGTTAGGATTAGGATTATTTTAGGGTTAGGTTCAGGGCTATTGTAAGTGTTCGGTTTAGGGTTACAGATGGACTAGCGTTATTCTTAGAGTTAGGTTTAAGGTTAGGGTTTGGGTTAGGTCTAGGTTTAGGGTTAAGGTTATGGTTAGTGTTTGGATGAAGTTCAGGATAGGGTGAGGGTTATTTTTATGGTGAGGGCTAGGGTTTGGGTTTGTGTTCAGGTTAGTGTTAAGGATAGGTTTAGGGTTCGGTTAGGGTTAGGCGTTATGTCTAGGGTCAGCGTTAGGTTAGGTTTAGGGTTAGTGTGAAGTTTAGGTTAAGGGTGAGGGTTATGGTCAGGGTTAGGATTATAGACGGTGTTAGACGTTAGGTTTAGGGTGTTAGGGTTAGGTTTATGGTTAGGGTAGATTTAAGTTTAGGTTTAATATTAGGGTTAGGGTTAGATTTGGGTTACTGTTCGTATTAGGGTTAGGGTTAGGGATAAGTTTGGGGATAGCGTTAGGTTTAGGGTTGGGGATACGGTTAAGGATTAGGGTGAGGGTTAGGGTTAGGTTTACAGTTAAGGCGAGGGTTTAGGGTAATTGTTATGGTTAGGGTTAGAGTTAGAGTTAGGCTTAGGGTTAGGGTGAAGTTTCAGTTAATAGTCAGGGTTAGGCTTAAGGTTAGAGTCGGGTTAAGGTTAGTGTTCGGGTTAGGTATAGCGTTAGGGTTTGGGTAGGGGTAAGGTTAGGGTTAAGGCTAGGTTTACGGTAAAGGGTAGGGCTAGCTTAGGGTTAGATTTAGAGTTAGAGTTAGTGCTAGGGTTTAGGATTATGGTTATGGTCAGGTTTAGAGTTATTGTTAGGGTTAGGGTAGAGTTAAGGTTAGGGTTAATTTAGGGTTAGAGAAAGGGTTAGGTTTAGGTCTGGGTTAGGTGTAGGATGCGGGGTAGGGTTAGGGTTAGGGGTTCATGGGAGGGTTAGTGTTAAGTTTACATTAAGCTGATGTTTTCGGGTGTTACTGTTAGGGCTAGGGTTAGCATTAGGTTTAGGGTCAGGGCTAGAGTTAGGGGATAGTTAAGGGTTAGCTTTACTTTCAGGGTTAGGGTTAGCCTTAGGTTTAGGGTGAAGTTTAGGTTAAGGATGAGGGTTAGGGTTAGGGTTAGGCATTTGGGTTAAGGTTAGGGTTAGGTTTAGGATTAGGCTTAGGGTTAGGGTTAGGTGTTTGGGTTAATGTTAGGGTCAGGTTTAGGGTTCGGCTTAGGGTTAGGGCTACAGCTGGGGTAAAGTTTAATTGAAGGGTGAGGGTTGAGCTTAGGGTTAGCGTTAGGGGTTAGGGTTAGAGCTTAGGTTAGGATTAAGTTTAGGGTTAAGGTTAGGTTTAGATTTAGGGTTAGGGTTAGTGTTAGGGTTAAGTCATGTTTAGGTTTAGGGCTAGGTGAAGGTTATAGATAGGGTTAGGTTAAGGGTTGAGGTTAGGTTTAGATGGTAAGATGAGGGTTAGTGCTAGGTTTCCATTTAAGCTGAGTGTGTAGGGTAAGTTTTAGGGTTAGGATTAGGGTTAGAGTTAGAGTTAGGGTCAGGGTTAGTTTTGAGTTTAGAGTTAGGGTTACGTTTATGGTACGGTCAGGGTTAGGGGAGATTTAGTGTGACGTTTAGTTTTAGGGTTAGGGTTACAGAGAAGTTTATGTTAAGCGAGAGGGTTGGGGTTAGGGGTTTGGGTTCAGGTCAGAGTCAGGGTTAGGGTTAGGTTTAGGGTTAGGGTTACGTGTAGTGTTAGTGTTAGTTTTGCTTAGGGTTCGGGTTTGAATGAAGTTAGGGTACGCTTAGCGTTATGCTTAGGGTGAAATTCTGGTTAAGGGTGAGGGTTCGGCTCAGGGTTAGGGTTAGAGTTAGGGTCAGTGGTTAGGGTTAGGTTTAGGGTTAAGGTTAGTTTTAGGCTAAGGATTAGGATTAGAGTTAGGGTTAAGGGTTACTGTTTCAGTTAGGTTTAGGTTAAGGTTATAATTAGGGTTAAGTTTAGGGTTAGGGTAAGAGTTAGAGTTACATTTACAGTTAAGGTGAGGGTTAGGGCTAGGGTTAGGGTTAGAGTTAAGGTTAAGGGTTAGGGTTAGGTTTAAGTTTATGGTAGGCTTAAAGATAGGGTTAAGGTTAGGTTAGGGTTAGGGTCAGGGTTAGAATTAGAATTAGGTTTAGGGCGAGGATTAGGGTCAGAGTTATTGTAAGGGTTAGGTTTCGGGTCACAGGTGGGCCAAGGTTAAGGTGAGGGTTAGGTTTATGGGGAGGGTTAGGGTTAAAGTCAGGGTGAGTTTTAGGTTAGGGATAGGGTGAAGTTTAAGATAGGGTGAGGGTTAGGGTTATGGCTAAGGTTTGGGCTTGTTTTCAGGTTAGTGTTAAGGTTATGTTCAGGGTTAGGGTTACGTTCAGGGGTTGTGTTCAGTTTTAGGGTTAGGGTTAGATTTAACGTTAGGGTTAAGTTTAGTGTTACGTTTAGGGTTAGGGTCACGGTTGTGTTAGGCTTTGTGGTTGGGGTGAGGGTTAGTTTTAGGGTTAGGGTTGGTTAGGGTTAGGATTATCGTTATGATAAGGCGTTAGGGGTTAGAGGTGTAGTTTAGGGTTAGGGTTTGGGTGAGGGTTCCGGTTAGGCCTTGCGGTTCTGGTCATGGTTAGGTTTGGTTTAGGCTTAGGGTTAGGTTCATGATTCGGTTTCGGGTTAGTGTTAGAGTTAGGGTGAGAGTTAGTGTTAAGGTTTTTGCTAGGCTTTGGTGTTAGGGTTAGGGTTTGTGTTAGGGTTAGGTTTATCATTAGGGCTCAGGGGTTTCAGGTTAATGTTAGGGTTAGGGTTAGGGATAGCATTAGGGTTAGGGTTGTGGGATACGGTTAGGATTTAGGGTGCGGGTTACGGTTAGTTTTACAGTTAAGGTGAGGGTTTAGGGTAATTGTTATGATTAGGGTTATAGTCAGAGTTAGGGTTTGGTTTAGGATTAGGGTTAGGTGTAGGGTAAGAATTAGGTTTAGGTCCATGTTGAGGGTTAGACTTAGTGTTCTATTTAGGGTAAAGTTTAGGGGTAGGGTTAGGATTAGGTCTAGGGTTAGGATTAGGATTATTTTAGGGTTAGGTTCAGGGCTATTGTAAGTGTTCGGTTTAGGGTTACAGATGGACTAGCGTTATTCTTAGAGTTAGGTTTAAGGTTAGGGTTTGGGTTAGGTCTAGGTTTAGGGTTAAGGTTATGGTTAGTGTTTGGATGAAGTTCAGGATAGGGTGAGGGTTATTTTTATGGTGAGGGCTAGGGTTTGGGTTTGTGTTCAGGTTAGTGTTAAGGATAGGTTTAGGGTTCGGTTAGGGTTAGGCGTTATGTCTAGGGTCAGCGTTAGGTTAGGTTTAGGGTTAGTGTGAAGTTTAGGTTAAGGGTGAGGGTTATGGTCAGGGTTAGGATTATAGACGGTGTTAGACGTTAGGTTTAGGGTGTTAGGGTTAGGTTTATGGTTAGGGTAGATTTAAGTTTAGGTTTAATATTAGGGTTAGGGTTAGATTTGGGTTACTGTTCGTATTAGGGTTAGGGTTAGGGATAAGTTTGGGGATAGCGTTAGGTTTAGGGTTGGGGATACGGTTAAGGATTAGGGTGAGGGTTAGGGTTAGGTTTACAGTTAAGGCGAGGGTTTAGGGTAATTGTTATGGTTATGGTTAGAGTTAGAGTTAGGCTTAGGGTTAGGGTGAAGTTTCAGTTAATAGTCAGGGTTAGGCTTAAGGTTAGAGTCGGGTTAAGGTTAGTGTTCGGGTTAGGTATAGCGTTAGGGTTTGGGTAGGGGTAAGGTTAGGGTTAAGGCTAGGTTTACGGTAAAGGGTAGGGCTAGCTTAGGGTTAGATTTAGAGTTAGAGTTAGTGCTAGGGTTTAGGATTATGGTTATGGTCAGGTTTAGAGTTATTGTTAGGGTTAGGGTAGAGTTAAGGTTAGGGTTAATTTAGGGTTAGAGAAAGGGTTAGGTTTAGGTCTGGGTTAGGTGTAGGATGCGGGGTAGGGTTAGGGTTAGGGGTTCATGGGAGGGTTAGTGTTAAGTTTACATTAAGCTGATGTTTTCGGGTGTTACTGTTAGGGCTAGGGTTAGCATTAGGTTTAGGGTCAGGGCTAGAGTTAGGGGATAGTTAAGGGTTAGCTTTACTTTCAGGGTTAGGGTTAGCCTTAGGTTTAGGGTGAAGTTTAGGTTAAGGATGAGGGTTAGGGTTAGGGTTAGGCATTTGGGTTAAGGTTAGGGTTAGGTTTAGGATTAGGCTTAGGGTTAGGGTTAGGTGTTTGGGTTAATGTTAGGGTCAGGTTTAGGGTTCGGCTTAGGGTTAGGGCTACAGCTGGGGTAAAGTTTAATTGAAGGGTGAGGGTTGAGCTTAGGGTTAGCGTTAGGGGTTAGGGTTAGAGCTTAGGTTAGGATTAAGTTTAGGGTTAAGGTTAGGTTTAGATTTAGGGTTAGGGTTAGTGTTAGGGTTAAGTCATGTTTAGGTTTAGGGCTAGGTGAAGGTTATAGATAGGGTTAGGTTAAGGGTTGAGGTTAGGTTTAGATGGTAAGATGAGGGTTAGTGCTAGGTTTCCATTTAAGCTGAGTGTGTAGGGTAAGTTTTAGGGTTAGGATTAGGGTTAGAGTTAGAGTTAGGGTCAGGGTTAGTTTTGAGTTTAGAGTTAGGGTTACATTTATGGTACGGTCAGGGTTAGGGGAGATTTAGTGTGACGTTTAGTTTTAGGGTTAGGGTTACAGAGAAGTTTATGTTAAGCGAGAGGGTTGGGGTTAGGGGTTTGGGTTCAGGTCAGAGTCAGGGTTAGGGTTAGGTTTAGGGTTAGGGTTACGTGTAGTGTTAGTGTTAGTTTTGCTTAGGGTTCGGGTTTGAATGAAGTTAGGGTACGCTTAGCGTTATGCTTAGGGTGAAATTCTGGTTAAGGGTGAGGGTTCGGCTCAGGGTTAGGGTTAGAGTTAGGGTCAGTGGTTAGGGTTAGGTTTAGGGTTAAGGTTAGTTTTAGGCTAAGGATTAGGATTAGAGTTAGGGTTAAGGGTTACTGTTTCAGTTAGGTTTAGGTTAAGGTTATAATTAGGGTTAAGTTTAGGGTTAGGGTAAGAGTTAGAGTTACATTTACAGTTAAGGTGAGGGTTAGGGCTAGGGTTAGGGTTAGAGTTAAGGTTAAGGGTTAGGGTTAGGTTTAAGTTTATGGTAGGCTTAAAGATAGGGTTAAGGTTAGGTTAGGGTTAGGGTCAGGGTTAGAATTAGAATTAGGTTTAGGGCGAGGATTAGGGTCAGAGTTATTGTAAGGGTTAGGTTTCGGGTCACAGGTGGGCCAAGGTTAAGGTGAGGGTTAGGTTTATGGGGAGGGTTAGGGTTAAAGTCAGGGTGAGTTTTAGGTTAGGGATAGGGTGAAGTTTAAGATAGGGTGAGGGTTAGGGTTATGGCTAAGGTTTGGGCTTGTTTTCAGGTTAGTGTTAAGGTTATGTTCAGGGTTAGGGTTACGTTCAGGGGTTGTGTTCAGTTTTAGGGTTAGGGTTAGATTTAACGTTAGGGTTAAGTTTAGTGTTACGTTTAGGGTTAGGGTCACGGTTGTGTTAGGCTTTGTGGTTGGGGTGAGGGTTAGTTTTAGGGTTAGGGTTGGTTAGGGTTAGGATTATCGTTATGATAAGGCGTTAGGGGTTAGAGGTGTAGTTTAGGGTTAGGGTTTGGGTGAGGGTTCCGGTTAGGCCTTGCGGTTCTGGTCATGGTTAGGTTTGGTTTAGGCTTAGGGTTAGGTTCATGATTCGGTTTCGGGTTAGTGTTAGAGTTAGGGTGAGAGTTAGTGTTAAGGTTTTTGCTAGGCTTTGGTGTTAGGGTTAGGGTTTGTGTTAGGGTTAGGTTTATCATTAGGGCTCAGGGGTTTCAGGTTAATGTTAGGGTTAGGGTTAGGGATAGCATTAGGGTTAGGGTTGTGGGATACGGTTAGGATTTAGGGTGCGGGTTACGGTTAGTTTTACACTTAAGGTGAGGGTTTAGGGTAATTGTTATGATTAGGGTTATAGTCAGAGTTAGGGTTTGGTTTAGGATTAGGGTTAGGTGTAGGGTAAGAATTAGGTTTAGGTCCATGTTGAGGGTTAGACTTAGTGTTCTATTTAGGGTAAAGTTTAGGGGTAGGGTTAGGATTAGGTCTAGGGTTAGGATTAGGATTATTTTAGGGTTAGGTTCAGGGCTATTGTAAGTGTTCGGTTTAGGGTTACAGATGGACTAGCGTTATTCTTAGAGTTAGGTTTAAGGTTAGGGTTTGGGTTAGGTCTAGGTTTAGGGTTAAGGTTATGGTTAGTGTTTGGATGAAGTTCAGGATAGGGTGAGGGTTATTTTTATGGTGACGGCTAGGGTTTGGGTTTGTGTTCAGGTTAGTGTTAAGGATAGGTTTAGGGTTCGGTTAGGGTTAGACGTTATGTCTAGGGTCAGCGTTAGGTTAGGTTTAGGGTTAGTGTGAAGTTTAGGTTAAGGGTGAGGGTTATGGTCAGGGTTAGGATTATAGACGGTGTTAGACGTTAGGTTTAGGGTGTTAGGGTTAGGTTTATGGTTAGGGTAGATTTAAGTTTAGGTTTAATATTAGGGTTAGGGTTAGATTTGGGTTACTGTTCGTATTAGGGTTAGGGTTAGGGATAAGTTTGGGGATAGCGTTAGGTTTAGGGTTGGGGATACGGTTAAGGATTAGGGTGAGGGTTAGGGTTAGGTTTACAGTTAAGGCGAGGGTTTAGGGTAATTGTTATGGTTAGGGTTAGAGTTAGAGTTAGGCTTAGGGTTAGGGTGAAGTTTCAGTTAATAGTCAGGGTTAGGCTTAAGGTTAGAGTCGGGTTAAGGTTAGTGTTCGGGTTAGGTATAGCGTTAGGGTTTGGGTAGGGGTAAGGTTAGGGTTAAGGCTAGGTTTACGGTAAAGGGTAGGGCTAGCTTAGGGTTAGATTTAGAGTTAGAGTTCGTGCTACGGTTTAGGATTATGGTTATGGTCAGGTTTAGAGTTATTGTTAGGGTTAGGGTAGAGTTAAGGTTAGGGTTAATTTAGGGTTAGAGAAAGGGTTAGGTTTAGGTCTGGGTTAGGTGTAGGATGCGGGGTAGGGTTAGGGTTAGGGGTTCATGGGAGGGTTAGTGTTAAGTTTACATTAAGCTGATGTTTTCGGGTGTTACTGTTAGGGCTAGGGTTAGCATTCGGTTTAGGGTCAGGGCTAGAGTTAGGGGATAGTTAAGGGTTAGCTTTACTTTCAGGGTTAGGGTTAGCCTTAGGTTTAGGGTGAAGTTTAGGTTAAGGATGAGGGTTAGGGTTAGGGTTAGGCATTTGGGTTAAGGTTAGGGTTAGGTTTAGGATTAGGCTTAGGGTTAGGGTTAGGTGTTTGGGTTAATGTTAGGGTCAGGTTTAGGGTTCGGCTTAGGGTTAGGGCTACAGCTGGGGTAAAGTTTAATTGAAGGGTGAGGGTTGAGCTTAGGGTTAGCGTTAGGGGTTAGGGTTAGAGCTTAGGTTAGGATTAAGTTTAGGGTTAAGGTTAGGTTTAGATTTAGGGTTAGGGTTAGTGTTAGGGTTAAGTCATGTTTAGGTTTAGGGCTAGGTGAAGGTTATAGATAGGGTTAGGTTAAGGGTTGAGGTTAGGTTTAGATGGTAAGATGAGGGTTAGTGCTAGGTTTCCATTTAAGCTGAGTGTGTAGGGTAAGTTTTAGGGTTAGGATTAGGGTTAGAGTTAGAGTTAGGGTCAGGGTTAGTTTTGAGTTTAGAGTTAGGGTTACGTTTATGGTACGGTCAGGGTTAGGGGAGATTTAGTGTGACGTTTAGTTTTAGGGTTAGGGTTACAGAGAAGTTTATGTTAAGCGAGAGGGTTGGGGTTAGGGGTTTGGGTTCAGGTCAGAGTCAGGGTTAGGGTTAGGCTTAGGGTTTTTTTTTTTTTTTAGGGTTAGGGTTACATGTAGTGTTAGTGTTAGTTTTGCTTAGGGTTCGGGTTTGAATGAAGTTAGGGTACGCTTAGCGTTATGCTTAGGGTGAAATTCTGTTTAAGGGTGAGGGTTCGGCTCAGGGTTAGGGTTAGAGTTAGGGTCAGTGGTTAGGGTTAGGTTTAGGGTTAAGGTTAGTTTTAGGCTAAGGATTAGAGTTAGGGTTAAGGGTTACTGTTTCAGTTAGGTTTAGGTTAAGGTTATAATTAGGGTTAAGTTTAGGGTTAGGGTAAGAGTTAGAGTTACTTTTACAGTTAAGGTGAGGGTTTCGGGTAAGTGTCACCGTTAAGTTTAGGGTTAGGGCTAGGGTTAGGGTTAGAGTTAAGGTTAAGGGTTAGGGTTAGGTTTAAGTTTATGGTAGGCTTAAAGATAGGGTTAAGGTTAGGTTAGGGTTAGGGTCAGGGTTAGAATTAGAATTAGGTTTAGGGCGAGGATTAGGGTCAGAGTTATTGTAAGGGTTAGGTTTCGGGTTACAGGTGGGCCAAGGTTAAGGTGAGGGTTAGGTTTATGGGGAGGGTTAGGGTTAAAGTCAGGGTGAGTTTTAGGTTAGGGATAGGGTGAAGTTTAAGATAGGGTGAGGGTTAGGGTTATGGCTAAGGTTTGGGCTTGTTTTCAGGTTAGTGTTAAGGTTATGTTCAGGGTTAGGGTTACGTTCAGGGGTTGTGTTCAGTTTTAGGGTTAGGGTTAGATTTAACGTTAGGGTTAAGTTTAGTGTTACGTTTAGGGTTAGGGTCACGGTTGTGTTAGGCTTTGTGGTTGGGGTGAGGGTTAGTTTTAGGGTTAGGGTTGGTTAGGGTTAGGATTATCGTTATGATAAGGCGTTAGGGGTTAGAGGTGTAGTTTAGGGTTAGGGTTTGGGTGAGGGTTCCGGTTAGGCCTTGCGGTTCTGGTCATGGTTAGGTTTGGTTTAGGCTTAGGGTTAGGTTCATGATTCGGTTTCGGGTTAGTGTTAGAGTTAGGGTGAGAGTTAGTGTTAAGGTTTTTGCTAGGCTTTGGTGTTAGGGTTAGGGTTTGTGTTAGGGTTAGGTTTATCATTAGGGCTCAGGGGTTTCAGGTTAATGTTAGGGTTAGGGTTAGGGATAGCATTAGGGTTAGGGTTGTGGGATACGGTTAGGATTTAGGGTGCGGGTTACGGTTAGTTTTACAGTTAAGGTGAGGGATTAGGGTAATTGTTATGATTAGGGTTATAGTCAGAGTTAGGGTTTGGTTTAGGATTAGGGTTAGGTGTAGGGTAAGAATTAGGTTTAGGTCCATGTTGAGGGTTAGACTTAGTGTTCTATTTAGGGTAAAGTTTAGGGGTAGGGTTAGGATTAGGTCTAGGGTTAGGATTAGGATTATTTTAGGGTTAGGTTCAGGGCTATTGTAAGTGTTCGGTTTAGGGTTACAGATGGACTAGCGTTATTCTTAGAGTTAGGTTTAAGGTTAGGGTTTGGGTTAGGTCTAGGTTTAGGGTTAAGGTTATGGTTAGTGTTTGGATGAAGTTCAGGATAGGGTGAGGGTTATTTTTATGGTGAGGGCTAGGGTTTGGGTTTGTGTTCAGGTTAGTGTTAAGGATAGGTTTAGGGTTCGGTTAGGGTTAGACGTTATGTCTAGGGTCAGCGTTAGGTTAGGTTTAGAGTTAGTGTGAAGTTTAGGTTAAGGGTGAGGGTTATGGTAAGGGTTAGGATTATAGACGGTGTTAGACGTTAGGTTTAGGGTGTTAGGGTTAGGTTTATGGTTAGGGTAGATTTAAGTTTAAGTTTAATATTAGGGTTAGGGTTAGATTTGGGTTACTGTTCGTATTAGGGTTAGGGTTAGGGATAAGTTTGGGGATAGCGTTAGGTTTAGGGTTGGGGATACGGTTAAGGATTAGGGTTAGGTTTACAGTTAAGGCGAGGGTTTAGGGTAATTGTTATGGTTAGGGTTAGAGTTAGGCTTAGGGTTAGGGTGAAGTTTCAGTTAATAGTCAGGGTTAGGCTTAAGGTTAGAGTCGGGTTAAGGTTAGTGTTCGGGTTAGGTATAGCGTTAGGGTTTGGGTAGGGGTAAGGTTAGGGTTAAGGCTAGGTTTACGGTAAAGGGTAGGGCTAGCTTAGGGTTAGATTTAGAGTTAGAGTTAGTGCTAGGGTTTAGGATTATGGTTATGGTCAGGTTTAGAGTTATTGTTAGGGTTAGGGTAGAGTTAAGGTTAGGGTTAATTTAGGGTTAGAGAAAGGGTTAGGTTTAGGTCTGGGTTAGGTGTAGGATGCGGGGTAGGGTTAGGGTTAGGGGTTCATGGGAGGGTTAGTGTTAAGTTTACATTAAGCTGATGTTTTCGGGTGTTACTGTTAGGGCTAGGGTTAGCATTCGGTTTAGGGTCAGGGCTAGAGTTAGGGGATAGTTAAGGGTTAGCTTTGCTTTCAGGGTTAGGGTTAGCCTTAGGTTTAGGGTGAAGTTTAGGATAAGGATGAGGGTTAGGGTTAGGGTTAGGCATTTGGGTTAAGGTTAGGGTTAGGTTTAGGATTAGGCTTAGGGTTAGGGTTAGGTGTTTGGGTTAATGTTAGGGTCAGGTTTAGGGTTCGGCTTAGGGTTAGGGCTACAGCTGGGGTAAAGTTTAATTGAAGGGTGAGGGTTGAGCTTAGGGTTAGCGTTAGGGGTTAAGGTTAGAGCTTAGGTTAGGATTAAGTTTAGGGTTAAGGTTAGGTTTAGATTTAGGGTTAGGGTTAGTGTTAGGGTTAAGTCATGTTTAGGTTTAGGGCTAGGTGAAGGTTATAGATAGGGTTAGGTTAAGGGTTGAGGTTAGGTTTAGATGGTAAGATGAGGGTTAGTGCTAGGTTTCCATTTAAGCTGAGTGTGTAGGGTAAGTTTTAGGGTTAGGATTAGGGTTAGAGTTAGAGTTAGGGTCAGGGTTAGTTTTGAGTTTAGAGTTAGGGTTACGTTTATGGTACGGTCAGGGTTAGGGGAGATTTAGTGTGACGTTTAGTTTTAGGGTTAGGGTTACAGAGAAGTTTATGTTAAGCGAGAGGGTTGGGGTTAGGGGTTTGGGTTCAGGTCAGAGTCAGGGTTAGGGTTAGGTTTAGGGTTAGGGTTACGTGTAGTGTTAGTGTTAGTTTTGCTTAGGGTTCGGGTTTGAATGAAGTTAGGGTACGCTTAGCGTTATGCTTAGGGTGAAATTCTGGTTAAGGGTGAGGGTTCGGCTCAGGGTTAGGGTTAGAGTTAGGGTCAGTGGTTAGGGTTAGGTTTAGGGTTAAGGTTAGTTTTAGGCTAAGGATTAGGATTAGAGTTAGGGTTAAGGGTTACTGTTTCAGTTAGGTTTAGGTTAAGGTTATAATTAGGGTTAAGTTTAGGGTTAGGGTAAGAGTTAGAGTTACATTTACAGTTAAGGTGAGGGTTCTGGGTAAGTGTTACCGTTAAGGTTAGGGTTAGGGCTAGGGTTAGGGTTAGAGTTAAGGTTAAGGGTTAGGGTTAGGTTTAAGTTTATGGTAGGCTTAAAGATAGGGTTAAGGTTAGGTTAGGGTTAGGGTCAGGGTTAGAATTAGAATTAGGTTTAGGGCGAGGATTAGGGTCAGAGTTATTGTAAGGGTTAGGTTTCGGGTCACAGGTGGGCCAAGGTTAAGGTGAGGGTTAGGTTTATGGGGAGGGTTAGGGTTAAAGTCAGGGTGAGTTTTAGGTTAGGGATAGGGTGAAGTTTAAGATAGGGTGAGGGTTAGGGTTATGGCTAAGGTTTGGGCTTGTTTTCAGGTTAGTGTTAAGGTTATGTTCAGGGTTAGGGTTACGTTCAGGCGTTGTGTTCAGTTTTAGGGTTAGGGTTAGATTTAAGGTTAGGGTTAAGTTTAGTGTTACGTTTAGGGTTAGGGTCACGGTTGTGTTAGGCTTTGTGGTTGGGGTGAGGGTTAGTTTTAGGGTTAGGGTTGGTTAGGGTTAGGATTATCGTTATGATAAGGCGTTAGGGGTTAGAGGTGTAGTTTAGGGTTAGGGTTTGGGTGAGGGTTCCGGTTAGGCCTTGCGGTTCTGGTCATGGTTAGGTTTGGTTTAGGCTTAGGGTTAGGTTCATGATTCGGTTTCGGGTTAGTGTTAGAGTTAGGGTGAGAGTTAGTGTTAAGGTTTTTGCTAGGCTTTGGTGTTAGGGTTAGGGTTTGTGTTAGGGTTAGGTTTATCATTAGGGCTCAGGGGTTTCAGGTTAATGTTAGGGTTAGGGTTAGGGATAGCATTAGGGTTAGGGTTGTGGGATACGGTTAGGATTTAGGGTGCGGGTTACGGTTAGTTTTACAGTTAAGGTGAGGGTTTAGGGTAATTGTTATGATTAGGGTTATAGTCAGAGTTAGGGTTTGGTTTAGGATTAGGGTTAGGTGTAGGGTAAGAATTAGGTTTAGGTCCATGTTGAGGGTTAGACTTAGTGTTCTATTTAGGGTAAAGTTTAGGGGTAGGGTTAGGATTAGGTCTAGGGTTAGGATTAGGATTATTTTAGGGTTAGGTTCAGGGCTATTGTAAGTGTTCGGTTTAGGGTTACAGATGGACTAGCGTTATTCTTAGAGTTAGGTTTAAGGTTAGGGTTTGGGTTAGGTCTAGGTTTAGGGTTAAGGTTATGGTTAGTGTTTGGATGAAGTTCAGGATAGGGTGAGGGTTATTTTTATGGTGACGGCTAGGGTTTGGGTTTGTGTTCAGGTTAGTGTTAAGGATAGGTTTAGGGTTCGGTTAGGGTTAGGCGTTATGTCTAGGGTCAGCGTTAGGTTAGGTTTCGGGTTAGTGTGAAGTTTAGGTTAAGGGTGAGGGTTATGGTCAGGGTTAGGATTATAGACGGTGTTAGACGTTAGGTTTAGGGTGTTAGGGTTAGGTTTATGGTTAGGGTAGATTTAAGTTTAGGTTTAATATTAGGGTTAGGGTTAGATTTGGGTTACTGTTCGTATTAGGGTTAGGGTTAGGGATAAGTTTGGGGATAGCGTTAGGTTTAGGGTTGGGGATACGGTTAAGGATTAGGGTGAGGGTTAGGGTTAGGTTTACAGTTAAGGCGAGGGTTTAGGGTAATTGTTATGGTTAGGGCTCGAGTTAGATTTAGGCTTAGGGTTAGGGTGATGTTTCAGTTAATAGTCACATTAGAGTTAAAGTTAGAGTAGGGTCAAGGTTAGTGTTCGGGTTAGGTATAGACTTAGGGTTCGGGTAGGGGTAAGGTTAGGGTTAAGGCTAGGTTTACGGTAAAGGGCAGGGCTAGGTTAGTGTTAAGTTTAGAGTTAGACTTAGTGCTAGGGTTTGGGGTTATGGTTATGGTCAGGTTTAAAGTTATTGTTAGGCTTTGTTAGGGGGTTAGGGTTGTGTTTGTTACGGAGTTACGATTGTATTTTTCGGGGTTTAGAGTTGTGCTTGTTAGGGGTTTAGGGTTGTTTTCGTGAGGGGGTTAGGGTTCTTTGTTGTTTGGGGGTTAGGGTTGTTTGTTGTTTGGAGGTTAGGTTTTTTTGTTGTTAGGGGGTTAAGGTTGTTTGTTGTTAGGGGGATAGTGTTGTTTGTTGTTAGGGGTTCAGGGTTGTTTGTTGTTAGGGGGTTAGTGTTGTTTGTTGTTAGGGTGTTAGGTTTGTTTGTTGTTAGTGGGTTAGGGTTGTTTGTTGTTAGGGAGTTAGGGTTGATTTCTGTTAGGGGGTTAGAGTTGTTTGTTAGGGCGTTAGTTTTGTTTGTTGTTAGAGGGTTAGTGTTGTTTGTTATTAGGGGGTTAGTGTTGTTTGTGGATAGGGGGTTAGTGTTGTTGGTTGTTATGGGGTTAGGGTTGTTTGTTGATAGGGGGTTACTGTTTGTTGTTAGGGGTTTTGGGTTGTTGGCTTTTAGGGGGTGAGGGTTGTTTGTTGTTAGAGACTTAGGGTTGTTTGTTGTTAGTGGGTTAGTGTTGTTTGTTGTTACGGGGTTAGGGTAGTTTCTTGTTAGGGGGTTAGTGTTGTTGGTTGTTAAGGGGTTAGTGTTTTTTGTTGTTAGTAGGTAAGTGCTGTTTGTTGTTAGGGGCTTAGTGTTGTTTGTTTTTAGGTGTTCAGTGTTGTTTGTTTTTAGGGTTTTAGGGTTGTTTGTTTTTAGGGGGTTAGTGTTGTTTGTTGTTAGGGGGTTAGTGTTGTTTGTGGATAGGCGGTTAGTGTTGTTTGTTGTTATGGGGTTAGAGTTGTTTGTTGATATGGGGTTAGGGTTGTTTGTTGTTAGGGGGTTAGTGTTGTTTGTTGTTAGTGGTTTAGTGTTGTTTGTTGTTAAGGGGTTACTGTTGTTTGTTCTTAGGGGGTTAGTTTTGTTTGTTGTTGGGGGTTAGGGTTGGTTGTTGTCACGGGTTTAGGGTAGTTTCTTGTTAGGGGTTTAGTGTTGTTTGTTGTTAATCGGTTAGGGTTGTTTGTTGTTTGGTTAGGGTTGTTTGTTGTTAGGGGGTTAGGGTTGCTTGTTTTTAGGGTTTAGGGTTGTTTGTTGTTACGGGGTTAGGGTAGTTCCTTGTTAGGGGGTTAGTGTTGTTTGTTGTTGGGGCTTAGTGTTTTTTGTTTTTATGGGTTCAGTGTTGTTTGCTTTTAGGGTTTTAGGGTTGTTTGTTGTTAGTGGGTTAGTGTTGTTTGATGTTAGAGGTTTAGGGTTGTTTGTTGTTAGTAGTTTAGGGTTGTTTGTTGTTAGTGGGTTAGTGTTTTTGGTTTTTAGGGGTTATGGTTGTTTGTTGTTAGGGTGTTAGTGTTGTTTGTTGTTAGTGGGTTAGTGTTTTTTGTTGTTTGGTTAGGGTTGTTTGTTGTTAGGGGGTTAGTGTTGTTTGTTGTTAGGGGTTTAGGGTTGTTTCTTGTTGGGGTTTAGTGGTGTTTGTTGTTCGGGTGTTAGTGTTGTTTGTTGTTAGGGGCTTAGTGTTGTTTGTTTTTAGGGGTTCAGTGTTGTTTGCTTTTAGGGTTTTAGGGTTGTTTGTTTTTTAGGGGTGAGTGTTGTTTGTTGTTAGGGGGTTAGGATTGTTTGTTTTTAGGGGGTTAGTGTTGTTTGTGGTTAGGGCGTTACTGTTGGATGTTGTTAGCGGGTTAGTGGTTTTTGTTGTTAGTGGGTTAGTGCTATTTGTTGTTATTGGCTTAGTGTTGTTTGTTTTTAGGGGTTCAGTGTTGCTTGTTTTTAGGGTTTTAGGGTTGTTTGTTTTTAGGGGGTTAGTGTTGTTTGTTTTTAGGGGGTTAGGATTGTTTGTTGTTAGGGGGTTAGTGTTGGTTGTTGTTAGCGTGTCAGTGTTTTTTGTTGTTAGAGTGTTAGTGCTGGTTGTTGTTAGGGGCTTAGTGTTGTTTGTTTTAAGGGGTTCAGTGTTATTTGTTTTTAGGGTTTTAGGGTTGTTTGCTTTCAGGGGGTTAGTGTTGTTTGTTGTTAGGGGGTAGTGTTTTTGTTCTTAGGGGTTAGTGTTGTTTGTTGTTAGAGGGTTAGTGTTGTTTGTTCTTAGGGGATGAGTGTTGTTTGTTTTTAGGGGTTTATTGTTGTTTCTTTTTAGGGGGTTAGTGTTGTTTGTTGTTAGGTGGTTAGGACTGTTGTTAGGGGGTTAGTGTTGTTTGTTGTTAGAGGGTTACTGTTGTTTGTTGTTAGGGGGTTAGGGTTGTTTCTAGTTGCGGTTTAGTAGTGTTTGTTGTTAGGGTGTTAGTGTTGTTTGTTTTTGGGGTTTAGTGTTGTTGTTGTTAGGGGGTTAGGGTTGTTTGTTGTTAGGGGGTTAGTGTTGTTTCTTGATAGGGGGTTAGTGTTGTTTGTTGTTAGTCGGTTAGGGTTGTTTGTTGTTTGGTTCGGGTTGTTTGTTTTTAGGGGGTTAGGGTTGTTTGTTTTTAGGGGTTAGGGTTGTTTGTTGTTACGGGGTTAGAGTAGTTTCTTGTTAGGGGGTTAGTGTTGTTTGTTGTTAGATGGTTAGGGTTGTTTGTTGTTTGGTTACGGTTTTTTGTTGTTAGGTGGTTAGTGTTGTTTGTTGTTAGGGACTTAGGGTTTTTTCTTTTTGGGGTTTAGTGTTTTTTGTTGTTAGGGTGTTAGTGTTTATTGTGGTTAGGGGGATAGGGTTGTTGGTTTTCGGGGGTTAGGATTGTTTGTTGTTAGGGGGTTAGGGTTGTTTGTTGTTACGGGGTTAGGGTAGTTTCTTGTTAGGGGTTTAGTGTTGTTTGTTGTTAGGGGGTTAGTGTTTGTTGTTAGGGGTTTAGGGTTTTTTCTTGTTGGGGTTTAGTGGTTTTTGCTGTTAGGGTGTTAATGTTGTTTGTTGTTAGGGTGTTAGTGTTGTTTGTTGTTAGGATGTTAGGGTTGTTTGTTGTTAGTGGGTTAGGGTTGTTTGTTGTTAGTTGGTTAGTGTTTTTGGTTTTTAGGGGTTAGGGTTGTTTGTTGTTTGGGGGTTAGTGTTTGTTGTTGGGAGTTAGAGTTGTTTGTTTTAGGGTGTTAGTGTTCTTTGATGTTAGGGGTTTAGGGTTGTTTGTTGTTAGGGGGTTAGTGTTGTTTGTTGTTAGGGGTTAGGGTTGTTTGTTGTGAGGGTGTTAGTGTTGTTTGTTGTTAGGGGGTTAGAGTTTTTGGTTTTTAGGGGTTAGGGTTGTTTGTTGTTTCGGGTTTAGTGTTTGTTGTTAGGGGGTTAGGGTTGTTTGTTGTTAGGGTGTTAGTGTTCTTTGATGTTAGGGGTTTAGGGTTGTTTGTTGTTAGAGGGTTAGTGTTGTTTGTTGTTAGGGGTTTATGTTTGTTTTTTGTTAGGGTGTTAGGGTTGTTTTTTGTTGGGTTAGGGTTGTTTGTTGATAAGGGGTTAGGTTTTGTGTTGTTAGGGCGTTTGTATTGTTCGTTGTTGGGGGTTAGTGTTGTTTGTTCTTAGGGGGTTAGTGTTGTTTGTTCTTAGGGGGTTACGGTTGGTTGTTGTTAGGGTGTTAGTGTTGTTTGTTGTTAGGGGGTTAGTGTTGTTTGTTGTTAGGGGGTTAGTGTTGTTTTTTCTTTGGGGGTTAGTGTTGTTTCTTGTTGGGGGCTTAGTGTTTTTTGTTGTTAGTCGGTTAGGGTTGTTTGTTGTTTGGTTAGGGTTGTTTGTTGTTAGGGGGTTAGGGTTGTTTGTTTTTAGGGGTTAGGGTTGTTTGTTGTTACGGGGTTAGAGTAGTTTCTTGTTAGGGGGTTAGTGTTGTTTGTTCTTAGTGGGTTAGAGTTTTTTGTTGTTTGGTTAGGGTTGTTTGTTGTTAGGGAGTTGGTGTTGTTTGTTGTTAGGGGTTTAGGGTTGTTTCTTGTTGGGGTTTAGTGGTTTTTGTTGTTAGGGTGTTAGTGTTTATTGTGGTTAGGGGGTTAGTGTTGTTGGTTGTTCTGGGGTCAGGATTGTTTGTTGTTAGGGGGTTAGGGTTGTTTGTTGTTTGGGGGTTAGGGTTGTTTGTTGTTTGGGGGTAAGGGTTGTTTGTTGTTACGGGGTTAGTGTTGTTTGTTGTTACGGGGTTAGGGTAGTTTCTTGTTAGGGGTTTAGTGTTGTTTGTTGTTAGGTTGTTAGTGTTTTGTGTTGTTAGGGGGTTAGTGTTTTTTGATGTTAGGGGTTTAGGGTTGTTTGTTGTTAGGGGGTTAGTGTTGTTTGTTGTTAGGGGGTTAGGGTTGTTTGTTGTTAGGGTGTTAGTGTTATTTGTTGTTAGGGGGTTAGGGTTGTTTGTTGTTGGGGTGATAGTGTTGTTTGTTGTTAGTGGGTTAGGTTTGTTTGTTGTTTGGGTAGGGTTGTTTGTTGTTAGTGGGTTAGGGTTGTTTGTTGTTAGGTGGTGAGTGTGGTTTGTTGTTAGTGGGTTAGGGTTGTTTGCTGTTTGGTTAGGGTTGTTTGTTGTTAGGGGGTTAGTGTTGTTTGTTGTTAGCGGTTTAGGGTTGTTTCTTGTTGGGGTTTAGTGGTTTTTGTTGTTCGGGTGTTAGTGTTTATTGTGGTTAGGTGGTCAGTGTTGTTGGTTGTTCGGCGGTTAGGATTGTTTATTGTTGAGGGTTAGTGTTGTTTGTTTTAGGGGGTTAGTGTTGTTTCTTGTTAGGGGGTTAGTGTTGTTTGTTGTTAGTCGGTTAGGGTTGTTTGTTGTTTGGTAAGGTTTGTTTGTTGTTAGGGGTTTAGGGTTGTTTGTTATTAGTGGGTTAGGTTTGTTTGTTGTTTGGGAGTTAGGGTTGTTTGTTTTTAGGGGTTAGGGGGGTTTGTTGTTACGGGGATAGAGTAGTTTCATGTTAGGGGGTTAGTGTTGTTTGTTGTTAGTGGGTTAGTGTTGTTTGTTGTTTGGTTAGGGTTGTTTGTTGTTATGGGGTTAGTGTTGTTTGCTGTTAGGGGTTTAGGGTTGTTTCTTGTTGGGGTTTAGTGGTTTTTGTTGTTAGGGTGTTAGTGTTTATTGTGGTTAGGGGGTTAGTGTTGTTGGTTGTTCGGGGGTTAGGATTGTTTGTTGTTAGGGGGTTAGGGTTGTTTGTTGTTTGGGGGTTAGGGTTGTTTGTTGTTACGGGGTTAGTGTTGTTTGTTGTTACGGGGTTAGGGTAGTTTCTTGTTAGGGGTTTAGTGTTGTTTGTTGTTAGGGGGTTAGTGTTTGTTGTTAGGGGTTTAGGGTTGTTTCTTGTTGGGGTTTAGTGGTTTTTGTTGTTAGGGTGTTAGTGTTTTGTGTTGTTAGGGGGTTAGTGTTGTTTGATGTTAGGGGTTTAGTGCTGTTTGTTGTTAGGGGGTTAGTGTTGTTTGTTGTTAGGGTGTGAGGGTTTTTTGTTGTTAGTGGGTTAGGGCTGTTTGTTGTTAGTGGGTTAGTGTTTTTGGTTTTTAGGGTTTGGGATTGTTTGTTGTTTGGGAGTTAGTGTTTGTTGTTAGGGGGTTAGGGTTGCTTGTTGTTAGGGTGTTAGTGTTCTTTGATGTTAGGGGTTTAGGGTTGTTTGTTGTTAGGGTGTTAGGGTTGTTTGTTGTTAGGGTGTTAGTGTTGTTTGTTGTTAGGGGGTTAGGGTTGTTTGTTGTTAGGGTGTTAGTGTTGTTTGTTGTTTGGGTGTTAGGGTTGTTTGTTGTTAGAGGTTTAGGGTTGTTTGTTGTTAGTGGGTTAGTGTTTTTGGTTTTTAGGGGTTAGTGTTGTTTGTTGTTTGGGGGTTAGTGTTTGTTGTTAGGGGGTTAGTGTTGTTTGTTGTAAGGGTGTTAGTGTTGTTTGTTGTTAGTGGGTTAGGGTTTTTTGTTGTTTGGTTAGTGTTGTTTGTTATTAGGGGTTTAGGGTTGTTTCTTGTTGGGGTTTAGTCGTTTTTGTTGTTAGGGTGTTAGTGTTGTTTGTTGTTAGGGTGTTAGTGTTTTGTGTTGTTAGGGGGTTAGTGTTGTTTGATGTTAGTTGTTTAGGGTTGTTTCTTGTTAGGGGGTTAGTGTTGTTTGTTGTTAGGGTGTTAGGGTTGTTTGTTGTTAGTGTTTTAGGGTTGTTTGTTGTTAGTGGGTTAGTGTTTTTGCTTTTTAGGGGTTAGGGTTGTTTGTTGCTTGGGGGTTAGTGTTTGTTGTTAGGGGGTTAGGGTTGTTTGTTGTTAGGGTGTTAGTATTCTTTGATGTTAGGGGTTTAGGGTTGTTTTTTGTTAGGGGTTTAGTGTTGTTTGTTTTTAGGGGGTTAGGGTTGTTTGTTGTTAGGGTGTTAGTGTTGTTTGTTGTTAGGGAGTTAGGGTTGTTTGTTGTTAGGGTGTTAGTGCTCTTTGTTGTTAGTGGGTTAGGGTTTTTTTGTTTTTTGGTTAGGGTTTTTTGTTGTTAGGGGGTTAGTGTTGTTTGTTGTTAGGGGTTTAGGGTTGTTTCTTGTTGGCGTTTAGTGGTTTTTGTTGTTAGGGTGTGAGTGTTTATTGTGGTTAGGGGGTTAGTGTTGTTGGTTGTTCGGGGGTTAGGATTGTTTGTTGTTAGGGGGTTAGGGTTGTTTGTTGTTTGGGGGTTAGGGTTGTTTGTTGTTTGGGGGTTAGGGTTGTTTGTTGTTCCGGGGATAGTGTTGTTTGTTGCTACGGGGTTAGGGTAGTTTCTTGTTAGGGGTTTAGTGTTGTTTGTTGTTAGCGGGTTAGTGTTTGTTGTTAGGGGTTTAGGGTTGTTTCTTGTTCGGGTTTAGTGGTTTTTGTTGTTAGGCTGTTAGGGTTGTTTGTTGTTAGGGTGTTAGTGTTCTTTGATGTTAGGGGTTTAGTGTTGTTTGTTTTTAAGGGGGTTAGTGTTGTTTGTTGTTACGGTGTTAGGGTTGTTTGTTGTTAGTGGGTTAGGGTTGTTTGTTTTTAGTGGGTTAGTGTTTTTGGTTTTTAGGGTTTAGGGTTGTTTGTTGTTTGGGGGTTAGTGTTTGTTGTTAGGGGGTTAGTGTTGTTTGTTGTTAGGGTGTTAGGGTTGTTTGTTGTTAGTGGTTTAGGGTTGTTTGTTGTTAGTGGGTTAGACTTTTTGGTTTTTAGGGGGTTGGGTTTTTTGTTGTTTGGGCGTTAGTGTTTGTTGTTGGGGGTTAGTTTTGTTTGTGGTTAGGGTGTTAGTGTTCTTTGATGTTAGGGGTTTAGGGTTGTTTGTTGTTAGGGGGTTGGTGTTGTTTGTTGTTAGGGGGTTAGGGTTGTTTGTTGTTAGGGTGTTAGTGTTGTTTGTTGTTAGGGGGTTAGGGTTGTTTGTTGTTGGGGTGTTAGTGTTGTTTTTTGTTAGTGGGATATGTTTGTCTGTTGTTTGGTTAGGGTTGTTTGTTGTTCGGGTGTTTGTGTTGTTTGTTGTTAGGGGCTTAGTGTTGTTTGTTTTAAGGGGTTCAGTGTTGTTTGTTTTTAAGGTTTTAGGGTTTTTTGTTTTTAGGGGGTTAGTGTTGTTTGTTGTTAGGGGGTTAGTGTTTTTGTTCTTAGGGCTTAGTGTTGTTTGTTGTTAGAGGGTTAGTGTTGTTTGTTCTTAGGGGATGAGTGTTGTTTGTTTTTAGGGGTTTATTGTTGTTTGTTTTTAGCGGGTTAGTGTTGTTTGTTGTTAGGTGGTTAGGACTGTTGTTAGGGGGTTAGTGTTGTTTGTTCTTACGGGGTTAGTGTTGTTTGTGGTTAGGGGGTTAGTGTTGTAGGTTGAAAGGGGGTTAGGATTGTTTGTTGTTAGGGGGTTAGTGTTGTTTTTTGTTGGGGGTTAGTGTTGTTTGTTGTTAGGGGGTTAGCGTTGTTTCTTGTTAGGGGGTTAGTGTTGTTTGTTGTTAGTTGGTTAGCGTTGTTGTTGTTTGGTTAGGGTTGTTTGTTGTTAGGGGGTTAGGGTTGTTTGTTTTTAGGGTTTAGGGTTGTTTTTTGTTACGGGTTTAGAGTAGTTTCTTGTTAGAGTTTAGTGTTGTTTGTTGTTAGTGGGTTAGGATTGTTTGTTGTTTGGTAAGGGTTGTTTGTTGTTAGGGGGTTAGTGTTGTTTGTTGTTAGGGGTTTAGGGTTGTTTCTTGTTGGGGTTTAGTGGTTTTTGTTGTTAGGGTGTTAGTGTTTATTGTGGTTAGGGGGTTAGTGTTGTTGGTTGTTCCTGGGTCAGGATTGTTTGTTGTTAGGGGGTTAGGGTTGTTTGTTGTTAGTGGGTTAGGGTTGTTTGTTGTTAGGTGGTGAGTGTGGTTTGTTGTTAGTGGGTTAGGGTTGTTTGCTGTTTGGTTAGGGTTGTTTGTTGTTAGGGGGTTAGTGTTGTTTGTTGTTAGCGGTTTAGGGTTGTTTCTTGTTGGGGTTTAGTGGTTTTTGTTGTTCGGGTGTTAGTGTTTATTGTGGTTAGGTGGTCAGTGTTGTTGGTTGTTCGGCGGTTAGGATTGTTTATTGTTGAGGGTTAGTGTTGTTTGTTTTAGGGGGTTAGTGTTGTTTCTTGTTAGGGGGTTAGTGTTGTTTGTTGTTAGTCGGTTAGGGTTGTTTGTTGTTTGGTAAGGTTTGTTTGTTGTTAGGGGTTTAGGGTTGTTTGTTATTAGTGGGTTAGGTTTGTTTGTTGTTTGGGAGTTAGGGTTGTTTGTTTTTAGGGGTTAGGGGGGTTTGTTGTTACGGGGATAGAGTAGTTTCATGTTAGGGGGTTAGTGTTGTTTGTTGTTAGTGGGTTAGTGTTGTTTGTTGTTTGGTTAGGGTTGTTTGTTGTTATGGGGTTAGTGTTGTTTGCTGTTAGGGGTTTAGGGTTGTTTCTTGTTGGGGTTTAGTGGTTTTTGTTGTTAGGGTGTTAGTGTTTATTGTGGTTAGGGGGTTAGTGTTGTTGGTTGTTCGGGGGTTAGGATTGTTTGTTGTTAGGGGGTTAGGGTTGTTTGTTGTTTGGGGGTTAGGGTTGTTTGTTGTTACGGGGTTAGTGTTGTTTGTTGTTACGGGGTTAGGGTAGTTTCTTGTTAGGGGTTTAGTGTTGTTTGTTGTTAGGGGGTTAGTGTTTGTTGTTAGGGGTTTAGGGTTGTTTCTTGTTGGGGTTTAGTGGTTTTTGTTGTTAGGGTGTTAGTGTTTTGTGTTGTTAGGGGGTTAGTGTTGTTTGATGTTAGGGGTTTAGTGCTGTTTGTTGTTAGGGGGTTAGTGTTGTTTGTTGTTAGGGTGTGAGGGTTTTTTGTTGTTAGTGGGTTAGGGCTGTTTGTTGTTAGTGGGTTAGTGTTTTTGGTTTTTAGGGTTTGGGATTGTTTGTTGTTTGGGAGTTAGTGTTTGTTGTTAGGGGGTTAGGGTTGCTTGTTGTTAGGGTGTTAGTGTTCTTTGATGTTAGGGGTTTAGGGTTGTTTGTTGTTAGGGTGTTAGGGTTTTTTGTTGTTAGGGTGTTAGTGTTGTTTGTTGTTAGGGGGTTAGGGTTGTTTGTTGTTAGGGTGTTAGTGTTGTTTGTTGTTTGGGTGTTAGGGTTGTTTGTTGTTAGAGGTTTAGGGTTGTTTGTTGTTAGTGGGTTAGTGTTTTTGGTTTTTAGGGGTTAGTGTTGTTTGTTGTTTGGGGGTTAGTGTTTGTTGTTAGGGGGTTAGTGTTGTTTGTTGTAAGGGTGTTAGTGTTGTTTGTTGTTAGTGGGTTAGGGTTTTTTGTTGTTTGGTTAGTGTTGTTTGTTATTAGGGGTTTAGGGTTGTTTCTTGTTGGGGTTTAGTGGTTTTTGTTGTTAGGGTGTTAGTGTTGTTTGTTGTTAGGGTGTTAGTGTTTTGTGTTGTTAGGGGGTTAGTGTTGTTTGATGTTAGTTGTTTAGGGTTGTTTCTTGTTAGGGGGTTAGTGTTGTTTGTTGTTAGGGTGTTAGGGTTGTTTGTTGTTAGTGTTTTAGGGTTGTTTGTTGTTAGTGGGTTAGTGTTTTTGCTTTTTAGGGGTTAGGGTTGTTTGTTGCTTGGGGGTTAGTGTTTGTTGTTAGGGGGTTAGGGTTGTTTGTTGTTAGGGTGTTAGTATTCTTTGATGTTAGGGGTTTAGGGTTGTTTTTTGTTAGGGGTTTAGTGTTGTTTGTTTTTAGGGGGTTAGGGTTGTTTGTTGTTAGGGTGTTAGTGTTGTTTGTTGTTAGGGAGTTAGGGTTGTTTGTTGTTAGGGTGTTAGTGCTCTTTGTTGTTAGTGGGTTAGGGTTTTTTTGTTGTTTGGTTAGGGTTTTTTGTTGTTAGGGGGTTAGTGTTGTTTGTTGTTAGGGGTTTAGGGTTGTTTCTTGTTGGCGTTTAGTGGTTTTTGTTGTTAGGGTGTGAGTGTTTATTGTGGTTAGGGGGTTAGTGTTGTTGGTTGTTCGGGGGTTAGGATTGTTTGTTGTTAGGGGGTTAGGGTTGTTTGTTGTTTGGGGGTTAGGGTTGTTTGTTGTTTGGGGGTTAGGGTTGTTTGTTGTTCCGGGGATAGTGTTGTTTGTTGCTACGGGGTTAGGGTAGTTTCTTGTTAGGGGTTTAGTGTTGTTTGTTGTTAGCGGGTTAGTGTTTGTTGTTAGGGGTTTAGGGTTGTTTCTTGTTCGGGTTTAGTGGTTTTTGTTGTTAGGCTGTTAGGGTTGTTTGTTGTTAGGGTGTTAGTGTTCTTTGATGTTAGGGGTTTAGTGTTGTTTGTTTTTAAGGGGGTTAGTGTTGTTTGTTGTTACGGTGTTAGGGTTGTTTGTTGTTAGTGGGTTAGGGTTGTTTGTTTTTAGTGGGTTAGTGTTTTTGGTTTTTAGGGTTTAGGGTTGTTTGTTGTTTGGGGGTTAGTGTTTGTTGTTAGGGGGTTAGTGTTGTTTGTTGTTAGGGTGTTAGGGTTGTTTGTTGTTAGTGGTTTAGGGTTGTTTGTTGTTAGTGGGTTAGACTTTTTGGTTTTTAGGGGGTTGGGTTTTTTGTTGTTTGGGCGTTAGTGTTTGTTGTTGGGGGTTAGTTTTGTTTGTGGTTAGGGTGTTAGTGTTCTTTGATGTTAGGGGTTTAGGGTTGTTTGTTGTTAGGGGGTTGGTGTTGTTTGTTGTTAGGGGGTTAGGGTTGTTTGTTGTTAGGGTGTTAGTGTTGTTTGTTGTTAGATGGTTAGGGTTGTTTGTTGTTGGGGTGTTAGTGTTGTTTTTTGTTAGTGGGATATGTTTGTCTGTTGTTTGGTTAGGGTTGTTTGTTGTTCGGGTGTTTGTGTTGTTTGTTGTTAGGGGCTTAGTGTTGTTTGTTTTAAGGGGTTCAGTGTTGTTTGTTTTTAAGGTTTTAGGGTTTTTTGTTTTTAGGGGGTTAGTGTTGTTTGTTGTTAGGGGGTTAGTGTTTTTGTTCTTAGGGCTTAGTGTTGTTTGTTGTTAGAGGGTTAGTGTTGTTTGTTCTTAGGGGATGAGTGTTGTTTGTTTTTAGGGGTTTATTGTTGTTTGTTTTTAGCGGGTTAGTGTTGTTTGTTGTTAGGTGGTTAGGACTGTTGTTAGGGGGTTAGTGTTGTTTGTTCTTACGGGGTTAGTGTTGTTTGTGGTTAGGGGGTTAGTGTTGTAGGTTGAAAGGGGGTTAGGATTGTTTGTTGTTAGGGGGTTAGTGTTGTTTTTTGTTGGGGGTTAGTGTTGTTTGTTGTTAGGGGGTTAGCGTTGTTTCTTGTTAGGGGGTTAGTGTTGTTTGTTGTTAGTTGGTTAGCGTTGTTGTTGTTTGGTTAGGGTTGTTTGTTGTTAGGGGGTTAGGGTTGTTTGTTTTTAGGGTTTAGGGTTGTTTTTTGTTACGGGTTTAGAGTAGTTTCTTGTTAGAGTTTAGTGTTGTTTGTTGTTAGTGGGTTAGGATTGTTTGTTGTTTGGTAAGGGTTGTTTGTTGTTAGGGGGTTAGTGTTGTTTGTTGTTAGGGGTTTAGGGTTGTTTCTTGTTGGGGTTTAGTGGTTTTTGTTGTTAGGGTGTTAGTGTTTATTGTGGTTAGGGGGTTAGTGTTGTTGGTTGTTCCTGGGTCAGGATTGTTTGTTGTTAGGGGGTTAGGGTTGTTTGTTGTTAGTGGGTTAGGGTTGTTTGTTGTTAGGTGGTGAGTGTGGTTTGTTGTTAGTGGGTTAGGGTTGTTTGCTGTTTGGTTAGGGTTGTTTGTTGTTAGGGGGTTAGTGTTGTTTGTTGTTAGCGGTTTAGGGTTGTTTCTTGTTGGGGTTTAGTGGTTTTTGTTGTTCGGGTGTTAGTGTTTATTGTGGTTAGGTGGTCAGTGTTGTTGGTTGTTCGGCGGTTAGGATTGTTTATTGTTGAGGGTTAGTGTTGTTTGTTTTAGGGGGTTAGTGTTGTTTCTTGTTAGGGGGTTAGTGTTGTTTGTTGTTAGTCGGTTAGGGTTGTTTGTTGTTTGGTAAGGTTTGTTTGTTGTTAGGGGTTTAGGGTTGTTTGTTATTAGTGGGTTAGGTTTGTTTGTTGTTTGGGAGTTAGGGTTGTTTGTTTTTAGGGGTTAGGGGGGTTTGTTGTTACGGGGATAGAGTAGTTTCATGTTAGGGGGTTAGTGTTGTTTGTTGTTAGTGGGTTAGTGTTGTTTGTTGTTTGGTTAGGGTTGTTTGTTGTTATGGGGTTAGTGTTGTTTGCTGTTAGGGGTTTAGGGTTGTTTCTTGTTGGGGTTTAGTGGTTTTTGTTGTTAGGGTGTTAGTGTTTATTGTGGTTAGGGGGTTAGTGTTGTTGGTTGTTCGGGGGTTAGGATTGTTTGTTGTTAGGGGGTTAGGGTTGTTTGTTGTTTGGGGGTTAGGGTTGTTTGTTGTTACGGGGTTAGTGTTGTTTGTTGTTACGGGGTTAGGGTAGTTTCTTGTTAGGGGTTTAGTGTTGTTTGTTGTTAGGGGGTTAGTGTTTGTTGTTAGGGGTTTAGGGTTGTTTCTTGTTGGGGTTTAGTGGTTTTTGTGTTAGGGTGTTAGTGTTTTGTGTTGTTAGGGGGTTAGTGTTGTTTGATGTTAGGGGTTTAGTGCTGTTTGTTGTTAGGGGGTTAGTGTTGTTTGTTGTTAGGGTGTTAGGGTTTTTTGTTGTTAGTGGGTTAGGGCTGTTTGTTGTTAGTGGGTTAGTGTTTTTGGTTTTTAGGGTTTGGGATTGTTTGTTGTTTGGGAGTTAGTGTTTGTTGTTAGGGGGTTAGGGTTGCTTGTTGTTAGGGTGTTAGTGTTCTTTGATGTTAGGGGTTTAGGGTTGTTTGTTGTTAGGGTGTTAGGGTTGTTTGTTGTTAGGGTGTTAGTGTTGTTTGTTGTTAGGGGGTTAGGGTTGTTTGTTGTTAGGGTGTTAGTGTTGTTTGTTGTTTGGGTGTTAGGGTTGTTTGTTGTTAGAGGTTTAGGGTTGTTTGTTGTTAGTGGGTTAGTGTTTTTGGTTTTTAGGGGTTAGTGTTGTTTGTTGTTTGGGGGTTAGTGTTTGTTGTTAGGGGGTTAGTGTTGTTTGTTGTAAGGGTGTTAGTGTTGTTTGTTGTTAGTGGGTTAGGGTTTTTTGTTGTTTGGTTAGTGTTGTTTGTTATTAGGGGTTTAGGGTTGTTTCTTGTTGGGGTTTAGTGGTTTTTGTTGTTAGGGTGTTAGTGTTGTTTGTTGTTAGGGTGTTAGTGTTTTGTGTTGTTAGGGGGTTAGTGTTGTTTGATGTTAGTTGTTTAGGGTTGTTTCTTGTTAGGGGGTTAGTGTTGTTTGTTGTTAGGGTGTTAGGGTTGTTTGTTGTTAGTGTTTTAGGGTTGTTTGTTGTTAGTGGGTTAGTGTTTTTGCTTTTTAGGGGTTAGGGTTGTTTGTTGCTTGGGGGTTAGTGTTTGTTGTTAGGGGGTTAGGGTTGTTTGTTGTTAGGGTGTTAGTATTCTTTGATGTTAGGGGTTTAGGGTTGTTTTTTGTTAGGGGTTTAGTGTTGTTTGTTTTTAGGGGGTTAGGGTTGTTTGTTGTTAGGGTGTTAGTGTTGTTTGTTGTTAGGGAGTTAGGGTTGTTTGTTGTTAGGGTGTTAGTGCTCTTTGTTGTTAGTGGGTTAGGGTTTTTTTGTTGTTTGGTTAGGGTTTTTTGTTGTTAGGGGGTTAGTGTTGTTTGTTGTTAGGGGTTTAGGGTTGTTTCTTGTTGGCGTTTAGTGGTTTTTGTTGTTAGGGTGTGAGTGTTTATTGTGGTTAGGGGGTTAGTGTTGTTGGTTGTTCGGGGGTTAGGATTGTTTGTTGTTAGGGGGTTAGGGTTGTTTGTTGTTTGGGGGTTAGGGTTGTTTGTTGTTTGGGGGTTAGTGTTGTTTGTTGTTAGGGTGTTAGGGTTGTTTGTTGTTAGTGGTTTAGGGTTGTTTGTTGTTAGTGGGTTAGACTTTTTGGTTTTTAGGGGGTTGGGTTTTTTGTTGTTTGGGCGTTAGTGTTTGTTGTTGGGGGTTAGTTTTGTTTGTGGTTAGGGTGTTAGTGTTCTTTGATGTTAGGGGTTTAGGGTTGTTTGTTGTTAGGGTGTTGGTGTTGTTTGTTGTTAGGGGGTTAGGGTTGTTTGTTGTTAGGGTGTTAGTGTTGTTTGTTGTTAGGGGGTTAGGGTTGTTTGTTGTTGGGGTGTTAGTGTTGTTTTTTGTTAGTGGGATATGTTTGTCTGTTGTTTGGTTAGGGTTGTTTGTTGTTCGGGTGTTTGTGTTGTTTGTTGTTAGGGGCTTAGTGTTGTTTGTTTTAAGGGGTTCAGTGTTGTTTGTTTTTAAGGTTTTAGGGTTTTTTGTTTTTAGGGGGTTAGTGTTGTTTCTTGTTAGGGGGTTAGTGTTTTTGTTCTTAGGGCTTAGTGTTGTTTGTTGTTAGAGGGTTAGTGTTGTTTGTTCTTAGGGGATGAGTGTTGTTTGTTTTTAGGGGTTTATTGTTGTTTGTTTTTAGCGGGTTAGTGTTGTTTGTTGTTAGGTGGTTAGGACTGTTGTTAGGGGGTTAGTGTTGTTTGTTCTTACGGGGTTAGTGTTGTTTGTGGTTAGGGGGTTAGTGTTGTAGGTTGAAAGGGGGTTAGGATTGTTTGTTGTTAGGGGGTTAGTGTTGTTTTTTGTTGGGGGTTAGTGTTGTTTGTTGTTAGGGGGTTAGCGTTGTTTCTTGTTAGGGGGTTAGTGTTGTTTGTTGTTAGTTGGTTAGCGTTGTTGTTGTTTGGTTAGGGTTGTTTGTTGTTAGGGGGTTAGGGTTGTTTGTTTTTAGGGTTTAGGGTTGTTTTTTGTTACGGGTTTAGAGTAGTTTCTTGTTAGAGTTTAGTGTTGTTTGTTGTTAGTGGGTTAGGATTGTTTGTTGTTTGGTAAGGGTTGTTTGTTGTTAGGGGGTTAGTGTTGTTTGTTGTTAGGGGTTTAGGGTTGTTTCTTGTTGGGGTTTAGTGGTTTTTGTTGTTAGGGTGTTAGTGTTTATTGTGGTTAGGGGGTTAGTGTTGTTGGTTGTTCCTGGGTCAGGATTGTTTGTTGTTAGGGGGTTAGGGTTGTTTGTTGTTTGGGGGTTAGGGTTGTTTGTTGATTGGGGGTAAGGGTTGTTTGTTGTTACGGGGTTAGTGTTGTTTGTTGTTACGGGGTTAGGGTAGTTTCTTGTTAGGGGTTTAGTGTTGTTTGTTGTTAGGGGGATAGTGTTTTGTGTTGTTAGGGGGTTAGTGTTGTTTGATGTTAGGGGTTTAGGGTTGTTTGTTGTTAGGGGGTTAGTGTTGTTTGTTGTTAGGGGGTGAGGGTTGTTTCTTGTTAGGGTGTTAGTGTTATTTGTTGTGAGGGGGTTAGGGTTGTTTGTTGTTGGGGTGATAGTGTTGTTTGTTGTTAGTGGGTTAGGTTTGTTTGTTGTTTGGGTAGGGTTGTTTGTTGTTAGGGGGTTAGGGTTGTTTGTTGTTAGGTTGTGAGTGTGGTTTGTTGTTAGTGGGTTAGGGTTGTTTGCTGTTTGGTTAGGGTTGTTTGTTGTTAGGGGGTTAGTGTTGTTTGTTGTTAGCGGTTTAGGGTTGTTTCTTGTTGGGGTTTAGTGGGTTTGTTGTTCGGGTGTTAGTGTTTATTGTGGTTAGGGGGTCAGTGTTGTTGGTTGTTCGGCGGTTAAGATTGTTTATTGTTGAGGGTTAGTGTTGTTTGTTTTAGGGGGTTAGTGTTGTTTCTTGTTAGGGGGTAAGTGTTGTTTGTTGTTAGTCGGTTAGGGTTGTTTGTTGTTTGGTAAGGTTTGTTTGTTGTTAGGGGTTTAGGGTTGTTTGTTATTAGTGGGTTAGGTTTGTTTGTTGTTTGGGGGTTAGGGTTGTTTGTTTTTAGGGGTTAGGGGGGTTTGTTGTTACGGGGATAGAGTAGTTTCATGTTAGGGGGTTAGTGTTGTTTGTTGTTAGTGGGTTAGTGTTGTTTGTTGTTTGGTTAGGGTTGTTTGTTGTTATGGGGTTAGTGTTGTTTGCTGTTAGGGGTTTAGGGTTCTTTCTTGTTGGGGTTTAGTGGTTTTTGTTGTTAGGGTGTTAGTGTTTATTGTGGTTAGGGGGTTAGTGTTGTTGGTTGTTCGGGGGTTAGGATTGTTTGTTGTTAGGGGGTTAGGGTTGTTTGTTGTTTGGGGGTTAGGGTTGTTTGTTGTTACGGGGTTAGTGTTGTTTGTTGTTACGGGGTTAGGGTAGTTTCTTGTTAGGGGTTTAGTGTTGTTTGTTGTTAGGGGGTTAGTGTTTGTTGTTAGGGGTTTAGGGTTGTTTCTTGTTGGGGTTTAGTGGTTTTTGTTGTTAGGGTGTTAGTGTTGTTTGTTGTTAGGGTGTTAGTGTTTTGTGTTGTTAGGGGGTTAGTGTTGTTTGATGTTAGGGGTTTAGTGTTGTTTGTTGTTAGGGGGTTAGTGTTGTTTGTTGTTAGGGTGTGAGGGTTTTTTGTTGTTAGTGGGTTAGGGCTGTTTGTTGTTAGTGGGTTAGTGTTTTTGGTTTTTAGGGTTTGGGATTGTTTGTTGTTTGGGGGTTAGTGTTTGTTGTTAGGGGGTTAGGGTTGTTTGTTGTTAGGGTGTTAGTGTTGTTTGTTGTTAGGGGGTTAGGGTTGTTTGTTGTTAGGGTGTTAGTGTTGTTTGTTGTTAGGGTGTTAGGGTTGTTTGTTGTTAGGGTGTTAGTGTTGTTTGTTGTTAGGGGGTTAGGGTTGTTTGTTGTTAGGGTGTTAGTGTTGTTTGTTGTTAGGGTGTTAGGGTTGTTTGTTGTTAGTGGTTTAGGGTTGTTTGTTGTTAGTGGGTTAGAGTTTTTGGTTTTTAGGGGGTTGGGTTGTTTGTTGTTTGGGCGTTAGTGTTTGTTGTTGGGGGTTAGTTTTGTTTGTGGTTAGGGTGTTAGTGTTCTTTGATGTTAGGGGTTTAGGGTTGTTTGTTGTTAGGGGGTTGGTGTTGTTTGTTGTTAGGGGGTTAGGGTTGTTTGTTGTTAGGGTGTTAGGGTTGTTTGTTGTTAGGGGGTTAGGGTTGTTTGTTGTTGGGGTGTTAGTGTTGTTTGTTGTTAGTGGGTTATGTTTGTTTGTTGTTTGGTTAGGGTTGTTTGTTGTTCGGGTGTTAGTGTTGTTTGTTGTTAGGGGCTTAGTGTTGTTTGTTTTAAGGGGTTCAGTGTTGTTTGTTTTTAAGGTTTTAGGGTTTTTTGGTTTTAGGGGGTTAGTGTTGTTTGTTGTTAGGGGGTTAGTGTTTTTGTTCTTAGGGCTTAGTATTGTTTGTTGTTAGAGGGTTAGTGTTGTTTGTTCTTAGGGGATGAGTGTTGTTTGTTTTTAGGGGTTTATTGTTGTTTGTTTTTAGGGGGTTAGTGTTGTTTGTTGTTAGGTGGTTAGGACTGTTGTTAGGGGGTTAGTGTTGTTTGTTCTTACGGGGTTAGTGTTGTTTGTGGTTAGGGGGTTAGTGTTGTAGGTTGAAAGGGGGTCAGGATTGTTTGTTGTTAGGGGGTTAGTGTTGTTTTTTGTTGGGGGTTAGTGTTGTTTGTTGTTAGGGGGTTAGCGTTGTTTCTTGTTAGGGTGTTAGTGTTGTTTGTTGTTAGTTGGTTAGCGTTGTTGTTGTTTGGTTAGGGTTTTTTGTTGTTAGGGGGTTAGGGTTGTTTGTTTTTAGGGTTTAGGGTTGTTTTTTGTTACGGGTTTAGAGTAGTTTCTTGTTAGGGGGTTAGTGTTGTTTTTTGTTAGTGGGTTAGGATTGTTTGTTGTTTGGTAAGGGTTGTTTGTTGTTAGGGGGTTAGTGTTGTTTGTTGTTAGGGGTTTAGGGTTGTTTCTTGTTGGGGTTTAGTGGTTTTTGTTGTTAGGGTGTTAGTGTTTATTGTGGTTAGGGGGTTAGTGTTGTTGGTTGTTTGGGGGTTAGGATTTTTTGTTGTTAGGGGGTTAGGGTTGTTTGTTCTTTGGGGGTGAGGGTTGTTTGTTATTACGGGGTTAGTGTTGTTTGTTGTTACGGGGTTACGGTAGTTTCTTGTTAGTGGTTTAGTGTTGTTTGTTGTTAGGGGGTTAGTGTTTGTTGTTAGGAGTTTAGGGGTGTTTCTTGTTGGGGTTTAGTGGTTTTTGTTGTTAGGGTGTTAGTGTTGTTTGTTGTTAGGGTGTTAGTGTTTTGTGTTGTTAGGGGGTTAGTGTTGTTTGATGTTAGGGGTTTAGGGTTGTTTGTTGTTAGGGTGTTAGGGTTGTTTGTTGTTAGTGGGTTAGGGTTGTTTGTTGTTAGTGGGTTAGAGTTTTTGGTTTTTAGGGGTTAGGGTTGTTTGTTGTTTGGGGGTTAGTGTTTGTTGTTAGGGGGTTAGGGGTGTTTGTTGTTAGGGTGTTAGGGTTGTTTTTTGTTAGTGGGTTAGGGTTGTTTGTTGATAAGGGGTTAGGTTTTGTGTTGTTAGGGGCTTAGTATTGTTCGTAGTTGGGGGTTAGTGTTGTTTGTTCTTAGGGGGTTTGTGTTGTTTGTTCTTTGGGGTTAGGGTTGGTTGTTGTTAGGGTGTTAGTGTTGTTTGTTGTTAGGGGGTTAGTGTTGTTTCTTCTTAGGGGGTTAGTGTTGTTTCTTGTTAGGGTGTTAGTGTTGTTTTTTGTTAGTCGGTTAGGCTTGTTTCTTGTTTGGTTAGGGTTGTTTGTTGTTAGGGGGTTAGGGTTGTTTGTTTTTAGGGGTTCGGGTTGTTTGTGGTTACGGGGTTAGAGTAGTTTATTGTTAGGGGGTTAGTGTTGTTTGTTGTTAGTGGGTTAGGGTTGTTTGTTGTTTGGTTAGGGTTGTTTGTTGTTAGGGGGTTAGTGTTGTTTGCTGTTAGGGGTTTAGGGTTGTTTCTTGTTGGGGTTTAGTGGTTTTTGTTGTTAGGGTGTTAATGTTTATTGTGGTTAGGGGGTTAGTGTTGTTGGTTGTTAGGGGGTTAGGATTGTTTGTTGTTAGGGGTTTAGGGGTGTTTGTTGTTAGGGGTTAAGGTTGTTTGTTGTTAGGAGGTTAGTGTTGTTTGTTGTTACGGGGTTCGGTTAGTTTCTTGTTAGGGGTTTAGTGTTGTTTGTTGTTAAGGGGTTAGTGTTTGTTGTTAGGGGTTTAGTGTTGTGTCTTGTTGGGGTTTAGTGGTTTTTGTTGTTAGGGTGTTAGTGTTGTTTGTTGTTAGGGGGTTAGTGTTGTTGGTTGTCATGGGGTAAGGGTTGTTTGTTGTTAGGGGTTTAGGGTTGTTTGTTGTTAGTGGGTTAGTGTTGTTTGTTGTTAGGGTGGTAGGGCTGTTTGTTGTTAGGGTGTAAGTGTTCTTTGATGTTAGTGGCTTAGGGTTGTTTGTTGTTAGGGGGTTAGTGTTGTTTGTTGTTAGGGTGTTAGGGTTGTTTGTTGTTAGAGGGCTAGGGTTGTTTGTTGTTAGTGGTTTAGTGTTTTTGGTTTTTAGGGGTTAGGGTTGTTTGTTGTTTGGGGGTTAGTGTTTGTTGTTAGGGTGTTAGTGTTTTGTGTTGTTAGGGGGTTAGTGTTCTTTGATGTTAGGGATTTAGGGTTGTTTGTTGTTAGGGGGTTAGTGTTGTTTGTTGTTAGGGGCTTAGGGTTGTTTCTTGTTGGGGTTTAGTGGTTTTTGTTGTTAGGGTGCTAGTCTTTATTGTGGTTAGGGGGTTAGTGTTGTTGGTTGTTCGGGGGTTAGGATTGTTTGTTGTTAGGGGGTTAGGGTTGTTTGTTGTTTGGGGGTTAGGGTTGTTTGTTGTTACGGGGTTAGTGTTGTTTGTTGTTACGGGGTTAGGTTAGTTTCTTCTTAGGGGGTTAGTGTTGTTTGTTGTTAGGGGGTTAGTGTTTGTTGTTAGGGGTTTAGGGTTGTTTCTTGTTGGGGTTTAGTGGTTCTTGTTGTTAGGGTGTTAGTGTTGTTTGTTGTTAGGGTGTTAGTGTTTTGTGTTGTTAGGGGGTTAGTGTTGTTTGATGTGAGGGGTTTATGGTTGTTTGTTGTTAGCGGGTTAGTGTTGTTTGTTGTTAGGGTGTTAGGGCTGTTTGTTGTTAGTGGGTTAGGGTTGTTTGTTGTTAGTGGGTTAGTGTTCTTTGATGTTAGGGGTTTAGGGTTGTTTGTTGTTAGGGTGTTAGTGTTGTTTGTTGTTAGGGGGTTAGGGTTGTTTGTTAGAGTGTTAGTGTTGTTTGTTGTTAGGGGTTAGGGTTGTTTGTTGTTAGGGTGTTAGTGTTGTTTGTTGTTAGTGGGTTAGGTTTGTTTGTTGTTTGGTTAGGGTTGTTTGTTGTTAGGGGGTTAGTGTTGTTTGTTGTTAGGGGTTTAGGGTTGTTTCTTGTTGGGGTTTAGTGGTTTTTGTTGTTAGGGTGTTAGTCTTTATTGTGGTTAGGGGGTTAGTGTTGTTGGTTGTTCGGGGGTTAGGATTGTTTCTTGTTAGGGTATTAGGGTTGTTTGTTGTTTGGGATTTAGGGTTCTTTGTTGTTACGGGGTTAGTGTTGTTTGTTGTTACGGGGTTAGGTTAGTTTCTTGTTAGGGGTTTAGTGTTGTTTGTTGTTAGGGGGTTAGTGTTTGTTGTTAGGGGTTTAGTGTTGTTTCTTGTTCGGGTTTAGTGGTTTTTGTTGTTAGGGTGTTAGTGTTGTTTGTTGTTAGTAGGTTAGGTTTGTTTGTTTCTTGGTTAGGATTGTTTGTTGTTAGGGGGTTAGTGTTGTTTGTTGTTAGGGGTTTAGGGCTGTTTCTTGTTGGGGTTTAGTGGTTTTTGTTGTTAGGGTGTTAGTCTTTATTGTGGTTAGGGGGTTAGTGTTGTTGGTTGTTCGGGGGTTAGGATTGTTTGTTGTTAGGGGGTTAGGGTTGTTTGTTGTTTGGGGGTTAGGGTTGCTTGTTGTTACGGGGTCAGTGTTGTTTGTTGTTACGGGGTTAGGTTAGTTTCTTGTTAGGGGTTTAGTGTTGTTTGTTGTTAGGGGGTTAGTGTTTGTTGTTAGGGGTTTAGGGTTGTTTCTTGTTGGGGTTTAGTAGTTTTTGTTGTTAGGGTGTTAGTGTTGTTTGTTGTTAGGGTGTTAGTGTTTTGTGTTGTTAGGGGGTTAGTGTTGTTTGATGTTAGGGGTTTAGGGTTGTTTGTTGTTAGGGGGTTAGGGTTGTTTGTTGTTAGTGGGTTAGGGTTGTTTGTTGATAGTGGGTTAATGTTTTTGGTTTTTAGGGGTTAGGGTTGTTTGTTGTTTGGGGGTTAGTGTTTGTTGTTAGGGGGCTAGAGTTGTTTGTTGTTAGGGTGTTAGTGTTCTTTGATGTTAGGGGTTAAGGGTTGTTTGTTGTTAGGGGGTTAGTGTTGTTTGTTGTTAGGGTGTTAGGGTTGTTTGTTGTTAGGGTGTTAGGGTTGTTTGTTGTTAGTGGGTTAGGGTTGTTTGTTGTTAGTGGTTTAGTGTTTTTGGTTTTTAGGGGTTAGGTTTGTTTGTTGTTTGGTTGTTAGTGTTTGTTGTTAGGGTGTTAGTGTTCTGTGTTGTTAGGGGGTTAGTGTTCTTTGATGTTAGGGATTTAGGGTTGTTTGTTGTTAGGGGGTTAGTGTTGTTTGTTGTTAGGGTGTTAGTGTTTTGTGTTGTTAGGAGGTTAGTGTTGTTTGATGTTAGGGGTTTAGGGTTGTTTGTTGTTAGGGGGTTAGGGTTGTTTGTTGTTAGTGGGTTAGGGTTGTTTGTTGTTAGTGGGTTAGTGTTTTTGGTTTTTAGGGGTTAGGGTTGTTTGTTGTTTGGGGGTTAGTGTTTGTTGTTAGGGGGCTAGGGTTGTTTGTTGTTAGGGTGTTAGTGTTCTTTGATGTTAGGGGTTTAGGGTTGTTTTTTGTTGGGGGTTAGTGTTGTTTGTTGTTAGGGTGTTAGGGTTGTTTGTTGTTAGTGGGTTAGGGTTGTTTGTTGATAAGAGGTTAGGATTTGTGTTGTTAGGGGGTTAGTATTGTTCGTTGCTGGGGGTTAGTGTTGTTTCTTCTTAGGGCGTTAGTGTTTTTTGTTCTTAGGGGGTTAGGGTTGGTTGTTGTTAGGGGGTTAGTGTTGTTTGTTGTTAGGGGTTTAGGGTTGTTTCTTGTTAGGGGATTAGTGTTGTTTGTTGTTAGGGGCTTAGGGTTGTTTCTTGTTGGGGTTTAGTGGTGTTTGTTGTTCGGGTGTTAGTGTTGTTTGTTGTTAGGGGCTTAGTGTTGTTTGTGTTTAGGGGTTTAGTGTTGTTTGCTTTTAGGGTTTTAGGGTTGTTTGTTGTTTGGGGGTTAGTGTTTGTTGTTAGGGGGTTAGTGTTGTGTCTTGTTGGGGTTTAGTGGTTTTTGTTGTTAGGGTGTTAGTGTTGTTTGTTGTTAGGGGGTTAGTGTTGTTGGTTGTCATGAGGTAAGGGTTGTTTGTTTTTAGGGGTTTAGGGTTGTTTGTTGTTAGTGGGTTAGTGTTGTTTGTTGTTAGGGTGGTAGGGTTGTTTGTTGTTAGGGTGTAAGTGTTCTTTGATGTTAGTGGTTTAGGGTTGTTTGTTGTTAGGGGGTTAGTGTTGTTTGTTGTTAGGGTGTTAGGGTTGTTTGTTGTTAGTGGGCTAGGGTTGTTTGTTGTTAGTGGTTTAGTGTTTTTGGTTTTTAGGGGTTAGGGTTGTTTGTTGTTTGGGGGTTAGTGTTTGTTGTTAGGGTGTTAGTGTTTTGTGTTGTTAGGGGGTTAGTGTTCTTTGATGTTAGGGATTTAGGGTTGTTTGTTGTTAGGGGGTTAGTGTTGTTTGTTGTTAGGGGGTTAGCGTTGTTTCTTGTTAGGGGGTTAGTGTTGTTTGTTGTTAGTTGGTTAGCGTTGTTGTTGTTTGGTTAGGGTTGTTTGTTGTTAGGGGGTTAGGGTTGTTTGTTTTTAGGGTTTAGGGTTGTTTTTTGTTACGGGTTTAGAGTAGTTTCTTGTTAGAGTTTAGTGTTGTTTGTTGTTAGTGGGTTAGGATTGTTTGTTGTTTGGTAAGGGTTGTTTGTTGTTAGGGGGTTAGTGTTGTTTGTTGTTAGGGGTTTAGGGTTGTTTCTTGTTGGGGTTTAGTGGTTTTTGTTGTTAGGGTGTTAGTGTTTATTGTGGTTAGGGGGTTAGTGTTGTTGGTTGTTCCTGGGTCAGGATTGTTTGTTGTTAGGGGGTTAGGGTTGTTTGTTGTTTGGGGGTTAGGGTTGTTTGTTGATTGGGGGTAAGGGTTGTTTGTTGTTACGGGGTTAGTGTTGTTTGTTGTTACGGGGTTAGGTTTGTTTGTTGTTTGGGTAGGGTTGTTTGTTGTTAGGGGGTTAGGGTTGTTTGTTGTTAGGTTGTGAGTGTGGTTTGTTGTTAGTGGGTTAGGGTTGTTTGCTGTTTGGTTAGGGTTGTTTGTTGTTAGGGGGTTAGTGTTGTTTGTTGTTAGCGGTTTAGGGTTGTTTCTTGTTGGGGTTTAGTGGGTTTGTTGTTCGGGTGTTAGTGTTTATTGTGGTTAGGGGGTCAGTGTTGTTGTTTGTTCGGCGGTTAAGATTGTTTATTGTTGAGGGTTAGTGTTGTTTGTTTTAGGGGGTTAGTGTTGTTTCTTGTTAGGGGGTAAGTGTTGTTTGTTGTTAGTCGGTTAGGGTTGTTTGTTGTTTGGTAAGGTTTGTTTGTTGTTAGGGGTTTAGGGTTGTTTGTTATTAGTGGGTTAGGTTTGTTTGTTGTTTGGGGGTTAGGGTTGTTTGTTTTTAGGGGTTAGGGGGGTTTGTTGTTACGGGGATAGAGTAGTTTCATGTTAGGGGGTTAGTGTTGTTTGTTGTTAGTGGGTTAGGGTTGTTTGTTGTTTGGTTAGGGTTGTTTGTTGTTATGGGGTTAGTGTTGTTTGCTGTTAGGGGTTTAGGGTTCTTTCTTGTTGGGGTTTAGTGGTTTTTGTTGTTAGGGTGTTAGTGTTTATTGTGGTTAGGGGGTTAGTGTTGTTGGTTGTTCGGGGGTTAGGATTGTTTGTTGTTAGGGGGTTAGGGTTGTTTGTTGTTTGGGGGTTAGGGTTGTTTGTTGTTACGGGGTTAGTGTTGTTTGTTGTTACGGGGTTAGGGTAGTTTCTTGTTAGGGGTTTAGTGTTGTTTGTTGTTAGGGGGTTAGTGTTTGTTGTTAGGGGTTTAGGGTTGTTTCTTGTTGGGGTTTAGTGGTTTTTGTTGTTAGGGTGTTAGTGTTGTTTGTTGTTAGGGTGTTAGTGTTTTGTGTTGTTACGGGGTTAGTGTTGTTTGATGTTAGGGGTTTAGTGTTGTTTGTTGTTAGGGGGTTAGTGTTGTTTGTTGTTAGGGTGTGAGGGTTTTTTGTTGTTAGTGGGTTAGGGCTGTTTGTTGTTAGTGGGTTAGTGTTTTTGGTTTTTAGGGTTTGGGATTGTTTGTTGTTTGGGGGTTAGTGTTTGTTGTTAGGGGGTTAGGGTTGTTTGTTGTTAGGGTGTTAGTGTTGTTTGTTGTTAGGGGGTTAGGGTTGTTTGTTGTTAGGGTGTTAGTGTTGTTTGTTGTTAGGGTGTTAGGGTTGTTTGTTGTTAGGGTGTTAGTGTTGTTTGTTGTTACGGGGTTAGGGTTGTTTGTTGTTAGGGTGTTAGTGTTGTTTGTTGTTAGGGTGTTAGGGTTGTTTGTTGTTAGTGGTTTAGGGTTGTTTGTTGTTAGTGGGTTAGAGTTTTTGGTTTTTAGGGGGTTGGGTTGTTTGTTGTTTGGGCGTTAGTGTTTGTTGTTGGGGGTTGGTTTTGTTTGTGGTTAGGGTGTTAGTGTTCTTTGATGTTAGGGGTTTAGGGTTGTTTGTTGTTAGGGGGTTGGTGTTGTTTGTTGTTAGGGGGTTAGGGTTGTTTGTTGTTAGGGTGTTAGGGTTGTTTGTTGTTAGGGGGTTAGGGTTGTTTGTTGTTGGGGTGTTAGTGTTGTTTGTTGTTAGTGGGTTATGTTTGTTTGTTGTTTGGTTAGGGTTGTTTGTTGTTCGGGTGTTAGTGTTGTTTGTTGTTAGGGGCTTAGTGTTGTTTGTTTTAAGGGGTTCAGTGTTGTTTGTTTTTAAGGTTTTAGGGTTTTTTGGTTTTAGGGGGTTAGTGTTGTTTGTTGTTAGGGGGTTAGTGTTTTTGTTCTTAGGGCTTAGTGTTGTTTGTTGTTAGAGGGTTAGTGTTGTTTGTTCTTAGGGGATGAGTGTTGTTTGTTTTTAGGGGTTTATTGTTGTTTGTTTTTAGGGGGTTAGTGTTGTTTGTTGTTAGGTGGTTAGGACTGTTGTTAGGGGGTTAGTGTTGTTTGTTCTTACGGGGTTAGTGTTGTTTGTGGTTAGGGGGTTAGTGTTGTAGGTTGAAAGGGGGTCAGGATTGTTTGTTGTTAGGGGGTTAGTGTTGTTTTTTGTTCGGGGTTAGTGTTGTTTGTTGTTAGGGGGTTAGCGTTGTTTCTTGTTAGGGTGTTAGTGTTGTTTGTTGTTAGTTGGTTAGCGTTGTTGTTGTTTGGTTAGGGTTGTTTGTTGTTAGGGGGTTAGGGTTGTTTGTTTTTAGGGTTTAGGGTTGTTTTTTGTTACGGGTTTAGAGTAGTTTCTTGTTAGGGTGTTAGTGTTGTTTTTTGTTAGTGGGTTAGGATTGTTTGTTGTTTGGTAAGGGTTGTTTGTTGTTAGGGGGTTAGTGTTGTTTGTTGTTAGGGGTTTAGGGTTGTTTCTTGTTGGGGTTTAGTGGTTTTTGTTGTTAGGGTGTTAGTGTTTATTGTGGTTAGGGGGTTAGTGTTGTTGGTTGTTCGGGGGTTAGGATTTATTGTTGTTAGGGGGTTAGGGTTGTTTGTTCTTTGGGGGTGAGGGTTGTTTGTTGTTACGGGGTTAGTGTTGTTTGTTGTTACGGGGTTACGGTAGTTTCTTGTTAGTGGTTTAGTGTTGTTTGTTGTTAGGGGGTTAGTGTTTGTTGTTAGGAGTTTAGGGGTGTTTCTTGTTGGGGTTTAGTGGTTTTTGTTTTTAGGGTGTTAGTGTTGTTTGTTGTTAGGGTGTTAGTGTTTTGTGTTGTTAGGGGGTTAGTGTTGTTTGATGTTAGGGGTTTAGGGTTGTTTGTTGTTAGGGTGTTAGGGTTGTTTGTTGTTAGTGGGTTAGGGTTGTTTGTTGTTAGTGGGTTAGAGTTTTTGGTTTTTAGGGGTTAGGGTTGTTTGTTGTTTGGGGGTTAGTGTTTGTTGTTAGGGGGTTAGGGGTGTTTGTTGTTAGGGTGTTAGGGTTGTTTTTTGTTAGTGGGTTAGGGTTGATTGTTGATAAGGGGTTAGGTTTTGTGTTGTTAGGGGCTTAGTATTGTTCGTAGTTGGGGGTTAGTGTTGTTTGTTCTTAGGGGGTTTGTGTTGTTTGTTCTTTGGGGTTAGGGTTGGTTGTTGTTAGGGTGTTAGTGTTGTTTGTTGTTAGGGGGTTAGTGTTGTTTCTTCTTAGGGGGTTAGTGTTGTTTCTTGTTAGGGTGTTAGTGTTGTTTTTTGTTAGTCGGTTAGGCTTGTTTCTTGTTTGGTTAGGGTTGTTTGTTGTTAGGGGGTTAGGGTTGTTTGTTTTTAGGGGTTCGGGTTGTTTGTGGTTACGGGGTTAGAGTAGTTTATTGTTAGGGGGTTAGTGTTGTTTGTTGTTAGTGGGTTAGGGTTGTTTGTTGTTTGGTTAGGGTTGTTTGTTGTTAGGGGGTTAGTGTTGTTTGCTGTTAGGGGTTTAGGGTTGTTTCTTGTTGGGGTTTAGTGGTTTTTGTTGTTAGGGTGTTAATGTTTATTGTGGTTAGGGGGTTAGTGTTGTTGGTTGTTAGGGGGTTAGGATTGTTTGTTGTTAGGGGTTTAGGGGTGTTTGTTGTTAGGGGTTAAGGTTGTTTGTTGTTAGGAGGTTAGTGTTGTTTGTTGTTACGGGGTTCGGTTAGTTTCTTGTTAGGGGTTTAGTGTTGTTTGTTGTTAAGGGGTTAGTGTTTGTTGTTAGGGGTTTAGTGTTGTGTCTTGTTGGGGTTTAGTGGTTTTTGTTGTTAGGGTGTTAGTGTTGTTTGTTGTTAGGGGGTTAGTGTTGTTGGTTGTCATGGGGTAAGGGTTGTTTGTTGTTAGGGGTTTAGGGTTGTTTGTTGTTAGTGGGTTAGTGTTGTTTGTTGTTAGGGTGGTAGGGTTGTTTGTTGTTAGGGTGTAAGTGTTCTTTGATGTTAGTGGCTTAGGGTTGTTTGTTGTTAGGGGGTTAGTGTTGTTTGTTGTTAGGGTGTTAGGGTTGTTTGTTGTTAGAGGGCTAGGGTTGTTTGTTGTTAGTGGTTTAGTGTTTTTGGTTTTTAGGGGTTAGGGTTGTTTGTTGTTTGGGGGTTAGTGTTTGTTGTTAGGGTGTTAGTGTTTTGTGTTGTTAGGGGGTTAGTGTTCTTTGATGTTAGGGATTTAGGGTTGTTTGTTGTTAGGGGGTTAGTGTTGTTTGTTGTTAGGGGTTTAGGGTTGTTTCTTGTTGGGGTTTAGTGGTTTTTGTTGTTAGGGTGTTAGTGTTTATTGTGGTTAGGGGGTTAGTGTTGTTGGTTGTTCGGGGGTTAGGATTTTTTGTTGTTAGGGGGTTAGGGTTGTTTGTTCTTTGGGGGTGAGGGTTGTTTGTTGTTACGGGGTTAGTGTTGTTTGTTGTTACGGGGTTACGGTAGTTTCTTGTTAGTGGTTTAGTGTTGTTTGTTGTTAGGGGGTTAGTGTTTGTTGTTAGGAGTTTAGGGGTGTTTCTTGTTGGGGTTTAGTGGTTTTTGTTGTTAGGGTGTTAGTGTTGTTTGTTGTTAGGGTGTTAGTGTTTTGTGTTGTTAGGGGGTTAGTGTTGTTTGATGTTAGGGGTTTAGGGTTGTTTGTTGTTAGGGTGTTAGGGTTGTTTGTTGTTAGTGGGTTAGGGTTGTTTGTTGTTAGTGGGTTAGAGTTTTTGGTTTTTAGGGGTTAGGGTTGTTTGTTGTTTGGGGGTTAGTGTTTGTTGTTAGGGGGTTAGGGGTGTTTGTTGTTAGGGTGTTAGGGTTGTTTTTTGTTAGTGGGTTAGGGTTGTTTGTTGATAAGGGGTTAGGTTTTGTGTTGTTAGGGGCTTAGTATTGTTCGTAGTTGGGGGTTAGTGTTGTTTGTTCTTAGGGGGTTTGTGTTGTTTGTTCTTTGGGGTTAGGGTTGGTTGTTGTTAGGGTGTTAGTGTTGTTTGTTGTTAGGGGGTTAGTGTTGTTTCTTCTTAGGGGGTTAGTGTTGTTTCTTGTTAGGGTGTTAGTGTTGTTTTTTGTTAGTCGGTTAGGCTTGTTTCTTGTTTGGTTAGGGTTGTTTGTTGTTAGGGGGTTAGGGTTGTTTGTTTTTAGGGGTTCGGGTTGTTTGTGGTTACGGGGTTAGAGTAGTTTATTGTTAGGGGGTTAGTGTTGTTTGTTGTTAGTGGGTTAGGGTTGTTTGTTGTTTGGTTAGGGTTGTTTGTTGTTAGGGGGTTAGTGTTGTTTGCTGTTAGGGGTTTAGGGTTGTTTCTTGTTGGGGTTTAGTGGTTTTTGTTGTTAGGGTGTTAATGTTTATTGTGGTTAGGGGGTTAGTGTTGTTGGTTGTTAGGGGGTTAGGATTGTTTGTTGTTAGGGGTTTAGGGGTGTTTGTTGTTAGGGGTTATGGTTGTTTGTTGTTAGGAGGTTAGTGTTGTTTGTTGTTACGGGGTTCGGTTAGTTTCTTGTTAGGGGTTTAGTGTTGTTTGTTGTTAAGGGGTTAGTGTTTGTTGTTAGGGGTTTAGTGTTGTGTCTTGTTGGGGTTTAGTGGTTTTTGTTGTTAGGGTGTTAGTGTTGTTTGTTGTTAGGGGGTTAGTGTTGTTGGTTGTCATGGGGTAAGGGTTGTTTGTTGTTAGGGGTTTAGGGTTGTTTGTTGTTAGTGGGTTAGTGTTGTTTGTTGTTAGGGTGGTAGGGTTGTTTGTTGTTAGGGTGTAAGTGTTCTTTGATGTTAGTGGCTTAGGGTTGTTTGTTGTTAGGGGGTTAGTGTTGTTTGTTGTTAGGGTGTTAGGGTTGTTTGTTGTTAGAGGGCTAGGGTTGTTTGTTGTTAGTGGTTTAGTGTTTTTGGTTTTTAGGGGTTAGGGTTGTTTGTTGTTTGGGGGTTAGTGTTTGTTGTTAGGGTGTTAGTGTTTTGTGTTGTTAGGGGGTTAGTGTTCTTTGATGTTAGGGATTTAGGGTTGTTTGTTTTTAGGGGGTTAGTGTTGTTTGTTGTTATGGGGTTAGGGTTGTTTGTTGTTAGGGTGTTAGTGTTGTTTGTAGTTAGGGGTTAGGGTTGTTTGTTGTTAGGGTGTTAGTGTTGTTTGTTGTTAGTGGGTTAGGTTTGTTTGTTGTTTGGTTAGGGTTGTTTGTTGTTAGGGGGTTAGTGTTGTTTGTTGTTAGGGTGTTAGGGTTGTTTGTTGTTAGTGGGTTAGGGTTGTTTGTTGATAAGAGGTTAGGATTTGTGTTGTTAGGGGGTTAGTATTGTTCGTTGCTGGGGGTTAGTGTTGTTTCTTCTTAGGGCGTTAGTGTTTTTTGTTCTTAGGGGGTTAGGGTTGGTTGTTGTTAGGGGGTTAGTGTTATTTGTTGTTAGGGGTTTAGGGTTGTTTCTTGTTAGGGGGTTAGTGTTGTTTCTTGTTAGGGGCTTAGGGTTGTTTCTTGTTGGGGTTTAGTGGTGTTTGTTGTTCGGGTGTTAGTGTTGTTTGTTGCTAGGGGCTTAGTGTTGTTTCTGTTTAGGGGTTTAGTGTTGTTTGCTTTTAGGGTTTTAGGGTTGTTTGTTGTTTGGGGGTTAGTGTTTGTTGTTAGGGGGTTAGGGTTGTTTGTTGTTAGGGTGTTAGTGTTCTTTGATGTTAGGGGTTTAGGGTTGTTTGTTGTTATGGGGTTAGTGTTGTTTGTTGTTAGGGGGTTAGGGTTGTTTGGTGTTAGGGTGTTAGGGTTGTTCGTTGTTAGGGGGTTAGGGTTGTTTGTTGTTAGGGTGTTAGTGTTGTTTGTTGTTAGTGGGTTAGGTTTGTTTGTTGTTTGGTTAGGGTTGTTTGTTGTTAGGGGGTTAGGGTTGTTTGTTGTTAGGGGTTTAGGGTTGTTTCTTGTTGGGGTTTAGTGGTTTTTGTTGTTAGGGTGTTAGTCTCTATTGTGGTTAGGGGGTTAGTGTTGTTGGTTGTTCGGGGGTTAGGATTGTTTGTTGTTAGGGGGTTAGGGTTGTTTGTTGTTTGGGGGTTAGGTTTGTTTCTTGTTACGGGGTTAGGGTAGTTTCTTGTTAGGGGTTTAGTGTTGTTTTTTGTTAGGGGGTTAGTGTTTGTTGTTAGGGGTTTAGGGTTGTTTCTTGTTGGGGTTTAGTGGTTTTTGTTGTTAGGGTGTTAGTGTTGTTTGTTGTTAGGGTGTTAGTGTTTTGTGTTGTTATGGGGTTAGTGTAGTTTGATGTTAGGGGTTTAGGGTTGTTTGTTGTTAGAGGGTTAGTGTTGTTTGTTGTTAGGGTGTTAGGGTTGTTTGTTGTTAGTGGTTTAGGGTTGTTTGTTGTTAGTGGGTTAGTATTTTTGGTTTTTAGGGGTTAGGGTTGTTTGTTGTTTGGGGGTTAGTGTTTGTTGTTAGGGGGTTAGGGTTGTTTGTTGTTAGGGTGTTAGTGTTTGTTGTTAGGGGGTTAGTGTTTGTTGTTAGGGTTTTAGGGTTGTTTCGTGTTGGGGTTTAGTGGTTCTCGTTGTTAGGGTGTTAGTGTTGTTTGTTGTTAGGGTGTTAGTGTTTTGTGTTGTTAGGGGGTTAGTGTTGTTTGATGTGAGGGGTTTATGGTTGTTTGTTGTTAGCGGGTTAGTGTTGTTTGTTGTTAGGGTGTTAGGGCTGTTTGTTGTTAGTGGGTTAGGGTTGTTTGTTGTTAGTGGGTTAGTGTTCTTTGATGTTAGGGGTTTAGGGTTGTTTGTTGTTAGGGTGTTAGTGTTGTTTGTTGTTAGGGGGTTAGGGTTGTTTGTTAGAGTGTTAGTGTTGTTTGTTGTTAGGGGTTAGGGTTGTTTGTTGTTAGGGTGTTAGTGTTGTTTGTTGTTAGTGGGTTAGGTTTGTTTGTTGTTTGGTTAGGGTTGTTTGTTGTTAGGGGGTTAGTGTTGTTTGTTGTTAGGGGTTTAGGGTTGTTTCTTGTTGGGGTTTAGTGGTTTTTGTTGTTAGGGTGTTAGTCTTTATTGTGGTTAGGGGGTTAGTGTTGTTGGTTGTTCGGGGGTTAGGATTGTTTCTTGTTAGGGTATTAGGGTTGTTTGTTGTTTGGGAGTTAGGGTTCTTTGTTGTTACGGGGTTAGTGATGTTTGTTGTTACGGGGTTAGGTTAGTTTCTTGTTAGGGGTTTAGTGTTGTTTGTTGTTAGGGGGTTAGTGTTTGTTGTTAGGGGTTTAGTGTTGTTTCTTGTTCGGGTTTAGTGGTTTTTGTTGTTAGGGTGTTAGTGTTGTTTGTTGTTAGTAGGTTAGGTTTGTTTGTTTCTTGGTTAGGATTGTTTGTTGTTAGGGGGTTAGTGTTGTTTGTTGTTAGGGGTTTAGGGCTGTTTCTTGTTGGGGTTTAGTGGTTTTTGTTGTTAGGGTGTTAGTCTTTATTGTGGTTAGGGGGTTAGTGTTGTTGGTTGTTCGGGGGTTAGGATTGTTTGTTGTTAGGGGGTTAGGGTTGTTTGTTGTTTGGGGGTTAGGGTTGCTTGTTGTTACGGGGTTAGTGTTGTTTGTTGTTACGGGGTTAGGTTAGTTTCTTGTTAGGGGTTTAGTGTTGTTTGTTGTTAGGGGGTTAGTGTTTGTTGTTAGGGGTTTAGGGTTGTTTCTTGTTGGGGTTTAGTAGTTTTTGTTGTTAGGGTGTTAGTGTTGTTTGTTGTTAGGGTGTTAGTGTTTTGTGTTGTTAGGGGGTTAGTGTTGTTTGATGTTAGGGGTTTAGGGTTGTTTGTTGTTAGGGGGTTAGGGTTGTTTGTTGTTAGTGGGTTAGGGTTGTTTGTTGTTAGTGGGTTAATGTTTTTGGTTTTTAGGGGTTAGGGTTGTTTGTTGTTTGGGGGTTAGTGTTTGTTGTTAGGGGGCTAGGGTTGTTTGTTGTTAGGGTGTTAGTGTTCTTTGATGTTAGGGGTTTAGGGTTGTTTGTTGTTAGGGGGTTAGTGTTCTTTGTTGTTAGGGTGTTAGGGTTGTTTGTTGTTAGGGTGTTAGGGTTGTTTGTTGTTAGTGGGTTAGGGTTGTTTGTTGTTAGTGGTTTAGTGTTTTTGGTTTTTAGGGGTTAGGTTTGTTTGTTGTTTGGGGGTTAGTGTTTGTTGTTAGGGTGTTAGTGTTTTGTGTTGTTAGGTGGTTAGTGTTCTTTGATGTTAGGGATTTAGGGTTGTTTGTTGTTAGGGGGTTAGTGTTGTTTGTTGTTAGGGGGTTAGGGTTGTTTGTTGTTAGGGTGTTAGTGTTGTTTGTTGTTAGGGGTTAGGGTTGTTTGTTGTTAGGGTGTTAGTGTTGTTTGTTGTTAGTGGGTTAGGTTTGTTTGTTGTTTGGTTAGGGTTGTTTGATGTTAGGGGGTTAGTGTTGTTTGTTGTTAGGGGCTTAGGGTTGTTTCTTGTTGGGGTTTAGTGGTTTTTGTTGTTAGGGTGCTAGTCTTTATTGTGGTTAGGGGGTTAGTGTTGTTGGTTGTTCGGGGGTTAGGATTGTTTGTTGTTAGGGGGTTAGGGTTGTTTGTTGTTTGGGGGTTAGGGTTGTTTGTTGTTACGGGGTTAGTGTTGTTTGTTGTTATGGGGTTAGGTTAGTTTCTTCTTAGGGGGTTAGTGTTGTTTGTTGTTAGGGGGTTAGTGTTTGTTGTTAGGGGTTTAGGGTTGTTTCTTGTTGGGGTTTAGTGGTTCTCGTTGTTAGGGTGTTAGTGTTGTTTGTTGTTAGGGTGTTAGTGTTTTGTGTTGTTAGGGGGTTAGTGTTGTTTGATGTGAGGGGTTTATGGTTGTTTGTTGTTAGCGGGTTAGTGTTGTTTGTTGTTAGGGTGTTAGGGCTGTTTGTTGTTAGTGGGTTAGGGTTGTTTGTTGTTAGTGGGTTAGTGTTCTTTGATGTTAGGGGTTTAGGGTTGTTTGTTGTTAGGGTGTTAGTGTTGTTTGTTGTTAGGGGGTTAGGGTTGTTTGTTAGAGTGTTAGTGTTGTTTGTTGTTAGGGGTTAGGGTTGTTTGTTGTTAGGGTGTTAGTGTTGTTTGTTGTTAGTGGGTTAGGTTTGTTTGTTGTTTGGTTAGGGTTGTTTGTTGTTAGGGGGTTAGTGTTGTTTGTTGTTAGGGGTTTAGGGTTGTTTCTTGTTGGGGTTTAGTGGTTTTTGTTGTTAGGGTGTTAGTCTTTATTGTGGTTAGGGGGTTAGTGTTGTTGGTTGTTCGGGGGTTAGGATTGTTTCTTGTTAAGGTATTGGGGTTGTTTGTTGTTTGGGAGTTAGGGTTCTTTGTTGTTACGGGGTTAGTGTTGTTTGTTGTTACGGGGTTAGGTTAGTTTCTTGTTAGGGGTTTAGTGTTGTTTGTTGTTAGGGGGTTAGTGTTTGTTGTTAGGGGTTTAGTGTTGTTTCTTGTTCGGGTTTAGTGGTTTTTGTTGTTAGGGTGTTAGAGTTGTTTGTTGTTAGTAGGTTAGGTTTGTTTGTTTCTTGGTTAGGATTGTTTGTTGTTAGGGGGTTAGTGTTGTTTGTTGTTAGGGGTTTAGGGCTGTTTCTTGTTGGGGTTTAGTGGTTTTTGTTGTTAGGGTGTTAGTCTTTATTGTGGTTAGGGGGTTAGTGTTGTTGGTTGTTCGGGGGTTAGGATTGTTTGTTGTTAGGGGGTTAGGGTTGTTTGTTGTTTGGGGGTTAGGGTTGCTTGTTGTTACGGGGTTAGTGTTGTTTGTTGTTACGGGGTTAGGTTAGTTTCTTGTTAGGGGTTTAGTGTTGTTTGTTGTTAGGGGGTTAGTGTTTGTTGTTAGGGGTTTAGGGTTGTTTCTTGTTGGGGTTTAGTAGTTTTTGTTGTTAGGGTGTTAGTGTTGTTTGTTGTTAGGGTGTTAGTGTTTTGTGTTGTTAGGGGGTTAGTGTTGTTTGATGTTAGGGGTTTAGGGTTGTTTGTTGTTAGGGGGTTAGGGTTGTTTGTTGTTAGTGGGTTAGGGTTGTTTGTTGTTAGTGGGTTAATGTTTTTGGTTTTTAGGGGTTAGGGTTGTTTGTTGTTTGGGGGTTAGTGTTTGTTGTTAGGGGGCTAGGGTTGTTTGTTGTTAGGGTGTTAGTGTTCTTTGATGTTAGGGGTTTAGGGTTGTTTGTTGTTAGGGGGTTAGTGTTCTTTGTTGTTAGGGTGTTAGGGTTGTTTGTTGTTAGGGTGTTAGGGTTGTTTGTTGTTAGTGGGTTAGGGTTGTTTGTTGTTAGTGGTTTAGTGTTTTTGGTTTTTAGGGGTTAGGTTTGTTTGTTGTTTGGGGGTTAGTGTTTGTTGTTAGGGTGTTAGTGTTTTGTGTTGTTAGGTGGTTAGTGTTCTTTGATGTTAGGGATTTAGGGTTGTTTGTTGTTAGGGGGTTAGTGTTGTTTGTTGTTAGGGGGTTAGGGTTGTTTGTTGTTAGGGTGTTAGTGTTGTTTGTTGTTAGGGGTTAGGGTTGTTTGTTGTTAGGGTGTTAGTGTTGTTTGTTGTTAGTGGGTTAGGTTTGTTTGTTGTTTGGTTAGGGTTGTTTGATGTTAGGGGGTTAGTGTTGTTTGTTGTTAGGGGCTTAGGGTTGTTTCTTGTTGGGGTTTAGTGGTTTTTGTTGTTAGGGTGCTAGTCTTTATTGTGGTTAGGGGGTTAGTGTTGTTGGTTGTTCGGGAGTTAGGATTGTTTGTTGTTAGGGGGTTAGGGTTGTTTGTTGTTTGGGGGTTAGGGTTGTTTGTTGTTACGGGGTTAGTGTTGTTTGTTGTTATGGGGTTAGGTTAGTTTCTTCTTAGGGGGTTAGTGTTGTTTGTTGTTAGGGGGTTAGTGTTTGTTGTTAGGGGTTTAGGGTTGTTTCTTGTTGGGGTTTAGTGGTTCTCGTTGTTAGGGTGTTAGTGTTGTTTGTTGTTAGGGTGTTAGTGTTTTGTGTTGTTAGGGGGTTAGTGTTGTTTGATGTGAGGGGTTTATGGTTGTTTGTTGTTAGCGGGTTAGTGTTGTTTGTTGTTAGGGTGTTAGGGCTGTTTGTTGTTAGTGGGTTAGGGTTGTTTGTTGTTAGTGGGTTAGTGTTCTTTGATGTTAGGGGTTTAGGGTTGTTTGTTGTTAGGGTGTTAGTGTTGTTTGTTGTTAGGGGGTTAGGGTTGTTTGTTAGAGTGTTAGTGTTGTTTGTTGTTAGGGGTTAGGGTTGTTTGTTGTTAGGGTGTTAGTGTTGTTTGTTGTTAGTGGGTTAGGTTTGTTTGTTGTTTGGTTAGGGTTGTTTGTTGTTAGGGGGTTAGTGTTGTTTGTTGTTAGGGGTTTAGGGTTGTTTCTTGTTGGGGTTTAGTGGTTTTTGTTGTTAGGGTGTTAGTCTTTATTGTGGTTAGGGGGTTAGTGTTGTTGGTTGTTCGGGGGTTAGGATTGTTTCTTGTTAAGGTATTGGGGTTGTTTGTTGTTTGGGAGTTAGGGTTCTTTGTTGTTACGGGGTTAGTGTTGTTTGTTGTTACGGGGTTAGGTTAGTTTCTTGTTAGGGGTTTAGTGTTGTTTGTTGTTAGGGGGTTAGTGTTTGTTGTTAGGGGTTTAGTGTTGTTTCTTGTTCGGGTTTAGTGGTTTTTGTTGTTAGGGTGTTAGAGTTGTTTGTTGTTAGTAGGTTAGGTTTGTTTGTTTCTTGGTTAGGATTGTTTGTTGTTAGGGGGTTAGTGTTGTTTGTTGTTAGGGGTTTAGGGCTGTTTCTTGTTGGGGTTTAGTGGTTTTTGTTGTTAGGGTGTTAGTCTTTATTGTGGTTAGGGGGTTAGTGTTGTTGGTTGTTCGGGGGTTAGGATTGTTTGTTGTTAGGGGGTTAGGGTTGTTTGTTGTTTGGGGGTTAGGGTTGCTTGTTGTTACGGGGTTAGTGTTGTTTGTTGTTACGGGGTTAGGTTAGTTTCTTGTTAGGGGTTTAGTGTTGTTTGTTGTTAGGGGGTTAGTGTTTGTTGTTAGGGGTTTAGGGTTGTTTCTTGTTGGGGTTTAGTAGTTTTTGTTGTTAGGGTGTTAGTGTTGTTTGTTGTTAGGGTGTTAGTGTTTTGTGTTGTTAGGGGGTTAGTGTTGTTTGATGTTAGGGGTTTAGGGTTGTTTGTTGTTAGGGGGTTAGGGTTGTTTGTTGTTAGTGGGTTAGGGTTGTTTGTTGTTAGTGGGTTAATGTTTTTGGTTTTTAGGGGTTAGGGTTGTTTGTTGTTTGGGGGTTAGTGTTTGTTGTTAGGGGGCTAGGGTTGTTTGTTGTTAGGGTGTTAGTGTTCTTTGATGTTAGGGGTTTAGGGTTGTTTGTTGTTAGGGGGTTAGTGTTGTTTGTTGTTAGGGTGTTAGGGTTGTTTGTTGTTAGGGTGTTAGGGTTGTTTGTTGTTAGTGGGTTAGGGTTGTTTGTTGTTAGTGGTTTAGTGTTTTTGGTTTTTAGGGGTTAGGTTTGTTTGTTGTTTGGTTGTTAGTGTTTGTTGTTAGGGTGTTAGTGTTTTGTGTTGTTAGGGGGTTAGTGTTCTTTGATGTTAGGGATTTAGGGTTGTTTTTTGTTAGGGGGTTAGTGTTGTTTGCTGTTAGGGTGTTAGTGTTTTGTGTTGTTAGGAGGTTAGTGTTGTTTGATGTTAGGGGTTTAGGGTTGTTTGTTGTTAGGGGGTTAGGGTTGTTTGTTGTTAGTGGGTTAGGGTTGTTTGTTGTTAGTGGGTTAGTGTTTTTGGTTTTTAGGGGTTAGGGTTGTTTGTTGTTTGGGGGTTAGTGTTTGTTGTTAGGGGGCTAGGGTTGTTTGTTGTTAGGGTGTTAGTGTTCTTTGATGTTAGGGGTTTAGGGTTGTTTTTTGTTGGGGGTTAGTGTTGTTTGTTGTTAGGGTGTTAGGGTTGTTTGTTGTTAGTGGGTTAGGGTTGTTTGTTGATAAGAGGTTAGGATTTGTGTTGTTAGGGGGTTAGTATTGTTCGTTGCTGGGGGTTAGTGTTGTTTCTTCTTAGGGCGTTAGTGTTTTTTGTTCTTAGGGGGTTAGGGTTGGTTGTTGTTAGGGGGTTAGTGTTGTTTGTTGTTAGGGGTTTAGGGTTGTTTCTTGTTAGGGGGTTAGTGTTGTTTGTTGTTAGGGGCTTAGGGTTGTTTCTTGTTGGGGTTTAGTGGTGTTTGTTGTTCGGGTGTTAGTGTTGTTTGTTGTTAGGGGCTTAGTGTTGTTTGTGTTTAGGGGTTTAGTGTTGTTTGCTTTTAGGGTTTTAGGGTTGTTTGTTCTTTGGGGGTTAGTGTTTGTTGTTAGGGGGTTAGTGTTGTGTCTTGTTGGGGTTTAGTGGTTTTTGTTGTTAGGGTGTTAGTGTCGTTTGTTGTTAGGGGGTTAGTGTTGTTGGTTGTCATGAGGTAAGGGTTGTTTGTTTTTAAGGGTTTAGGGTTGTTTGTTGTTAGTGGGTTAGTGTTGTTTGTTGTTAGGGTGGTAGGGTTGTTTGTTGTTAGGGTGTAAGTGTTCTTTGATGTTAGTGGTTTAGGGTTGTTTGTTGTTAGGGGGTTAGTGTTGTTTGTTGTTAGGGTGTTAGGGTTGTTTGTTGTTAGTGGGCTAGGGTTGTTTGTTGTTAGTGGTTTAGTGTTTTTGGTTTTTCGGGGTTAGGGTTGTTTGTTGTTTGGGGGTTAGTGTTTGTTGTTAGGGTGTTAGTGTTTTGTGTTGTTAGGGGGTTAGTGTTCTTTGATGTTAGGGATTTAGGGTTGTTTGTTGTTAGGGGGTTAGTGTTGTTTGTTGTTATGGGGTTAGGGTTGTTTGTTGTTAGGGTGTTAGTGTTGTTTGTTGTTAGGGGTTAGGGTTGTTTGTTGTTAGGGTGTTAGTGTTGTTTGTTGATAGTGGGTTAGGTTTGTTTGTTGTTTGGTTAGGGTTGTTTGTTGTTAGGGGGTTAGTGTTGTTTGTTGTTAGGGGTTTAGGGTTGTTTCTTGTTGGGATTTAGTGGTTTTTGTTGTTAGGGTGTTAGTCTTTATTGTGGTTAGGGGGTTAGTGTTGTTGGTTGTTCGGGGGTTAGGATTGTTTGTTGTTAGGGGGTTAGGGTTGTTTGTTGTTTGGGGGTTAGGGTTCTTTGTTGTTACGGGGTTAGTGTTGTTTGTTGTTACGGGGTTAGCTTAGTTTCTTGTTAGGGGTTTAGTGTTGTTTGTTGTTAGGGGGTTAATGTTTGTTGTTAGGGGTTTAGGGTTGTTTCTTGTTGGGGTTTAGTGGTTTTTGTTGTTAGGGTGTTAGTGTTGTTTGTTGTTAGGGTGTTAGTGTTTTGTGTTGTTAGGAGGTTAGTGTTGTTTGATGTTAGGGGTTTAGGGTTGTTTGTTGTTAGGGGGTTAGGGTTGTTTGTTGTTAGTGGGTTAGGGTTGTTTGTTGTTAGTGGGTTAGTGTTTTTGGTTTTTAGGGGTTAGAGTTGTTTGTTGTTTGGGGGTTAGTGTTTGTTGTTAGGGGGCTAGGGTTGTTTGTTGTTAGGGTGTTAGTGTTCTTTGATGTTAGGGGTTTAGGGTTGTTTGTTGTTAGGGGGTTAGTGTTGTTTGTTGTTAGGGTGTTAGGGTTGTTTGTTGTTAGTGGGTTAGGGTTGTTTGTTGATAAGAGGTTAGGATTTGCGTTGTTAGGGGGTTAGTATTGTTCGTTGCTGGGGGTTAGTGTTGTTTCTTCTTAGGGCGTTAGTGTTTTTTGTTCTTAGGGGGTTAGGGTTGGTTGTTGTTAGGGGGTTAGTGTTGTTTGTTGTTAGGGGTTTAGGGTTGTTTCTTGTTAGGGGGTTAGTGTTGTTTCTTGTTAGGGGCTTAGGGTTGTTTCTTGTTGGGGTTTAGTGGTGTTTGTTGTTCGGGTGTTAGTGTTGTTTGTTGTTAGGGGCTTAGTGTTGTTTGTGTTTAGGGGTTTAGTGTTGTTTGCTTTTAGGGTTTTAGTGTTGTTTGTTGTTTGGGGGTTAGTGTTTGTTGTTAGGGGGTTAGGGTTGTTTGTTGTTAGGGTGTTAGTGTTCTTTGATGTTAGGGGTTTAGGGTTGTTTGTTGTTATGGGGTTAGTGTTGTTTGTTGTTAGGGGGTTAGGGTTGTTTGTTGTTAGGGTGTTAGTGTTGTTTGTTGCTGGGGGTTAGGGTTGTTTGTTGTTCGCGTGTTAGTGTTGTTTGTTGTTAGTGGTTTAGGTTTGTTTGTTGTTTGGTTAGGGTTGTTTGTTGTTAGGGGGTTAGTGTTGTTTGATGTTAGGGGTTTAGGGTTGTTTTTTGTTAGAGTTTTAGTGTTGTTTGTTGTTAGGGTGTAAGGGCTGTTTGTTGTTAGTGGTTTAGGGTTGTTTGTTGTTAGTGGGTTAGTGTTTTTGGTTTTTAGGGGTTAGGGTTGTTTGTTGTTTGGGGGTTAGTGTTTGTTGTTAGGGGGTTAGTGTTGTTTGTTGTTAGGGTGTTAGTGTACTTTGATGTTAGGGGTTTAGGGTTGTTTGTTGTTGGGGGTTAGTGTTGTTTGTTGTTAGGGGGTTAGGGTTGTTTCTGGTTAGGGTGTTACTGTTGTTTGTTGTTAGGGTGTTAGGGTTGTTTGTTGTTAGGGTGTTAGTGTTGTTTGTTGTTAGTGGGTTAGGGTTTTTTGTTGTTTGGTTAGGGTTGTTTGTTGTTAGGGGGTTAGTGTTGTTTGTTGTTAGGGGTTTAGGGTTGTTTCTTGTAGGGGTTTAGTGGTTTTTGTTGTTAGGGTGTTAGTGTGTACTGTGGTTAGGGGGTTAGTGTTGTTGGTTGTTCGGGGGTTAGGATTGTTTGTTGTTAGGGGGTTAGGGTTGTTTGTTGTTTGGGGGTTAGGGTTGTTTGTTGTTACGTGGTTAGTGTTGTTTGTTGTTACGGGGTGAGGGTAGTTTCTTGTTAGGGGTTTAGTGTTGTTTATTGTTAAGGGGTTAGTGTTTGTTGTTAGGGTTTTAGGGTTGTTTCTTGTTGGGGTTTAGTGGTTCTTGTTGTTAGGGTGTTAGTGTTGTTTGTTGTTAGGGTGTTAGTGTTGTTTGTTGTTGGGGTTAGGGTTGTTTGTTGTTAGGGTGTTAGTGTTGTTTGTTGTTAGTGGGTTAGGTTTGTTTGTTGTTTGGTTAGGGTTGTTTGTTGTTAGGGGGTTAGTGTTGTTTGTTGTTAGGGGTTTAGGGTTGTTTCTTGTTGGGGTTTAGTGGTTTTTGTTGTTAGGGTGTTAGTCTTTATTGTGGTTAGGGGGTTAGTGTTGTTGGTTGTTCGGGGGTTAGGATTGTTTGTTGTTAGGGGGTTAGGGTTGTTTGTTGTTTGGGGGTTAGGTTTGTTTGTTGTTACGGGGTTAGGTTAGTTTCTTGTTAGGGGTTTAGTGTTGTTTGTTGTTAGGGGTTTAGTGTTTGTTGTTAGGGGTTTAGGGTTGTTTCTTGTTGGGGTTTAGTGCTTTTTGTTGTTAGGGTGTTAGTGTTGTTTGTTGTTAGGGTGTTAGTGTTTTGTGTTGTTAGGGGTTTAGTGCTGTTTGATGTTAGGGGTTTAGGGTTGTTTGTTGTTAGAGGGTTAGTGTTGTTTGTTGTTAGGGTGTTAGGGTTGTTTGTTGTTAGTGGTTTAGGGTTGTTTGTTGTTAGTGGGTTAGTATTTTTGGTTTTTAAGGGTTAGGGTTGTTTGTTGTTTGGGGGTTAGTGTTTGTTGTTAGGGGGTTAGGGTTGTTTGTTGTTAGGGTGTTAGTGTTTGTTGTTAGGGGGTTAGTGTTTGTTGTTAGGGTTTTAGGGTTGTTTCTTGTTGGGGTTTAGTGGTTCTTGTTGTTAGGGTGTTAGTGTTGTTTGTTGTTAGGGTGTTAGAGTTTTGTGTTGTTAGGGGGTTAGTGTTGTTTGATGTTAGGGGTTTATGGTTGTTTGTTGTTAGGGGGTTAGTGTTTGTTGTTAGGGTGTTAGGTTTGTTTGTTGTTAGTGGGTTAGGGTTGTTTGTTGTTAGTGGGTTAGTGTTCTTTGATGTTAGGGGTTTAGGGTTGTTTGTTGTTAGGGTGTTAGTGTTGTTTGTTGTTAGGGGGTTAGGGTTGTTTGTTAGAGTGTTAGTGTTGTTTGTTGTTAGGGGTTAGGGTTGTTTGTTGTTAGGGTGTTAGTGTTGTTTGTTGTTAGTGGGTTAGGTTTGTTTGTTGTTTGGTTAGGGTTGTTTGTTGTTAGGGGGTTAGTGTTGTTTGTTGTTAGGGGTTTAGGGTTGTTTCTTGTTGGGGTTTAGTGGTTTTTGTTGTTAGGGTGCTAGTCTTTATTGTGGTTAGGGGGTTAGTGTTGTTGGTTGTTCGGGGGTTAGGATTGTTTGTTGTTAGGGGGTTAGGGTTGTTTGTTGTTTGGGGGTTAGGGTTCTTTGTTGTTACGGGGTTAGTGTTGTTTGTTGTTACGGGGTTAGGTTAGTTTCTTGTTAGGGGTTTAGTGTTGTTTGTTGTTAGGGGGTTAGTGTTTGTTGTTAGGGGTTTAGGGTTGTTTCTTGTTCGGGTTTTGTGGTTTTTGTTGTTAGGGTGTTAGTGTTGTTTGTTGTTAGGGTGTTAGTGTTTTGTGTTGTTAGGGGGTTAGTGTTGTTTGATGTTAGGGGTTTAGGGTTTTTTGTTGTTAGGGGTTTAGGGTTGTTTGTTGTTAGTGGGTTAGGGTTGTTTGTTGTTAGTGGGTTAGTGTTTTTGGTTTTTAGGGGTTAGGGTTGTTTGTTGTTTGGGGGTTAGTGTTTGTTGTTAGGGGGCTAGGGTTGTTTGTTGTTAGGGTGTTAGTGTTCTTTGATGTTAGGGGTTTAGGGTTGTTTGTTGTTAGGGGGTTAGTGTTGTTTGTTGTTAGGGGGTTAGAGTTGTTTGTTGTTAGGGTGTTAGTGTTGTTTGTTGTTAGGGGTTAGGGTTGTTTGTTGTTAGGGTGTTAGTGTTGTTTGTTGTTAGTGGGTTAGGTTTGTTTGTTGTTTGGTTAGGATTGTCTGTTGTTAGGGGGTTAGTGTTGTTTGTTGTTAGGGGTTTAGGGCTGTTTCTTGTTGGGGTTTAGTGGTTTTTGTTGTTTGGGTGTTAGTGTTTGTTGTTAGGGGGTTAGGGTTGTTTGTTGTTAGGGTGTTAGTGTTCTTTGATGTTAGGGGTTTAGGGTTGTTTGTTGTTAGGGGGTTAGTGTTGTTTGTTGTTAGGGGGTTAGGGTTGTTTGTTGTTTGGGGGTTAGGGTTGTTTGTTGTTACGGGGTTAGTGTTGTTTGTTGTTACGGGGTTAGGTTAGTTTCTTCTTAGGGGGTTAGTGTTGTTTGTTGTTAGGGGGTTAGTGTTTGTTGTTAGGGGTTTAGGGTTGTTTCTTGTTGGGGTTTAGTGGTATTTGTTGTTAGGGTGTTAGTTTTGTTTGTTGTTAGGGTGTTAGTGTTTTGTGTTGTTAGGAGGTTAGTGTTGTTTGATGTTAGGGGTTTAGGGTTGTTTGTTGTTAGGGGGTTAGGGTTGTTTGTTGTTAGTGGGTTAGGGTTGTTTGTTGTTAGTGGGTTAGTGTTTTTGGTTTTTAGGGGTTAGGGTTGTTTGTTGTTTGGGGGTTAGTGTTTGTTGTTAGGGGGCTAGGGTTGTTTGTTGTTAGGGTGTTAGTGTTCTTTGATGTTAGGGGTTTAGGGTTGTTTGTTGTTGGGGGTTAGTGTTGTTTGTTGTTAGGGTGTTAGGGTTGTTTGTTGTTAGTGGGTTAGGGTTGTTTGTTGATAAGAGGTTAGGATTTGTGTTGTTAGGGGGTTAGTATTGTTCGTTGCTGGGGGTTAGTGTTGTTTCTTCTTAGGGCGTTAGTGTTTTTTGTTCTTAGGGGGTTAGGGTTGGTTGCGGTTAGGGGGTTAGTGTTGTTTGTTGTTAGGGGTTTAGGGTTGTTTCTGGTTAGGGGGTTAGTGTTGTTTGTTGTTAGGGGTTTAGGGTTGTTTCTTGTTGGGGTTTAGTGGTGTTTGTTGTTCGGGTGTTAGTGTTGTTTGTTGTTAGGGGCTTAGTGTTGTTTGTGTTTAGGGGTTTAGTGTTGTTTGCTTTTGGGGTTTTAGGGTTGTTTGTTGTTTGGGGGTTAGTGTTTGTTGTTAGGGGGTTAGGGTTGTTTGTTGTTAGGGTGTTAGTGTTCTTTGATGTTAGGGGTTTAGGGTTGTTTGTTGTTATGGGGTTAGTGTTGTTTGTTGTTAGGGGGTTAGGGTTGTTTGTTGTTAGGGTGTTAGTGTTGTTTGTTGTTAGGGGGTTAGGGTTGTTTGTTGTTCGCGTGTTAGTGTTGTTTGTTGTTAGTGGTTTAGGTTTGTTTGTTGTTTGGTTAGGGTTGTTTGTTGTTAGGGGGTTAGTGTTGTTTGTTGCTAGGGGTTTAGGGTTGTTTCTTGTTGGGGTTTAGTGGTTCTTGTTGTTAGGGTGTTAGTGTTGTTTGTTGTTAGGGTGTTAGTGTTGTTTGTTGTTAGGGGTTTAGGGTTGTTTGTTGTTAGGGGGTTAGTGTTGTTTGTTGTTAGGGTGTTAGGGTTGTTTGTTGTCAGTGGGTTAGGGTTGTTTGTTGTTAGTGGTTTAGTGTTTTTGGTTTTTAGGGGTTAGGTTTGTTTGTTGTTTGGGGGTTAGTGTTTGTTGTTAGGGTGTTAGTGTTTTGTGTTGTTAGGGGGTTAGTGTTCTTTGATGTTAGGGATTTAGGGTTGTTTGTTGTTAGGGGGTTAGTGTTGTTTGTTGTTAGGGGGTTAGGGTTGTTTGTTGTTAGGGTGTTAGTGTTGTTTGTTGTTAGGGGTTAGGGTTGTTTGTTGTTAGGGTGTTAGTGTTGTTTGTTGTTAGTGGGTTAGGTTTGTTTGTTGTTTGGTTAGGGTTGTTTGTTGTTAGGGGGTTAGTGTTGTTTGTTGTTAGGGGTTTAGGGTTGTTTCTTGTTGGGGTTTAGTGGTTTTTGTTGTTAGGGTGCTAGTCTTTATTGTGGTTAGGGGGTTAGTGTTGTTGGTTGTTCGGGGGTTAGGATTGTTTGTTGTTAGGGGGTTAGGGTTGTTTGTTGTTTGGGGGTTAGGTTTGTTTGTTGTTACGGGGTTAGGTTAGTTTCTTGTTAGGGGTTTAGTGTTGTTTGTTGTTAGGGGGTTAGTGTTTGTTGTTAGGGGTTTAGGGTTGTTTCTTGTTGGGGTTTAGTGGTTTTTCTTGTTAGGGTGTTAGTGTTGTTTGTTGTTAGGGTGTTAGTGTTTTGTGTTGTTAGGAGGTTAGTGTTGTTTGATGTTAGGGGTTTAGGGTTGTTTGTTGTTAGGGGGTTAGGGTTGTTTGTTGTTAGTGGGTTAGGGTTGTTTGTTGTTAGTGGGTTAGTGTTTTTGGTTTTTAGGGGTTAGGGTTGTTTGTTGTTAGGGTGTTAGTGTTCTTTGATGTTAGGGGTTTAGGGTTGTTTGTTGTTGGGGGTTAGTGTTGTTTGTTGTTAGGGTGTTAGGGTTGTTTGTTGTTAGTGGGTTAGGGTTGTTTGTTGATAAGAGGTTAGGATTTGTGTTGTTAGGGGGTTAGTATTGTTCGTTGCTGGGGGTTAGTGTTGTTTCTTCTTAGGGCGTTAGTGTTTTTTGTTCTTAGGGGGTTAGGGTTGGTTGCGGTTAGGGGGTTAGTGTTGTTTGTTGTTAGGGGTTTAGGGTTGTTTCTTGTTAGGGGGTTAGTGTTGTTTGTTGTTAGGGGTTTAGGGTTGTTTCTTGTTGGGGTTTAGTGGTGTTTGTTGTTCGGGTGTTAGTGTTGTTTGTTGTTAGGGGCTTAGTGTTGTTTGTGTTTAGGGGTTTAGTGTTGTTTGCTTTTGGGGTTTTAGGGTTGTTTGTTGTTTGGGGGTTAGTGTTTGTTGTTAGGGGGTTAGGGTTGTTTGTTGTTAGGGTGTTAGTGTTCTTTGATGTTAGGGGTTTAGGGTTGTTTGTTGTTATGGGGTTAGTGTTGTTTGTTGTTAGGGGGTTAGGGTTGTTTGTTGTTAGGGTGTTAGTGTTGTTTGTTGTTAGGGGGTTAGGGTTGTTTGTTGTTCGTGTGTTAGTGTTGTTTGTTGTTAGTGGTTTAGGTTTGTTTGTTGTTTGGTTAGGGTTGTTTGTTGTTAGGGGGTTAGTGTTGTTTGTTGTTAGGGGTTTAGGGTTGTTTCTTGTTGGGGTTTAGTGGTTTTTGTTGTTCGGGTGTTAGTGTTTATTGTGGTTAGGGGGTTAGTGTTGTTCGTTGTTCGGGGGTTAGGATTGTTTGTTGTTAGGGGGTTAGGGTTGTTTGCTGTTTGGGGCTTAGGGTTGTTGGTTGTTACCGAGTTAGTGTTGTTTGTTGTTACGGGGTTAGGGTAGTTTCTTGTTAGGGGTTTAGTTTTGTTTGTTGTTAGGCCCTTAGTGTTTGTTGTTAGGGGTTTAGGGTTGTTTCTTGTTGGGGTTTAGTGGTTTTTGTTGTTAGGGTGTTAGTGTTGTTTGTTGTTAGGGTGTTAGTGTTTTGTGTTGTTAGGGGGTTAGTGTTGTTTGATGTTAGGGGTTTAGGGTTGTTTGTTGTTAGAGTTTTAGTGTTGTTTGTTGTTAGGGTGTTAGGGTTGTTTGTTGTTAGTGGTTTAGGGTTGTTTGTTGTTAGTGGGTTAGTGTTTTTGGTTTTTAGGGGATAGGGTTGTTTGTTGTTTGGGGGTTAGTGTTTGTTGTTAGGGGGTTAGTGTTGTTTGTTGTTAGGGTGTTAGTGTTCTTTGATGTTAGGGGTTTAGGGTTGTTTGTTGTTGGGGGTTAGTGTTGTTTGTTGTTAGGGGGTTAGGGTTGTTTCTGGTTAGGGTGTTACTGTTGTTTGTTGTTAGGGGGTTAGGGTTGTTTGGTGTTAGGGTGTTAGTGTTGTTTGTTGTTAGTGGGTTAGGGTTTTTTGTTGTTTGGTTAGGGTTGTTTGTTGTTAGGGGGTTAGTGTTGTTTGTTGTTAGGGTTTTAGGGTTGTTTTTTGTAGGGGTTTAGTGGTTTTTGTTGTTAGGGTGTTAGTGTGTACTGTGGTTAGGGCGTTAGTGTTGTTGGTTGTTCGGGGGTTAGGATTGTTTGTTGTTAGGGGGTTAGGGTTGTTTGTTGTTTGGGGGTTAGGGTTGTTTGTTGTTACGCGGTTAGTGTTGTTTGTTGTTACGGGGTGAGGGTAGTTTCTTGTTAGGGGTTTAGTGTTGTGTATTGTTAGGGGGTTAGTGTTTGTTGTTAGGGTTTTAGGGTTGTTTCTTGTTGGGGTTTAGTGGTTCTTGTTGTTAGGGTGTTAGTGTTGTTTGTTGTTAGGGTGTTAGTGTTGTTTGTTGTTAGGGGTTAGGGTTGTTTGTTGTTAGGGTGTTAGTGTTGTTTGTTGTTAGTGGGTTAGGTTTGTTTGTTGTTTGGTTAGGGTTGTTTGTTGTTAGGGGGTTAGTGTTGTTTGTTGTTAGGGGTTTAGGGTTGTTTCTTGTTGGGGTTTAGTGGTTTTTGTTGTTAGGGTGTTAGTCTTTATTGTGGTTAGGGGGTTAGTGTTGTTGGTTGTTCGGGGGTTAGGATTGTTTGTTGCTAGGGGGTTAGGGTTGTTTGTTGTTAGTGGGATAGTGTTTTTGGTTTTTAGGGGTTAGGGTTGTTTGTTGTTTGGGGGTTAGTGTTTGTTGTTAGGGTGTTAGTGTTTTGTGTTGTTAGGGGGTTAGTGTTCTTTGATGTTAGGGATTTAGGGTTGTTTGTTGTTAGGGGGTTAGTGTTGTTTGTTGTTATGGGGTTAGGGTTGTTTGTTGTTAGGGTGTTAGTGTTGTTTGTAGTTAGGGGTTAGGGTTGTTTGTTGTTAGGGTGTTAGTGTTGTTTGTTGTTAGTGGGTTAGGTTTGTTTGTTGTTTGGTTAGGGTTGTTTGTTGTTAGGGGGTTAGTGTTGTTTGTTGTTAGGGTGTTAGGGTTGTTTGTTGTTAGTGGGTTAGGGTTGTTTGTTGATAAGAGGTTAGGATTTGTGTTGTTAGGGGGTTAGTATTGTTCGTTGCTGGGGGTTAGTGTTGTTTCTTCTTAGGGCGTTAGTGTTTTTTGTTCTTAGGGGGTTAGGGTTGGTTGTTGTTAGGGGGTTAGTGTTATTTGTTGTTAGGGGTTTAGGGTTGTTTCTTGTTAGGGGGTTAGTGTTGTTTCTTGTTAGGGGCTTAGGGTTGTTTCTTGTTGGGGTTTAGTGGTGTTTGTTGTTCGGGTGTTAGTGTTGTTTGTTGCTAGGGGCTTAGTGTTGTTTCTGTTTAGGGGTTTAGTGTTGTTTGCTTTTAGGGTTTTAGGGTTGTTTGTTGTTTGGGGGTTAGTGTTTGTTGTTAGGGGGTTAGGGTTGTTTGTTGTTAGGGTGTTAGTGTTCTTTGATGTTAGGGGTTTAGGGTTGTTTGTTGTTATGGGGTTAGTGTTGTTTGTTGTTAGGGGGTTAGGGTTGTTTGGTGTTAGGGTGTTAGGGTTGTTCGTTGTTAGGGGGTTAGGGTTGTTTGTTGTTAGGGTGTTAGTGTTGTTTGTTGTTAGTGGGTTAGGTTTGTTTGTTGTTTGGTTAGGGTTGTTTGTTGTTAGGGGGTTAGGGTTGTTTGTTGTTAGGGGTTTAGGGTTGTTTCTTGTTGGGGTTTAGTGGTTTTTGTTGTTAGGGTGTTAGTCTCTATTGTGGTTAGGGGGTTAGTGTTGTTGGTTGTTCGGGGGTTAGGATTGTTCGTTGTTAGGGGGTTAGGGTTGTTTGTTGTTTGGGGGTTAGGTTTGTTTCTTGTTACGGGGTTAGGGTAGTTTCTTGTTAGGGGTTTAGTGTTGTTTTTTGTTAGGGGGTTAGTGTTTGTTGTTAGGGGTTTAGGGTTGTTTCTTGTTGGGGTTTAGTGGTTTTTGTTGTTAGGGTGTTAGTGTTGTTTGTTGTTAGGGTGTTAGTGTTTTGTGTTGTTATGGGGTTAGTGTAGTTTGATGTTAGGGGTTTAGGGTTGTTTGTTGTTAGAGGGTTAGTGTTGTTTGTTGTTAGGGTGTTAGGGTTGTTTGTTGTTAGTGGTTTAGGGTTGTTTGTTGTTAGTGGGTTAGTATTTTTGGTTTTTAGGGGTTAGGGTTGTTTGTTGTTTGGGGGTTAGTGTTTGTTGTTAGGGGGTTAGGGTTGTTTGTTGTTAGGGTGTTAGTGTTTGTTGTTAGGGGGTTAGTGTTTGTTGTTAGGGTTTTAGGGTTGTTTCGTGTTGGGGTTTAGTGGTTCTCGTTGTTAGGGTGTTAGTGTTGTTTGTTGTTAGGGTGTTAGTGTTTTGTGTTGTTAGGGGGTTAGTGTTGTTTGATGTGAGGGGTTTATGGTTGTTTGTTGTTAGCGGGTTAGTGTTGTTTGTTGTTAGGGTGTTAGGGCTGTTTGTTGTTAGTGGGTTAGGGTTGTTTGTTGTTAGTGGGTTAGTGTTCTTTGATGTTAGGGGTTTAGGGTTGTTTGTTGTTAGGGTGTTAGTGTTGTTTGTTGTTAGGGGGTTAGGGTTGTTTGTTAGAGTGTTAGTGTTGTTTGTTGTTAGGGGTTAGGGTTGTTTGTTGTTAGGGTGTTAGTGTTGTTTGTTGTTAGTGGGTTAGGTTTGTTTGTTGTTTGGTTAGGGTTGTTTGTTGTTAGGGGGTTAGTGTTGTTTGTTGTTAGGGGTTTAGGGTTGTTTCTTGTTGGGGTTTAGTGGTTTTTGTTGTTAGGGTGTTAGTCTTTATTGTGGTTAGGGGGTTAGTGTTGTTGGTTGTTCGGGGGTTAGGATTGTTTCTTGTTAGGGTATTAGGGTTGTTTGTTGTTTGGGAGTTAGGGTTCTTTGTTGTTACGGGGTTAGTGATGTTTGTTGTTACGGGGTTAGGTTAGTTTCTTGTTAGGGGTTTAGTGTTGTTTGTTGTTAGGGGGTTAGTGTTTGTTGTTAGGGGTTTAGTGTTGTTTCTTGTTCGGGTTTAGTGGTTTTTGTTGTTAGGGTGTTAGTGTTGTTTGTTGTTAGTAGGTTAGGTTTGTTTGTTTCTTGGTTAGGATTGTTTGTTGTTAGGGGGTTAGTGTTGTTTGTTGTTAGGGGTTTAGGGCTGTTTCTTGTTGGGGTTTAGTGGTTTTTGTTGTTAGGGTGTTAGTCTTTATTGTGGTTAGGGGGTTAGTGTTGTTGGTTGTTCGGGGGTTAGGATTGTTTGTTGTTAGGGGGTTAGGGTTGTTTGTTGTTTGGGGGTTAGGGTTGCTTGTTGTTACGGGGTTAGTGTTGTTTGTTGTTACGGGGTTAGGTTAGTTTCTTGTTAGGGGTTTAGTGTTGTTTGTTGTTAGGGGGTTAGTGTTTGTTGTTAGGGGTTTAGGGTTGTTTCTTGTTGGGGTTTAGTAGTTTTTGTTGTTAGGGTGTTAGTGTTGTTTGTTGTTAGGGTGTTAGTGTTTTGTGTTGTTAGGGGGTTAGTGTTGTTTGATGTTAGGGGTTTAGGGTTGTTTGTTGTTAGGGGGTTAGGGTTGTTTGTTGTTAGTGGGTTAGGGTTGTTTGTTGTTAGTGGGTTAATGTTTTTGGTTTTTAGGGGTTAGGGTTGTTTGTTGTTTGGGGGTTAGTGTTTGTTGTTAGGGGGCTAGGGTTGTTTGTTGTTAGGGTGTTAGTGTTCTTTGATGTTAGGGGTTTAGGGTTGTTTGTTGTTAGGGGGTTAGTGTTCTTTGTTGTTAGGGTGTTAGGGTTGTTTGTTGTTAGGGTGTTAGGGTTGTTTGTTGTTAGTGGGTTAGGGTTGTTTGTTGTTAGTGGTTTAGTGTTTTTGGTTTTTAGGGGTTAGGTTTGTTTGTTGTTTGGGGGTTAGTGTTTGTTGTTAGGGTGTTAGTGTTTTGTGTTGTTAGGTGGTTAGTGTTCTTTGATGTTAGGGATTTAGGGTTGTTTGTTGTTAGGGGGTTAGTGTTGTTTGTTGTTAGGGGGTTAGGGTTGTTTGTTGTTAGGGTGTTAGTGTTGTTTGTTGTTAGGGGTTAGGGTTGTTTGTTGTTAGGGTGTTAGTGTTGTTTGTTGTTAGTGGGTTAGGTTTGTTTGTTGTTTGGTTAGGGTTGTTTGATGTTAGGGGGTTAGTGTTGTTTGTTGTTAGGGGCTTAGGGTTGTTTCTTGTTGGGGTTTAGTGGTTTTTGTTGTTAGGGTGCTAGTCTTTATTGTGGTTAGGGGGTTAGTGTTGTTGGTTGTTCGGGGGTTAGGATTGTTTGTTGTTAGGGGGTTAGGGTTGTTTGTTGTTTGGGGGTTAGGGTTGTTTGTTGTTACGGGGTTAGTGTTGTTTGTTGTTATGGGGTTAGGTTAGTTTCTTCTTAGGGGGTTAGTGTTGTTTGTTGTTAGGGGGTTAGTGTTTGTTGTTAGGGGTTTAGGGTTGTTTCTTGTTGGGGTTTAGTGGTTCTCGTTGTTAGGGTGTTAGTGTTGTTTGTTGTTAGGGTGTTAGTGTTTTGTGTTGTTAGGGGGTTAGTGTTGTTTGATGTGAGGGGTTTATGGTTGTTTGTTGTTAGCGGGTTAGTGTTGTTTGTTGTTAGGGTGTTAGGGCTGTTTGTTGTTAGTGGGTTAGGGTTGTTTGTTGTTAGTGGGTTAGTGTTCTTTGATGTTAGGGGTTTAGGGTTGTTTGTTGTTAGGGTGTTAGTGTTGTTTGTTGTTAGGGGGTTAGGGTTGTTTGTTAGAGTGTTAGTGTTGTTTGTTGTTAGGGGTTAGGGTTGTTTGTTGTTAGGGTGTTAGTGTTGTTTGTTGTTAGTGGGTTAGGTTTGTTTGTTGTTTGGTTAGGGTTGTTTGTTGTTAGGGGGTTAGTGTTGTTTGTTGTTAGGGGTTTAGGGTTGTTTCTTGTTGGGGTTTAGTGGTTTTTGTTGTTAGGGTGTTAGTCTTTATTGTGGTTAGGGGGTTAGTGTTGTTGGTTGTTCGGGGGTTAGGATTGTTTCTTGTTAAGGTATTGGGGTTGTTTGTTGTTTGGGAGTTAGGGTTCTTTGTTGTTACGGGGTTAGTGTTGTTTGTTGTTACGGGGTTAGGTTAGTTTCTTGTTAGGGGTTTAGTGTTGTTTGTTGTTAGGGGGTTAGTGTTTGTTGTTAGGGGTTTAGTGTTGTTTCTTGTTCGGGTTTAGTGGTTTTTGTTGTTAGGGTGTTAGAGTTGTTTGTTGTTAGTAGGTTAGGTTTGTTTGTTTCTTGGTTAGGATTGTTTGTTGTTAGGGGGTTAGTGTTGTTTGTTGTTAGGGGTTTAGGGCTGTTTCTTGTTGGGGTTTAGTGGTTTTTGTTGTTAGGGTGTTAGTCTTTATTGTGGTTAGGGGGTTAGTGTTGTTGGTTGTTCGGGGGTTAGGATTGTTTGTTGTTAGGGGGTTAGGGTTGTTTGTTGTTTGGGGGTTAGGGTTGCTTGTTGTTACGGGGTTAGTGTTGTTTGTTGTTACGGGGTTAGGTTAGTTTCTTGTTAGGGGTTTAGTGTTGTTTGTTGTTAGGGGGTTAGTGTTTGTTGTTAGGGGTTTAGGGTTGTTTCTTGTTGGGGTTTAGTAGTTTTTGTTGTTAGGGTGTTAGTGTTGTTTGTTGTTAGGGTGTTAGTGTTTTGTGTTGTTAGGGGGTTAGTGTTGTTTGATGTTAGGGGTTTAGGGTTGTTTGTTGTTAGGGGGTTAGGGTTGTTTGTTGTTAGTGGGTTAGGGTTGTTTGTTGTTAGTGGGTTAATGTTTTTGGTTTTTAGGGGTTAGGGTTGTTTGTTGTTTGGGGGTTAGTGTTTGTTGTTAGGGGGCTAGGGTTGTTTGTTGTTAGGGTGTTAGTGTTCTTTGATGTTAGGGGTTTAGGGTTGTTTGTTGTTAGGGGGTTAGTGTTCTTTGTTGTTAGGGTGTTAGGGTTGTTTGTTGTTAGGGTGTTAGGGTTGTTTGTTGTTAGTGGGTTAGGGTTGTTTGTTGTTAGTGGTTTAGTGTTTTTGGTTTTTAGGGGTTAGGTTTGTTTGTTGTTTGGGGGTTAGTGTTTGTTGTTAGGGTGTTAGTGTTTTGTGTTGTTAGGTGGTTAGTGTTCTTTGATGTTAGGGATTTAGGGTTGTTTGTTGTTAGGGGGTTAGTGTTGTTTGTTGTTAGGGGGTTAGGGTTGTTTGTTGTTAGGGTGTTAGTGTTGTTTGTTGTTAGGGATTAGGGTTGTTTGTTGTTAGGGTGTTAGTGTTGTTTGTTGTTAGTGGGTTAGGTTTGTTTGTTGTTTGGTTAGGGTTGTTTGATGTTAGGGGGTTAGTGTTGTTTGTTGTTAGGGGCTTAGGGTTGTTTCTTGTTGGGGTTTAGTGGTTTTTGTTGTTAGGGTGCTAGTCTTTATTGTGGTTAGGGGGTTAGTGTTGTTGGTTGTTCGGGAGTTAGGATTGTTTGTTGTTAGGGGGTTAGGGTTGTTTGTTGTTTGGGGGTTAGGGTTGTTTGTTGTTACGGGGTTAGTGTTGTTTGTTGTTATGGGGTTAGGTTAGTTTCTTCTTAGGGGGTTAGTGTTGTTTGTTGTTAGGGGGTTAGTGTTTGTTGTTAGGGGTTTAGGGTTGTTTCTTGTTGGGGTTTAGTGGTTCTCGTTGTTAGGGTGTTAGTGTTGTTTGTTGTTAGGGTGTTAGTGTTTTGTGTTGTTAGGGGGTTAGTGTTGTTTGATGTGAGGGGTTTATGGTTGTTTGTTGTTAGCGGGTTAGTGTTGTTTGTTGTTAGGGTGTTAGGGCTGTTTGTTGTTAGTGGGTTAGGGTTGTTTGTTGTTAGTGGGTTAGTGTTCTTTGATGTTAGGGGTTTAGGGTTGTTTGTTGTTAGGGTGTTAGTGTTGTTTGTTGTTAGGGGGTTAGGGTTGTTTGTTAGAGTGTTAGTGTTGTTTGTTGTTAGGGGTTAGGGTTGTTTGTTGTTAGGGTGTTAGTGTTGTTTGTTGTTAGTGGGTTAGGTTTGTTTGTTGTTTGGTTAGGGTTGTTTGTTGTTAGGGGGTTAGTGTTGTTTGTTGTTAGGGGTTTAGGGTTGTTTCTTGTTGGGGTTTAGTGGTTTTTGTTGTTAGGGTGTTAGTCTTTATTGTGGTTAGGGGGTTAGTGTTGTTGGTTGTTCGGGGGTTAGGATTGTTTCTTGTTAAGGTATTGGGGTTGTTTGTTGTTTGGGAGTTAGGGTTCTTTGTTGTTACGGGGTTAGTGTTGTTTGTTGTTACGGGGTTAGGTTAGTTTCTTGTTAGGGGTTTAGTGTTGTTTGTTGTTAGGGGGTTAGTGTTTGTTGTTAGGGGTTTAGTGTTGTTTCTTGTTCGGGTTTAGTGGTTTTTGTTGTTAGGGTGTTAGAGTTGTTTGTTGTTAGTAGGTTAGGTTTGTTTGTTTCTTGGTTAGGATTGTTTGTTGTTAGGGGGTTAGTGTTGTTTGTTGTTAGGGGTTTAGGGCTGTTTCTTGTTGGGGTTTAGTGGTTTTTGTTGTTAGGGTGTTAGTCTTTATTGTGGTTAGGGGGTTAGTGTTGTTGGTTGTTCGGGGGTTAGGATTGTTTGTTGTTAGGGGGTTAGGGTTGTTTGTTGTTTGGGGGTTAGGGTTGCTTGTTGTTACGGGGTTAGTGTTGTTTGTTGTTACGGGGTTAGGTTAGTTTCTTGTTAGGGGTTTAGTGTTGTTTGTTGTTAGGGGGTTAGTGTTTGTTGTTAGGGGTTTAGGGTTGTTTCTTGTTGGGGTTTAGTAGTTTTTGTTGTTAGGGTGTTAGTGTTGTTTGTTGTTAGGGTGTTAGTGTTTTGTGTTGTTAGGGGGTTAGTGTTGTTTGATGTTAGGGGTTTAGGGTTGTTTGTTGTTAGGGGGTTAGGGTTGTTTGTTGTTAGTGGGTTAGGGTTGTTTGTTGTTAGTGGGTTAATGTTTTTGGTTTTTAGGGGTTAGGGTTGTTTGTTGTTTGGGGGTTAGTGTTTGTTGTTAGGGGGCTAGGGTTGTTTGTTGTTAGGGTGTTAGTGTTCTTTGATGTTAGGGGTTTAGGGTTGTTTGTTGTTAGGGGGTTAGTGTTGTTTGTTGTTAGGGTGTTAGGGTTGTTTGTTGTTAGGGTGTTAGGGTTGTTTGTTGTTAGTGGGTTAGGGTTGTTTGTTGTTAGTGGTTTAGTGTTTTTGGTTTTTAGGGGTTAGGTTTGTTTGTTGTTTGGTTGTTAGTGTTTGTTGTTAGGGTGTTAGTGTTTTGTGTTGTTAGGGGGTTAGTGTTCTTTGATGTTAGGGATTTAGGGTTGTTTTTTGTTAGGGGGTTAGTGTTGTTTGCTGTTAGGGTGTTAGTGTTTTGTGTTGTTAGGAGGTTAGTGTTGTTTGATGTTAGGGGTTTAGGGTTGTTTGTTGTTAGGGGGTTAGGGTTGTTTGTTGTTAGTGGGTTAGGGTTGTTTGTTGTTAGTGGGTTAGTGTTTTTGGTTTTTAGGGGTTAGGGTTGTTTGTTGTTTGGGGGTTAGTGTTTGTTGTTAGGGGGCTAGGGTTGTTTGTTGTTAGGGTGTTAGTGTTCTTTGATGTTAGGGGTTTAGGGTTGTTTTTTGTTGGGGGTTAGTGTTGTTTGTTGTTAGGGTGTTAGGGTTGTTTGTTGCTAGTGGGTTAGGGTTGTTTGTTGATAAGAGGTTAGGATTTGTGTTGTTAGGGGGTTAGTATTGTTCGTTGCTGGGGGTTAGTGTTGTTTCTTCTTAGGGCGTTAGTGTTTTTTGTTCTTAGGGGGTTAGGGTTGGTTGTTGTTAGGGGGTTAGTGTTGTTTGTTGTTAGGGGTTTAGGGTTGTTTCTTGTTAGGGGGTTAGTGTTGTTTGTTGTTAGGGGCTTAGGGTTGTTTCTTGTTGGGGTTTAGTGGTGTTTGTTGTTCGGGTGTTAGTGTTGTTTGTTGTTAGGGGCTTAGTGTTGTTTGTGTTTAGGGGTTTAGTGTTGTTTGCTTTTAGGGTTTTAGGGTTGTTTGTTCTTTGGGGGTTAGTGTTTGTTGTTAGGGGGTTAGTGTTGTGTCTTGTTGGGGTTTAGTGGTTTTTGTTGTTAGGGTGTTAGTGTCGTTTGTTGTTAGGGGGTTAGTGTTGTTGGTTGTCATGAGGTAAGGGTTGTTTGTTTTTAAGGGTTTAGGGTTGTTTGTTGTTAGTGGGTTAGTGTTGTTTGTTGTTAGGGTGGTAGGGTTGTTTGTTGTTAGGGTGTAAGTGTTCTTTGATGTTAGTGGTTTAGGGTTGTTTGTTGTTAGGGGGTTAGTGTTGTTTGTTGTTAGGGTGTTAGGGTTGTTTGTTGTTAGTGGGCTAGGGTTGTTTGTTGTTAGTGGTTTAGTGTTTTTGGTTTTTCGGGGTTAGGGTTGTTTGTTGTTTGGGGGTTAGTGTTTGTTGTTAGGGTGTTAGTGTTTTGTGTTGTTAGGGGGTTAGTGTTCTTTGATGTTAGGGATTTAGGGTTGTTTGTTGTTAGGGGGTTAGTGTTGTTTGTTGTTATGGGGTTAGGGTTGTTTGTTGTTAGGGTGTTAGTGTTGTTTGTTGTTAGGGGTTAGGGTTGTTTGTTGTTAGGGTGTTAGTGTTGTTTGTTGATAGTGGGTTAGGTTTGTTTGTTGTTTGGTTAGGGTTGTTTGTTGTTAGGGGGTTAGTGTTGTTTGTTGTTAGGGGTTTAGGGTTGTTTCTTGTTGGGATTTAGTGGTTTTTGTTGTTAGGGTGTTAGTCTTTATTGTGGTTAGGGGGTTAGTGTTGTTGGTTGTTCGGGGGTTAGGATTGTTTGTTGTTAGGGGGTTAGGGTTGTTTGTTGTTTGGGGGTTAGGGTTCTTTGTTGTTACGGGGTTAGTGTTGTTTGTTGTTACGGGGTTAGCTTAGTTTCTTGTTAGGGGTTTAGTGTTGTTTGTTGTTAGGGGGTTAATGTTTGTTGTTAGGGGTTTAGGGTTGTTTCTTGTTGGGGTTTAGTGGTTTTTGTTGTTAGGGTGTTAGTGTTGTTTGTTGTTAGGGTGTTAGTGTTTTGTGTTGTTAGGAGGTTAGTGTTGTTTGATGTTAGGGGTTTAGGGTTGTTTGTTGTTAGGGGGTTAGGGTTGTTTGTTGTTAGTGGGTTAGGGTTGTTTGTTGTTAGTGGGTTAGTGTTTTTGGTTTTTAGGGGTTAGAGTTGTTTGTTGTTTGGGGGTTAGTGTTTGTTGTTAGGGGGCTAGGGTTGTTTGTTGTTAGGGTGTTAGTGTTCTTTGATGTTAGGGGTTTAGGGTTGTTTGTTGTTAGGGGGTTAGTGTTGTTTGTTGTTAGGGTGTTAGGGTTGTTTGTTGTTAGTGGGTTAGGGTTGTTTGTTGATAAGAGGTTAGGATTTGTGTTGTTAGGGGGTTAGTATTGTTCGTTGCTGGGGGTTAGTGTTGTTTCTTCTTAGGGCGTTAGTGTTTTTTGTTCTTAGGGGGTTAGGGTTGGTTGTTGTTAGGGGGTTAGTGTTGTTTGTTGTTAGGGGTTTAGGGTTGTTTCTTGTTAGGGGGTTAGTGTTGTTTCTTGTTAGGGGCTTAGGGTTGTTTCTTGTTGGGGTTTAGTGGTGTTTGTTGTTCGGGTGTTAGTGTTGTTTGTTGTTAGGGGCTTAGTGTTGTTTGTGTTTAGGGGTTTAGTGTTGTTTGCTTTTAGGGTTTTAGTGTTGTTTGTTGTTTGGGGGTTAGTGTTTGTTGTTAGGGGGTTAGGGTTGTTTGTTGTTAGGGTGTTAGTGTTCTTTGATGTTAGGGGTTTAGGGTTGTTTGTTGTTATGGGGTTAGTGTTGTTTGTTGTTAGGGGGTTAGGGTTGTTTGTTGTTAGGGTGTTAGTGTTGTTTGTTGCTGGGGGTTAGGGTTGTTTGTTGTTCGCGTGTTAGTGTTGTTTGTTGTTAGTGGTTTAGGTTTGTTTGTTGTTTGGTTAGGGTTGTTTGTTGTTAGGGGGTTAGTGTTGTTTGATGTTAGGGGTTTAGGGTTGTTTTTTGTTAGAGTTTTAGTGTTGTTTGTTGTTAGGGTGTAAGGGCTGTTTGTTGTTAGTGGTTTAGGGTTGTTTGTTGTTAGTGGGTTAGTGTTTTTGGTTTTTAGGGGTTAGGGTTGTTTGTTGTTTGGGGGTTAGTGTTTGTTGTTAGGGGGTTAGTGTTGTTTGTTGTTAGGGTGTTAGTGTACTTTGATGTTAGGGGTTTAGGGTTGTTTGTTGTTGGGGGTTAGTGTTGTTTGTTGTTAGGGGGTTAGGGTTGTTTCTGGTTAGGGTGTTACTGTTGTTTGTTGTTAGGGTGTTAGGGTTGTTTGTTGTTAGGGTGTTAGTGTTGTTTGTTGTTAGTGGGTTAGGGTTTTTTGTTGTTTGGTTAGGGTTGTTTGTTGTTAGGGGGTTAGTGTTGTTTGTTGTTAGGGGTTTAGGGTTGTTTCTTGTAGGGGTTTAGTGGTTTTTGTTGTTAGGGTGTTAGTGTGTACTGTGGTTAGGGGGTTAGTGTTGTTGGTTGTTCGGGGGTTAGGATTGTTTGTTGTTAGGGGGTTAGGGTTGTTTGTTGTTTGGGGGTTAGGGTTGTTTGTTGTTACGTGGTTAGTGTTGTTTGTTGTTACGGGGTGAGGGTAGTTTCTTGTTAGGGGTTTAGTGTTGTTTATTGTTAAGGGGTTAGTGTTTGTTGTTAGGGTTTTAGGGTTGTTTCTTGTTGGGGTTTAGTGGTTCTTGTTGTTAGGGTGTTAGTGTTGTTTGTTGTTAGGGTGTTAGTGTTGTTTGTTGTTGGGGTTAGGGTTGTTTGTTGTTAGGGTGTTAGTGTTGTTTGTTGTTAGTGGGTTAGGTTTGTTTGTTGTTTGGTTAGGGTTGTTTGTTGTTAGGGGGTTAGTGTTGTTTGTTGTTAGGGGTTTAGGGTTGTTTCTTGTTGGGGTTTAGTGGTTTTTGTTGTTAGGGTGTTAGTCTTTATTGTGGTTAGGGGGTTAGTGTTGTTGGTTGTTCGGGGGTTAGGATTGTTTGTTGTTAGGGGGTTAGGGTTGTTTGTTGTTTGGGGGTTAGGTTTGTTTGTTGTTACGGGGTTAGGTTAGTTTCTTGTTAGGGGTTTAGTGTTGTTTGTTGTTAGGGGTTTAGTGTTTGTTGTTAGGGGTTTAGGGTTGTTTCTTGTTGGGGTTTAGTGCTTTTTGTTGTTAGGGTGTTAGTGTTGTTTGTTGTTAGGGTGTTAGTGTTTTGTGTTGTTAGGGGTTTAGTGCTGTTTGATGTTAGGGGTTTAGGGTTGTTTGTTGTTAGAGGGTTAGTGTTGTTTGTTGTTAGGGTGTTAGGGTTGTTTGTTGTTAGTGGTTTAGGGTTGTTTGTTGTTAGTGGGTTAGTATTTTTGGTTTTTAAGGGTTAGGGTTGTTTGTTGTTTGGGGGTTAGTGTTTGTTGTTAGGGGGTTAGGGTTGTTTGTTGTTAGGGTGTTAGTGTTTGTTGTTAGGGGGTTAGTGTTTGTTGTTAGGGTTTTAGGGTTGTTTCTTGTTGGGGTTTAGTGGTTCTTGTTGTTAGGGTGTTAGTGTTGTTTGTTGTTAGGGTGTTAGAGTTTTGTGTTGTTAGGGGGTTAGTGTTGTTTGATGTTAGGGGTTTATGGTTGTTTGTTGTTAGGGGGTTAGTGTTTGTTGTTAGGGTGTTAGGTTTGTTTGTTGTTAGTGGGTTAGGGTTGTTTGTTGTTAGTGGGTTAGTGTTCTTTGATGTTAGGGGTTTAGGGTTGTTTGTTGTTAGGGTGTTAGTGTTGTTTGTTGTTAGGGGGTTAGGGTTGTTTGTTAGAGTGTTAGTGTTGTTTGTTGTTAGGGGTTAGGGTTGTTTGTTGTTAGGGTGTTAGTGTTGTTTGTTGTTAGTGGGTTAGGTTTGTTTGTTGTTTGGTTAGGGTTGTTTGTTGTTAGGGGGTTAGTGTTGTTTGTTGTTAGGGGTTTAGGGTTGTTTCTTGTTGGGGTTTAGTGGTTTTTGTTGTTAGGGTGCTAGTCTTTATTGTGGTTAGGGGGTTAGTGTTGTTGGTTGTTCGGGGGTTAGGATTGTTTGTTGTTAGGGGGTTAGGGTTGTTTGTTGTTTGGGGGTTAGAGTTCTTTGTTGTTACGGGGTTAGTGTTGTTTGTTGTTACGGGGTTAGGTTAGTTTCTTGTTAGGGGTTTAGTGTTGTTTGTTGTTAGGGGGTTAGTGTTTGTTGTTAGGGGTTTAGGGTTGTTTCTTGTTCGGGTTTTGTGGTTTTTGTTGTTAGGGTGTTAGTGTTGTTTGTTGTTAGGGTGTTAGTGTTTTGTGTTGTTAGGGGGTTAGTGTTGTTTGATGTTAGGGGTTTAGGGTTTTTTGTTGTTAGGGGTTTAGGGTTGTTTGTTGTTAGTGGGTTAGGGTTGTTTGTTGTTAGTGGGTTAGTGTTTTTGGTTTTTAGGGGTTAGGGTTGTTTGTTGTTTGGGGGTTAGTGTTTGTTGTTAGGGGGCTAGGGTTGTTTGTTGTTAGGGTGTTAGTGTTCTTTGATGTTAGGGGTTTAGGGTTGTTTGTTGTTAGGGGGTTAGTGTTGTTTGTTGTTAGGGGGTTAGGGTTGTTTGTTGTTAGGGTGTTAGTGTTGTTTGTTGTTAGGGGTTAGGGTTGTTTGTTGTTAGGGTGTTAGTGTTGTTTGTTGTTAGTGGGTTAGGTTTGTTTGTTGTTTGGTTAGGATTGTCTGTTGTTAGGGGGTTAGTGTTGTTTGTTGTTAGGGGTTTAGGGCTGTTTCTTGTTGGGGTTTAGTGGTTTTTGTTGTTTGGGTGTTAGTGTTTGTTGTTAGGGGGTTAGGGTTGTTTGTTGTTAGGGTGTTAGTGTTCTTTGATGTTAGGGGTTTAGGGTTGTTTGTTGTTAGGGGGTTAGTGTTGTTTGTTGTTAGGGGGTTAGGGTTGTTTGTTGTTTGGGGGTTAGGGTTGTTTGTTGTTACGGGGTTAGTGTTGTTTGTTGTTACGGGGTTAGGTTAGTTTCTTCTTAGGGGGTTAGTGTTGTTTGTTGTTAGGGGGTTAGTGTTTGTTGTTAGGGGTTTAGGGTTGTTTCTTGTTGGGGTTTAGTGGTATTTGTTGTTAGGGTGTTAGTTTTGTTTGTTGTTAGGGTGTTAGTGTTTTGTGTTGTTAGGAGGTTAGTGTTGTTTGATGTTAGGGGTTTAGGGTTGTTTGTTGTTAGGGGGTTAGGGTTGTTTGTTGTTAGTGGGTTTAGGGTTGTTTCTGGTTAGGGGGTTAGTGTTGTTTGTTGTTAGGGGTTTAGGGTTGTTTCTTGTTGGGGTTTAGTGGTGTTTGTTGTTCGGGTGTTAGTGTTGTTTGTTGTTAGGGGCTTAGTGTTGTTTGTGTTTAGGGGTTTAGTGTTGTTTGCTTTTGGGGTTTTAGGGTTGTTTGTTGTTTGGGGGTTAGTGTTTGTTGTTAGGGGGTTAGGGTTGTTTGTTGTTAGGGTGTTAGTGTTCTTTGATGTTAGGGGTTTAGGGTTGTTTGTTGTTATGGGGTTAGTGTTGTTTGTTGTTAGGGGGTTAGGGTTGTTTGTTGTTAGGGTGTTAGTGTTGTTTGTTGTTAGGGGGTTAGGGTTGTTTGTTGTTCGCGTGTTAGTGTTGTTTGTTGTTAGTGGTTTAGGTTTGTTTGTTGTTTGGTTAGGGTTGTTTGTTGTTAGGGGGTTAGTGTTGTTTGTTGCTAGGGGTTTAGGGTTGTTTCTTGTTGGGGTTTAGTGGTTCTTGTTGTTAGGGTGTTAGTGTTGTTTGTTGTTAGGGTGTTAGTGTTGTTTGTTGTTAGGGGTTTAGGGTTGTTTGTTGTTAGGGGGTTAGTGTTGTTTGTTGTTAGGGTGTTAGGGTTGTTTGTTGTCAGTGGGTTAGGGTTGTTTGTTGTTAGTGGTTTAGTGTTTTTGGTTTTTAGGGGTTAGGTTTGTTTGTTGTTTGGGGGTTAGTGTTTGTTGTTAGGGTGTTAGTGTTTTGTGTTGTTAGGGGGTTAGTGTTCTTTGATGTTAGGGATTTAGGGTTGTTTGTTGTTAGGGGGTTAGTGTTGTTTGTTGTTAGGGGGTTAGGGTTGTTTGTTGTTAGGGTGTTAGTGTTGTTTGTTGTTAGGGGTTAGGGTTGTTTGTTGTTAGGGTGTTAGTGTTGTTTGTTGTTAGTGGGTTAGGTTTGTTTGTTGTTTGGTTAGGGTTGTTTGTTGTTAGGGGGTTAGTGTTGTTTGTTGTTAGGGGTTTAGGGTTGTTTCTTGTTGGGGTTTAGTGGTTTTTGTTGTTAGGGTGCTAGTCTTTATTGTGGTTAGGGGGTTAGTGTTGTTGGTTGTTCGGGGGTTAGGATTGTTTGTTGTTAGGGGGTTAGGGTTGTTTGTTGTTTGGGGGTTAGGTTTGTTTGTTGTTACGGGGTTAGGTTAGTTTCTTGTTAGGGGTTTAGTGTTGTTTGTTGTTAGGGGGTTAGTGTTTGTTGTTAGGGGTTTAGGGTTGTTTCTTGTTGGGGTTTAGTGGTTTTTCTTGTTAGGGTGTTAGTGTTGTTTGTTGTTAGGGTGTTAGTGTTTTGTGTTGTTAGGAGGTTAGTGTTGTTTGATGTTAGGGGTTTAGGGTTGTTTGTTGTTAGGGGGTTAGGGTTGTTTGTTGTTAGTGGGTTAGGGTTGTTTGTTGTTAGTGGGTTAGTGTTTTTGGTTTTTAGGGGTTAGGGTTGTTTGTTGTTAGGGTGTTAGTGTTCTTTGATGTTAGGGGTTTAGGGTTGTTTGTTGTTGGGGGTTAGTGTTGTTTGTTGTTAGGGTGTTAGGGTTGTTTGTTGTTAGTGGGTTAGGGTTGTTTGTTGATAAGAGGTTAGGATTTGTGTTGTTAGGGGGTTAGTATTGTTCGTTGCTGGGGGTTAGTGTTGTTTCTTCTTAGGGCGTTAGTGTTTTTTGTTCTTAGGGGGTTAGGGTTGGTTGCGGTTAGGGGGTTAGTGTTGTTTGTTGTTAGGGGTTTAGGGTTGTTTCTTGTTAGGGGGTTAGTGTTGTTTGTTGTTAGGGGTTTAGGGTTGTTTCTTGTTGGGGTTTAGTGGTGTTTGTTGTTCGGGTGTTAGTGTTGTTTGTTGTTAGGGGCTTAGTGTTGTTTGTGTTTAGGGGTTTAGTGTTGTTTGCTTTTGGGGTTTTAGGGTTGTTTGTTGTTTGGGGGTTAGTGTTTGTTGTTAGGGGGTTAGGGTTGTTTGTTGTTAGGGTGTTAGTGTTCTTTGATGTTAGGGGTTTAGGGTTGTTTGTTGTTATGGGGTTAGTGTTGTTTGTTGTTAGGGGGTTAGGGTTGTTTGTTGTTAGGGTGTTAGTGTTGTTTGTTGTTAGGGGGTTAGGGTTGTTTGTTGTTCGTGTGTTAGTGTTGTTTGTTGTTAGTGGTTTAGGTTTGTTTGTTGTTTGGTTAGGGTTGTTTGTTGTTAGGGGGTTAGTGTTGTTTGTTGTTAGGGGTTTAGGGTTGTTTCTTGTTGGGGTTTAGTGGTTTTTGTTGTTCGGGTGTTAGTGTTTATTGTGGTTAGGGGGTTAGTGTTGTTCGTTGTTCGGGGGTTAGGATTGTTTGTTGTTAGGGGGTTAGGGTTGTTTGCTGTTTGGGGCTTAGGGTTGTTGGTTGTTACCGAGTTAGTGTTGTTTGTTGTTACGGGGTTAGGGTAGTTTCTTGTTAGGGGTTTAGTTTTGTTTGTTGTTAGGCCCTTAGTGTTTGTTGTTAGGGGTTTAGGGTTGTTTCTTGTTGGGGTTTAGTGGTTTTTGTTGTTAGGGTGTTAGTGTTGTTTGTTGTTAGGGTGTTAGTGTTTTGTGTTGTTAGGGGGTTAGTGTTGTTTGATGTTAGGGGTTTAGGGTTGTTTGTTGTTAGAGTTTTAGTGTTGTTTGTTGTTAGGGTGTTAGGGTTGTTTGTTGTTAGTGGTTTAGGGTTGTTTGTTGTTAGTGGGTTAGTGTTTTTGGTTTTTAGGGGATAGGGTTGTTTGTTGTTTGGGGGTTAGTGTTTGTTGTTAGGGGGTTAGTGTTGTTTGTTGTTAGGGTGTTAGTGTTCTTTGATGTTAGGGGTTTAGGGTTGTTTGTTGTTGGGGGTTAGTGTTGTTTGTTGTTAGGGGGTTAGGGTTGTTTCTGGTTAGGGTGTTACTGTTGTTTGTTGTTAGGGGGTTAGGGTTGTTTGGTGTTAGGGTGTTAGTGTTGTTTGTTGTTAGTGGGTTAGGGTTTTTTGTTGTTTGGTTAGGGTTGTTTGTTGTTAGGGGGTTAGTGTTGTTTGTTGTTAGGGTTTTAGGGTTGTTTTTTGTAGGGGTTTAGTGGTTTTTGTTGTTAGGGTGTTAGTGTGTACTGTGGTTAGGGCGTTAGTGTTGTTGGTTGTTCGGGGGTTAGGATTGTTTGTTGTTAGGGGGTTAGGGTTGTTTGTTGTTTGGGGGTTAGGGTTGTTTGTTGTTACGCGGTTAGTGTTGTTTGTTGTTACGGGGTGAGGGTAGTTTCTTGTTAGGGGTTTAGTGTTGTGTATTGTTAGGGGGTTAGTGTTTGTTGTTAGGGTTTTAGGGTTGTTTCTTGTTGGGGTTTAGTGGTTCTTGTTGTTAGGGTGTTAGTGTTGTTTGTTGTTAGGGTGTTAGTGTTGTTTGTTGTTAGGGGTTAGGGTTGTTTGTTGTTAGGGTGTTAGTGTTGTTTGTTGTTAGTGGGTTAGGTTTGTTTGTTGTTTGGTTAGGGTTGTTTGTTGTTAGGGGGTTAGTGTTGTTTGTTGTTAGGGGTTTAGGGTTGTTTCTTGTTGGGGTTTAGTGGTTTTTGTTGTTAGGGTGTTAGTCTTTATTGTGGTTAGGGGGTTAGTGTTGTTGGTTGTTCGGGGGTTAGGATTGTTTGTTGTTAGGGGGTTAGGGTTGTTTGTTGTTTGGGGGTTAGGCTTGTTTGTTGTTACCGGGTTAGTGTTGTTTGTTGTTACGGGGTTAGGTTAGTTTCTTGTTAGGGGTTTAGTGTTGTTTGTTGTTAGGGGTTTAGTGTTTGTTGTTAGGGGTTTAGGGTTGTTTCTTGTTGGGGTTTAGTGGTTTTTGTTGTTAGGGTGTTAGTGTTGTTTGTTTTTAGGGTGTTAGTGTTTTGTGTTGTTAGGGGGTTAGTGTTGTTTGATGTTAGGGGTTTAGGGTTGTTTGTTGTTAGAGGGTTAGTGTTGTTTGTTGTTAGGGTGTTAGGGTTGTTTGTTGTTAGTTGTTTAGGGTTGTTTGTTGTTAGTGGGTTAGTATTTTTGGTTTTTAGGGGTTAGGGTTGTTTGTTGTTTGGGGGTTAGTGTTTGTTGTTAGGGGGATAGGGTTGTTTGTTGTTAGGGTGTTAGTGTTTTTGATGTTAGGGGTTTAGGGTTGTTTGTTGTTAGGGTGTTAGGGTTGTTTTTTGTTAGTGGGTTAGGGTTGTTTGTTGATAACTGGTTAGGTTTTGTGTTGTTGGGGGTTAGTATTGTTCGTTGTTGGGTGTTAGTGTTTTTTGTTCTTAGGGTGTTAGTGTTGTTTGTTCTTGGGGGTTAGGGTTGGTTGTTGTTAGGGTGTTAGTGTTGTCTGTTGTTAGGGGGTTAGTGTTGTTTCTTCTTAGGGGGTTAGTGTTGTCTTTTGTTAGTCGGTTAGGCTTGTTTCTTGTTTGGTTAGGGTTGTTTGTTGTTAGGGGGTTAGTGTTGTTTGTTGTTAGGGGGTTAGTGTTGTTTGTTGTTAGGGGGTTAGTGTTGTTTCTTCTTAGGGGGTTAGTGTTGTTTCTTGTTAGGGTGTGAGTGTTGTCTTTTGCTAGTCGGCTAGGCTTGTTTCTTGTTTGGTTAGGGTTGTTTGTTGTTGGGGGATAGTGTTGTTTGTTGTTAGGGGGTTAGGGTTGTTTGTTGTTAGGGTGTTAGTGTTGTTTGTTGTTAGGGGGTTAGGGTTGTTTGTTGTTAGGGTGTTAGAGTTTTTTGTTGTTTCCTTAGGGTTGTTTGTTGTTAGGGGGTTAGTGTTGTTTGTTGTTAGGGGTTTAGGGTTGTTTCTTGTTGGGGTTTAGTGGTTTTTGTTGTTAGGGTGTTAGTGTTTATTGTGGTTAGGGGGTTAGTGTTGTTGGTTGTTAGGGGGTTAGGATTGTTTGTTGTTAGGGGTTTAGGGGTGTTTGTTGTTAGTCGGTTAAGGTTGTTTGTTGTTAGGGGGTTAGTGTTGTTTGCTGTTAGGGAGTTAGGGTTGTTTGTTGTTAGTGGGTTAGGGTTGTTTGTTGTTAGTGGGTTAGTGTTTTTGGTTTTTAGGGGCTAGGGTTGTTTGTTGTTTGGGGGTTAGTGTTTGTTGTTAGGGGATTAGGGTTGTTTGCTGTTAGGGTGTTAGGGTTGTTTTTTGTTAGTGGGTTAGGGTTGTTTGTTGATAAGGGGTTAGGTTTTCTGTTGTTAGGGGATTAGTATTGTTCGTTGTTGGGGGTTAGTGTTGTTTGTTCTTAGGGGGTTAGTGTTTGTTCTCGGGGGTTAGGGTTGGTTGTTGTTAGGGTGTTAGTGTTGTTTGTTGTTAGGGGGTTAGTGTTGTTTGTTGTTAGGGTGTTAGTGTTTTGTGTTGTTATGGGGTTAGTTTTGTTTGATGTTAGGGGTTTAGGGTTGTTTGATATTAGGGGTTTAGGGTTGTTTGTTCTTTGGGGGTTAGGGTTGTTTGTTGTTAGGGTGTTAGGGTTGTTTGTTGTTAGTGGTTTAGGGTTGTTTGTTGTTAGTGGGTTAGTGTTTTTGGTTTTTAGGGGTTAGGGTTGTTTGTTGTTAGGGGGTTAGTGTTTGTTGTTAGGGGTTTAGGGTTGTTTCTTGTTGGGGTTTAGTGGTTTTTGTTGTTTCGGTGTTAGTGTTTATTGTGGTTACGGGCTTAGTGTTGTTTGTTGTTAGGGGGTTAGGATTGTTTGTTGTTAGGGGGTTAGGGTTGTTTGTTGTTTGGGGGTTAGGGTTGTTTGTTGTTTGGGGGTTAGTGTTTGTTGTTAGGGGGTTAGGGTTGTTTGTTGTTAGGGTGTTAGTGTTCTTTGATGTTAGGGGTTTAGGGTTGTTTGTTGTTAGGGGGTTAGTGTTGTTTGTTGTTAGGGGTTTAGGGTTGTTTCTTGTTGGGGTTTACTGGTTTTTGTTGTTAGGGTGTTAGTGTTTATTGTGGTTAGGGGGTTAGGGTTGTTGGTTGTTCGGGGGTTAGGATTGTTTGTTGTTAGGGGGTTAGGGTTGTTTGTTGTTTGGGGGTTAGTGTTGTTTGTTGTTAGTGGGTTAGTGTTTTTGGTTTTTAGGGGTTAGGGTTGTTTGTTGTTTGGGGGTTAGTGTTTGTTGTTAGGGGGATAGAGTTGTTTGTTGTTAGGGTGTTAGTGTTTTTGATGTTAGGGGTTTAGGGTTGTTTGTTGTTAGAGGGTTAGTGTTGTTTGTTGTTAGGGGGTTAGGGTTGTTTGTTTTTAGGGTGTTAGGGTTGTTTTTTGTTAGTGGGTTAGGGTTGTTTGTTGATAAGGGGTTAGGTTTTGTGTTGTTGGGGGTTAGTATTGTTCGTTGTTGGGGGTTAGTGTTTTTTGTTCTTAGGGGTTAGTGTTGTTTGTTCTTGGGGGTTAGGGTTGGTTGTTGTTAGGGTGTTCGTGTTGTTTGTTGTTAGGGGTTAGTGTTGTTTCTTCTTAGGGGGTTAGTGTTGTTTCTTCTTAGGGGGTTAGTGTTGTCTTTTGTTAGTCGGTTAGGCTTGTTTCTTGTTTGGTTAGGGTTGATTGTTGTTAGGGGGTTAGTGTTGTTTGTTGTTAGGAGGTTAGGGGTGTTTGTTGTTAGGGGGTTAGTGTTGTTTCTTCTTAGGGGGTTAGTGTTGTTTCTTGTTAGGGTGTTAGTGTTGTCTTTTGTTAGTCTGTTAGGCTTGTTTCTTGTTTGGTTAGGGTTGTTTGTTGTTAGGGGGTTAGTGTTGTTTGTTGTTAGGGGGTTAGGGTTGTTTGTTGTTAGGGTGTTAGTGTTGTTTGTTGTTATGGTGTTAGGGTTTTGTGTTGTTAGGGGGTTAGTTTTGTTTGATGTTAGGGGTTTAGGGTTGTTTGTTGTTAGGGTGTTAGGGTTGTTTGTTTTTAGGGTGTTAGGGTTGTTTGTTGTTACTGGGTTAGGGTTGTTTGTTGTTAGTGGGTTAGTGTTTTTGGTTTTTAGGGGCTAGGGTTGTTTGTTGTTTGGGGGTTAGTGTTTGTTGTTAGGGGGTTAGGGTGGTTTGTTGTTAGGGTGTTAGTGTTTTTGATCTTAGGGGTTTAGGGTTGTTTGTTGTTAGAGGGTTAGTGCTGTTTGTTGTTAGGGGGTTAGGGTTCTTTGTTGTTAGGGTGTTAGAGTTGTTTTTTGTTAGTGGGTTAGGGTTGTTTTTTGATAAGGGGTTAGGTTTTGTGTTGTTAGGGGGTTAGTATTGTTCGTTGTTTTGGGTTAGTGTTGTTTGTTCTTAGGGGGTTAGTGTTGTTTGTACTTGGGGGTTAGGGTTGTTTGTTGTTAGGGGTTTAGTGTTGTTTGTTGTTGGGGTTTAGGGTTGTTTCTTGTTGGGGTTTAGTGGTTTTTGTTGTTCGGGTGTTAGTGTTTATTGTGGTTAGGGGGTTAGTGTTGTTGGTTGTTGGGGGGTTAGGATTGTTTGTTGTTAGGGGGTTAGGGTTCTTTGTTGTTTGGGGGTTAGGGTTGTTTGTTGTTACCGGGTTAGTGTTGTTTGTTGTTACGGGGTTGGGGTAGTTTCTTGTTAGGGGCTTAGTGTTGTTTGTTGTTAGGGGGTTAGTGTTTGTTCTTAGGGGTTTAGGGTTGTTTCTTGTTGGGGTTTAGTGGTTTTTGTTTTTAGGGTGTTAGTGTTGTTTGTTGTTAGGGTGTTAGTGTTTTGTGTTGTTATGGGGTTAGTGTTGTTTGATGTTACGGGTTTAGGGTTGTTTGTTGTTAGGGTGTTAGGGTTGTTTGTTGTTAGGGCGTTAGGGTTGTTTGTTTTTAGTGGGTTAGGGTTGTTTGTTGTTAGTGGGTTAGTGTTTTTGGTTTTTAGGGGTTAGGGTTGTTTGTTGTTTGGGGGTTAGTGTTTGTTGTTAGGGGGTTAGGGTTGTTTGTTGTTAGGGTGTTAGTGTTTTTGATGTTAGGGGTTTAGGGTTGTTTGTTGTTAGGGGGTTAGGGTTGTTTGTTGTTAGGGGGTTAGTGTTGTTTGTTGTTAGGGGTTTAGGGTTGTTTCTTGTTGGGGTTTACTGGTTTTTGTTGTTAGGGTGTTAGTGTTTATTGTGGTTAGGGGGTTAGGGTTGTTGGTTGTTCGGGGGTTAGGATTGTTTGTTGTTAGGGGGTTAGGGTTGTTTGTTGTTTGGGGGTTAGTGTTGTTTGTTGTTACGGGGTTAGTGTTGTTTGTTGTTACGGGGTTAGGGTAGTTTCTTGTTAGGGGTTTAGTGTTGTTTGTTGTTAGGGGGTTAGTGTTTGTTGTTAGGGGTTTAGGGTTGTTTCTTGTTGGGGTTTAGTGTTTTTTGTTGTTAGGGTGTTAGTGTTGTTTGTTGTTAGGGTGTTAGTGTTTTGTGTTGTTAGGGGGTTAGTGTTGGTTGATGTTAGGGGTTTAGGGTTGTTTGTTGTTAGGGGGTTAGGGTTGTTTGTTCTTAGTGGGTTAGGGTTGTTTGTTGTTAGTGGGTTAGTGTTTTTGGTTTTTAGGGGTTAGTGTTGTTTGTTGTTTGGGGGTTAGTGTTTGTTGGTAGGGGGCTAGAGTTGTTTGTTGTTAGGTTGTTAGTGTTCTTTGATGTTAGGGGTTTAGGGTTGTTTCTTGTTAGGGGGTTACTGTTGTTTGTTGTTAGGGGGTTAGGGTTGTTTGTTGTTAGGGTGTTAGTGTTGTTTGTTGTTAGGGGGTTAGGGTTGGTTGTTGTTAGGGGGTTAGGGTTGTTTGTTGTTAGGGGTTTATGGTTGTTTCTTGTTGGGGTTTAGTGGTTTTTGTTGATAGGGTGTTAGTGTTTATTGTGGTTAGGGGGTTAGTGTTGTTGGTTGTTCGGGGGTTAGGGTTGTTTGTTTTTAGTGGGTTAGGGTTGTTTGTTGATAAGGGGTTAGGTTTTGGGTTGTTAGTGGGTTAGTATTGTTCGTTGCTGGGGGTTAGTGTTGTTTGTTCTTAGGGCGTTAGTGTTGTTTGTTCTTAGGGGTTAGGGTTGGTTGTTGTTAGGGTGTTAGTGTTGTTTGTTTTTAGGGGGTTAGTGTTGTTTGTTGTTAGGGATTAGGGTTGTTTCTTGTTGGGGTTTAGTGGTGTTTGTTGTTCGGGTGTTAGTGTTGTTTGTTGTTAGGGGCTTAGTGTTGTTTGTTTTTAGGGGTTCAGTGTTGTTTGCTTTTAGGGTTTTAGGGTTGTTTGTTTTTTAGAGGTGAGTGTTGTTTGTTGTTAGGGGGTTAGGGTTGTTTGTTTTTAGGGGGTTAGTGTTGTTTGTGGTTAGGGCGTTACTGTTGGATGTTGTTAGCGGGTTAGTGTTTTTTGTTGTTAGTGGGTTAGTGCTGTTTGTTGTTATTGGCTTAGTGTTGTTTGTTTTTAGGGGTTCAGTGTTTGTTTTTAGGGTTTTAGGGTTGTTTGTTTTTAGGGGGATAGTGTTGTTTGTTGTTAGGGGTTAAGGGTTGTTTGTTGTTAGGGGGTTAGTGTTGTTTGTTGTTAGGGTGTTAGGGTTGTTTGTTGTTAGTGGGTTAGGGTTGTTTGTTGTTAGTGGGTTAGTTTTTTTGGTTTTTAGGGGTTAGGGTTGTTTGTTGTTTGGGGGTTAGTGTTGTTTGTTGTTAGGGGGTTAGGGTTGTTTGTTGTTAGGGTGTTAGTGTTGTTTGTTGTTAGTGGCTTAGGGTTTTTTGTCGTTTGGTTAAGGTTGTTTGTTGTTAGGGGGTTAGTGTTGTTTGTTGTTAGGGGTTTAGGGTTGTTTCTTGTTGGGGTTTAGTGGTTTTTGTTGTTAGGGTGTTAGTGTTTATTGTGGTTAGGGGGTTAGGGTTGTTGGTTGTTCGGGGGTTAGGATTGTTTGTTGTTAGGGGGTTAGGGTTGTTTGTTGTTTGGGGGTTAGTGTTGTTTGTTGTTACGGGGTTAGGGTAGTTTCTTGTTATGGGTTTAGTGTTGTTTGTTGTTAGGGGGTTAGTGTTTGTTGTTAGGGGTTTAGGGTTGTTTCTTGTTGGGGTTTAGTGTTTTTTGTTGTTAGGGTGTTAGTGTTGTTTGTTGTTAGGGTGTTAGTGTTTTGTGTTGTTAGGGGGTTAGTGTTGTTTGATGTTAGGGGTTTAGGGTTGTTTGTTGTTAGGGGGTTAGGGTTGTTTGTTGTTAGTGGGTTAGGGTTGTTTGTTGTTAGTGGGTTAGTGTTTTTGGTTTTTAGGGGTTAGTGTTGTTTGTTGTTTGGGGGTTAGTGTTTGTTGTTAGGGGGTTAGAGTTGTTTGTTGTTAGGGTGTTAGTCTTCTTTGATGTTAGGGGTTTAGGGTTGTTTGTTGTTAGGGGGTTACTGTTGTTTGTTGATAGGGGGTTAGGGTTGTTTGTTGTTAGGGTGTTAGTGTTGTTTGTTGTTAGTGGGTTAGTGTTTTTTGTCGTTTGGTTAGGGTTGTTTGTTGTTAGGGGGTTAGTGCTTCGTGTTGTTAGGGGGTTAGTGTTGTTTGATGTTAGGGGTTTAGGGTTGTTTGTTGTTAGGGGGTTAGTGTTGTTTGTTGTTGGGGGTTAGGGTTGTTTGTTGTTAGGGGGTTAGTGTTGTTTGTTGTTAGGGAGTTAGTTTTGTTTTTTGTTAGGGTGTTAGTGTTGTTTGTTGTTGGTGGGTTAGGGTTTTTTGTTGTTTGGTTAGGGTTGTTTTTTGTTAGGGGGTTAGTGTTGTTTGTTGTTAGGGGTTTAGGGTTGTTTCTTGTTGGGGTTTAGTGGTTTTTGTTGTTAGGCTGTTAGTGTTTATTGTGGTTAGGGGGTTAGTGTTGTTGGTTGTTCGGGGGGTTAGAATTGTTTGTTGTTTGGGGTTTAGGGTTGTTTGTTGTTTGGGGGTTAGGGTTGTTTCTTGTTACGGGTTAGTGTTGTTTGTTGTTACGGGGTTAGGGTATTTTCTTGTTAGGGGTTCAGTGTTATTTGTTGTTAGGGGGTTAGTGTTTGTTGTTAGGGGTTTAGGGTTGTTTCTTGTTGGGGTTTAGTGGTTTCTGTTGTTAGGGTGTTAGTGTTGTTTGTTGTTAGGGTGTTAGTGTTTTGTGTTGTTAGGGGGTTAGTGTTGTTTGATGTTAGGGGGTTAGTGTTTGTTGTTAGGGGGTTAGTGTTGTTTGTTGTTAGGGTGTTAGGGTTGTTTGTTGTTAGTGGGTTAGGGTTGTTTGTTGTTAGTGGGTTAGTTTTTTTGGTTTTTAGGGGTTAGGGTTGTTTGTTGTTTGGGGGTTAGTGTTTGTTTTTAGGGGGTTAGTGTTTTTGTTCTTAGGGGTTAGTGTTGTTTGTTGTTAGAGGGTTAGGTTTGTTTGTTCTTAGGGGATGAGTGTTGTTTGTTTTTAGGGGTTTATTCTTGTTTCTTTTTAGGGGGTTAGTGTTGTTTGTTGTTAGGTGGTTAGGACTGTAGTTAGGGGGTTAGTGTTGTTTGTTCTTACGGGGTTAGTGTTGTTTGTGGCTAGGGGGTTAGTGTTGTAGATTGTAAGGGGGTTAGGATTGTTTGTTGTTAGGGGTTTAGGGGTGTTTGTTGTTTGGGGGTTAGGGTTGTTTGTTCTTAGAAGGTTAGTGTTGTTTGTTGTTACGGGGTTAGGTTAGTTTCTTGTTAGGGGTTTAGTGTTATTTGTTGTTAGGGGGTTAGTGTTTGTTGTTAGGGGTTTAGGGTTGTTTCTTGTTGGAGTTTAGTGGTTTTTGTTGTTAGGGTGTTAGTGTTGTTGGTTGTTAGGGTGTTAGTGTTGATTGTTGTTAGGGGGTTAGTGTTGTTTGATGTTAGGGGTTTAGGGTTGTTTGTTGTGAGGGGGTTAGGGTTGTTTGTTGTTAGTGGGTTACTGTTTTTGGTTTTTAGGGGTTAGGGTTGTTTATTGTTAGGGGGTTAGTGTTGTTTGTTGTTAGGGTGTTAGCGTTGTTTTTTGTTAGGGGGTTAGGGTTGTTTGTTGATAAGGGGTTAGGTTTTTTGTTGTTAGAGGTTGGTATTGTTCGTTGTTGGGGTTTAGTGTTGTTTGTTCTTAGGGCTTAGTGTTGTTTGTTCTTAGGGGGTTAGTGTTGGTTGTTGTTAGGGTGTTAGTGTTGTTTGTTGTTAGGGGGTTGGTGTTGTTTCTTGTTAGGGGGTTAGTGTTGTTTGTTGTTAGTCGGTTAGCGTTGTTTGTTGTTTGGTTAGGGGTGTTTGTTGTTAAGGGGTTAGGGTTGTTTGTTTTTAGGGGGTAGGGTTGTTTGTTGTTACGGGGTTAGAGTAGTTTCTTGTTTGGGGGTTAGTATTGTTTGTTGTTAGTGGGTTAGGGTTGTTTGTTGTTTGGTTAGGATTGTTTGTTGTTAGGGGGTTAGTGTTGTTTGTTGTTAGGGGTTTCGGGTTGTTTCTTGTTGGGGTTTAGTGGTTTTTGTTGTTAGGGTGTTAGTGTTTTGTGTTGTTAGGGGGTTAGTGGTGTTTGATGTTAGGGGTTTAGGGTTGTTTGTTGTTAGGGGGTTAGTGTTGTTTGTTGTTAGGGTTGTTTTTTGTTAGGCTGTTAGGGTTGTTTGTTGTTAGTGGGTTAGTGTTTTTGGTTTTTAGAGGTTAGAGTTGTTTGTTGTTTGGGGGTTAGTGTTTGTTGTTAGGGGGTTAGGGTTGTTTGTTGTTAGGGTGTTAGTGTTCTTTGGTGTTAGGGGTTTAGCGTTGTTTGCTGTTTGGGGGTTAGGGTTGTTTGTTGTTAGGGGGTTAGTGGTGTTTGTTGTTACGGGGTTAGGGTAGTTTCTTGTTAGGGGTTTAGTGTTGTTTGTTGTTAGGGGGCTAGGGTTGTTTGTTGTTGGGGTGTTAGTGTTGTTTGTTGTTAGGGGGTTAGGGTTGTTTTTTGTTAGTGGGTTAGGGTTGTTCGTTGATAAGGGGTTAGGTTTTGTGTTGTTAGGGGATTAGTATTGTTCGTTGTTGGGGGTTAGTGGTGTTTGTTCTTAGGGGGTTAGTGTTGTTTGTTCTTGGGGGTTAGGGTTGGTTGTTGTTAGGGTGTTAGTATTTTTTGTTGTTAGGGGGTTAGTGTTGTTTGTTGTTAGGGGGTTAGTGTTGTTTCTTCTTAGGGGGTTAGTGTTGTTTCTTGTTAGGGGGTTAGTGTTTGTTGTTAGTGGGTTAGGGTTTTTTTGTTGTTTGGTTAGGGTTGTTTGTTGTTAGGGGGTTAGGGTTCTTTGTTTTTAGGGGTTAGGGTTGTTTGTTGTTACGGGGTTAGAGTAGTTTCTTGTTAGGGGGTTAGTGTTGTTTGTTGTTAGTGGGTTAGTGTTGTTTGTTGTTTGGTTAGGGTTGTTTGTTGTTAGGTGTTTAGGGTTGTTTCTTGTTGGGGTTTAGTGGTTTTTGTTGTTAGGGGGTTAGTGTTGTTTGTTGTTAGGGTGTTAGTGTCTTGTGTTGTTAGGGGGTTAGTGCTGTTTGATGTTAGGTGTTTAGGGTTCTTTGTTGTTAGGGGGTTAGGGTTGTTTGTTGTTAGTGGGTTAGGGTTTTTTGTTGTTAGTGGGTTAGTGTTTTTGGTTTTTAGGGGTTAGTGTTGTTTGTTGTTAGGGGGTTAGTGTTTGTTGTTAGGGGTTCAGGGTTGTTTCTTGTTGTGGTTTAGTGGTTTCTGTTGTTTGCGTGTTAGTGTTTATTGTGGTTAGGGGGTTAGTGTTGTTGGTTGTTCGGGGCTTAGGATTGTTTGTTGTTAGGGGGTTAGTGTTGTTTGTTGTTAGGGGGTTAGTGTTCTTTGTTGTTAGGGGGTTAGTGTTGTTTCTTGTTAGGGGGTTAGTGTTGTTTGTTGTTAGTCGGTTAGCGTTGTTTGTTGTTTGGTTAGGGTTGTTTGTTGTTAGGGGGTTAGGGTTGTTTGTTTTTAGGGGTTAGGGTTGTTTTTTGTTACGGGGTTAGATTAGTTTCTTGTTAGGGGGTTAGTGTTGTTTGTTGTTCGTGGGTTAGGATTGTTTGTTGTTTGGTTAGGGTTGTTTGTACTTATGGGGTTAGTGTTGTTTGTTGTTAGAGGTTTAGGGTTGTTTCTTCTTGGGGTTTAGTGGTTTTTGTTGTTAGGGTGTTAGTGTTTATTGTGGTTAGGGGGTTAGTGTTGTTGGTTGTTCGGGGGATAGGATTGTTTGTTGTTAGGGGGTTAGGGTTGTTTGTTGTTTGGGGGTTAGGGTTGTTTGTTGTTACGGGGTTAGTGTTGTTTGTTGTTACGGGGTTAGGGTAGTTTCTTGTTAGGGGTTTAGTGTTGTTTGTTGTTAGGGGGTTAGTGTTTGTTGTTAGGGGTTTAGGGTTGTTTCTTGTTGGGGTTTAGTGGTTTTTGTTGTTAGGGTGTTAGTGTTGTTTGTTGTTAGGGTGTTAGTGTTTTGTGTTGTTATGGGGTTAGTTTTGTTTGATGTTAGGGGTTTAGGGTTGTTTGTTGTTAGTGGATTAGTGTTTTTGGTTTTTAGGGGTTAGGGTTGTTTGTTGTTTGGGGGTTAGTGTTTGTTGTTAGGGGGTTAGGGTTGTTTGTTGTTAGGGTGTTAGTGTTCTTTGATGTTAGGGGTTTAGGGTTGATTGTTGTTAGGGGGTTAGTGTTGTTTGTTGTTAGGGGGTTAGGGTTGTTTGTTGTTAGGGTGTTAGAGTTGTTTGTTGTTAGGGGGTTAGGGTTGTTTGTTGTTAGGGGGCTAGTGCTCTTTGTTGTTAGGGGGTTAGGGTTGTTTGTTGTTAGGGGGTTAGTGTTTGTTGTTAGGGTTTTAGGGTTGTTTCTTGTTGGGGTTTAGTGGTTTTTGTTGTTAGGCTGTTAGTGTTGTTTGTTGTTAGGGTGTTAGTGTTTTGTGTTGTTAGGGGGTTAGTGTTGTTTGATGTTAGTGGGTTAGGGTTGTTTGTTGTTAGTGGGTTAGTGTTTTTGGTTTTTAGCGGTTACGGTTGTTTGTTGTTAGGGGGTTAGTGTTGTTTGTTGTTAGGGTGTTAGAGTTGTTTCTTGTTAGCAGGTTAGGGTTATTTGTTGTTAGTGGGTTAGTGTTTTTGGTTTTTAGGGGTTAGGGTTGTTTGTTGTTAGGGGGTTAGTGTTGTTTGTTGTTAGGGGTTTAAGGTTGTTTCTTGTTGGGGTTTAGTGGTTTTTGTTGTTAGGGTGTTAGTGTTGTTTGTTGTTAGGGTTTTATTGTTGTTTGTTGTTAGGGGGTTAGGGTAGTTTCTTGTTAGGGGTTAGTGGTGTTTGTTGTTACGGGGTTAGGGTAGTTTCTTGTTAGGGGTTTAGTGTTGTTTGTTGTTAGTGGGTTAGGTTTGTTTGTTTTTTGATTAGTGTTGTTTGTTGTTAGAGGGTTAGTGTTGTTTGTAGTTAGGGGTTTAGGGTTGTTTCTTGTTGGGGTTTAGTGGTTTTTGCTGTTCGGGTGTTAGTGTTTATTTTGGTTGGGGGTTAGTGTTGTTGGTTGTTCGGGGGTTAGGATTGTTTGTTGTTAGGGGGTTAGGGTTGTTTGTTGTTTGGGGGTTAGGTTTGTTTGTTGTTAGGGTGTTAGTGTTGTTTGTTGTTAGGGGTTTAGTGTTTGTTGTTAGGGGTTTAGGGTTCTTTTTTGTTGGGGTTTAGTGGTTTTTGTTGTTAGGGTGTTAGTGTTGTTTGTTGTTAGGGTGTTAGTGTTTTGTGTTGTTAGGGGGTTAGTGTTGTTTGATGTTAGGGGTTTAGGGTTGTTTGTTGTTAGGGGGTTAGTGTTGTTTGTTGTTAAGGTGTTAGGGTTGTTTGTTGTTAGTGGTTTAGGGTTGTTTGTTGTTAGTGGGTTAGTGTTTTTGGTTTTTAGGGGTTTGGGTTGTTTGTTGTTTGGGCGTTAGTGTTTGTTGTTAGGGGGTTAGGGTTGTATGTTGTTAGGGTGTTAGTGTTCTTTGATGTTAGGGGTTTAAAGTTGTTTGTTGTTAGGGGGTTAGTGTTGTTTGTTTTTAGGGGGTTAGGGTTGTTTGTTGTTAGGGTGTTAGTGTTTTTTGTTGTTAGGGAGTTAGGGTTGTTTGTTGTTAGGGTGTTAGTGTTGTTTGTTGTTAGTGGGTTAGGGTTTTTTGTTGTTTGGTTAGGGTTTTTTGTTGTTAGGGGGTTAGTGTTGTTTGTTGTTAGGGGTTTAGGCTTGTTTCTTGTTGGCGTTTAGTGGTTTTTCTTGTTAGGGTGTTAGTGTTTATTGTGGGTAGGGGGTTAGTGTTGTTGGTTTTTCGGGGGTTAGGATTGTTTGTTTTTAGGGGGTTAGGGTTGTTTGTTGTTTGGGGGTTAGGGTTGTTTGTTGTTTGGGGGTTAGGGTTGTTTGTTGTTACGGGGTTAGTGTTGTTTGTTGTTACGTTGTTAGGGTAGATTCTTGTTAGGGGTTTAGTGTTGTTTGTTGTTAGGGGGTTAGTGTTTGTTGTTAGGGGTTTAGGGTTGTTTCTTGTTGGGGTTTAGTGGTTTTTGTTGTTAGGCTGTTAGTGTTGTTTGTTGTTAGGGTGTTAGTGTTTTGTGTTGTTAGGGGGTTAGTGTTGTTTGATGTTAGGGGTTTAGGGTTGTTTGTTGTTAGTGGGTTAGTGTTGTTTGTTGTTAGGCTGTTAGTGTTGTTTGTTGTTAGGGTGTTAGTGTTTTGTGTTGTTAGGTGGTTAGTGTTGTTTGTTGTTAGGGGGTTAGGGTTGTTTGTTGTTGGGGTGTTAGTGTTGTTTGTTGTTAGTGGGTTATGTTTGTTTGTTGTTTGGTTAGGGTTGTTTGTTGTTAGGGGGTTAGTGTTGTTTGTTGTTAGGGTTTTACGGTTGTTTCTTGTTGGGGTTTAGTGGTTTTTGTTGTTAGGGTGTTAGTGTTTATTGTGGTTAGGGGGTTAGTGTTTTTGGTTGCTCGGGGGTTAGGATTGTTTGTTGTTAGGGGATTAGGGTTGTTTCTTGTTTGGGGGTTAGGGTTGTTTGGGGGTTAGAGTTGTTTGTTGTTACGGGGTTAGGTTAGTTTCTTGTTAGGGGTTTAGTGTTGTTTGTTGTTAGGGGGTTAGTGTTTGTTGTTAGGGGTTTAGGGTTGTTTCTTGTTAGGGTGTTAGTGTTTTCTGTTGTTAGGGGGTTAGTGTTGTTTGATGTTAGGGGTTTAGGGTTGTTTGTTGTTAGGGGGTTAGTGTTGTTTGTTGTTAGGGTGTTAGTGTTGTTTGTTGTTATGGTGTTAGTGTTTTGTGTTGTTAGGGTGTTAGTGTTGTTTGTTGTTAGGGGGTTAGTGTTGTTTGTTGTTAGGGGGTTAGTGTTGTTTCTTCTTAGGGGGTTAGTGTTGTTTCTTGTTAGGGGGTTAGTGTTTGTTGTTAGTGGGTTAGGGTTTTTTTGTTGTTTGGTTAGGGTTGTTTGTTGTTAGGGGGTTAGGGTTCTTTGTTTTTAGGGGTTAGGGTTGTTTGTTGTTATGGGGTTAGAGTAGTTTCTTGTTAGGGGGTTAGTGTTGTTTGTTGTTAGTGGGTTAGTGTTGTTTGTTGTTTGGTTAGGGTTGTTTGTTGTTAGGTGTTTAGGGTTGTTTCTTGTTGGGGTTTACTGGTTTTTGTTGTTAGGGGGTTAGTGTTGTTTGTTGTTAGGGTGTTAGTGTCTTGTGTTGTTAGGGGGTTAGTGCTGTTTGATGTTAGGTGTTTAGGGTTCTTTGTTGTTAGGGGGTTAGGGTTGTTTGTTGTTAGGGTGTTAGGGTTGTTTGTTGTTAGTGGGTTAGGGTTGTTTGTTGTTAGTGGGTTAGTGTTTTTGGTTTTTAGGGGTTAGTGTTGTTTGTTGTTAGGGGGTTAGTGTTTGTTGTTAGGGGTTCAGGGTTGTTTCTTGTTGTGGTTTAGTGGTTTCTGTTGTTTGCGTGTTAGTGTTTATTGTGGTTAGGGGGTTAGTGTTGTTGGTTGTTCGGGGCTTAGGATTGTTTGTTGTTAGGGGGTTAGTGTTGTTTGTTGTTAGGGGGTTAGTGTTCTTTGTTGTTAGGGGGTTAGTGTTGTTTCTTGTTAGGGGGTTAGTGTTGTTTGTTGTTAGTCGGTTAGCGTTGTTTGTTGTTTGGTTAGGGTTGTTTGTTGTTAGGGGGTTAGGGTTGTTTGTTTTTAGGGGTTAGGGTTGTTTTTTGTTACGGGGTTAGATTAGTTTCTTGTTAGGGGGTTAGTGTTGTTTGTTGTTCGTGGGTTAGGATTGTTTGTTGTTTGGTTAGGGTTGTTTGTACTTATGGGGTTAGTGTTGTTTGTTGTTAGAGGTTTAGGGTTGTTTCTTGTTGGGGTTTAGTGGTTTTTGTTGTTAGGGTGTTAGTGTTTATTGTTGTTAGGGGGTTAGTGTTGTTGGTTGTTCGGGGGATAGGATTGTTTGTTGTTAGGGGGTTAGGGTTGTTTGTTGTTTGGGGGTTAGGGTTGTTTGTTGTTACGGGGTTAGTGTTGTTTGTTGTTACGGGGTTAGGGTAGTTTCTTGTTAGGGGTTTAGTGTTGTTTGTTGTTAGGGGTTAGTGTTTGTTGTTAGGGGTTTAGGGTTGTTTCTTGTTGGGGTTTAGTGGTTTTTGTTGTTAGGGTGTTAGTGTTGTTTGTTGTTATGGTGTTAGTGTTTTGTGTTGTTATGGGGTTAGTTTTGTTTGATGTTAGGGGTTTAGGGTTGTTTGTTGTTAGTGGATTAGTGTTTTTGGTTTTTAGGGGTTAGGGTTGTTTGTTGTTTGGGGGTTAGTGTTTGTTGTTAGGGGGTTAGGGTTTTTTGTTGTTAGGGTGTTAGTGTTCTTTGATGTTAGGGGTTTAGGGTTGATTGTTGTTAGGGGGTTAGTGTTGTTTGTTGTTAGGGGGTTAGGGTTGTTTGTTGTTAGGGTGTTAGAGTTGTTTTTTGTTAGGGGGTTAGGGTTGTTTGTTGTTAGGGGGCTAGTGTTCTTTGTTGTTAGGGGGTTAGGGTTGTTTGTTGTTAGGGGGTTAGTGTTTGTTGTTAGGGTTTTAGGGTTGTTTCTTGTTGGGGTTTAGTGGTTTTTGTTGTTAGGCTGTTAGTGTTGTTTGTTGTTAGGGTGTTAGTGTTTTGTGTTGTTAGGGGGTTAGTGTTGTTTGATGTTAGTGGGTTAGGGTTGTTTGTTGTTAGTGGGTTAGTGTTTTTGGTTTTTAGCGGTTACGGTTGTTTGTTGTTAGGGGGTTAGTGTTGTTTGTTGTTAGGGTGTTAGAGTTGTTTGTTGTTAGCAGGTTAGGGTTGTTTGTTGTTAGTGGGTTAGTGTTTTTGGTTTTTAGGGGTTAGGGTTGTTTGTTGTTAGGGGGTTAGTGTTGTTTGTTGTTAGGGGTTTAAGGTTGTTTCTTGTTGGGGTTTAGTGGTTTTTGTTGTTAGGGTGTTAGTGTTGTTTGTTGTTAGGGTTTTATTGTTGTTTGTTGTTAGGGGGTTAGGGTAGTTTCTTGTTAGGGGTTAGTGGTGTTTGTTGTTACGGGGTTAGGGTAGTTTCTTGTTAGGGGTTTAGTGTTGTTTGTTGTTAGTGGGTTAGGTTTGTTTGTTTTTTGGTTAGTGTTGTTTGTTGTTAGAGGGTTAGTGTTGTTTGTAGTTAGGGGTTTAGGGTTGTTTCTTGTTGGGGTTTAGTGGTTTTTGCTGTTCGGGTGTTAGTGTTTATTGTGGTTGGGGGTTAGTGTTGTTGGTTGTTCGGGGGTTAGGATTGTTTGTTGTTAGGGGGTTAGGGTTGTTTGTTGTTTGGGGGTTAGGTTTGTTTGTTGTTAGGGTGTTAGTGTTGTTTGTTGTTAGGGGTTTAGTGTTTGTTGTTAGGGGTTTAGGGTTCTTTTTTGTTGGGGTTTAGTGGTTTTTGTTGTTAGGGTGTTAGTGTTGTTTGTTGTTAGGGTGTTAGTGTTTTGTGTTGTTAGGGGGTTAGTGTTGTTTGATGTTAGGGGTTTAGGGTTGTTTGTTGTTAGGGGGTTAGTGTTGTTTGTTGTTAGGGTGTTAGGGTTGTTTGTTGTTAGTGGTTTAGGGTTGTTTGTTGTTAGTGGGTTAGTGTTTTTGGTTTTTAGGGGTTTGGGTTGTTTGTTGTTTGGGCGTTAGTGTTTGTTGTTAGGGGGTTAGGGTTGTTTGTTGTTAGGGTGTTAGTGTTCTTTGATGTTAGGGGTTTAAAGTTGTTTGTTGTTAGGGGGTTAGTGTTGTTTGTTTTTAGGGGGTTAGGGTTGTTTGTTGTTAGGGTGTTAGTGTTTTTTGTTGTTAGGGAGTTAGGGTTGTTTGTTGTTAGGGTGTTAGTGTTGTTTGTTGTTAGTGGGTTAGGGTTTTTTGTTGTTTGGTTAGGGTTTTTTGTTGTTAGGGGGTTAGTGTTGTTTGTTGTTAGGGGTTTAGGCTTGTTTCTTGTTGGCGTTTAGTGGTTTTTCTTGTTAGGGTGTTAGTGTTTATTGTGGGTAGGGGGTTAGTGTTGTTGGTTTTTCGGGGGTTAGGATTGTTTGTTTTTAGGGGGTTAGGGTTGTTTGTTGTTTGGGGGTTAGGGTTGTTTGTTGTTTGGGGGTTAGGGTTGTTTGTTGTTACGGGGTTAGTGTTGTTTGTTGTTACGTTGTTAGGGTAGTTTCTTGTTAGGGGTTTAGTGTTGTTTGTTGTTAGGGGGTTAGTGTTTGTTGTTAGGGGTTTAGGGTTGTTTCTTGTTGGGGTTTAGTGGTTTTTGTTGTTAGGCTGTTAGTGTTGTTTGTTGTTAGGGTGTTAGTGTTTTGTGTTGTTAGGGGGTTAGTGTTGTTTGATGTTAGGGGTTTAGGGTTGTTTGTTGTTAGGGGGTTAGTGTTGTTTGTTGTTAGGGTGTTAGTGTTGTTTGTTGTTATGGTGTTAGTGTTCTGTGTTGTTAGGGGGTTAGTGTTGTTTGATGTTAGGGGTTTAGGGTGGTTTGTTGTTAGGGGGTTAGTGTTGTTTGTTGTTACGGGGTTAGGGTAGTTTCTTGTTAGGGGTTTAGTGTTGTTTGTTGTTAGGGGGTTAGTGTTTGTTGTTAGGGGTTTAGGGTTGTTTCTTGTTGGGGTTTAGTGGTTTTTGTTGTTAGGGTGTTAGTGTTGTTTGTTGTTAGGGTGTTAGTGTTTTGTGTTGTTAGGGGGTTAGTGTTGTTTGATGTTAGGGGTTTAGGGTTGTTTGTTGTTAGGGGGTTATAGTTGTTTGTTGTTAGGGTGTTAGTGTTGTTTGTTGTTAGGGGGTTACGGTTGTTTGTTGTTAGGGTGTTAGTGTTGTTTGTTGTTAGTGGGTTAGGTTTGTTTGTTTTTTGGTTAGTGTTGTTTGTTGTTAGAGGGTTAGTGTTTTTTGTAGTTAGGGGTTTAGGGTTGTTTCTTGTTGGGGTTTAGTGGTTTTTGCTGTTCGGGTGTTAGTGTTTATTGTGGTTAGGGTGTTAGTGTTGTTGGTTGTTCGGGGGTTATTATTGTTTGTTGTTAGGGGGTTAGGGTTGTTTGTTGTTTGGGGGTTAGGGTTGTTTGTTGTTACCGGGTTAGTGTTGTTTGTTGTTACGGGGTTAGGGTAGTTTCTCGTTAGGGGTTTAGTGTTGTTTTTTGTTAGGGGTTTAGTGTTTGTTGTTAGGGGTTTAGGGTTGTTTCTTGTTGGGGTTTAGTGGTTTTTGTTGTTAGGGTGTTAGTCTTGTTTGTTGTTAGGGTGTTAGTGTTTTGTGTTGTTAGGGGGTTAATGTTGTTTGATGTTAGGGGTTTAGGGTTGTTTGTTGTTAGGGGGTTAGTGTTGTTTGTTGTTAGGGTGTTAGGGTTGTTTGTTGTTAGGGTGTTAGTGTTCTTTGATGTTAGGGGTTTAGGGTTGTTTGTTGTTAGGGGGTTAGTTTTGTTTGTTTTTAGGGGGTTAGGGTTGTTTGTTGTTAGGGTGTTAGTGTTGTTTGTTGTTAGGGAGTTAGGGTTGTTTGTTGTTAGGGTGTTAGTATTGTTTGCTGTTAGTGGGTTAGGGTTTTTTGTTGTTTGGTTAGGGTTTTTTGTTGTTAGGGGGTTAGTGTTGTTTGTTGTTAGGGGTTTAGGCTTGTTTCTTGTTGGCGTTTAGTGGTTTTTGTTGTTCGGGTGTTAGTGTTTATTGTGGTTAGTGGGTTAGTGTTGTTGGTTGTTCGAGGGTTAGGATTGTTTGTTGTTTGGGGGTTAGGGTTGTTTGTTGTTTGGGGGTTATTGTTTGTTGTTTGGGGGTTAGGGTTGTTTGTTGTTACGGGGTTAGTGTTGTTTGTTGTTACGGGGTTAGGTTAGTTTCTTGTTAGGGGTTTAGTGTTGTTTGTTGTTAGGGGGTTAGTGTTTGTTGTTAGGGGTTTAGGGTTGTTTCTTGTTGGGGTTTAGTGGTTTTTGTTGTTAGGCTGTTAGTGTTGTTTGTTGTTAGGGTGTTAGTGATTTGTGTTGTTAGGGGGTTAGTGTTGTTTGTTGTTAGGGGTTAGGGTTGTTTGTTGTTGGGGTGTTAGTGTTGTTTGTTGTTAGTGGGTTATGTTTGTTTGTTGTTTGGTTAGGGTTGTTTGTTGTTAGGGGGTTAGTGTTGTTTGTTGTTAGGGTTTTAGGGTTGTTTCTTGTTGGGGTTTAGTGGTTTTTGTTGTTAGGGTGTTAGTGTTTATTGTGGTTAGGGGGTTACTGTTTTTGGTTGCTCGGGGGTTAGGATTGTTTGTTGTTAGGGGATTAGGGTTGTTTCTTGTTTGGGGGTTAGGGTTGTTTGGGGGTTAGAGTTGTTTGTTGTTACGGGGTTAGGTTAGTTTCTTGTTAGGGGTTTAGTGTTGTTTGTTGTTAGGGGGTTAGTGTTTGTTGTTAGGGGTTTAGGGTTGTTTCTTGTTGGGGTTTAGTGGTTTTTGTTGTTAGGCTGTTAGTGTTGTTTGTTGTTAGGGTGTTAGTGTTTTGTGTTGTTAGCGGGTTAGTGTTGTTTGTTGTTAGGGGGTTAGGGTTGTTTGTTGTTGGGGTGTTAGTGTTGTTTGTTGTTAGTGGGTTATGTTTGTTTGTTGTTTGGTTAGGGTTGTTTGTTGTTAGGGGGTTAGTGTTGTTTGTTGTTAGGGTTTTAGGGTTGTTTCTTGTTGGGGTTTAGTGGTTTTTGTTGTTAGGGTGTTAGTGTTTATTGTGGTTAGGGGGTTACTGTTTTTGGTTGCTCGGGGGTTAGGATTGTTTGTTGTTAGGGGATTAGGGTTGTTTCTTGTTTGGGGGTTAGGGTTGTTTGGGGGCTAGAGTTGTTTGTTGTTACGGGGTTAGGTTAGTTTCTTGTTAGGGGTTTAGTGTTGTTTGTTGTTAGGGGGTTAGTGTTTGTTGTTAGGGGTTTAGGGTTGTTTCTTGTTGGGGTTTAGTGGTTTTTGTTGTTAGGGTGTTAGTGTTGTTTGTTGTTAGGGTGTTAGTGTTTTGTGTTGTTAGGGGGTTAGTGTTGTTTGATGTTAGGGGATTAGGGTTGTTTGTTGTTAGGGGGTTAGTGTTGTTTGTTGTTAGGGTGTTAGGGTTGTTTTTTGTTAGTGGTTTAGGATTGTTTGTTGTTAGTGGGTTAGTGTTTTTGGTTTTTAGGGGTTAGGGTTGTTTGTTGTTTGGGGGTTAGTGTTTCTTGTTAGGGGGTTAGGGTTGTTTGTTGTTAGGGTGTTAGTGTTCTTTGATGTTAGGGGTTTAGGGTTGTTTGTTGTTAGGGGGTTAGTGTTGTTTGTTGTTAGGGGGTTAGAGTTGTTTGTTGTTAGGGTTTTAGTGTTGTTTGGTGTTAGTGGGTTAGGGTTGTTTGTTGTTTGGTTAGGGTTGTTTGTTGTTAGGGGGTTAGTGTTGTTTGTTGTTAGGGTTTTAGGGTTGTTTCTTGTTGGGGTTTAGTGGTTTTTGTTGTTAGGGTGTTAGTGTTTATTGTGGTTAGGGGGTTAGTGTTGTTGGTTGTTCGGGGGTTAGGATTGTTTGTTGTTGGGGGTTAGGCTTATTTGTTGTTTGGGGGTTAGGGTTGTTTGTTGTTACGGGGTTAGTGTTGTTTGTTGTTACGGGGTTAGGGTAGTTTCTTGTTAGGGGTTTAGTGTTGTTTGTTGTTAGGGGGTTAGTGTTTGTTGTTAGGGGTTTAGGGTTGTTTCTTGTTGGGCTTTAGTGGTTTTTGTTGTTAGGGTGTTAGTGTTGTTTGTTGTTAGGGTGTTAGTGTTTTGTGTTGTTAGGGGGTTAGTGTTGTTTGATGTTAGGGGTTTAGGGTTGTTTGATGTTATGGGGTTAGTGTTGTTTGTTGTTAGGGTGTTAGGGTTGTTTGTTTTTAGTGGGTTAGTGTTGTTTGCTGTTAGGGTGTTAGTGTTCTTTGATGTTAGGGGTTTAGGGTTGTTTGTTGTTAGGGGGTTAGTGTTGTTTGTTGTTAGGGGGTTAGGGTTGTTTGTTCTTAGGGTGTTAGTGTTGTTTGTTGTTAGGGGGTTAGGGTTGTTTGTTGATAGGGTGTTAGTGTTGTTTGTTGTTAGTGGGTTAGGTTTCTTTGTTGTTTGGTTAGGGTTGTTTGTTGTTAGGGGGGTTAGTGTTGTTTGTTGTTAGGGGTTTCGGGTTGTTTCTTGTTGGGGTTTAGTGGTTTTTGTTGTTCGGGTGTTAGTGTTTATTGTGGTTAGGGGGTTAGTGTTGTTGGTTGTTCGGGGGTTAGGATTGTTTGTTTTTAGGGGGTTAGGGTTGTTTGTTGTTTGGGGGTTAGGATTGTTTGTTGTTAGGGGGTTAGGGTTGTTTGTTGTTTGGGGGTTAGTGTTGTTTGTTGTTACGGGGTTAGTGTTGTTTGTTGTTACGGGGTTAGGGTAGTTTCTTGTTAGGGGTTTAGTGTTGTTTGTTGTTAGGGGGTTAGTGTTTGTTGTTAGGGATTTAGGGTTGTTTCTTGCTGGGGTTTAGTGGTTTTTGTTGTTAGGGTGTTAGTGTTGTTTGTTGTTAGGGTTTTAGTGTTTTGTGTTGTTAGGGGGTTAGTGTTGTTTGATGTTAGGGGTTTAGGGTTGTTTGTTGTTAGGGGGTTAGTGTTGTTTGTTGTTAGGGTGTTAGGGTTGTTTGTTGTTACTGGTTTAGGGTTGTTTGTTGTTAGTGGGTTAGTGTTTTTGGTTTTTAGGGGGTTGGGTTTTTTGTTGTTTGGGCGTTAGTGTTTGTTGTTAGGGGGTTAGGGTTGTTTGTTGTTAGGGTGTTAGTGTTCTTTGATGTTAGGGGTTTAGGGTTGTTTGTTGTTAGGGGGCTAGTGTTGTTTGTTGTTAGGGGGTTAGGGTTGTTTGTTGTTAGGGGGTTAGTGTTTGTTGTTAGGGGTTTAGGGTTGTTTCTTGTTGGGGTTTAGTGGTTTTTGTTTTTAGGCTGTTAGTGTTGTTTGTTGTTAGGGTGTTAGTGTTTTGTGTTGTTAGGGGGTTAGTGTTGTTTGATGTTAGTGGGTTAGGGTTGTTTGTTGTTAGTGGGTTAGTGTTTTTGGTTTTTAGCGGTTAGGGTTATTTGTTGTTGGGGGTTAGTGTTGTTTTTTGTTAGGGTGTTAGAGTTGTTTGTTGTTAGCGGGTTAGGGTTGTTTGTTGTTAGTGGGTTAGTGTTTTTGGTTTTTAGGGGTTAGGGTTGTTTGTTGTTAGGGGGTTAGTGTTGTTTGTTGTTAGGGGTTTAAGGTTGTTTCTTGTTGGGGTTTAGTGGTTTTGTTGTTAGGGTGTTAGTGTGGTTTGTTGTTAGGGTTTTATTGTTGTTTGTTGTTAGGGGGTTAGGGTCGTTTCTTGTTAGGGGTTAGTGGTGTTTGTTGTTACGGGGTTAGGGTAGTTTCTTGTTAGGTGTTTAGTGTTGTTTGTTGTTAGGGGCTTAGTGTTTGTTGTTAAGGGTTTAGGGTTTTTTATGGTTGGGGTTTAGTGGTTTTTGTTGTTAGGGTGTTAGTGTTGTTTGTTCTTAGGGTGTTAGTGTTTTGTGTTGTTAGGGGGTTAGTGTTGTTTGATGTTAGGGGTTTAGGGTTGTTTGTTGTTAGGGGGTTAGGGTTGTTTGTTCTTAGTGGGTTAGTGTTTTTGGTTTTTAGGGGTTAGGGTTGTTTGTTGTTTGGGGGTTAGTGTTTGTTGTTCGGGGTTTAGGGATGTTTGTTGTTAGGGTGTTAGGGTTGTTTTTTGTTAGTGGGTTAGGTTTGTTTGTTGATAAGGGGTTAGGTTTTGTGTTGTTAGGGGTTGGTATTGTTCGTTGTTGGGGGTTAGTATTGTTTGTTCTTAGTGCTTAGTGTTGTTTGTTCTTAGGGGGTTAGTGTTGGTTGTTGTTAGGGTGTTAGTGTTGTTTGTTGTTAGGGGGTTAGTGTTGTTTCTTGTTGGGGGTTACTGTTGTTTCTTGTTAGGGGGTTAGTGTTGTTTGTTGTTAGTCGGTTAGGGTTTTTTGTTGTTTGGTTAGGGTTGTTTGTTGTTAGGGGGTTAGGGTTTTTTGTTGTTAGGGTGTTACTGTTGTTTGTTGTTAGGGTGTTAGTGTTTTGTGTTGTTAGGGGGTTAGTGTTGTTTGATGTTAGGGGTTTAGGGTTGTTTGTTGTTAGGGGGTTAGTGTTGTTTGTTGTTAGGGTGTTAGGGTTGTTTGTTGTTAGTGGGTTAGGGTTGTTTGTTGTTAGTGGGTGAGTGTTTTTGGTTTTTAGGGGTTAGGGTTGTTTGTTGTTTGGGGGTTAGTGTTTGTTGTTAGGGGGTTAGGGTTGTTTGTTGTTAGGGTGTTAGTGTTCTTTGATGTTAGGGGTTTAGGGTTGTTTGCTGTTAGGGGGTTAGTGTTGTTTGTTGTTGGGGGTTAGGGTTGTTTGTTGTTTGGGGGTTAGTGTTTGTTGTTAGGGGGTTAGGGTTGTTTGTTGTTAGGGTGTTAGTGTTCTTTGATGTTAGGGGTTTAGGGATGTTTCTTGTTGGGGTTTAGTGGTTTTTGTTGTTAGGCTGTTAGTGTTGTTTGTTGTTAGGGTGTTAGTGTTTTGTGTTGTTAGGGGGTTAGTGTTGTTTGATGTTAGGGGTTTAGGGTTGTTTGTTGTTAGGGGGTTAGTGTTTTATTTTGTTAGGGGGTTAGTGTTGTTTGATGTTAGTGGGTTAGGGTTGTTTGTTGTTAGTGGTTAGTGTTTTTGGTTTTTAGGGGTTAGGGTTGTTTGTTGTTAGGGGGTTAGTGTTGTTTGTTGTTAGGGGTTTAAGGTTGTTTCCTGTTGGGGTTTAGTGGTTTTTGTTGTTAGGGTGTTAGTGTTGTTTGTTGTTAGGGTTTTATTGTTGTTTGTTGTTAGGGGGTTAGGGTAGTTTCTTGTTAGGGGTTAGTGGTGTTTGTTGTTACGGGGTTAGGGTAGTTTCTTGTTAGGGGTTTAGTGTTGTTTGTTGTTAGGGGCTTAGTGTTTGTTGTTAAGGGTTTAGGGTTTTTTATTGTTGGGTTTTAGTGGTTTTTGTTGTTAGGGTGTTAGTGTTGTTTGTTGTTAGGGTGTTAGTGTTTTGTGTTGTTAGAGGGTTGGTGTTGTTTGATGTTAGGGGTTTAGGGTTGTTTGTTGTTAGGGGGTTAGGGTTGTTTGTTCTTAGTGGGTTAGTGTTTTTGGTTTTTAGGGGTTAGGTTTGTTTGTTGTTTGGGGGTTAGTGTTTGTTGTTAGGGGTTTAGGGTTGGTTGTTGTTAGGGTGTTAGGGTTGTTTTTTGTTAGTGGGTTAGGGTTGTTTGTTGATAAGGGGTTAGGTTTTGTGTTGTTAGGGGTTGGTATTGTTCGTTGTTGGGGGTTAGTATTGTTTGTTCTTAGTGCTTAGTGTTGTTTGTTCTTAGGGGGTTAGTGTTGGTTGTTGTTAGGGTGTTAGTGTTGTTTGTTGTTAGGGGGTTAGTGTTGTTTCTTGTTAGGGGGTTACTGTTGTTTCTTGTTAGGGGGTTAGTGTTGTTTGTTGTTAGTCGGTTAGGGTTTTTTGTTGTTTCGTTAGGGTTGTTTGTTGTTAGGGGGTTAGGGTTGTTTGTTTTTAGGGTTCAGGGTTGTTTGTTGTTACGGGGTTAGTGTTGTATCTTGTTAGGGGGTTAGTGTTGTTTGTTGTTTGGTTAGGGTTGTTTGTTGTTAGTGGGTTAGTGTTTTTGGTTTTTAGGGGTTAGGGTTGTTTGTTGTTTGGGGGTTAGTGTTGTTTGTTGTTAGGGGTTTAGGGTTGTTTGTTTTTAGGGTGTTAGGGTTGTTTTTTGTTACTGGGTTAGGGTTGTTTGTTGATAAGTGGTTAGGTTTTGTGTTGTTAGGGGTTGGTATTGTTCGTTGTTGGGGTTAATATTGTTTGTTCTTAGTGGTTAGTGTTGTTTGTTCTTGGGGGTTAGGGTTGGTTGTTGTTAGGGTGTTAGTATTGTTTGTTGTTAGGGGGTTAGTGTTGTTTGATGTTAGTGATTTAGGGTTGTTTGTTGTTAGGGGGTTAGTGTTGTTTGCTGTTAGGGTGTTAGGGTAGTTTGTTGTTAGTGGGTTAGGGTTGTTTGTTGTTAGTGGGTTAGTTTTTTTGGTTTTTAGGGGTTAGGGTTGTTTGTTGTTTGGGGGTTAGTGTTTGTCGTTAGGGGGTTAGGGTTGTTTGTTGTTAGGGTTTTAGTGTTCTTTGATGTTAGGGGTTTAGGGTAGTTTCTTGTTAGGGGTTTAGTGTTGTTTGTTGTTAGGGGGTTAGTGTTTGTTGCTAGGGGTTTAGGGTTCTTTCTTGTTGGGGTTTACTGGTTTTTGTTGTTAGGGTGTTAGTGTTGTTTGTTGTTAGGGTGTTAGTGTTTTGTGTTGTTAGGGGGTTAGTGTTGTTTGATGTTAGGGGTTTAGGGTTGTTTGTTGTTAGGGGGTTAGTGTTGTTTGTTGTTAGGGGGTTAGGGTTGTTTTTTGTTAGTGGTTTAGTGTTGTTTGTTGTTAGGGGGTTAGTGTTTTTGGTTCTTAGGGGTTTGGGTTGTTTGTTTGGGCGTTAGTGTTTGTTGTTAGGGGGTTAGAGTTGTTTGTTGTTAGGCTGTTAGTGTTCTTTGATGTTAGGGGTTTAGGGTTGTTTGTTGTTAGGGGGTTAGTGTTGTTTGTTGTTAGTGGGTTAGGGTTGTTTGTTGTTAGGGGGTTAGTGTTGTTTGTTGTTAGAGGGTTAGTGTTGTTTGTTGTTAGGGTGTTAGTGTTGTTTGTTGTTAGTGGGTTAGGTTTGTTTGTTTTTTGGTTAGTGTTGTTTGTTGTTAGAGGGTTAGTGTTGTTTGTAGTTAGGGGTTTAGGGTTGTTTCTTGTTGGGATTTAGTGGTTTTTGCTGTTCGGGTGTTAGTGTTTATTGTGGTTGGGGGTTAGTGTTGTTGGTTGTTCGGGGGTTAGGATTGTTTGTTGTTAGGGGGTTAGGGTTGTTTGTTGTTTGGGGTTTAGGTTTGTTTGTTGTTAGGGTGTTAGTGTTGTTTGTTGTTAGGGGTTTAGTGTTTGTTGTTAGGGGTTTAGGGTTCTTTTTTGTTGGGGTTTAGTGGTTTTTGTTGTTAGGGTGTTAGTGTTGTTTGTTGTTAGGGTGTTAGTGTTTTGTGTTGTTAGGGGGTTAGTGTTGTTTGATGTTAGGGGTTTAGGGTTGTTTGTTGTTAGGGTGTTAGTGTTCTTTGATGTTAGGTGTTTAGGGTTGTTTCTTGTTGGGGTTTAGTGATTTTTGTTGTTAGGGTGTTAGTGTTGTTTGTTGTTAGGGGGTTAGTGTTGTTTGTATTTAGGGGTTTCGAGTTGTTTCTTGTTGGGGTTTAGTGTTTTGTGTTGTTAGGGTGTTAGTGTTGTTTGTTGTTAGAGGCTTAGTGTTGTTTGTTTTAAGGGGTTCAGTGTTGTTTGCTTTTAGGGTTTTAGGGTTGTTTGTTTTTAGGGGTGAGTGTTGTTTCTTGTTAGGGGGTTAGTGTTGATTGTGGTTAGGGCGTTACTGTTGGATGTTGTTAGCGGGTTAGTGTTTTTTGTTGTTAGTGGGTTAGTGCTGTTTGTTGTTATTGGCTTAGTGTTGTTTGTTTTCAGGGGTTTAGTGTTGTTTGTTTTTAGGGTTGTAGGGTTGTTTGTTTTTACAGGGTTAGTTTTTTTTGTTTTTAGGGGGTTAGGATTGTTTGTTGTTAGGGGGTTAGTGTTGGTTCTTGTTAGCGTGTCAGTGTTTTTTGTTGTTAGTGTGTTAGTGCTGGTTGTTGTTAGGGGCTTAGTGTTGTTCGTTTTAAGGGGTTTAGTGTTGTTTGTTTTTAGGGTTTTAGGGTTGTTTGTTTTTAGGGGGTTAGTGTTGTTTGTTGTTAGGGGGTTAGTGTTTTTCTTCTTAGGGGTTAGTGTTGTCTGTTGTTAGGGGGTTAGTGTTGTTTCTTCTTAGGGGGTTAGTGTTGTTTCTTGTTAGGGGGTTAGGGTTGTTTGTTGTTAGTGGGTTAGCGTTGTTTGTTGTTTGGTTAGGGTTGTTTGTTGTTAGGGGGTTAGTGTTGTTTGTTGTTAGGGGTTTAGGGTTGTTTCTTGTTGGGTTTAGTGGTTTTTGTTGTTCGGGTGTTAGTGTTTATTGTGGTTAGGGGGTTAGTGTTGTTTCTTCTTAGGGGGTTAGTGTTGTTTCTTGTTAGGGGGTTAGTGTTGTTTGTTGTTAGTCGGTTAGCGTTGTTTTTTGTTTGGTTAGGGTTGTTTGTTGTTAGGGGGTTAGGGTTGTTTGTTTTTATGGGTTAGGGTTGTTTGTAGTTACGGGGTTATAGTAGTTTATTGTTAGGGGGTTAGTGTTGTTTATTGTTAGTGGGTTAGGCTTGTTTCTTGTTTGGTTAGGGTTGTTTGTTGTTAGGGGGTTAGTGTTGTTTGTTGTTAGGGGTTTAGGGTTGTTTCTTGTTGGGGTTTAGTGGTTTTTGTTGTTAGGGTGTTAGTGTTTATTATGGTTAGGGGGTTAGTGTTGTTGGTTGTTCGGGGGTTAGCATTGTTTGTTGTTAGGGGGTTAGGGTTGTTTGTTGTTTGGGGGTTAGGGTTGTTTGTTGTTACGGGGTTAGTGTTGTTTGTTGTTACGGGGTTAGGTTAGTTTCTTGTTAGGGGTTTAGTGTTGTTTGTTGTTAGGGGGTTAGTGTTTGCTGTTAGGGTTTTAGGGTTGTTTCTTGTTGGGGTTTAGTTGTTTTTGTTGTTAGGGGGTTACTGTTGTTTCTTGTTAGGGGGTTAGTGTTGTTTGTTGTTAGTCGGTTAGGGTTTTTTGTTGTTTCGTTAGGGTTGTTTGTTGTTAGGGGGTTAGGGTTGTTTGTTTTTAGGGTTCAGGGTTGTTTGTTGTTACGGGGTTAGTGTTGTATCTTGTTAGGGGGTTAGTGTTGTTTGTTGTTAGTGGGTTAGGGTTGTTTGTTGTTTGGTTAGGGTTGTTTGTTGTTAGTGGGTTAGTGTTTTTGGTTTTTAGGGGTTAGGGTTGTTTGTTGTTTGGGGGTTAGTGTTGTTTGTTGTTAGGGGTTTAGGGTTGTTTGTTTTTAGGGTGTTAGGGTTGTTTTTTGTTACTGGGTTAGGGTTGTTTGTTGATAAGTGGTTAGGTTTTGTGTTGTTAGGGGTTGGTATTGTTCGTTGTTGGGGGTTAATATTGTTTGTTCTTAGTGGTTAGTGTTGTTTGTTCTTGGGGGTTAGGGTTGGTTGTTGTTAGGGTGTTAGTGTTCTTTGATGTTAGGGGTTTAGGGTTGTTTGTTGTTAGGGAGTTAGTGTTGTTTGTTGTTAGGGGGTTAGGGTTGTTTGTTGTTAGGGTGTTAGTGTTGTTTGTTGTTAGGGGGATAGGGTTGTTTGTTGTTAGGGTGTTAGTGTTGTTTGTTGTTAGTGGGTTAGGGTTTTTTGTTGTTTGGTTAGGATTGTTTGTTGTTAGGGGGTTAGTGTTGTTTGTTTTTAGGGGGTTAGTGTTGTTTGTTGTTAGGGGTTTCGGGTTGTTTCTTGTTGGGGTTTAGTGGTTTTTGTTGTTAGGGTGTTAGTCTTTATTGTGGTTAGGAGGTTAGTGTTGTTGGTTGTTCGGGGGATAGGATTGTTTGTTGTTAGGGGGTTAGGGTTGTTTGTTGTTTGGGGGTTAGGGCTGTTTGTTGTTACGGGGTTAGTGTTGTTTGTTGTTACGGGGTTAGGGTAGTTTCTTGTTAGGGGTTTAGTGTTGTTTGTTGATAGGGGGTTAGTGTTTGTTGTTAGGGGTTTCGGGTTGTTTCTTGTTGGGGTTTAGTGGTTTTTGTTGTTAGGGTGTTAGTGTTGTTTGTTGTTAGGGTGTTAGTGTTTTGTGTTGTTAGGGGGTTAGTGTTGTTTGATGTTAGGGGTTTAGGGTTGTTTGTTGTTAGGGGGTTAGTGTTGTTTGTTGTTAGGTTGTTAGGGTTGTTTGCTGTTAGTGGTTTACGGATGTTTGTTGTTAGTGGGTTAGTGTTTTTGGTTTTTAGGGGTTAGGGTTGTTTGTTGTTTGGGGGTTAGTGTTTGTTGTTAGGGGGTTAGGGTTGTTTGTTGTTAGGGTGTTAGTGTTCTTTGATGTTAGGGGTTTAGGGTTGTTTGTTGTTAGGGGTTAGTGTTGTTCATTGTTAGGGGGTTAGGGTTGTTTCTTTTTACGGGGTTAGTGTTGTTTGTTGTTACGGGGTTAGGGTAGTTTCTTGTTCGGGGTTTAGTGTTGTTTTTTGTTAGGGGGATAGTGTTTGTTCTTAGGGGTTTAGGGTTGTTTCTTGTTGGGGTTTAGTGGTTTTTGTTGTTAGGGTGTTAGTGTTTATTGTGGTTAAGGGGTTAGTGTTGTTGGTTGTTCGGGGGGTTAGGATTGTTTGTTGTTAAGGGTTTAGGGTTGTTTGTTGTTTGGGGTTTAGGGTTGTTTGTTGTTTGGCGGTTAGAGTTGTTTGTTGTTACGGGTTAGTGTTGTTTGTTGTTACGGGGTTAGGGTATTTTCTTGTTAGTGGTTCAGTGTTGTTTGTTGTTAGGGGGTTAGTGTTTGTTGTTAGGGGTTTAGGGTTGTTTCTTGTTGGGGTTTAGTGGTTTCTGTTGTTAGGGTGTTAGTGTTGTTTGTTGTTAGAGTGTTAGTGTTTCGTGTTGTTAGGGGGTTAGTGTTGTTTGATGTTAGGGGTAAGGATTGTTTGTTGTTAGGGGGTTAGTGTTGTTTGTTGTTAGGGTGTTAGGGTTGTTTGTTGTTAGTGGGTTAGGGTTGTTTGTTGTTAGTGGGTTAGTTTTTTTGGTTTTTAGGGGTTAGGGTTGTTTGTTGTTTGGGGGTTAGTGTTTGTTGTTAGGGGTTAGGGTTGTTTGTTGTTAGGGTGTTAGTGTTCTTTGATGTTAGGGGTTTAGGGTTGTTTGTTGTTAGGGGGTTAGTGTTGTTTGTTGTTAGGGAGTTAGGGTTGTATGTTGTTAGGGTGTTAGTGTTGTCTGTTGTTAGGGGGTTAGGGTTGTTTGTTGTTAGTTTGTTAGTGTTGTTTGTTGTTAGTGGGTTAGGGTTTTTTGTTGTTTGGTTAGGGTTGTTTGTTGTTAGGGGGTTAGTGTTGTTTGTTCTTAGGGGTTTAGGGTTGTTTCTTGTTGGGGTTTACTGGTTTTTGTTGTTAGGGTGTTAGTGTTGTTTGTTGTTAGGGTGTTAGTGTTTTGTGTTGTTAGGGGGTTAGTGTTGTTTGATGTTAGGGGTTTAGGGTTGTTTGTTGTTAGGGGGTTAGTGTTGTTTGTTGTTAGGGTGTTAGGGTTGTTTGTTGTTAGTGGGTTAGGGGTGTTTGTTGTTAGTGGGTTAGTGTTTTTGGTTTTTAGGGGTTAGGGTTGTTTGTTGTTTGGGGGTTAGTGTTTGTTGTTAGGGGGTTAGGGTTGTTTGTTGTTAGGGTGTTAGTGTTCTTTGATGTTAGGGGTTTAGGGTTGTTTGTTGTTAGGGGGTTAGTGTTGTTTGTTGTTAGGGGGTTAGGGTTGTTTGTTGTTAGGGTGTTAGTGTTGTTTGTTGTTAGGGGGTTAGGGTTGTTTGTTGTTAGGGTGTTAGTGTTGTTTGTTGTTAGTGGGTTAGGGTTTTTGTTGTTTGGTTAGGATTGTTTGTTGTTAGGGGGTTAGTGTTGTTTGTTGTTAGGTGGTTAGTGTTGTTTGTTGTTAGGGGTTTAGGGTTGTTTCTTGTTGAGGTTTAGTGGTTTTTGTTGTTAGGGTGTTAGTCCTCATTGTGTTTAGGGGGTTAGTGTTGTTGGTTGTTCGGGGGTTATGATTGTTTGTTGTTAGGGGTTAGTGTTGTTCGTTGTTAGGGGGTTAGGGTTGTTTCTTGTTCGGGGTTTAGTGTTGTTTTTTGTTAGGGGGATAGTGTTTGTTGTTAGGGGTTTAGGGTTGTTTCTCGTTGGGGTTTAGGGGTTTTTGTTGTTAGGGTGTTAGTGTTGTTTGTTGTTAGGGTGTTAGTGTTTTGTGTTGTTAGGGGGTTAGTGTTGTTTGATGTTAGGGGTTTAGGGTTGTTTGTTCTTAGGGGGTTAGTGTTGTTTGTTGTTAGTGGGTTAGGGTTGTTTGTTGTTAGGGTGTTAGTTTTGTTTGTTGTTAGGGAGTTAGGGTTTTTTTTTGTTAGGGTGTTAGTGTTGTTTGTTGTTGGTGGGTTAGGGTTTTTTGTTGTTTGGTTAGGGTTGTTTTTTGTTAGGGGGTTAGTGTTGTTTGTTGTTAGGGGTTTAGGGTTGTTTCTTGTTGGGGTTTAGTGGTTTTTGTTGTTAGCGTGTTAGTGTTTATTGTGGTTAAGGGGTTAGTGTTGTTGGTTGTTCGGGGGGTTAGGATTGTTTGTTGTTAAGGGTTTAGGGTTGTTTGTTGTTTGGGGTTTAGGGTTGTTTGTTGTTTGGGGGTTAGAGTTGTTTGTTGTTACGGGTTAGTGTTGTTTGTTGTTACGGGGTTAGGGTATTTTCTTGTTAGTGGTTCAGTGTTGTTTGTTGTTAGGGGGTTAGTGTTTGTTGTTAGGGGTTTAGGGTTGTTTCTTGTTGGGGTTTAGTGGTTTCTGTTGTTAGGGTGTTAGTGTTGTTTGTTGTTAGGGTGTTAGTGTTTTGTGTTGTTAGGGGGTTAGTGTTGTTTGATGTTAGGGGGTAAGGGTTGTTTGTTGTTAGGGGGTTAGTGTTGTTTGTTGTTAGGGTGTTAGGGTTGTTTGTTGTTAGTGGGTTAGGGTTGTTCGTTGTTAGTGGGTTAGTTTTTTTGGTTTTTAGGGGTTAGGGTTGTTTGTTGTTTGGGGGTTAGTGTTTGTTGTTAGGGGTTAGGGTTGTTTGTTGTTAGGGTGTTAGTGTTCTTTGATGTTAGGGGTTTAGGGTTGTTTGTTGTTAGGGGGTTAGTGTTGTTTGTTGTTAGGGGGTTAGGGTTGTTTGTTGTTAGGGGGTTAGTGGTGTTTGTTGTTAGGGGGTTAGGGTTGTTTGTTGTTAGGGTGTTAGTGTTGTTTGTTGTTAGTGGGTTAGGGTTTTTTGTTGTTTGGTTAGGGTTGTTTGTTGTTAGGGGGTTAGTGTTGTTTGTTCTTAGGGGTTTAGGGTTGTTTCTTGTTGGGGTTTACTGGTTTTTGTTGTTAGGGTGTTAGTATTGTTTGTTGTTTGGGTGTTAGTGTTTTGTGTTGTTAGGGGGTTAGTGTTGTTTGATGTTAGGGGTTTAGGGTTGTTTGTTGTTAGGGGGTTAGTGTTGTTTGTTGTTAGGGTGTTAGGGTTGTTTGTTGTTAGGGTCTTAGTGTGGTTTGTTGTTAGGCTGTTAGTGTTGTTTGTTGTTACGGGGTTATGGTTGTTTGTTGTTAGGGTGTTAGTGTTTTGTGTTGTTTGGGGGTTAGTGTTGTTTGATGTTAGGGGTTTAGGGTTGTTTGTTGTTAGGGGGTTAGTGTTGTTTGTTGTTAGGGTGTTAGGGTTGTTTGTTGTTAGTGGGTTAGGGGTGTTTGTTGTTAGTGGGTTAGTGTTTTTGGTTTTTAGGGGTTAGGGTTGTTTGTTGTTTGGGGTTAGTGTTTGTTGTTAGGGGGTTAGGGTTGTTTGTTGTTAGGGTGTTAGTGTTCTTTGATGTTAGGGGTTTAGGGTTGTTTGTTGTTAGGGGGTTAGTGTTGTTTGTTGTTAGGGGGTTAGGGTTGTTTGTTGTTAGGGTGTTAGTGTTGTTTGTTGTTAGGGGGTTAGGGTTGTTTGTTGTTAGGGTGTTAGTGTTGTTTGTTGTTAGTGGGTTAGGGTTTTTGTTGTTTGGTTAGGATTGTTTGTTGTTAGGGGGTTAGTGTTGTTTGTTGTTAGGTGGTTAGTGTTGTTTGTTGTTAGGGGTTTAGGGTTGTTTCTTGTTGAGGTTTAGTGGTTTTTGTTGTTAGGGTGTTAGTCTTCATTGTGTTTAGGGGGTTAGTGTTGTTGGTTGTTCGGGGGTTATGATTGTTTGTTGTTAGGGGTTAGTGTTGTTCGTTGTTAGGGGGTTAGGGTTGTTTCTTCTTCGGGGTTTAGTGTTGTTTTTTGTTAGGGGGATAGTGTTTGTTGTTAGGGGTTTAGGGTTGTTTCTCGTTGGGGTTTAGGGGTTTTTGTTGTTAGGGTGTTAGTGTTGTTTGTTGTTAGGGTGTTAGTGTTTTGTGTTGTTAGGGGGTTAGTGTTGTTTGATGTTAGGGGTTTAGGGTTGTTTGTTCTTAGGGGGTTAGTGTTGTTTGTTGTTAGTGGGTTAGGTTTGTTTGTTGTTAGGGTGTTAGTTTTGTTTGTTGTTAGGGAGTTAGGGTTTTTTTTTTTAGGGTGTTAGTGTTGTTTGTTGTTGGTGGGTTAGGGTTTTTTGTTGTTTGGTTAGGGTTGTTTTTTGTTAGGGGGTTAGTGTTGTTTGTTGTTAGGGGTTTAGGGTTGTTTCTTGTTGGGGTTTAGTGGTTTTTGTTGTTAGGGTGTTAGTGTTTATTGTGGTTAAGGGGTTAGTGTTGTTGGTTGTTCGGGGGGTTAGGATTGTTTGTTGTTAAGGGTTTAGGGTTGTTTGTTGTTTGGGGTATAGGTTTGTTTGTTGTTTGGGGGTTAGAGTTGTTTGTTGTTACGGGTTAGTGTTGTTTGTTGTTACGGGGTTAGGGTATTTTCTTGTTAGTGGTTCAGTGTTGTTTGTTGTTAGGGGGTTAGTGTTTGTTGTTAGGGGTTTCGGGTTGTTTCTTGTTGGGGTTTAGTGGTTTCTGTTGTTAGGGTGTTAGTGTTGTTTGTTGTTAGAGTGTTAGTGTTTTGTGTTGTTAGGTGGTTAATGTTGTTTGATGTTAGGGGTAAGGGTTGTTTGTTGTTAGGGGGTTAGTGTTGTTTGTTGTTAGGGTGTTAGGGTTGTTTGTTGTTAGTGGGTTAGGGTTGTTTGTTGTTAGTGGGTTAGTTTTTTTGGTTTTTAGGGGTTAGGGTTGTTTGTTGTTTGGGGGTTAGTGTTTGTTGTTAGGGGTTAGGGTTGTTTGTTGTTAGGGTGTTAGTGTTCTTTGATGTTAGGGGTTTAGGGTTGTTTGTTGTTAGGGGGTTAGTGTTGTTTGTTGTTAGGGCGTTAGGGTTGTTTGTTGTTAGGGTGTTAGTGTTGTCTGTTGTTAGGGGGTCAGGGTTGTTTGTTGTTAGGGTGTTAGTGTTGTTTGTTGTTAGTGGGTTAGGGTTTTTTGTTGTTTGGTTAGGGTTGTTTGTTGTTAGGGGGTTAGTGTTGTTTGTTCTTAGGGGTTTAGGGTTGTTTCTTGTTGGGGTTTACTGGTTTTTGTTGTTAGGGTGTTAGTGTTGTTTGTTGTTAGGGTGTTAGTGTTTTGTGTTGTTAGGGGGTTAGTGTTGTTTGATGTTAGGGGTTTAGGGTTGTTTCTTGTTAGGGGGTTAGTGTTGTTTGTTGTTAGGGTGTTAGGGTTGTTTGTTGTTAGTGGGTTAGGGGTGTTTGTTGTTAGTGGGTTAGTGTTTTTGGTTTTTAGGGGTTAGGGTTGTTTGTTGTTTGGGGGTTAGTGTTTGTTGTTAGGGGGTTAGGGTTGTTTGTTGTTAGGGTGTTAGTGTTCTCTGATGTTAGGGGTTTAGGGTTGTTTGTTGTTAGGGGGTTAGTGTTGTTTTTGTTAGGGGGTTAGGGTTGTTTGTTGTTAGGGTGTTAGTGTTGTTTGTTGTTAGGGGGTTAGGGTTGTTTGTTGTTAGGGTGTTAGTGTTGTTTGTTGTTAGTGGGTTAGGGTTTTTGTTGTTTGGTTAGGATTGTTTGTTGTTAGGGGGTTAGTGTTGTTTGCTGTTAGGTGGTTAGTGTTGTTTGTTGTTAGGGGTTTAGGGTTGTTTCTTGTTGAGGTTTAGTGGTTTTTGTTGTTAGGGTGTTAGTCTTCATTGTGTTTAGGGGGTTAGTGTTGTTGGTTGTTCGGGGGTTATGATTGTTTGTTGTTAGGGGTTAGTGTTGTTCGTTGTTAGGGGGTTAGGGTTGTTTCTTGTTCGGGGTTTAGTGTTGTTTTTTGTTAGGGGGATAGTGTTTGTTGTTAGGGGTTTAGGGTTGTTTCTCGTTGGGGTTTAGGGGTTTTTGTTGTTAGGGTGTTAGTGTTGTTTGATGTTAGGGGTTTAGGGTTGTTTGTTCTTAGGGGGTTAGTGTTGTTTGCTGTTAGTGGGTTAGGGTTGTTTGTTGTTAGGGTGTTAGTTTTGTTTGTTGTTAGGGAGTTAGGGTTTTTTTTTGTTAGGGTGTTAGTGTTGTTTGTTGTTGGTGGGTTAGGGTTTTTTGTTGTTTGGTTAGGGTTGTTTTTTGTTAGGGGGTTAGTGTTGTTTGTTGTTAGGGGTTTAGGGTTGTTTCTTGTTGGGGTTTAGTGGTTTTTGTTGTTAGGGTGTTAGTGTTTATTGTGGTTAAGGGGTTAGTGTTGTTGGTTGTTCGGGGGGTTAGGATTGTTTGTTGTTAAGGGTTTAGGGTTGTTTGTTGTTTGGGGTTTAGGGTTGTTTGTTGTTTGGGGGTTAGAGTTGTTTGTTGTTACGGGTTAGTGTTGTTTGTTGTTACGGGGTTAGGGTATTTTCTTGTTAGTGGTTCAGTGTTGTTTGTTGTTAGGGGGTTAGTGTTTGTTGTTAGGGGTTTAGGGTTGTTTCTTGTTGGGGTTTAGTGGTTTCTGTTGTTAGGGTGTTAGTGTTGTTTGTTGTTAGGGTGTTAGTGTTTTGTGTTGTTAGGGGGTTAGTGTTGTTTGATGTTAGGGGGTAAGGGTTGTTTGTTGTTAGGGGGTTAGTGTTGTTTGTTGTTAGGGTGTTAGGGTTGTTTGTTGTTAGTGGGTTAGGGTTGTTCGTTGTTAGTGGGTTAGTTTTTTTGGTTTTTAGGGGTTAGGGTTGTTTGTTGTTTGGGGGTTAGTGTTTGTTGTTAGGGGTTAGTGTTGTTTGTTGTTAGGGTGTTAGTGTTCTTTGATGTTAGGGGTTTAGGGTTGTTTGTTGTTAGGGGGTTAGTGTTGTTTGTTGTTAGGGGGTTAGGGTTGTTTGTTGTTAGGGGGTTAGTGTTGTTTGTTGTTAGGGGGTTAGGGTTGTTTGTTGTTAGGGTGTTAGTGTTGTTTGTTGTTAGTGGGTTAGGGTTTTTTGTTGTTTGGTTAGGGTTGTTTGTTGTTAGGGGGTTAGTGTTGTTTGTTCTTAGGGGTTTAGGGTTGTTTCTTGTTGGGGTTTACTGGTTTTTGTTGTTAGGGTGTTAGTATTGTTTGTTGTTAGGGTGTTAGTGTTTTGTGTTGTTAGGGGGTTAGTGTTGTTTGATGTTAGGGGTTTAGGGTTGTTTGTTGTTAGGGGGTTAGTGTTGTTTGTTGTTAGGGTGTTAGGGTTGTTTGTTGTTAGGGTCTTAGTGTTGTTTGTTGTTAGGCTGTTAGTGTTGTTTGTTGTTACGGGGTTATGGTTGTTTGTTGTTAGGGTGTTAGTGTTTTGTGTTGTTAGGGGGTTAGTGTTGTTTGATGTTAGGGGTTTAGGGTTGTTTGTTGTTAGGGGGTTAGTGTTGTTTGTTGTTAGGGTGTTAGGGTTGTTTGTTGTTAGTGGGTTAGGGGTGTTTGTTCTTAGTGGGTTAGTGTTTTTGGTTTTTAGGGGTTAGGGTTGTTTGTTGTTTGGGGGTTAGTGTTTGTTGTTAGGGGGTTAGGGTTGTTTGTTGTTAGGGTGTTAGTGTTCTTTGATGTTAGGGGTTCAGGGTTGTTTGTTGTTAGGGGGTTAGTGTTGTTTGTTGTTAGGGGGTTAGGGTTGTTTGTTGTTAGGGTATTAGTGTTGTTTGTTGTTAGGGGGTTAGGGTTGTTTGTTGTTAGGGTGTTAGTGTTGTTTGTTGTTAGTGGGTTAGGGTTTTTGTTGTTTGGTTAGGATTGTTTGTTGTTAGGGGGTTAGTGTTGTTTGTTGTTAGGTGGTTAGTGTTGTTTGTTGTTAGGGGTTTAGGGTTGTTTCTTGTTGAGGTTTAGTGGTTTTTGTTGTTAGGGTGTTAGTCTTCATTGTGTTTAGGGGGTTAGTGTTGTTGGTTGTTCGGGTGTTATGATTGTTTGTTGTTAGGGGTTAGTGTTGTTCGTTGTTAGGGGGTTAGGGTTGTTTCTTCTTCGGGGTTTAGTGTTGTTTTTTGTTAGGGGGATAGTGTTTGTTGTTAGGGGTTTAGGGTTGTTTCTCGTTGGGGTTTAGGGGTTTTTGTTGTTAGGGTGTTAGTGTTGTTTGTTGTTAGGGTGTTAGTGTTTTGTGTTGTTAGGGGGTTAGTGTTGTTTGATGTTAGGGGTTTAGGGTTGTTTGTTCTTAGGGGTTTAGTGTTGTTTGTTGTTAGTGGGTTAGGTTTGTTTGTTGTTAGGGTGTTAGTTTTGTTTGTTGTTAGGGAGTTAGGGTTTTTTTTTTTAGGGTGTTAGTGTTGTTTGTTGTTGGTGGGTTAGGGTTTTTTGTTGTTTGGTTAGGGTTGTTTTTTGTTAGGGGGTTAGTGTTGTTTGTTGTTAGGGGTTTAGGGTTGTTTCTTGTTGGGGTTTAGTGGTTTTTGTTGTTAGGGTGTTAGTGTTTATTGTGGTTAAGGGGTTAGTGTTGTTGGTTGTTCGGGGGGTTAGGATTGTTTGTTGTTAAGGGTTTAGGGTTGTTTGTTGTTTGGGGTATAGGTTTGTTTGTTGTTTGGGGGTTAGAGTTGTTTGTTGTTACGGGTTAGTGTTGTTTGTTGTTACGGGGTTAGGGTATTTTCTTGTTAGTGGTTCAGTGTTGTTTGTTGTTAGGGGGTTAGTGTTTGTTGTTAGGGGTTTCGGGTTGTTTCTTGTTGGGGTTTAGTGGTTTCTGTTGTTAGGGTGTTAGTGTTGTTTGTTGTTAGAGTGTTAGTGTTTTGTGTTGTTAGGTGGTTAATGTTGTTTGATGTTAGGGGTAAGGGTTGTTTGTTGTTAGGGGGTTAGTGTTGTTTGTTGTTAGGGTGTTAGGGTTGTTTGTTGTTAGTGGGTTAGGGTTGTTTGTTGTTAGTGGGTTAGTTTTTTTGGTTTTTAGGGGTTAGGGTTGTTTGTTGTTTGGGGGTTAGTGTTTGTTGTTAGGGGTTAGGGTTGTTTGTTGTTAGGGTGTTAGTGTTCTTTGATGTTAGGGGTTTAGGGTTGTTTGTTGTTAGGGGGTTAGTGTTGTTTGTTGTTAGGGCGTTAGGGTTGTTTGTTGTTAGGGTGTTAGTGTTGTCTGTTGTTAGGGGGTCAGGGTTGTTTGTTGTTAGGGTGTTAGTGTTGTTTGTTGTTAGTGGGTTAGGGTTTTTTGTTGTTTGGTTAGGGTTGTTTGTTGTTAGGGGGTTAGTGTTGTTTGTTCTTAGGGGTTTAGGGTTGTTTCTTGTTGGGGTTTACTGGTTTTTGTTGTTAGGGTGTTAGTGTTGTTTGTTGTTAGGGTGTTAGTGTTTTGTGTTGTTAGGGGGTTAGTGTTGTTTGATGTTAGGGGTTTAGGGTTGTTTCTTGTTAGGGGGTTAGTGTTGTTTGTTGTTAGGGTGTTAGGGTTGTTTGTTGTTAGTGGGTTAGGGGTGTTTGTTGTTAGTGGGTTAGTGTTTTTGGTTTTTAGGGGTTAGGGTTGTTTGTTGTTTGGGGGTTAGTGTTTGTTGTTAGGGGGTTAGGGTTGTTTGTTGTTAGGGTGTTAGTGTTCTCTGATGTTAGGGGTTTAGGGTTGTTTGTTGTTAGGGGGTTAGTGTTGTTTGTTGTTAGGGGGTTAGGGTTGTTTGTTGTTAGGGTGTTAGTGTTGTTTGTTGTTAGGGGGTTAGGGTTGTTTGTTGTTAGGGTGTTAGTGTTGTTTGTTGTTAGTGGGTTAGGGTTTTTGTTGTTTGGTTAGGATTGTTTGTTGTTAGGGGGTTAGTGTTGTTTGCTGTTAGGTGGTTAGTGTTGTTTGTTGTTAGGGGTTTAGGGTTGTTTCTTGTTGAGGTTTAGTGGTTTTTGTTGTTAGGGTGTTAGTCTTCATTGTGTTTAGGGGGTTAGTGTTGTTGGTTGTTCGGGGGTTATGATTGTTTGTTGTTAGGGGTTAGTGTTGTTCGTTGTTAGGGGGTTAGGGTTGTTTCTTGTTCGGGGTTTAGTGTTGTTTTTTGTTAGGGGGATAGTGTTTGTTGTTAGGGGTTTAGGGTTGTTTCTCGTTGGGGTTTAGGGGTTTTTGTTGTTAGGGTGTTAGTGTTTTGTGTTGTTAGGGGGTTAGTGTTGTTTGATGTTAGGGGTTTAGGGTTGTTTGTTCTTAGGGGGTTAGTGTTGTTTGTTGTTAGTGGGTTAGGGTTGTTTGTTGTTAGGGTGTTAGTTTTGTTTGTTGTTAGGGAGTTAGGGTTTTTTTTTGTTAGGGTGTTAGTGTTGTTTGTTGTTGGTGGGTTAGGGTTTTTTGTTGTTTGGTTAGGGTTGTTTTTTGTTAGGGGATTAGTGTTGTTTGTTGTTAGGGGTTTAGGGTTGTTTCTTGTTGGGGTTTAGTGGTTTTTGTTGTTAGGGTGTTAGTGTTTATTGTGGTTAAGGGGTTAGTGTTGTTGGTTGTTCGGGGGGTTAGGATTGTTTGTTGTTAAGGGTTTAGGGTTGTTTGTTGTTTGGGGTTTAGGGTTGTTTGTTGTTTGGGGGTTAGAGTTGTTTGTTGTTACGGGTTAGTGTTGTTTGTTGTTACGGGGTTAGGGTATTTTCTTGTTAGTGGTTCAGTGTTGTTTGTTGTTAGGGGGTTAGTGTTTGTTGTTAGGGGTTTAGGGTTGTTTCTTGTTGGGGTTTAGTGGTTTCCGTTGTTAGGGTGTTAGTGTTGTTTGTTGTTAGGGTGTTAGTGTTTTGTGTTGTTAGGGGGTTAGTGTTGTTTGATGTTAGGGGGTAAGGGTTGTTTGTTGTTAGGGGGTTAGTGTTGTTTGTTGTTAGGGTGTTAGGGTTGTTTGTTGTTAGTGGGTTAGGGTTGTTCGTTGTTAGTGGGTTAGTTTTTTTGGTTTTTAGGGGTTAGGGTTGTTTGTTGTTTGGGGGTTAGTGTTTGTTGTTAGGGGTTAGGGTTGTTTGTTGTTAGGGTGTTAGTGTTCTTTGATGTTAGGGGTTTAGGGTTGTTTGTTCTTAGGGGGTTAGTGTTGTTTGTTGTTAGGGGGTTAGGGTTGTTTGTTGTTAATGTGTTAGTGTTGTTTGTTGTTAGGGGGTTAGGGTTGTTTGTTGTTAGGGTGTTAGTGTTGTTTGTTGTTAGTGGGTTAGGGTTTTTTGTTGTTTGGTTAGGGTTGTTTGTTGTTGGGGTGTTAGTGTTGTTTGTTGTTAGGGTGTTAGTGTTTTGTGTTGTTAGGGGGTTAGTGTTGTTTGATGTTAGGGGGTAAGGGTTGTTTGTTGTTAGGGGGTTAGTGTTGTTTGTTGTTAGGGTGTTAGGGTTGTTTGTTGTTAGTGGGTTAGGGTTGTTCGTTGTTAGTGGGTTAGTTTTTTTGGTTTTTAGGGGTTAGGGTTGTTTGTTCTTTGGGGGTTAGTGTTTGTTGTTAGGGGTTAGGGTTGTTTGTTGTTAGGGTGTTAGTGTTCTTTGATGTTAGGGGTTTAGGGTTGTTTGTTGTTAGGGGGTTAGTGTTGTTTGTTGTTAGGGGGTTAGGGTTGTTTGTTGTTAGGGGGTTAGTGTTGTTTGTTGTTAGGGGGTTAGGGTTGTTTGTTGTTAGGGTGTTAGTGTTGTTTGTTGTTAGTGGGTTAGGGTTTTTTGTTGTTTGGTTAGGGTTGTTTGTTGTTAGGGGGTTAGTGTTGTTTGTTCTTAGGGGTTTAGGGTTGTTTCTTGTTGGGGTTTACTGGTTTTTGTTGTTAGGGTGTTAGTATTGTTTGTTGTTAGGGTGTTAGTGTTTTGTGTTGTTAGGGGGTTAGTGTTGTTTGATGTTAGGGGTTTAGGGTTGTTTGTTGTTAGGGGGTTAGTGTTGTTTGTTGTTAGGGTGTTAGGGTTGTTTGTTGTTAGGGTCTTAGTGTTGTTTGTTGTTAGGCTGTTAGTGTTGTTTGTTGTTACGGGGTTATGGTTGTTTGTTGTTAGGGTGTTAGTGTTTTGTGTTGTTAGGGGGTTAGTGTTGTTTGATGTTAGGGGTTTAGGGTTGTTTGTTGTTAGGGGGTTAGTGTTGTTTGTTGTTAGGGTGTTAGGGTTGTTTGTTTTTAGTGGGTTAGGGGTGTTTGTTGTTAGTGGGTTAGTGTTTTTGGTTTTTAGGGGTTAGGGTTGTTTGTTGTTTGGGGGTTAGTGTTTGTTGTTAGGGGGTTAGGGTTGTTTGTTGTTAGGGTGTTAGTGTTCTTTGATGTTAGGGGTTTAGGGTTGTTTGTTGTTAGGGGGTTAGTGTTGTTTGTTGTTAGGGGGTTAGGGTTGTTTGTTGTTAGGGTGTTAGTGTTGTTTGTTGTTAGGGGGTTAGGGTTGTTTGTTGTTAGGGTGTTAGTGTTGTTTGTTGTTAGTGGGTTAGGGTTTTTGTTGTTTGGTTAGGATTGTTTGTTGTTAGGAGGTTAGTGTTGTTTGTTGTTAGGTGGTTAGTGTTGTTTGTTGTTAGGGGTTTAGGGTTGTTTCTTGTTGAGGTTTAGTGGTTTTTGTTGTTAGGGTGTTAGTCTTCATTGTGTTTAGGGGGTTAGTGTTGTTGGTTGTTCGGGGGTTATGATTGTTTGTTGTTAGGGGTTAGTGTTGTTCGTTGTTAGGGGGTTAGGGTTGTTTCTTCTTCGGGGTTTAGTGTTGTTTTTTGTTAGGGGGATAGTGTTTGTTGTTAGGGGTTTAGGGTTGTTTCTCGTTGGGGTTTAGGGGTTTTTGTTGTTAGGGTGTTAGTGTTGTTTGTTGTTAGGGTGTTAGTGTTTTGTGTTGTTAGGGGGTTAGTGTTGTTTGATGTTAGGGGTTTAGGGTTGTTTGTTCTTAGGGGGTTAGTGTTGTTTGTTGTTAGTGGGTTAGGTTTGTTTGTTGTTAGGGTGTTAGTTTTGTTTGTTGTTAGGGAGTTAGGGTTTTTTTTGTTAGGGTGTTAGTGTTGTTTGTTGTTGGTGGGTTAGGGTTTTTTGTTGTTTGGTTAGGGTTGTTTTTTGTTAGGGGGTTAGTGTTGTTTGTTGTTAGGGGTTTAGGGTTGTTTCTTGTTGGGGTTTAGTGGTTTTTGTTGTTAGGGTGTTAGTGTTTATTGTGGTTAAGGGGTTAGTGTTGTTGGTTGTTCGGGGGGTTAGGATTGTTTGTTGTTAAGGGTTTAGGGTTGTTTGTTGTTTGGGGTATAGGTTTGTTTGTTGTTTGGGGGTTAGAGTTGTTTGTTGTTACGGGTTAGTGTTGTTTGTTGTTACGGGGTTAGGGTATTTTCTTGTTAGTGGTTCAGTGTTGTTTGTTGTTAGGGGGTTAGTGTTTGTTGTTAGGGGTTTCGGGTTGTTTCTTGTTGGGGTTTAGTGGTTTCTGTTGTTAGGGTGTTAGTGTTGTTTGTTGTTAGAGTGTTAGTGTTTTGTGTTGTTAGGTGGTTAATGTTGTTTGATGTTAGGGGTAAGGGTTGTTTGTTGTTAGGGGGTTAGTGTTGTTTGTTGTTAGGGTGTTAGGGTTGTTTGTTGTTAGTGGGTTAGGGTTGTTTGTTGTTAGTGGGTTAGTTTTTTTGGTTTTTAGGGGTTAGGGTTGTTTGTTGTTTGGGGGTTAGTGTTTGTTGTTAGGGGTTAGGGTTGTTTGTTGTTAGGGTGTTAGTGTTCTTTGATGTTAGGGGTTTAGGGTTGTTTGTTGTTAGGGGGTTAGTGTTGTTTGTTGTTAGGGCGTTAGGGTTGTTTGTTGTTAGGGTGTTAGTGTTGTCTGTTGTTAGGGGGTCAGGGTTGTTTGTTGTTAGGGTGTTAGTGTTGTTTGTTGTTAGTGGGTTAGGGTTTTTTGTTGTTTGGTTAGGGTTGTTTGTTGTTAGGGGGTTAGTGTTGTTTGTTCTTAGGGGTTTAGGGTTGTTTCTTGTTGGGGTTTACTGGTTTTTGTTGTTAGGGTGTTAGTGTTGTTTGTTGTTAGGGTGTTAGTGTTTTGTGTTGTTAGGGGGTTAGTGTTGTTTGATGTTAGGGGTTTAGGGTTGTTTGTTGTTAGGGGGTTAGTGTTGTTTGTTGTTAGGGTGTTAGGGTTGTTTGTTGTTAGTGGGTTAGGGGTGTTTGTTGTTAGTGGGTTAGTGTTTTTGGTTTTTAGGGGTTAGGGTTGTTTGTTGTTTGGGGGTTAGTGTTTGTTGTTAGGGGGTTAGGGTTGTTTGTTGTTAGGGTGTTAGTGTTCTCTGATGTTAGGGGTTTAGGGTTGTTTGTTGTTAGGGGGTTAGTGTTGTTTGTTGTTAGGGGGTTAGGGTTGTTTGTTGTTAGGGTGTTAGTGTTGTTTGTTGTTAGGGGGTTAGGGTTGTTTGTTGTTAGGGTGTTAGTGTTGTTTGTTGTTAGTGGGTTAGGGTTTTTGTTGTTTGGTTAGGATTGTTTGTTGTTAGGGGGTTAGTGTTGTTTGCTGTTAGGTGGTTAGTGTTGTTTGTTGTTAGGGGTTTAGGGTTGTTTCTTGTTGAGGTTTAGTGGTTTTTGTTGTTAGGGTGTTAGTCTTCATTGTGTTTAGGGGGTTAGTGTTGTTGGTTGTTCGGGGGTTATGATTGTTTGTTGTTAGGGGTTAGTGTTGTTCGTTGTTAGGGGGTTAGGGTTGTTTCTTGTTCGGGGTTTAGTGTTGTTTTTTGTTAGGGGGATAGTGTTTGTTGTTAGGGGTTTAGGGTTGTTTCTCGTTGGGGTTTAGGGGTTTTTGTTGTTAGGGTGTTAGTGTTTTGTGTTGTTAGGGGGTTAGTGTTGTTTGATGTTAGGGGTTTAGGGTTGTTTGTTCTTAGGGGGTTAGTGTTGTTTGTTGTTAGTGGGTTAGGGTTGTTTGTTGTTAGGGTGTTAGTTTTGTTTGTTGTTAGGGAGTTAGGGTTTTTTTTTGTTAGGGTGTTAGTGTTGTTTGTTGTTGGTGGGTTAGGGTTTTTTGTTGTTTGGTTAGGGTTGTTTTTTGTTAGGGGGTTAGTGTTGTTTGTTGTTAGGGGTTTAGGGTTGTTTCTTGTTGGGGTTTAGTGGTTTTTGTTGTTAGGGTGTTAGTGTTTATTGTGGTTAAGGGGTTAGTGTTGTTGGTTGTTCGGGGGGTTAGGATTGTTTGTTGTTAAGGGTTTAGGGTTGTTTGTTGTTTGGGGTTTAGGGTTGTTTGTTGTTTGGGGGTTAGAGTTGTTTGTTGTTACGGGTTAGTGTTGTTTGTTGTTACGGGGTTAGGGTATTTTCTTGTTAGTGGTTCAGTGTTGTTTGTTGTTAGGGGGTTAGTGTTTGTTGTTAGGGGTTTAGGGTTGTTTCTTGTTGGGGTTTAGTGGTTTCCGTTGTTAGGGTGTTAGTGTTGTTTGTTGTTAGGGTGTTAGTGTTTTGTGTTGTTAGGGGGTTAGTGTTGTTTGATGTTAGGGGGTAAGGGTTGTTTGTTGTTAGGGGGTTAGTGTTGTTTGTTGTTAGGGTGTTAGGGTTGTTTGTTGTTAGTGGGTTAGGGTTGTTCGTTGTTAGTGGGTTAGTTTTTTTGGTTTTTAGGGGTTAGGGTTGTTTGTTGTTTGGGGGTTAGTGTTTGTTGTTAGGGGTTAGGGTTGTTTGTTGTTAGGGTGTTAGTGTTCTTTGATGTTAGGGGTTTAGGGTTGTTTGTTCTTAGGGGGTTAGTGTTGTTTGTTGTTAGGGGGTTAGGGTTGTTTGTTGTTAATGTGTTAGTGTTGTTTGTTGTTAGGGGGTTAGGGTTGTTTGTTGTTAGGGTGTTAGTGTTGTTTGTTGTTAGTGGGTTAGGGTTTTTTGTTGTTTGGTTAGGGTTGTTTGTTGTTAGGGGGTTAGTGTTGTTTGTTCTTAGGGGTTTAGGGTTGTTTCTTGTTGGGGTTTACTGGTTTTTGTTGTTAGGGTGTTAGTATTGTTTGTTGTTAGGGTGTTAGTGTTTTGTGTTGTTAGGGGGTTAGTGTTGTTTGATGTTAGGGGTTTAGGGTTGTTTGTTGTTAGGGGGTTAGTGTTGTTTGTTGTTAGGGTGTTAGGGTTGTTTGTTGTTAGGGTCTTAGTGTTGTTTGTTGTTAGGCTGTTAGTGTTGTTTGTTGTTACGGGGTTATGGTTGTTTGTTGTTAGGGTGTTAGTGTTTTGTGTTGTTAGGGGGTTAGTGTTGTTTGATGTTAGGGGTTTAGGGTTGTTTGTTGTTAGGGGGTTAGTGTTGTTTGTTGTTAGGGTGTTAGGGTTGTTTGTTGTTAGTGGGTTAGGGGTGTTTGTTGTTAGTGGCTTAGTGTTTTTGGTTTTTAGGGGTTAGGGTTGTTTGTTGTTTGGGGGTTAGTGTTTGTTGTTAGGGGGTTAGGGTTGTTTGTTGTTAGGGTGTTAGTGTTCTTTGATGTTAGGGGTTTAGGGTTGTTTGTTGTTAGGGGGTTAGTGTTGTTTGTTGTTAGGGGGTTAGGGTTGTTTGTTGTTAGGGGGTTAGTGTTGTTTGTTGTTAGGGGGTTAGGGTAGTTTGTTGTTAGGGTGTTAGTGTTGTTTGTTGTTAGTGGGTTAGGGTTTTTGTTGTTTGGTTAGGATTGTTTGTTGTTAGGGGGTTAGTGTTGTTTGTTGTTAGGTGGTTAGTGTTGTTTGTTGTTAGGGTTTTAGGGTTGTTTCTTGTTGAGGTTTAGTGGTTTTTGTTGTTAGGGTGTTAGTCTTCATTGTGTTTAGGGGGTTAGTGTTGTTGGTTGTTCGGGGGTTATGATTGTTTGTTGTTAGGGGTTAGTGTTGTTCGTTGTTAGGGGGTTAGGGTTGTTTCTTGTTCGGGGTTTAGTGTTGTTTTTTGTTAGGGGTATAGTGTTTGTTGTTAGGGGTTTAGGGTTGTTTCTCGTTGGGGTTTAGGGGTTTTTGTTGTTAGGGTGTTAGTGTTGTTTGTTGTTAGGGTGTTAGTGTTTTGTGTTGTTAGGGGGTTAGTGTTGTTTGATGTTAGGGGTTTAGGGTTGTTTGTTCTTAGGGGGTTAGTGTTGTTTGTTGTTAGTGGGTTAGGGTTGTTTGTTGTTAGGGTGTTAGTTTTGTTTGTTGTTAGGGAGTTAGGGTTTTTTTTTGTTAGGGTGTTAGTGTTGTTTGTTGTTGGTGGGTTAGGGTTTTTTGTTGTTTGGTTAGGGTTGTTTTTTGTTAGGGGGTTAGTGTTGTTTGTTGTTAGGGGTTTAGGGTTGTTTCTTGTTGGGGTTTAGTGGTTTTTGTTGTTAGGGTGTTAGTGTTTATTGTGGTTAAGGGGTTAGTGTTGTTGGTTGTTCGGGGGGTTAGGATTGTTTGTTGTTAAGGGTTTAGGGTTGTTTGTTGTTTGGGGTTTAGGGTTGTTTGTTGTTTGGGGGTTAGAGTTGTTTGTTGTTACGGGTTAGTGTTGTTTGTTGTTACGGGGTTAGGGTATTTTCTTGTTAGTGGTTCAGTGTTGTTTGTTGTTAGGGGGTTAGTGTTTGTTGTTAGGGGTTTAGGGTTGTTTCTTGTTGGGGTTTAGTGGTTTCTGTTGTTAGGGTGTTAGTGTTGTTTGTTGTTAGGGTGTTAGTGTTTTGTGTTGTTAGGGGGTTAGTGTTGTTTGATGTTAGGGGGTAAGGGTTGTTTGTTGTTAGGGGGTTAGTGTTGTTTGTTGTTAGGGTGTTAGGGTTGTTTGTTGTTAGTGGGTTAGGGTTGTTCGTTGTTAGTGGGTTAGTTTTTTTGGTATTTAGGGGTTAGGGTTGTTTGTTGTTTGGGGGTTAGTGTTTGTTGTTAGGGGTTAGGGTTGTTTGTTGTTAGGGTGTTAGTGTTCTTTGATGTTAGGGGTTTAGGGTTGTTTGTTGTTAGGGGGTTAGTGTTGTTTGTTGTTAGGGGGTTAGAGTTGTTTGTTGTTAGGGTGTTAGTGTTGTTTGTTGTTAGTGGGTTAGGGTTTTTTGTTGTTTGGTTAGGGTTGTTTGTTGTTAGGGGGTTAGTGTTGTTTGTTCTTAGGGGTTTAGGGTTGTTTCTTGTTGGGGTTTACTGGTTTTTGTTGTTAGGGTGTTAGTATTGTTTGTTGTTAGGGTGTTAGTGTTTTGTGTTGTTAGGGGGTTAGTGTTGTTTGATGTTAGGGGTTTAGGGTTGTTTGTTGTTAGGGGGTTAGTGTTGTTTGTTGTTAGGGTGTTAGGGTTGTTTGTTGTTAGGGTCTTAGTGTTGTTTGTTGTTAGGCTGTTAGTGTTGTTTGTTGTTACGGGGTTATGGTTGTTTGTTGTTAGGGTGTTAGTGTTTTGTGTTGTTAGGGGGTTAGTGTTGTTTGATGTTAGGGGTTTAGGGTTGTTT